>NC_137083.1:13688791-14288791 GCF_951640355.1 Cnephaeus nilssonii | reverse complement strand
TCGTTGAGCAAATATATATAAAAAAAAAAGTGTGTACTTTGTACCAGGTGTCAGACATAGACTAAGAATAAGACAGAAGTCCCTATCCCTGCCCTCAGAGTTCATAGGGAGCACGGGTAGGACAGCGGTGGTGGGCGTGCTCAGGAAAGCCTCCCGCAGTGAGGTTTGAGCCAACCCTGAAATGAGGAGCAAGCACTGCAAATCAGGGTCCGAGGGGAAGCTGGGGAAAGAGGAATCCAGCAAAAGGGAGGAGCCCAAGGCTGGACCGTGGCTGCAGCACAACAGTCTAGACTCTAGAGGGACCAGTGGGGAGGTCAGCAGGAGAGGGAAGAGGTGGAGGTAGAGCAGCACCTGTAGGCCCTGTGACCCTTGCATTGGAGGGCCGAGGCCTACTCACAATGGGGATAATAGCACACAGGTCTGTTAAGAGGATCAAATAAGATACCTCTATCATGCCCCTGACAATAATGTTCAGTAGAAGTATTGTTAATGATACGTTAACCCAAAAGATGGAGGGCATGGGGTATTTCCCAGCTGGTCCAAAACGACAATGCTTTGGGAAAAAAGGCAAGAATGCTTTTCAATGTATGAAAAGAAACAAGGGAGAAATTTCAGTCGGGATTTCTTGATCCAACTGTGTGTATTTTTCTCAAACTCTCTGCCTGTCTATGAGCTAGTTTGGGGTGCTGTATCTCAAAACTATATGGTGGCTATTTTTCCCTAATGCCAAGCAAAACTGAGGCTTCAAATCCTAGTTATTCTCTAATTTTGAAATGCTAATTCCAACTACTACTTGCCTACCTCAAAGTGATAGCAGACAACCAAATGAGTGAGCCAAGCAAACCGGTTACTGAAAAAAACAGTTGCTCGTGTGTGGTTCAGTAACTTTGTGGATGTATGTGAGAATAATTTTCTGTATTTGAAATCATAAACGGACTCAAGTTTACAGGGATAAAGTACCTCTGTGTGTTCAGCTTCCTACCAAATTACAGTCACAAAAAAGGAAATGTCCAATTTGGTGTACAAAGGTTTTCTTATTCTAGACAACTTCCTCTTAGCCTCGGTTCAGAAAAGAATAATAGGATGTTCTATGTTTATGAGCTCTAAGCTACTTTCACTTAGCTTTTCAGATTCTTTGTGGAATAAGATAGGATACAAACAACTCAGCCAAACTTGGCTTAGTGTCCTGCCAAGACTCAGAGGCACCTCTGGCTAGCTCCTGCTCTCCGCTTCCAGCCTTCTTGTCTATTTCACTCTCTTACCTTGGCTTCAGATCCTGTACTTAATCCAATTTGCCCCTTTCGTTTCCACGCTTGCCTTTGGAGATCCTGTTGTTCAGTCAGTCAGTCAGTACATTTATTGAGCATCTGTTGTGCCAGATTCAGGCACAAAGGATGCTGTCCCTCTTTTCTGCACTAACCCTGCCTCCTTGCATCCCTAGGTTTCTGGGGCACTTGGCGATCCCCTCGCCCTGCTCCTGGGGCTGGCCTTGAAGAGGCAGACGTGCATTAAGCATGCAGTTACAGGGAGGAGCCAAAGCTCAGATCATGTTGGGCCAAATGAAGATGAACAGGTTTCAAGTCAGAGTCAGAGAGCCAGGAAGTCAGACGCTGGGAGCAAAGATCACACAAAAGCAAATTACAGGGAAGAGGAGGAAATTAAACGTGAGCAGTTGTCTCAAACATTCATTAGTCTTTGAATCATGCCTTTCTAGAAGGTTGGCTTGGCTCAAGTTGTGTTATTTATTGTCCTGCTATGAAATGTGGTTTAATAAATATTTTATTGGTAGTATTATTTTTGAGATGTAGAAGCCATAATAAAGTTCTATTTTTCTGCTGGTACAATCATCCCTAGCTTGTATAATTTCATGTTGGAATTAAATACATCAGTAACTCACGGTGCTGTGTACAGGCCACCATGATCTCCAAGTGTTTGGTCAACCTGGCGAGTTTGAAAACTGCTGTGAGGGAAGTAATTTTCAAGGCAAACAATAAGCTCACTGGGAAAAGATTCCAACTCAATTCAGAAATATTGTAAATGGTTATACCTTTAACTGAACCATGTCTTTGAAGCTTTATTTTATGTTTTATTTTAACTTATTTGTGAGATTCATATATGTATGTGCGAAATGTGTGTGGTGTGTTTGGTGAGGCATCATATATTTCTAATTACAAGTTCAAAAGTCAGAATTAAGTGTATAACTTACTCTGGCTTTGTATTGTAGTTGCTTCCTCTCACTTTCTACAATTATGTCGGCAGGAAGATAACCTTGTAAAATTAAGCCCTACTCAGTGACTAACTTTTCAATCACGTCTTCGCCCGAGTGGTGGTTTTAAAGCTATGTCCGTAAATTCTTTGACCCTCCTCCCTTGGATAGCTAGGTAAGCCTGATTCCGCTCCTCCTGTGTGTGGACACACGACTTGCGTCTAATGAACAGAATCAAGTGGAGTGGCTGCAACAGCGTGCGACTGCACAGACTAGCTGACCTTTGGACAGCTGCCCCCTAAGTGACCTGGAAGTGGATCTTCTAGCCGTGACTACAGCCCCAGCCCCTGTCTTAACTTCAACCTGAGGAGAGACTCGGAGCCAGAGCACCCAGTTAAGCCGCTGCCAGATTTTTGACCAACAGGAAGTCTGTGAGCTAATGTTAGTTGTTTGTTGTTTCTAGCTACTAAGTTTTGGGAGTTATTTCTTAAGCAGCAAGAGATGACTAATACACCAGGAGTCATTCATGTTCAACCAATGCCATCTATGCCATGAAGAGCAGGAATGATGCAGCACTTCTTAATCAAATGCTCCACGATCATGTCCAGGGATTTCCTCCACGCCAGTGACATTCTGTTCTGCTAGTTTTGCTGCAGATGTCTGAGCAGTAATAACCACAACGGATATGCCTCTGCAGACCACAAAGGTCAGACACACCCCAGTTTCAGAGATGCTAAAGTGTGAAAAGATGTGCAGCACAGAGTCGATGAAATACACGTAGAGCTATGTTTGCTATTTCCCTTCTGCTTCTATCAACCCCCTTTCTTCACCAAGACCTTGATCTTGCCAATTGCAGTTTCGTTGACCATTTCAGGACAAAACTACTGAGGTTCACAGGGAATTACCGGATTTGCCCCCTCAGTTTACGGGGGGAGTGAAGGGCTTGGGTAGCCGCAGGGAAAGACCCCTGGTGGGATCTGAAGGAATGCTTTGGCAACCCTAACCTTCCCCAGCCCAGGCCACCCTTCCTGTGTCACAAAGAGGCACGCCCTCTTTATAAGGGGCTGGGAATGCTGGGACAGTGGTGGGGGCTTCTTGGTGCTGGCAGGACTTGGGCCTTAAAGAGGACATGCTAATCCTTGGAGATGTGGGAATATTCCAGTTATGTGTGGTTCCCTATATCCTGGAACAATTCACTACCAGCATGTTAGGAATATAAATATATATTTAGCTAGAAAAGCAAGAATGCAAATAGTGCTTACTGGCTTAGGAAGAAACGTTTGTGATGTTATGATGGCTTATAATGTAAATATAAAGGATGTACTGTATAATTAAATAAAAAAGAAAAAGGAGACACTGTTCTCCTCAAATATCTCCACTAAATCAGCCATCACCTGTGAAAGGGCTTAGTAAACTGTTGACACTAGACAGATGCACTGCTTAATTACATATATGGGTGGTGCCTTCACTCTGGGAGGGACCTCTAATCCTCACTTAGTTCCCACCTGTGCGACTCTGAGCACCTTCTCTGCTGGCTCCTCATTTCTGATGTCAAAGAAAGGTTTAACAAGCAGGAATAAGATAATAATCTATAATAATAAAAGCATAATATGCTAATTAGACCCAACGTCCTTCCGGACGACCTTGTGGACAAAGCAGCAGTGGGTGGCCGCCGCGGCAGTGGTGGGAGCCAAGCCCCTTGCACGAATTTTGTGCATCGGGCCTCTAGTGTTTAATATGATTCAGGGAAGAGTCACAAATGATTGTGCTTATACCCCCTACAACTTAACTCCCTTTCATGTCCTTTTGATGAATTTATTTAATCTCTAAATCTTCTTCTCTGGAACTCGTGCGTCTAAAATAAAGCTTCCTTCTTGTTCGGATCGCCTGTAATTTAATTAGTCTCTTTTTATAGATTTCTTTTTCCCTTCTCCCTTCAGGGGCTCTAACTCTTTCCCTGACTGAAATTGCTTGGATCACAGAAGTCCTTTTCTTCCTGGCATTATTTTTTGTAGAAGGGCTTTTTTTTTTTACCCCCTTTTAAAAAATTTATTGGGGTGACATTGGTTAATACAATTACATTAATTTCAGGTACACATCTATAATACATCATCTGTATATTGTGTGTGTGCTCACCATCCCAAGTCAAATCTCCTTCCATCAGAAGGGCTTTTTTCAATTCAACAAATATTTGAGCAAAAATATTGCTAGAGGTCTAGGCTAGATGCTGCCGGGGATTTTAAAAAAATGGCATGGCCCCTTACAGTGCCTGCCTCCAAAGGGCTGAGTTCCCAATAAGGAAACGTAAGGGAGCTGTGCAGATCACCGCAATGCAAAGCAGAGCACATGTACTTGTGCAGGAAGAGATGAGACCGAGTGCTGGAGAGGATTTCCTCTCCACAGCCCCGCGGTGTTGCCGGCTAGCTCCTGGCCTCTGTCAGTCCTTTCCAGTGCACCTCAGTATTTTCTCTCTAAATATGGGGGGGGGGGTGTAGGCTTACAGTTGTGAGCATGCGAAACACAGTTTATTCTTGTATTGTTATTAATTATTGTATTTTCTACATGAACAACTGTAAACCTACTTTTGTCTCACCCTGTATTGCAAAATTATGCCTTTCTGCAAATCCATTGGTTTTTCTACAGCAGTGGTTCTCAACCTTCCTAACGCCGCGACCCTTTAATACAGGTCCTCACGCTGTGGTGACCCCCAACCATAAAATTATTTTCGTTGCTACTTCATACCTGTAATTTTGCTACTGTTAATGAACCGTAATGTAAATATCTGTGTTTTCTGATGGTCTTAGGCGACCCTGCTAGCGGTTCTCAACCTGTGGGTCTCAGTAGCAAAATTACAGGTATGAAGTAGCAACGAAAATAATTTTATGGTTGGGGGTCACCACAACATGAGGGACTGTATTAAAGGGTCACGGCGTTAGGAAGGTTGAGAACCACTGCTGTACAGCATTTCCCCCTTTAATTCTTAAATTCATGCTCATTCTCTGCAAAGATGCTTTAGCCCACCCCCCCTTTTTTTTTTAAAAAAGAAAAAGTCAAAACCAACAGTGGAAAGAAAACATAACTGTTGTATGTCTGCTTTGAGGGGGGTCTTTTAAAAAATTCTATCTTTATTGTTGAGAGTATTACAAATGTCCCGTTTGTTTGTTTGTTTGTTTTTCCCATTGAACCTCTCCACCCCCCCCTTCCCAGGCCCTCACCACTCTATTGTCAGTGTCCATGGGCTATGCATATATGCAGATAATTCCTCAGTTAATCCCATCCCCGCCTTCCCCCTGAAATTTGTCAGTCTGCTCCATGCTTCTGTGTCTCTGGATCTATTTGTTCATCCGCTTATTTTATTCATTAGATTCCACATATGAGTGAAATCATATGGTACTTGTCTTTGTCTGACTGGCTTATTTCGCTTCGCATAATGCTCTCCAGGTCCATCCATGCTGCTGCAAATGGTAAGAGTTCCTTCTTTTTGCTTTGAACGGGCTTGACCTTCCACACTGACGTTCCTCCCTGTGACTTGCGTGTATGTGTTTTCAGTGGCATGTCACCCTTCTCTGCCGACCCTGTGACGTGTCTGAGGACATAAACAGCAGCTCCCTGTCGCATTTGCCCTTCATCCCCTTGTTTCTGTGTCTTGATATCTCTGAAAATCCAGATAATAAAATTCCTCAAATCACATTTTCTCAACTTTCCCTTGTTTTTCTTTTTCTCCTTTCAAAATCTTAAGCTGACCTCAGTCAAGGGCTTGTCCAAGAATAAAGTCCCTTTAATGTTTAGCCACACTTTTTTAAAAAAAGTAATAAAGGCTTGCAGTTCATGGGAATCATGTTAGATTAACATGATATTTTCCATGATGTTATGTGTATTGGGGGCACCTGAGAGAAATACCTGTCAATGGACATCTTCCCCCCTTGACAGAGCCCAGAGTTTGCGCAGGCTCCTCCTAGCGGCCATATCTGTAAGAGGAGGCTGGTGCTGGATCTACAGAAGTGAAGCTCACCTGGGAGGTCTCATTGCCCTTGGCAAATGCAAGGTTGAGGCATGGGCACGGGATGTAATTATAGCCAGTCAGGTGTACGGGGAAGACTTCCGGGAGGTTTTGGAAAGTTTTCTCCGCTCCAAAGTGAAGACGTTCCCTGTTCTTGCCTCTGAACATTGTCACCTACACGGAGTGCCAGAAAGCATCATTACCACTCAGCAACCACGAATGGAAGACGCACGGAGCTACTGAGACCACAGAAAAGAGATGTGAACAAGTCTCATCCCTGAGTCACTGAATTAACCAACCCCCGACTTCACTACAACCAGACCTGTCGTGTGACATGACAACCGTCTTCGGTGTAGGCTGCTGTGAGACGGGTTTTCTGTGCACTACCCTGGAGAGCACAGCCTCCTCTCGGACTATGCCCTGTGCTGGAACACATGCACACGCACACGCACACGCACATGCACATGCACACACACACGCGTGCACACACACACACACACACACACACACACACACACGGTGAAGTGATTGTCCATCTCCTCTGCTGCTGCCCTTTACTCTTCTCCTCAGGGTGCTCTTTTCTCCTTGGTTACCAGAGACCTCCCTATTCTTTTAAATACCCTGTTCATCAGATTTGAGGAGTTGTTCAATTGGATCATTTACCCTCACAGAGGAATTGTGTGGAGCAATGGTTGAGGGGATCTTAGGATCTTTGGATCTTCCTCCAAACGGCTGAGGAAGCTTTTCCTGGAGACTGGAAATCATCTGCTCCTCTTACAAGTGAGGCTGGTCCTGAGGGCTAAGTCTGAATTCATCCTTGGACGTATTCCGCAGGAATCTACTTTCCCAGAGGAGAGACTGAATAACGTTATTTAACCTCTCTCAGTGTCAGAACCCATCAATTCTATCCTTTTTACTATCCCTTCACCCCCTCACATACTCATCTCATTACCCAGATGAGATACCATATTAAAATATTTTTTCCAGCTTTATCCTATATAATAAAAGCCTAATATGCTAAGTGTCCGACCATTCGTTTGACCTTTGGACCAGTTGCGATGATGTGCACTGACCACCAGGGGGCAGATGCTCTGAGTGGTAGGTCAGCTTGCTGCTGTGGTCCAGCCGATCCGGACTGAGTTAGATGGGCCAGGCATGCCCTGGAGCCCTCCTGTGGTCCCTCCCAGGCCCCGATCATGCACCGGTGGGGTCCATTGGCCTGGCCTGTGCCCTCTCCCAATCCAGGACCCCTCGGGGGATGTCCGTCCGCAGGCCAGGCCAAGGGACCCCAACGATGCAGGAATCCGTGCACCGGGCCTGTAGTTGGGATATAATTGACATAACATTGTGTAAATTTAAAGTGTGCAATGTGATAGTAAGATAGTACTCCTGTTCCACATAAGGAAACCAAGGCACCGAGAAGGCCAGTCGCTGGCTGAGGACACATACACTTAGTACCTAGGAGAGGTGGAATGCAGACCCAGCTGGTCTAGCACCAGCCTGGCCAGTATAAACGCAGCTTATACCTGGATTTGAGAGCAGGAACCTGGTCTGCCTTTTCCTGGTTTAGTTCCAGCATTGACAGCAGTGCTAGGCACTTAGTTGGCATTCAGTAAATATTTGTGGAGCAAATAAATGAACTCAGCACAGTACATGGCCCTTGTTGGCTGGTACTTGATAAATGTGAGCTATTGTTAAGGAAAAGTATTGAAAATGTGGGAATCTGGTAAAAGAAAGGCAGCATGTCTTTTTGGTGTCACATTTTAACATTGTTTAACTGGTCCACCAAAGGATTACTTAATTATCTAGACCAGTGGTCGGCAGACTCAGTCAACAGAGCCAAATATCAACAGTACCACGATTGAAATTTCTTTTGAGAGCCAAATTTTTTAAACTTAAACTTCTTCTAATGCCACTTTTTCAAAATAGACTCGCCCAGGCTGTGGTATTTTGTGCAAGAGCCACACTCAAGGGGCCAAAGAGCCGCATGTGGCTCGCGAGCCGCAGTTTGCCGACCACGGATCTAGGGAAATGTACCTTTCTTGACTCATTATTTACTATTGATTACAGAGCCAGACTCGGTGAAGTAATATTTTTATTTTTGTTCACTACAGATGTAGATTATTTCTGAAATATAAATTATTCCAAAAAAAGAACCCCCTCCAGAAAGTTAAGATTTTATCGCCCTAGAGGACATTAAAAAGTATTTTTCTAGTTTAGCAATCTTATTCCAACCGACTTTCTCCACTGCCTATAAATCTTTTTCTAATTCTGGTTGGAACCAACTTCTCCATTTTGTTGGTTTCCTCAATACTGAGTTTAATGGGACTTTGACGTGTCCATTCTATATTTGGAGTTACTTACGTAGCTTTTTGAAACTTGTACTTTAATATTTGTACTACTAACTTTTCCTGCTGAATCTGAAATTCATTTTTCACTTTCAATTTAATACAACTCTTATTTACAGAATTCCTGTTCCTCAGGGGTCGGGGACGCAAAGCTGGAATAAGCAGCACTGTGAGGTGTTTGTAAGAATTTCCAGACTTGCAACTAGCCACTGGAGCCCCAGCACTATCAGGGCTTTCCAGGAGCCTGTGTTAATTCAAGATTCTGACCACGTAACTGGAAAAGCATGTAGGTGTCTGCAAGAGACAATTAACATCCCCAAAAGAAAAATTGTTGAGGCTCTGAATCTTGCTGGAAACACCTGTTTATCAATAACCAGTTATAAATGGGTTATTGAGGGCAACACTCCTTCATAGCTCTTAAGGGAGGCATAGGGGTTGAAGTTTTTACAGGTAAACCTGGGCCACAGAGTAAGGTGAGACCACCGCCATCAAGCCAGTTGTCCCCTTTCTGCTGGAGGGGTGTCTGGCCTTCCATTGGTGAAACACTCAACACCTGTGAAGCGCAATCAACTCCACCCAAGATGGAACTGCTTAAACCACAGCTGTTAATCCGCGCGGGGCCGAGCTTCGTCCTCCCCGGCGGCGCGGAGACTCCCAGTGGGCGGAGACTCCCAGTGGGTGGAGACTTCCAGTGGGCGGAGACTCCCAGTGGGCGGAGACTCCCAGTGGGTGGAGACTTCCAGTGGGCGGAGACTTCCAGTGGGCGGAGCAGCCGAGGGCACGCCTCTCCCCCGTCGGGTTTGCGGCCCAGAGCCCGAAGCCCCGCCCCTCTGCGCTCACTCCGCCCCCAGCGGGACGGGACGGGGCGGGGACTCCGTCTCCCGGGAAACGGGACGCGCTGCTGCTCCTCCTGGGCCCGCGCCCGCGCCTCCCGCGGGGCTCACTGCGCGCCGACGCCTGCTGCCCGGTAGCCGCAGGTGGGGAAGGGCGGGCGGGCGCGCGCTCGGTGGTCGCGGGAGGAGTTGGGAGCCTGCAGGGGCGCCTCTGCGGAGGGGTGTCCTCGCCCCCTGGGGCTGGGCAGGGGCGCGCGCGCAGCCGGCCAGCCCCGCGTCTCCTGGACGGACCCGATGGCAGCCCCGGTGGTAGCTCGGGAGGCGCGAGGCGAGCGAGAAGCCCCGACCCTTCGCCTAACCCCGGGCTCCGGCCTGGAGGCGGCGGGCGTGCTGGAGGTGGAGGAGGAGGAGGAGGAAGAGGAGGAGGAGGCGGCGGCCAGGAGAGCTCGGAGTTTCGCCCAAGACGCGCGGGTGCGCTTCCTCGGCGGCCGCCTGGAGCAGATGCTGGGGCTCCCGGCGGAGAAGTGGAGCCAGCACCTGGAGAGCGAGGACCGCCGGCGGGTCCTGGCGGAGTTTCTGGAGAGCCCCAGCCCCGCCTGCCTGGTGTTCGGCGTCGCCGCCGCGGGGCGGCTCGCGGCCTCCCGGGAGGTAAGGAGCGAGCGGAGGGGACCCGACCACGCCGCCCGCCCAGCATAACGGGGACTCGGGCGGGGACAGGCCCGTAGTCCCTGCTTGGGTGTCGGGAGGCGGGGCGGGGCGGGGGCCAAACTCTCAGGCCCTTTGAAAAACGTTTTCTGAAGTCCGCCCTGGACTCGCAGAACCCCCAGGTGCGCCCGCTCTGCCCTGAGCGGCTGCAGGTGGTTTCCGGAGGTGAGCCGGAGCCTGCTCGGCCCGACGGAGCGGGACCAGCAGCGCTTCTCCCCGCGGCCTGGGCGGGGGCGCCAGGTGGCTTCGGCGCCAGGTAACTTCCTCTCCTCGCTCTTGGGGCACCCTGGAGCCACGTCCTTAAAAATGTGTTCGGCACAGCCCGGGTGACTTGACTGCCGTCAGCCCCTCTTCACCCCAGGGAAGAATACGTAGCCCCGAAAAAGGAGTGCGGGGTCGCCTGCGCAAACGTGGTGTTTCCCAGCCATTGGGAGGGGGGAGCCTTCCTCCTCCCCGCTTCCTCTCTCTTCCCTCCCCCCCCCGCCCCCTTTCCATGTAGACGGCTCGCCCCCTTGAAGGTTAAGTGTCACCTACAAGTGCAGCATCGGCAATTAGTATTTCTCAAGTGTGAAAAGTTTGCAGCAAGATTTACAGTCTTTAGGTCTTCCAGTGCCTCAGCGGAGTGCAAAAATGTTACTGTCTTCGCTGGATGTGGTCGTAATATTCCTTGGGAAGTAGGATCCCAGAGAAGAGAGACAGTAACAGGAACTTGCCGTCGGGTGTTGTGAATTTTGAAACTTTTTGCTGTGCAACTTTTATAATCGTAGCTCATTTAAAAAAATTGTCAGTAGACAGGGAGATGGAGCCCTTAACTCTGGTAGGTATCCGGTTTTCGTTCTTTTGCCAGCGTTCTAGCTACAAGTTAGGTTCTGCTTGTTAACATGGAAACTACATCTGGACTCACACTAATTATCTTGTTCCTGTTTCAGATTCCAAGAGATGCAAAACATAAACTCATTTATGTTGCCAAGAAGATTGCGGAAAACACTGGAGTAAACGATTTCTTTCAAACTGTTTTATTTGGAGAGGTACCGGCCTCATCTCTGGGACACGTAACTGCTTTCCTAGATGAGGTACTAGTCTCTCTTTAATATTTGAATCTTTCGATGGCCTCAGTGACACTTGGGATTGTTCGGGTCAGCTCTGTTTTGTGTGTGTGTGTGTGTGTGTGTGTGTGTGTGTGTGAGTGTGTGTGTGTGTGTTTGAAGAGAGAGAATGTAGAAGCCAGTGATCTTGAGTCAAATGGATGGAGTGTAATAGCTTTTAGGCTGTTCCTCAAAGCAACGGAGACTTACTGATGCTCATGTTCCACAGGTGGTGTTTGTAGGATCATCTTTTCCCTCTTTCTCAATAATGGAAGTAAATAAAAAGCAGCTTGAATTGAATAGGCTCTTGTACTCAGCTAGAGGTTTTAAACTTTACATTCAGAGTAGAGAAAAACTGACACTTTGGAAAGGGTTTTGGAAATCAGTTTTTGATTCTTGTCAGTTTCTAAGTGGTTCAGAGTAATGGAAACAAAGTGTTAGGTATGGTTGCCTTCAAAGTCCCCCTCCTCTCCCCTTAACATCAGAGAAATGCCCCCTAAACCAATGTTACTGGCACTTTAATGTGTATCAGAACCACCTGGGGATTCCGAGAGAGGTGGGCTGGGATTCTGCATTTCTAACCTGATGCCCGGGCTTTGAGGAACACCGTACACAGTGACTGTTGTGGCATCAGAGCAGGGGTTTTCAAGCTTTGCAGAACATTAGAACCACCTGGGGAACTCGACAACATCCCCCGCCCAGGGCACACCTCAAACAGATTAGCGCCTGGCTCCCACCAGAATCGCCAGGTGATGCTCTTGTGCCCCAGACATTGGGAACTGCTGGGTTAGGAGTTAGTAAATCAGATCTCAGCGCAGCCCTGCCATTGGGGCTTGAGAAGGTTAATTAACTCTCGCCTCCATGCGATTCAAAAAGATTTTTTTTTCATTAATCTATTTGCCAATGTGCTCAGTTTGCATTAAGAAAGCAGTTTCCTTACTTGACGTGACTTCGCTTATTTCATGCAGAGTTTGAGTTATTGAGAGTGTTCACCAATGTTTGATAAATGGGCAAATGAATGAACAAGCAGTAAGTTATTGCCTCTTTGAAATAATTTGTCTCATCTATGAATTCTAAATGGGTCGCTGATTTTGTCTTTTTTTTTCTTTGTAGATTTGATATCATAGGAGCATATTTATGAAATGAAGTGGTTTTGTTGCCGATTTTGTTTGACCAGAAAATCTTTAAGGAGCACCTTGTATGTAAATTAATTTAACTGCTTTTAAACATTTTCTTTCTAGATTTTAGTGCCAATTCTTTCGAATAGGAACAATCATAAATCCTGGTCCTGTTTTATTTCACAAGACACGGAACGTCACGTAGAAGTCATGAAACATAAAATGCATATTTTAAGGGGTAAAATGTTGGGAAGAACTCTTCTGCCAATTCCGACTATTGCGGGAAAATTTGACTTGGATCCGAAACCTCCAGGGACCCAGTACGTAATGACATGGTATAATCAGGGTATTAACATGGAGAGCCAACATACCCATTTGATATCAGACCTCCGGCAAATTGTTAGCAAAATTGAGAATTATAACTACATCATGTTTTTAAAATAATGTTATGCCGAAGCACTGTATGTATTATTTCCTTTCAAAGTATAGTTTTAAAAAGCAAGCTACAAAAAGCAAGCTGTAACAGTTGCCATGATGTCAAGAATATTCTTTCAGTAAAATGGTTTAGAGGCTATAAATTTTTTGCTTAACAGTGTGTTTTTTAAAAAACATTTTTTATATTTTGAGAGAGAGAGAGTGATAGAGGGATAGAAACGTTGATGAGAGAGAAACATCATCAGTTGGCTGCTTCCTGCACACCCTCTACTGGGGATGGAGCCTGCAACCCGGGCATGTGCCCTGATTGGGAATTGAACCAGTGACCTCTTGGATCATGGTTCGAGGCTCAACCACTGAGCCACTCCGGCCGGGCAACAATGTTTTTTAATGTTAGAGAGATACCAATGACAACTATGTCACAACTCACACTGAGGTCAGAAAAATAATGGATCTGATTTTGAAGTATTTCTATTTAGAAAACCAGTTTATGGGTACATAAAATACCTGTTAAGACCCAAGCCCTATCTTTATTTGGATGACATGCTTTGACTTGTTTTATCAATCCTATCAATGTTTGTAGTTTGGAGCCAGATGAAAGGACAGTGCTCCATGCCATTGAATCAGTGGTCATTAAATGGTCACATCAAATCCAAGAAATTATAGAGAAAGATTCAGGGCAGCCCCTGCTGAATGGCCTTCACTCGAATCCTCAAACGGAACTGGATTTCTGGACGATGAGGAAAGAGAATCTATCATGCATTTATGATCAAGTAAGTAGAGAGCCTAGAAAGTGCTTCTGTTTTGAATTTGAAGAATATTTGTAGCATTTGGCCTCTGGAGCAGTGATTTCCAATAATTCTGAAAATTTAACCTACTGTCTTTGAATGACTTAATAATTTGGTCTCTTTTTCCAAAGCGCTTTTTGGTATGCACTTTAAAAATGAATGGGAGTTAATGTGAGTTTTGCCTTTTTGAGGATATTTGGACAGCGTTGGAGATAACTGGAAGCACTTTGTGTCACAGAAAAGGAGAGATTTCCCAGGGAAACTTGGAAGATGATGAGATTTATTAATCTAGTCAATTGATTTGGGAAGGAATTTGGTCTTAGTGGAGAGACGTTGCTTTGGGAGAGCTAACTTTGGTTCCTCTGTTGGGTACTTTCCTGACAAGTTATTCCATTTAATGCTCCAAAACTAAGGCATTTATTCTTATGTTTACAGGTCTCTTAGAGATTTTCTGAAACAGAGCAAGACATTTTATGTGGAAACTAGAGGCCTGGTGCACGGATTTGTGTACTGGTGGGGTCCCTTGGCCTGACCTGTGCCCTCTTGCAATCCGGGACCCCTTGGGGGATGTCAGAGAGCTGGTTTTGGCCTAATCCCCACAGGCCAGGCTGAGGGACCCCACCGGTGCACAAATCCATGCACCAGGCATCTAGTATGCATATAAGATCTTTGGTTAATCTCTTCCCGCCCTGCCCCCTCTCCCCGTCCCTCTGAGATGCATCAGTCTGTTTCATGTTTCCATGCCTGTGGTTTCTACTCTTGTGTTGAGCATCTGCCCCCTGGTGGTCAGTGCGCGTCATAGCTGTTGGCTGGTCAGCCGGTTGCTAAGGCTTTTACTAGTATATATATAGATTTTAATAGTCTACCTGTGTACTAATATGTAAATTATTTTTAAAAATTCAAATTAAGAAAGCCAAGACAAAAATGTTATTTTAAAAAATACTTTTGACTTGAAACCAGATATGTCTTTGAGGGTTAAATGCTGTGTGTATTGTTTATGAGTGGAATATAGTTTAAATATTTTATTATGGAATGCATTTATTTAGTCATTAACCTAGCTTATATTTGTTAATTTTTTTTCCCAAATTTAGCTTCAGGCTCCTACTGTCCTCAAAATGGTGAAGATCCTGAAAACGAAACGAAGCAGCTATTTCCCAGCTCTGAAGGACATTTTCACGGCTGTAAGAAAGGGTAAGACTCTTGTTCCCTGGCCTTGCGAGCCCCTCATGACCTGGCGCTGCCTGCCCGTGCGCCAGCCTTGGACCAGTAGCCTGCTCATGAGACGATGGTACTTGGGTCTTCTGATGATAATTCATCTTTAAAAAAAAATGTTTTATTGATCTTAGGGAGAGAGGAAGGGAGGGAGGGAGAGAGAGAAACATCATAAGAAAAATATCAACATTGATTAACTGCCTCCTGAACACCCCTCACCAGGATCGAGCCCACAACCTGGGCATGTGCCCTGACTGGGAATTGAACCAGTGACCTCTTGGTGGATGGGACAGTGTTCAACTACTGAGCCACACTGGCTGGACGATAAATTCATCTGAATCATCTGTACTTCCTCCTCGATTGATACTCAATTTTTAGGATCTATAGTTGGTACCTACCAGAGTGGCTCCAGGTGTAAGTTTTGATGAGAATGTGTGTATGTGAAGGGGGAAGGCCTTTGGTAGTCAGAGGGGATAAATCAAAGCCCAGCATAGAGATTTTCTAATCAACAGTTGAGCTGCAATTACTCCAGTTATTCACTAGTAGACTCTCTGAGTGTCGTAAGTAGACCTACTGAGTTCGTAAGAACTCAAAGTCGTCATCAAAGTTTTAGTGAAGATTAAACATACAGAGAGGAGAGTTTGTTTGGTTGGTGAATTTTGAACAGGTAATGCATGCACGTTGTTAAAACCCAGTAATTATAATAAGTGATCCAGTGAAAAGTCTCCTTGTCCTCTCACTATCCAGTTGTTGTTTTTATCCTCACCAAGGATATACTTATTGATTATAGAGAGAGGGGAGGGAGTGAGAGAGAGAGAGAGAAACACCGATGTGAGAGAGAACATCGATTGGTTGCCTTCCATATGCCCAACCAGAGATCAAACCTGCAACCTAGGTATGTGCTCTGACGGGGAATCAAACCTGCAGCCTTTTGGTGTATAGGCGCCACACCAGCAGGGCTTGCTATCCAGTTTTAACCTCACCCAGGGGTAACACCCTCCCCAGTTTCTGGATTTCTGTTTATGTTTTCTTAGGCATGGTTAAGCAAATATACATAGACATAACACTGAAGTTTTAAGTGATAAAATTATAAGATAATATGAACAAGTAACTATTACTTGTTTTTAACATTAGAAAATTTCATTTTTTCTTAAGTAACATGTGGAAGGTTAGGAATACTTGAAATCTACTTTGGAAATGTTTTGATAAAATTTTAGGGCTTTCTCCATGAATTCTATTCGAAAAGAGGCAATAGATGAGGGGGATATTTGGGATATTTGGGTGGGAGGTCTGTCAGATCTGGATTCCCGTCCCATATTAAGTTTGCTGAGCTTCTGGCTTTCATTGGACAAACTGGCATATTGACACCTTCCTTGCAGAATTGTTGGGAGAATCAGAGCAAGTTATATTATATTATTATTGTTAATATAGTAGAAAATTTCCCAGTGACTGCCTGAGTTAGGCTCATAGGACACTGGAATGAAGCCATAGATGATTAAATTGTTAGTCCAAGTACCTAGGAGGAATGAACATTCTAGTGATGAAGCTTGCAATCCAAATCATAAAGTGACAACTTCACAGAGATGTTTTATGCCCCGTTTCCATGGAGCCAAGTCCCTTTCTTTAGACTCTCAGGGTTCTTGCCCACGCAATCTGCCGTCACAGTTTACTTGTGCTGTGTGAGTCGCTACCCCAGGGCGCTCCTGGATGGCGGTCCCAGATGGACGGGGTGTAAAGGCTTCCAAACCTGTCCTGTGTCAATGGTGGGATGAGTGATCTGGAAGGAACTAGGACCGCATTCAAGCCCAGCCATGTTCTGCATTGTCCTCTTGAGCTTGTGAAGTGAGGTTAGAAGTGACTGGCTTTCTTCCCCCAGCTCTCCTCGAAGCCCGAGACGTGGCGCTCTACCTGAGACCGCTGAGGAGACACATCCAGTGTCTCCAGGAGACGGAGTTCCCACAGACCCGGGGTCTGATCGCCCCGTTATTTCATACCATCTGCCTGATCTGGAGTCATTCCGAGTTTTACAACACCCCTGCTCGGGTCATAGTTTTGTTGCAAGAGTTTTGTAATCTCTTCATCAATCAGGTATGTAGCATTGAAAATAGGAAGGAGAGGAATGATTGCCATGTGGTAGGTTTTATTAGGCCAATGAAGAATGAATTAACCCAGTCTACAGTCAGAATATACTATTTTTTCTCTTTCTTTTTTGTAGAAAGGACTTTTATGGTGAAGGACCAGGTGACTTTTCATCCTAAATAGCCAAGGAGCTCTGGACATAAGTCAAATACATTCAAAGGACAGGCTGTTAATGAATTTTGTTTGATTAATATCACCGTTTCTTCAAAGAGATTTAAGACTACTTCTAATAAAAGGCAGCTCTACATAGTGCTGTGTAGCTTTTTCTTGGGTTTCCTCAGGAGCACTGGCTGGTGGAAGACTTAGAAAGTAAAGAAAGTTAAGAGAATCTGGCTGGAAAACATCATCCTCAAAAAATAGTGGAATTGTATTAATGGAATTCTGATTAATTGTGGATCTTTAACCCTTTGCACTCGCTTGCTTTTTTCTCGATTCCTTTATTCTACTCAGGATTTAATTTTTTAAATACCCCAGATTTTACAAAGTGCGGCAGTAGAATAAAAAACTGGAGTTTCTTTTCATACAAACTTATTTATTTGGATTTTTTTTTATATTTCAAATTATTGATACATTCAAAGAGTAATTTTAATCTCTATAATTTTTCATGGTGTGATATTTTTTGAAGCATTCACCCACATGAAGACCTGGTTTACATTCACATGTTTCGCAAATATAAATCGTCTCTCTTCTTCCTCCTTTGATTTTTCTGTTAGAACAAACAACACAATCTTTGTGTTTTTTGTTAGGGTGAGGTGTGATTATATGGAGCTTTCCATCTAAACGTTGCTCTAAGTTAGTGGATAATAATCTACCCCTGGAAGTTAGTGTACCATCTCTGAATTCTCCAACAAGATCATGTACTAGTTTCCTAATAAATTTCACACGCGTTATCGGTTTTTCATTTTTTCTTTTTTGGCATTAGTTGAGACGGCATTTACATTTTACTTGTCCTTTCATGCTAATGAAAACAAGAAAAGATACTGGAAAAATAGGAATCCCCCTTCCCCCCGCGGTGAAACTACGTGTCGAGTGTGGCTTGACATACGAGCTGCTACCAATGCTAACCGTGTCGAGTCACACTCGACATCCGAGTGCAAAAGGTTAAAAATCTCTTGTTTACAATTGCTTCTCTACTCTTCAGTCAACTTGAAAAACATTAGAAAAAAATGGACTGCTTCTGCATCCTTCCTCTGTGAACATTCATTCTTCTCATGTCCCTGATATCAGAGGATGTTACATAATTTGAGAGCTGAAAGATACTTGTGGTGGTTCTTAGCGGGAGTGTGTGTCTTAGTCTGCTTGAGCTGCCAGAACAAAATGCCATAGACTGGGTGGCTTTATTTTCAGAAATTGTTTACTCACACTTCTGGAGGCCGGGAGCCAGATGAAGGTGCCCACGTGGGCATGTTCCGGTGAGAGCTCTCTTCCTGGTTTGCAGGCGGCTGCCTTCTCTCTGTGTCCTCACAAGGTGGAAAGGGACCTTTCCCTCTCTTTCTTCTTATAGCAGATTGGGGTCCCGCCCATCTGACCTTATTTAATTACTTCTTAAAGACCTTGTCTCCAGGTACAGTCATGTTGGTGGGTAGGGCTTCAACATGTGAATTTTTGGGGACACAATTTAGTCCACAGCAGGGCATGAGTCTGAACCAAATGCTAGAGAATCAGGATCTGTGTATACGGCTTAGCCTTTGAGTTGTTAAGAAGGCTTCCCACCAAAGTTGGATCTCCTTCGGCTGCAACTGACAAACCAGAGTGGAAAACAACAAGAAGGGTGTAAGTGTATGTGACCCTGAAACGTCTCAGAGTGCGGTGACTCCAGGAGCAGCCTGTTCCCAGAGGCGGCCTGACCGTTTCAGAGCTTCCTGCCAGGCCCAGGTTGCCGGTTTGTGTTTGACTCCGTTCTCAGACTCTCACCACAGGCTACGTGAGGTGGTTTGTGGTCGCCCCAGATGTGTGTCCTGGCAGGAGAGGAACTTCCTGGGAAAGAGGCTGTCTTCCTTTCTAGTTCTGGTTCGTGTGTTTTATTTCTACTCCCGGAACAATCATTGTGGCCAAGGAGGCAGGCTCTTTTGGAAAGGCCTGGATTATTTGCTAGAGGAGAGTGGGTGCCTGTGATTGACTCTAAGTCACTGATCTAGGCTCATGTTTCCCAGCGGTTTTCACCTCTAGCTCATAGAGAAAATTAAAATTTTTTCTTTGTAGAGGGGGGTAAATTGGAAGGTATTTAAGAGCCTGGAATGTCTGCTTGTAGTCAAGACACAAACAGCTTGGAGCTTCTGCTGCCCCAGGCACCGGAAGTTTGCCTTCCTAAGTAATGAAGAGAACAATGTTGTAGGATAAACTGGTTGGGGAACTGTGTTCCCATCCAGCCGCTGGCTGTGTGTGTGTGTGTGTGTGTGTGTGTGTGTGTGTGTGTGTGTGTGTTTTCAGATGAATTAACTTAGACCTGGAAGATAATATCATTTACTCAATTTCTCCCAGAATGTAGGGGGAAATCCAGAGTAGAGAACAGGTGTCCTGACATGCAGTTAAGAGTTTCTGGTCTACGACATGGAGTTACTAATAGGCTTGTTATTTTCTCTCCGCTTCTGAAGAGGTGGAGTGATATATGGAAAGTATGTTGGACGCAGACCAACGTAGATTCAAATCTAATTGAACCCCTTGAGGGACGTTAAATTACTTCAGTTTCCACATCAACAAGTGCAGATAATGCCTAGCCCAGTGGTCGGCAAACTCATTAGTCAACAGAGCGGCAAACCGCGGCTCGAGAGCTGCATGTGGCTCGCGAGCCGCAGTTTGCCGACCCCTGGCCTAGCCCATGGGCTGTTGTGAGGATCAAATGGGATAACCTAAGTGAAATGTCCAGTGTGGCATTTAATAGAAGCTCATAGAAGTTGGTTCCAAACTTTTGACTTACAGATAATTGAAGCTATTCATAGGAGATAGCAGGGCAGTTCCTTGTATGTTTTATCTCCGGCTGTATTCTCTTTCTCTTCCTCTGTTATGCGAGCTCAGTTGTTGCTCTGTTGTTAAGCATGATCACTATTGCAGGCTCAACGACCATTCCCACCACTTCTCTGAAACCCTGAATCCTCACCTCATTTTGAGACTATGTCCTGTTTGTGTATAAATCCCAAATGTGGTCACTCATTGTTGTCTGTGGCTTGTAAGAAATCCTGGTTACCTGTAGATCTGTAAACCTGTTATCCCTGGTCCCTAGTCTGTGTCGATGGTCAGAGTTTGCCAAGCTCCCAAAGAAATAATGTAGCTTCTCTAGTTACTTAGTTACTGTTCCTGACTTCTGTCCAAAGGTTCTGTTGACCTGATTCTTGATTCTTCAAGTGGACTTGGTAGTAAATCTGCCCCAACATGTTAGGAATGAAAATATCAGCAATGAGCCAACTTTCATACCTAGGTACCCTGAAGAGCTAAACTCTCCTGCTCGCTCACAAGTTGTTTGCTGTCTTCTGATTTGAATATTTAACAAATATTGTATAATGCCTGTTATTTGCCAGGAACTCTTTTAAACCCTTTACAGAAATTCACTGACAAAGGTGCTAGTAGATCCATTTTACATTTAAACAATAACAACAGCAACCCCTAAAAACCCCTGCTGTCCAGAGAAGATAAATAGCTTCCTCTAGATCACCCAACTGTAAGTGGTGGAGTTCTTAATTCATTATGCTTTGCTCCATATTTTAAAATAAATTTTGATTTTTAATTACAACACAATATGTGGTGTACTAATAATAGTAAAATTCTCATTGCATAAAATTTGTAAAAATAGGAATAGTCCTGCTGTTCTATCAGCCTAAAACTTGGCATTTTTTATTTTTATTTTCCCCCAAACATACCTATATATATGTATATATATATATATATGTTTTTTATCATACATATAACTTTACTTTTACTAGCTTCTTCAAAAATGATTTTTAAAAAAATATTTTTATTGATTTCAGAGAGGAAGGGAGAGGGAAAGAAAGAAACATCAATGATGAAAGAGAATCATTGATCGGCTGCCTCCTGCACGCCCCCAACCACGGATCGAGCCCACAACCCGGGCATGTGTCCTGACTTGGAAATTGAACCATGATCTCCTATTTCAGAGGTCATTGCTCAACCATTGAGTCACACTGGCCTGGCTGGCTTGTGTATTTCTTTGTATGAAAAAAATCGCGTAGAGTATTTGCTGGCAGGAATACCTACGCAAATTCTGATTACACAGTTGTCATATCCATGAAGCTTAGCAGTTATTGCTAGAATGTATAAATCAAGAAATTTAATCATCTGTAGATTATTCTAATGTATGTTATTGCAACCCAAATGCCTGAACTTGTAGAATTTATGCTTTCTGTTTCACAGCATTGCTGGCCCAATTCATTGTCATTGAAAACTAACTAATTGGGAAAAAAATTAAATATTTCAATACAAAATAAAATAATTTATTGAAACAGATGTTTTCAGTAAAGAATTATTAAACACATTTTTGATCATTGTTTCCTTTCATTAAATCCTAGGCAACAGACTACCTTTCACCTGAAGACCTTTTGAAAGGAGAAGTTGAAGACTCCCTGGAAAAGGTGCAGGTGGCCATTAACATCTTAAAGACTTTCAAAAGTTCTTTTTTCAACTACAGAGAAGGACTGGGAAACTATTTCATGGGAAACAAGGAGGTGAAACCATGGGATTTCCAGTCTCAGCTGGTGTTTTGTAGATTTGACAAATTTCTTGACCGTTGCATGAAAATGGAGGTATTAATTTCTTGACTTGTAATTTATTCATGTTGTTGATGGCTTCAAAAATCCTGTGGCTTTTTATATGATTTGGGAACAGTTTATTTAGTGGAAGGTGGGAGGTTTCCTTTCTTAATGTTCTCATGAGGAGCTCACAAGACCAGGGCTATAAAGATAGATTTAAAAGCTTTACTTTGACTTCTTTAAAAAAAATCGTTTTTGATTCTTTTATTACACTGGGAGTAAGTGAACTTTTTTCTGTACCCAGTGCCCCTTTACTTACTAAGCTCCTGGAAGACAGTTGTAAATCAGGAAGCTGTAAACTAATCCCCCTTTTTAAAAATATGTTTAATGTTTGATATAGGGATTCCATACTTGAAAACCATTTGATAATCTAAAATAATCGCACTATCTATTAGTATATGACTGTGTATACTATGCTATTGAGATATGAATAACCATTCATAAAACTAAATAAAAAAACATGAAAATAACTGAAAGCCAAATGAAATGAATACACACACTTGTATACACATTCACACACGTGTAGTATGGAGCCAACTGGCTAAGGTTTCTTTTTAAAGTTGGAACTAGTGGCACTACCTTATTTTCTTTGTAAAGCTCTTCCTAGCAAGTTTGGGCTTTTATGTTGATGTAAGATTGGTTGAATTTCATTGAAAATTAAAGCTTCATGTTTTGAAAACTCTCCTTATCACATAATCAGCCTGAATTTCTCTTAAAGTGCGAAGGTTAAATGCCTGAATACGGGCAGCTTGAGTCTTCCTTTCATAATGTTCCCTGAAGCTGATTAAGAGACAGCTCATTCATTGCAAAGGGTGGGTGGCTGCAAGTATGAGTTTTGGATATTACCTGGGGATCAGATTCATTATTAAAAGGCTGTAAAGTTAGAGAGTCATATGTTTAGCCATGGTAAGCTAGGTTTGCCTGTACAGTAAATATGAAAAGGGGAGTATGATTTTAAAAATGAGCAGTGACTTTGTTCAACTAAATCATTCATATTTATCTGCTGTCATGTCAGTGTCCATTAACTCACAGATTTTGAATGCCTGAAAATATTATTTCTTTGAAACTTCAAGATGTTCTTTTTTTCCTGCTCAGGATGGTGGAAAGATCTTTACTGTTCTGTGTTTTTTTCAAAGGATATATTTGTCACCGTATTGGAATTTGAAAAGCTGGAGAGACTTGAATTTGGTGGTACCAAGGGAGCCATTCTGAATGGACAAATCCATGAGATGAGTGAAGAATTTATGGAACTCTGTAAAATTTTTAAACAGAGCACTTACGACCCATCCGATCTCAATAACATGGTAATATTGTACCCTTGCATTTTTATTTTTAGAATCCTGTCATTTTAAAGTTGGAAATGACTGTAGGTCACAGTGATAATGGGTACCATCCAGTCTGGCCTCTCTAGGATGAAAGAGGTTAAGGGACTTGCCCGCAGTCTCCAACGGGGACCAGGACGTAGCCCTGTGTGTGTCTGTTTAGAACTGTTTCAAACGTAGCAGGAGACCTCAGCCGGGGCTTGTTTCTTGATGGTGCATCTCCAAATAAATTCATGAAACCAAGCCCCTGCTTTACTGCTCCCCAAACCTCCTCTTTCCCTTCTTCTCCCACTCATTAAGTGGCACATATAATGGGCTACTTCGTGCATAGCCTTGGAGTCATCCATGATCCTGCTCTTTCTCTCGTGCCAAGCATCGGGCTCGGTCAGATAGAAGCTGGACACGTCCCCAGATCTCATCTCTGACCTGGATGATGGCACTCGCCCCTGAACTGCTCTCTCAGCCCCTGTCTTGGCATCATTAGGGTTGGTTTTCACTCAGCAGCTTGAGTGAGTTGAGTGCCTTTTAGGAGCTAAGTCCAACCGTACCATTTCTCTAGATAAAACTATTAATTTCCTAAGTCACTAATAAGGGGCAGTTTTGCAGTTCAGAATATAGAAAAACTTCATAATGATTCTTGAGTAATACCAGCATATCACTTATTCTTTAATAAATAATTCTTTAACAAATATTTATTGCAAAACAGCTATGTGCTGGGAGCCTCTTTAAATATTGGTACGATAATTGAGAAATAAAACAAACAAACCTGGCCATTGTACTCAGCTTAAAATGCAGGGAGGACACAGGTAGGCAGTTACGCAGAGTGCTGCGAGAGAGCCTCTTCCCAGAGCAGGGAAAGGAAGTGAAAGTGAACAACGATAGATAGAACTGAAAAGTAAATAGAAACGAAAGGGGTGAAGAGTGGGCGAAACGCAAGGGGTTAGCAGAAAATCGTGTTACGCAGAGCGGGAACGTGGTTAGATCCTGGAGTGTGAAAGGGTGAGAGGCTTCGGAAGAACTGAGGGTGTAAATGACAAGGGAAGGGCCTCGTGGATGACAAGACTTGGAGACTTTATCTTAAGAAATCCGGAGTCCCAAAATACGATTATGAATTGGAGGATTATGACGGGGAGAGGGACATGATCAGGCTTCCGGTTTAGAAAGCTTGTGTAGACTGCAGTCTGGAGAGCGATTCAGTGAGACAAGACCAGAGGCAAAGAGAGTGGTTAGCAAGTGGTTAACTGAAACGGGATGAGCGGGCATTGTGATCCGGGCAGGGTGATGCGTGCAGACAGGGAGAACAGTGGACATATTCAGAGAAAAGCCTGGTAGCACTTGACCAAGAGAGAAAGGAGTCAGAGAGATGGCCCCCACTCCTGTTAGGGTGTATGCCAGAGAGCTGCTTCATAGAGAGGTGCGTGCGTTTAGATGCATACAACGGGAGTCTGCATGATCTGGGGGACTCCCCACGGGAGGGGTGCGATGGACCATCTGACTTTGGGCTGAGAGAGTGAGGGAGAGAGAATGAGAGTGGAGATGAGCCTTTTCCCTTCCTGAGATGTTACTTACAAAGGGTTCAAACCATGTTTGAGGATCTTAAGTTGCATGTTCCTCTTTGCCATACCGAGAAGAGGGATTTGTTAGGCTTGTTACAACTTGTTGGGAAGGTGTGTTGACTTGGAGAAGTCAGTGACCCTTGAATGAAGAGACTGTTTGGCTGTAACTGAGGAGAGCTGGAGACTTCCCGGTGCTAAATATAACAGTGCGGTCTGTGACACACAGTGCCCTGGAGTGCTGCCGTCACACCCGTGTTCAGCGCGTGTTCAGTTCCCAGCAGGTGCTTTCCTTCATGGAAACATCATGGTTGGAGCGTGGGCTCCGGAACGAGGTTGCCAGGCTTTAAATTCCGGTCCCGCCATCTACCAATGGTGTGACTGTGGGCGAGTTATTTAACTCCTCTGAGTTTGTTTTGTTGCCTATAAAATGGAAAAAAAAATATTGCCCGCATCATATGTTGTGAGACTTGAGTTAATAGTGTAAAGCATTTAGAACAGAAAACCGAGTACACGTTGGCCGTCATCGTTATTTCTGTTATTGTGACTAGATGGAGGGTCAGTTTCCGGAGGCAGCAAAGACTTCAACGTGTTAAATGGGGGTGCGCACTCAAGGGCAGCGTGGCTGGGGAGCCCAAGGTGTCTGGCTTTCTGGGGCTGCTCCACGGAGACTGGGCATCGCGGTGCTGTGCAGAGGATGGTTATCCTCTCGTGCTCTCTCACTGTGAGAGTGGGTGCTTCTGGATTGGGAGGAAGCTGCGGGTTGCTAACTGCATAGTGAGAAGATGCGGAGACATGCAAGGGTGTTTTGTGTTTCATCTTTCTCACGAATGATGCTTCTTTCCAGACCCGTGATTTCATTTCTCACCTGAAGACACAGTGTCCCTGGGAGGGTTTCTGCTCCATGAAAAACAAAACGAAAAAGCTTTGTATTGAAATGTACAGATATACTGAGGTTGCAGTGAACATGGGTTCTGTTTTCTCTTCTGGAAGACTTGGCTTTTTCCTTTATAATCCAAATGGATTGAGAGGAGGGCAGACTGGTGGGTCCGAGCACTGACGTGGGGTGTGCATGGTGGAAAGATGGGCTGACGGTGCTGAGTGTTCAGTGTTCCTGGAAGGCGGCCACGGAGCAGTTGGTCCGATATAGGTCTTTCTTAGCCTGCCCTGGGGTCCTGCTATGAAAGTAAATTCACTCGAAGAGCGGGCGGACAGGAGGGAGGTGGATTACACTTGTAGGATTGCTGTTTTCACTCCTGGACGCTTTCCTGTAAACTGATATTTTACTTTGATATTTACAGGAATTTGAAAGTGATTATGTTGTGTTTAAATCCAAAACTTTGGATTTTGACAGAAGGCTTGGGACAATTCTTTGTGAAGGTTTCTTTAACTGCAGTGGTTTGGAGGCCGCATTTAAGGTTGGTTCTGAAGAAGTTATCATAATAATAACTTACTAGTGAATAATTTAGACTGCTAGCTGAAAGGATTGAGTGCATGCCTTTCTGATCCAGGTAAACTGTTAACTGGTCACAGTCTTCATATTCAGCTCACTGAATTATGAACTTTGAATTATGCACTAGGGAATAATGAAGTTTACTTTGGACAAGGTCGGGACATTTAACTATTGATATTTTTTTGCATTCAGTGTTTTAGGTCTCAACACCTGGAGAGCAAGTTTTGAATCATGGGTATGGCCTATGAAATAGTGATTCAAAATTAAGCCACAGTGAAAAGTGAAAACTATCTGTTAATTCAAGAGTTCTTCCCCACCCCCCATTTTTACATATGTTGGGTACACCTGCCTACTTTATTGCTCAGACTAAAACAAATAGCCTATATACTGTCTTTCATGAGGTACAAGACACGTTAATTATCAGACACACAATTATTTTGTGTATCAATATAGAAAAAATGTCAAAGAAGTATGCCATTGATTATTAACATGGTCCAATTTAGAGATGTGAAAACATGAAAGAATGTTAGTGATAGAATTGATGAAACTTGGTATGTATGTGTTCAGAGTTGCATGAAAGAAAGGCATGTTGATAGTCCTCCCAAAGGGAAAGTTTAATGTAGGAACTAGGGACAGCCTGTGGAAATGTGCTTGTCAAAGAAGAGAATTGCAAGCCAAGTACAAATTCAGATGATATCGCAAAAGCGGTTTTCATATCAGGAGAAGCAGAGCTGGAGAGCCATGGGCACAGTTCGCTGGCAATGGCAGTGCGTAATACGAGATGTGTTCGGTTTTGACCCTCACATTCAGATGAGTTGGTCAGATGGTGGTGAAACAGTGTCTTCTGGCCCCCGTCAAGCATTTTAACACACATTCATGGGGATCAAATACTTCTTTGTGGGTTTTTTTCAGAGCTCTGGGATGAAACAGATGCCACTGGCCAAAATATATAGCCTGTTGTTATAAAATAACACCCCCGGTAATCCCATCTCTCAGAAAGACTGTTCAACTTAATACTGCCACACTCTTTCTTGGACTAGACACGCATACATATTTCTCTTTGACAAAAATGGCACTTTCTGATCCCCTTGGGTAACCTTTTCCACTTAGCAGTGAATCATAAATGTTTTCTTGCTTTTCTAACCAAATTCAGCAGTATTTTTTATTAATGACTACGTAGTAGTTGATCCCATTCTCTGCTCCTGGAGCTCCTTGTCGGTGTGTCTGTATAACTGGGAGAAAGATGCAGAGGGAAGTCTTAATTACAAAGGCTCCTACCTTTTCTAATTCGGGTCTTTCTTTTCCCTTCTCACAACCATTAATATGGATTCCATTCTAGTGCGTGCCAGCTGTTTTTTTCTAAGTAGTTTTATCTTATTGCCATGAATTTTTATTTAACTTTCCACCTATTTGTGCCCTGTCTACTGAAACATATACGATGAGCCCCCGCCTCCACGCTGTGCAGGGCGGGACAGGGTCTTCCGGTTTGGGCTGTATTTAGATTACTGCGATGCCCCGTGTGGAGCAGACACAGAACAGCTGCTTGAAGTGAGGTGGACTGACGGGAATCAGAGTGTTGAAATGACACACTGATGGGGAAGTGCAGGGGTAGAAGAACAACATGATAGGGTTGTGCATTTAGGGAGAGGAAGATTTCTACCATTGGTGCGGGATGATGAACTCTGACCCTTTGCTGTTGTGTCCCAGGGAGGAGATATTTGCAGACTGGTCTCTGAAGACCACGATTCAGTGCCTGCTCTGGGCAGAGACGTGGCCAGGAAGGCCCTGGAGCCAAACACTGGTCTACTCTAGTTCAAAGCCGACGGTGTTGGTGCTCACTACAAAACAAAATAAAACAAAATACGAATGGATGTTTCTCTGAAATGTACAGTGTATATACATGAAGGTAGACTGAAGTATGTAAGAAAACAAAGGTGTCTAGAAAAAGGTGTCTGACAATATAATTGAAAACTATAAAATTGCCATGGTTTAAAAAAAAATGGTTCAGGCAGCAGCAGATTAAAACCATCTTTGAGGGCCCAGCTGGTTTGGCTCAGTGGATAGCGCATCGGCCTGCAGACTGAAGGGTCCCAGGTTTGATTCTGGTCAAGGGCACATGCCCGGGTTGCAGGCTTGATTCCCAGTAGGGGGCATGCAGGAGGCAGCCAGTCAATGATTCTCTCTCATCATTGATGTTTCTCTCTCTCTCTCCCTCTCCCTTCCTCTCTGAAATCAACTTTTGAGGGGCAAACATAGGAAAATATGAGTATGTACCACTTGACCAGAGGCAGCAGCATTGGGAAAGCCACATTACCCAGTGAAACTAAGAAGTAGAAGGAAATCACAGAACTCAAATGGGGTACTTAGGGGAAAGAAGCATAGAGTTGGGGCCCATCTCCAGCCTCCTGAGGGTGATAGGAAGGCAAGCATCTGCCCTCTTCATGAAGTAGCTTAGTTCCCCTATGACAAGGAAGCAAGAGGCTCAAACGACCTTCATGCTCACCCTGGAGGGTAATTATTATATATCTATGATACTGAAAAATTAGGGTCCTGTCTACTGCCTAAAAGCTTGACTCTTATTTTACTACTCTCTGGCTTTAAACCTCCCCCTAAAGGATATTCTCTCTCTGGTATTTGTGTACTTGGAGTAAGTCCCACTTAGCACCTCAGGTAGGCAAGATGCGATGTAGCAGGGAAGCTTCTGGTATTGTTTCAGTTGCAGCCGATGGGATGAGTGTTTGAAAGGGATTGTTGTCAAATGTTTCCCTCCTGTTGGAGTGCATTTCTTGGTTAAATCTATGAGATAGTGTTTATTTTTGGGTTTAAACACGAAGTCCAAACTCAACAAAACAGTAGGTTGTGAAGGGACAGTTAATAACTTACATTTTGCTAGGTAGCAGCTAACGAAGCAGATTTTTAAATATTTAGTGGTTTCTACAGTAGTTATAATTAGTATCACCAGGAAGAAAGCCAGAATGTGTTTGGTCTCTTAAGATACAATTAGGTTTGCATTTTAGTTCGTATAGATTTTCACTGTGTTGGGTTTTTCCCCAGTGAATGTAGTTTATCGAAATGTTTACAAAATGTTAAATATGTACAATGAAGGTATTTTTTAAAGAAAACAAGTTTGGGGGAACACCTGTTGTTTCTCTAAGAGAAAACCAGCTCTTTTGCCACATCACTAACAAGGCACAAACCTTGGTTTTGTACAGCATTCTGCCTCGTTGATTATATTTAGTTATTTTGAGAAGATCCCTTCTTTTATTTCAAAGAAAACATCTCTACAACAGGCCTAATAATTGACATTTCATGAAGCCTACGCAGAGCAAGCAAATAATAAAAGAATGGTTTTTAATGCCACCTTGGCTCTGAGGCAGCCCAGGGAAGCACAGGCCGGGCTGAGGCTGCCCAGGGTCCAAGGCCCGCTCCGGCGGCTGTGTGAATCCAGGCAGGTCACTCCCTCCTATAACTCCGTTTCTTGATCTGGAACATGTGACAGTAGTATTTGTTTTTGTTGTTGTTAGTTCTCACCTGAGGGTATTTTTTTTTCATTGATTTTTAGAGAGTGAAAGGAAGGGGGAGAGATAGAGGGGAGAGAAACATCAATGTGAAAAAGAAATATTGATTGGTAGCCTCCTGCACATGCCCCGACCAGGGGCAGGTATCAAGCCTGCAACCTAGGTACATACCTTTGATCAGAATCGACCCGCAACCCTTCAGTCCTCAGGCTGACATTCTAACCACTTAGCAAAATCGGATAGAGCTACATTAGCATTTTTAAAGCCATCAATGTGAAAGGGAAACATCGATTGGTTGCCTCCTGTATGTGCCCTGACCAGGGATGTAACCTGCAACCTTTTGGTTGTATGGGACAACACTCCAACCAACCAAGACACCTGCCAGGGCAAGTTTCAGATTTGGCGGTATTGCAGAATACTTGTAGGGTTCTAGATTTTTGCTCTCTCTCTAGTTGTGTAAGAGATATAAGGGGAGAAACAGTGAGTTGAGTATTTGTATTAAAAACCCATGGTTCTTAACCATTCTTTAACTTTGACTTTTTTAGCTTTTGACCATATTTGGGAATTTTCTAGAGAAACCAGTTGTCATGGAAATTTTCCGCCCACATTACAGCTCACTGGTGCACATGTTTAATGCAGAGTTGGATATGTGTAAGCAACTGTATAACGAACATGTGAAACAGGTAAGTGAGGGACAAAGTGGGGCAATACCATCATATTTGTGGGTCAGGGCTGTCTATTAAGATTTTACATAATGATGTCTGCTTTATTTAATTGGGTTTCTTATGGCAATGAAGAACCTGTTTTAGGGCCATTACTTGTCTACTTATCAAGTCACTTAATACATATCTATAATAATAAAAGGTAATATGCTAATTAGACCGGACGTTGTTCCGGACATCTTTCCTGACGAAGCCGGGCCTGTGGGCGGCCCAAGGGAAGCCATCCCAGGTCCTGGCGGCTGGAGGAGGGAAGCAGCCCCGGTCCCGGGTGCCTGCTGGGAGCCAGAGGAAAGCCCGGGTCCCAAGTGCCTGCCCTCAGCCGGAGGGAAGCTGGTGTCAGCAGCCGGGGGAAGGAAGGCCTACTCTTGTACAAATTTTCGTGCATTGGGCCTCTAGTATTTTATATATTTGCCCTGTAAAAGTGCCAAAATGAATAATGGCTTACAAGGTTGGAATGCATTCTGATGAAATGTTCCCTCCATTTTCACCAAAATAACAATTTGCAGATTGAATGTGGAAATGTAGTTCTTAACAAGAACATGCCATTTACCTCAGGAAATATCAAGTGGGCTAAAGAGGTCCTGGACCGATTCCAGACGTTTTGGTCAAACTTCGCATCTCTCCAGTATCTGTGAGTAGTCTGGCTTATTTCACGGTGAAAATGACCCTCATGATACAGGTAATTTCTATCCAGGGTAGGAGCTGTTCGTGTTAGCTGTTCATTTCCTTTAATTCTTTTCATTGGCGGGGCTCATGGAGGAGGATTCATCCCCATGGCTTTGGAATATGTTTAATGGGACTTATAACTTCATATAGTTCTATTTTCAATCCTTACCCTCTTTTCTTTTCACTTTTCCTTTTCACCCAAAATATGTTTGTAGTTTTTGTTACTGTTTTTCTTTTTTTTCAATAACTATTAATATTCCTTTTATTTTGTGGACTTCTGTACCTTTCTCTTTTCTTTGTAGGAATTGGTACCTTGTTGCTGTTGGCAAAAACCTTGGAGTTCCATTCATTTCATGACTATATCTTTTAAGGCAAAGACAATTATAGCATTATTTGGCTTTTATTGTTTCTCTTACTGATTTTTTGTGGTGTGTTTTGTTATACTTTGTATTGTATATTATTGTAAAGTAGTTAAGCTGAAGTCTATCTAATATATAGAATCATTTTCCTACAGATTCTTAGAAAGTCCTGATGATGCCTCAGTTCGTCAGAAGTATGTTGAAATGACAGCTCTGCTAGACCAATTTGAAAATCGTATCTATGATGAATGGAAAAATAACGTGGGTGAAATCTGTGAATTCAATTTGAACCAACCCTTGATTAAATTCAGTGCCATAAATGGTCTTCTCAGTGTCAACTTTGACCCAAAGGTGGGGTTTGATGTTTTAAAGATGTTTAATAGAAGTAATTTTTATTGTAAGCATATTTCTGATACTTCCAGTCATTTGTTTTGTGAGAATGTCAGTGCTATCTACACTAATAAAAGAGAAACATGCAAATTGACCGCACCTTCGCTACGCCCACAGCCTATCAGAGCGAACAAGATGGTGGTTAATTTGCATATGTGGGCGCTGAGTGGCCTGGGTCCCGTAAACATCTTCCGGACCCAGGCCGCTCCAAGACTGTAGGCCCGCGCGTAGGTCCTGGGTGTCAGGGGTCCCAGAACGCCCCCTGGCCACTGGGAGCCTAAGGGTGCAGGCACCAAGCAGCCTGGGTCCCACAAATATCCTCAGGACCCAGGCCAGTCCGAGCCTGTAGGCCGGCGCTTAGGTCCTGAGCGGCAGGGGTCCCAGAATGCCCCCTGGCCACTTCGAGCCTATAGATGCAGGCGCAAAGGGGCTGGGGGCGGGGCGGGAACATCCCGTGTCACCATAGTGCCCCCAGTGCTTGGGAATGCTCCAGCACCAAGAGGCAGTTTGGGTCCACGCCCCCAGCCTGGCGCCCATGATGGGGGGCTGGCTGCTGGCCTTGGGTGTGTGGATACCCCGGCGGCCACTGCTGTGTGTGGCCCAGGGGTCCCTGCATGCCCCCCAGCCTGGCGCCCATGGTCAGGGCTCATGCAGGAGGCAACCAATCAAAGTGTCCCTCTCACATTGATGTTTCTCTCTGTCTCTCCCTCTCTCTTCTACACTCTCTAAAAATCAGTGGGAACATATCCTCAGGTGAGGATTAAAAAAAAAAAAAAAGAAATGCATATTATGAAAGACACATCTTGAAAATGCCTAAAGAAAGTTGTCATTTTTTCTTGGTGAAGGGACTGGAGTCCGTGTTGATGAAAACACCTTGGTGGCTGCGGTGACTGGCAGTGGCTGCAGCAGCGGGGTGATGGGGCTGGTACCTTCCCCTGATCAACCTGGTTGCTTCCCACAAAGGGAGGCCAGACTGCGGCTTAGGCCCGCTCCCCATGGGGCATGGGCCTAAGCTGTCAGTAAGACATCCCTTGAGGGCTCCCAGTATGTGAGAGGGGGCAGGTTGGGCTGAGGGACCCCTCAACCCCAGTGCACGAATTTCGTGCACCGGGCCCCTAGTGAGGAATATAACTAAAAACAACTTGTAATAGGTCTTTGTTTTAGAGATTGTTTCCCAAATTCTATATTTACTCCTCTCTGTTTTGCCTCAAAAGTATTTATTTACCATTTTCACATTTGCTTGGTAAGTTACTTGAGAATAGGGTACATTTCATTTTATCTTTGTGTTCTGTATTTCTAACATACTGTCTGGCACTTGGTAATACTTAATGTTAACTCAACTGAATAGAATCATTAGTCTTTTATCGTGTTTTCTGGCTTGAATTATATTCATAGTACATATGAAAGTAGTTTTAGTTAATTAAAATTTTATCATGTAAGTTAAGATTTGGGGAATCCACAGATTGTATGGAATGAAAGACCTTTAGTCATACTGTGGATGGACAATGGTAAATTTTGATGTCATAGTATCCTTCAAAGAAACAATAAACTTGATTATGTTAGTTAAATTGATGGTAATTTTTATCAAGACAATTTTCAAAAAATGTAAAACAACATATAAATGCCAAAAATAATATTGACAGTTAAATAATATCCAGGAAAATTACCCTTATTGAACAGATCTTTTCTCCATGATAAATAACAAACAAAAAGAAATTTCATGTTTTCTCACATCATTAACATGTTAAAGTACGGGTGCTTCAATAGCAATTATATATGTGTTCATATGTATATGTTTACACATAATGACTATAGGTGCATATTTGTATATATGGTAATACAATGTATATATTTTAAACAACCTGTCTCCAAGTCTGATGGCTTGGGAGTCATAAAGGAAGCTTTATATTTTTCTGTTTGTCTACGTAAATATGCTCTACATGCTAGAGGACAAGCATATAGGAATATCCATTTCTGAGTTGCTGTTACAAAAAGAGACTAGTGACATATCTAGCTGAATTTTTAGATAGTGAAGATTATATATTCACTTTTAGCTATTACCCTATTTTTCATGACTGCTCTAATATATGAGAAAGTTAGCCTCCATGAGTTTGTTATAATCTGTACCCAACTTCTGATCTGTTTCCCTAAAATATTACAGTAAATACCATCACTTAATTTTGTTTGTAAACCTCAGCACAAATACACAAATATATGCCCTGAGGATTCCTGCTATCTCTGATTCCATAAAACCAGTATGTAGAAATGAAATTCCTGAGGTGTTTTAGGGATAATGCCTATAATTCGCCCTGAAAGGATTCTAAATACACCAAATATAGATTAGAAACACAAAATACACTGAGTGGCCAGATTATTATGATCTCTGAATGCATAATAATCTGGCCACTCAGTGTATATCCTATATAATAAAAGGCTAATATGCAAATTGTCCCCTCGACCAGGAGTTCGACCAGCAGGCAGGCCAGCCAACCACCCATGTCCCCTCCCCCTAGCCAGGCTGGCTGGACCCTACCCATGCACGAATTCATGCACCAGGCCTCATACATACATACACACACACACACACACACACACACACACACACACACACACACTGAGTGGCCAGATTATTATGCGTTCAGAGATCATAATAATCTGGCCACTCAGTGTATATTGTACTAGTTAACGTAGGGAGGGACAACCTAAGATAGTCAACTGGTTTACCTTCTTAAGCATGTTGTATGGGCTTTTCCTCAGAATCTGATTTACTTTTATTTTTATTGATGTCAGAGAGGAAGGGAGAGGGAGAGATCGAGAGAGAATCATTGATCGGCTGCCTCTTGCATGTCCCCCACTGGGGTTCGAGCCTGCAACCTGGGCATGAGAATTGAACCGTAACTTCCTGGTTCATAGGTCGAAGCTCAACCACTGAGCCATGCCAGTTGGGCAGAATCTGTGATTTAGAGGTACAGCCAGTTCTGCCACATGACATATGCATTCCTAAAAATAGCTGGATTATGGAAGACTGCACAATTAACAGTACAGGACTTATGGGGGACAAGGGGTTATGGGTGCAGGACTCAAAAACTGTCAGTGATACATTAAGAAAACAGTCACCTAGAGAACATGGTAGTACAGCTTTACACAGTTTAAATGGTTAAGTAATACATACATACTACAATAAATATGACACTTTCCCTTGACAAAGACCTGAAGTTTTCTTATGGAAGTGGGTGGGGGAAGGGTTACAACTTGTGTGTGATTGTAAAATGGAAAGACGGTTATCAGAAACCAGGCGGAAAGTCGTACCAGCAGAATGGATGGCATGACCTGAACTCCCTGGTGGATGTTTGAGGCGTGTCCATGTGGGCGTTTTGTATAGTCCTAGGCCAGTGATGGCAAACCTCTGACACGCGTGTCAGCACTAAATATTTAGTTTTTGGTTTATTAAATACAATTATATATAATGATTATACATTTATGTTATTTAAACTATAAATATCGCGAAATAATGTTTTTTCCTCAAAGTGACACACTACCCGAGTTATGCTCAGTTTTTTGGCGAAGTTTGACACACCAAGCTCAAAAGGTAGCCCATCACTGTCCTAGGCTTTTCAGCTCAGTTGGGTGCTGTTGGCATCATTTACCTAGTGTTTCTTGCTGATTAAAATGCAGGTAAGCAAAGACAAAATTTGTGGAATGCTCAGATTGCTCCCTAGTATATTAATCATTTTGGAACAAATATGTGTTTTTGGAAAAAGCACGCTAGCAGAACTGAAGGTGTGGGAATGGTCCGAGGTCCACTGGTGGCCTTCCATTGTAGATCTGGGTGTGCACGTGTCACTGTCATGGCTTGAATCTTGGACAGCAGGCCATCATCACTGATTTCCAACTTCGTTATTTATACTCCTATGGAATGTGTGATGGTTGCTTTGGACAAGCATAGGAGACAAAAGCCTCCTAACCTTGACAATTTGAAAATACAATTATTGGGTGAAAATGTACGTGTTTTGATTTTGGTTTGTGTTAAAAATAGAACGATATACAATACTCATTGATGTCCTTCCAATAGCTGGTGGCTGTCTTGCGGGAAGTGAAATACCTCTTGATGCTGAGGAAGTCAGACATTCCGGATTCAGCCTTAGCCATCTTCGAAAAAAGAAACACTATTTTAAAGGTTTGTGTTTTTACCTATTGAACAGAGACGTTTTGAATGTTAATTATTGACACGGAGACCTGTGATACTTGTATGCATCCAAGGTGGACAAAGTAGCCTTAACATACTCGGGTCTTTCTTTGCTCAGTACATTGGCAACCTTGAGCTTCTGGTGCAAGCGTATAACAAGCTGAAACAGACTCTCCTGGAAGTTGAATACCCTCTGATTGAAGACGAGCTGAGGGCTGTGGACGAGCAGCTGCAAGCAGCCGCGGCATCGCTGACGTGGCAGGATGACTGCTGGGGGTACATCGAGAGGGTGAGAGAGGCCACCTCCGAGCTGGAGCGCAGAGTGGAGCGCACGCAGAGCAACGTGAGAGCCATCCAGCAAACCATGAGGGCGTGGGCCGAGTGCACGCTCCTCCCCAGGAGAGAGCACCGGAGGGAGGCCGCCTTCACGTTGGAGGACAAGGGGGATTTGTTCTCCAAGAAATACAAGCTCATCCAAGAGGACGGCTGCAGGATACACAGCTTGGTGGAGGTAATGGCTTTTAAGAAGATCTTCACATGAAGTTTAAAAGAAGAGCAAAAATATTTATCTAATGATGCAGGACTCTTGTGCGCCCCGAAAGAGCTTTGTGTATTGCTTTGTGAAGCATTTAACATGGAGGAGCTTGTTACTTACCTGTAATTTCTGTAGGTGTCCCTATTCTCGTTCCCGAGGGAAGAGATTGGAATGTGAGAGGGTTGATAAGACAGAAAGGAGAGAGATGGTCCCCTCTTCTTTGTCATAGTTATAGCCTCTTCTGGATGCTATTTGTAGCCACCGGGATTTGATGAGTGGCCACAGGTGCCAGCCACCATGTCAGTAGCACCTCATTTAATGCTCTCAACCATCTCTGACGGATGGCTACTGTGAGAACTTTGGTTTTTACTCTGAAGGGAACTAGCAGGAGAGACTCTGCTCAAAGGTTTTCCCTGTTAAGTATGAACCCCAGGGGAGCAAGGGGATGGCAGACAGGGAGACCATTAGGAGGTTATTCTAATCATCCAGGTGAGAAATGATGATGGCTTGGGGCAGGGTGGTCACTGATGGCAGCACTCACATGCTGAATGTGTTTTGAAGGTAGAGCCAACAGGATTCGCTGTGACAAGTCAGAGGCGAGAGAAGTCCAGGATGACTTCAGGTTTTTGGTCAGAGCAACTGGAAGAATGGACTTTATTACTCTGAGGAGGACTGTGGTGGAGCAGATTTTGTAGGGAAAAAGCAGAATTTGGTTTTGGGCATGTTAGACCTGCCCAAGGGGAGATTTTGAGTAGGTTGGCATTGCAAATGGGAGTCCGGAGTTCAGGGAGAAGTTCAGGCAAGTGACATAGAATCAAGAGTCATGAGCACATATATGACATGGAAGGCCAAGGACTTGGGTGAGGTAGGGTAGGAATTAAATGTAGGTAGAGAAGAGGTTCATGGATTGGCCTTGAAGTCCTCCCTGAGTGATCCCCCCACACACACACCCCTTTATCAGGAAATGGTTTGGAGCCTGGTGCTTAGACTTCCGGTGAAGAATGTGGTTTGGAGGAAAGCTGTGGAATAGGGCAGAAAGTGAGTCAATTCTGCCTTTTCGTGCTGCATCCTTAGTGGCTTGTGGGATCTCAATGGGTAGGTAGTCAGAGTTTAAAATGAAGGGGAAAGGGTGGAAACATGGAAGATTATGTCTGGAAGGGACCTGAGCGATCATTTAGTGACCCAAAGCTCTCCTTTCTCTTCTTTGTTCCCCCTTTGCTCCAAATTGTTGAAAATAGAACACTTTTCATAAATGCCACTGCAGTGATACAAACTGGATCTCTTGGTATGAGAAAGTATAATCAATGAGACAGGCTCAGGTGTATTACTGTGATATATCCGAAAGAGCCCCACTGTAGGCAATCAAGAGAGATGGTTTCTAGTCCTTGCCCAGCAGCTAGTTTTCTGCTGGTATGGGTTTGATCTCTGTTCAGGGCACATATAAGAATCAACCAATGAATTCATAACTAAGTGGAACAACAAATCTCTCTTCCAAATCAATGAACTAAAAATATAAATAAAATGAAGAGACTGAATAAGATGGTCTTTAAGGATTTTTTTTTATTAGCTCTGAGCTCTATACTCTCCTTTCGAGTATCTACAAAGGAGTTAGGACTGTTGTGTCCTACAGCTCCTGGGGTACAGGTCACGTATGCTACACAGATGTAGACTGCTGGGGTTCTTGTTCTAGCATTAAGAAGGGTTCAGCATTCTGGAGAAAGGCTGTGCATAGATGAAGTAAGAGTCCAGAGATGAACGATAATTTTGAGAGGCATTGGGGGTCAGAGGAGCTTCAGCTAAAGGAGCTAAAGATTTTTCTTTGTTCTTAGTTCTTCTTTCCCTTGTCTCAGGACCCCTGCTTTTTATTAACACAATTTGTCCTAAGGCAAGGTGGAGATAATACAGTTCAAAGGGTAGGGTTTCTTACAGAAGCATTGTCAGATTGGGGAATAGCCTACAGCTGTTCAGGTGTTTGGCCAACAGGAGGCAATAACATGTAGATTAAGATGCCCTGAGCTGTCTGGCAGCAAACAATCATCCTATTCAGGTTTGGGGGAAGTGCCTTCCAGCCTTTCCAACAGGTGATTACATATGTGACTCAGCCCCTGTTGAACCCCAAGTTTCATCAACCTTTTGATGAAACTCTTGTAATTATGACATGCTGGAATTGGCTTCCGGCAGTAGACGGTTCCACATGGATGGTGGGCAAGAGAGCATCTCTGAAGGACAGTTCTTAAATTTGTTTGCAGGCAAGAAACCCCTGGAGCTTGCTCATTTCGACCTTTCTTTATCAGGAGCTAGACTCACCTCTGCAGTTCACATTTTTACACGTAGCACATACCTTTGAATTCTGAATCATATAGCAAATAGTCAAAGCAGAGAGCACAAGTGCGCCTTATAATGAGCTCCCATTCCAATGTCTCCTTTGCTCTGGGCTACTGTCTCTGGCTTGGGCATCTGCCTGCTGCCCTGTATAGACTATGCAGCCTTTGCATGTCAGAAGGTGTCTCTGGAATCAACCTTGCTGCCCACCTGACCTTTCACATCTCTCTCCCTAGAGCCCCACTGCATGCCCAACCTCTAGCAATCCTTGACCACATTCGTGTCTGGCCCTGTTGTGCCCATTGACCATCCACAACTTCACCCACACTCTTGGGAGATGCTGAAGAGGTGGAAGAACGTCATATTGTGGAAGCACAAAGGGAGTTTAGACTTCAGGCCAGTGTTTGCCAAGCTAGGTTACTGTTCCACAGACTGCTCATAGGGGGCTCACAAGACATATTCTTTGTTTGGAAATGGGTTAAACCAAGTTAAATAGACTTTACTATAATAGGTTCTCTGTGAGTCTCCAAGAATGGCCAAGAGTACATCACACTTGGCTGGCTTTGTGAATTTTGGATATCCTAGGACAGTGTTCTCTGAAGGACCACTTTGGGAAACCTCTTTATCTACCAGCAAGTTGCTGGAAGGCAATGTTCAAGGCCACATAGAGTTAGGGACAGAGCAAGAATGAAAGCCCAGGTCAAATACAGCTAGAATGCATTGGGAACTCGTGTATTTGTCTGTATTCGAAGATGGCAATCTTCATAATGATTTTTCCTTGAAAGAATGACTTTTGAATGTATATTTTAAATGAACTAAATGTTAAAAAATCCTGCTTGGATCTTGACCGACTAGCTTAAGGCTCTGCAACCTAGCATTTGTGTATTCCTTTTCTCACAAACCACTTAAATGGAATGGTTTCATTTTTAAACTCACAAGTGCTTATAGTCATGCATCAGTACTTTATGTTTTAGGAAAACAGGAAGCTCTTGAAGGCCAATCCTTCTCTGGACACCTGGAAGATTTATGTGGAATTCATTGATGACATCGTGGTGGAAGGCTTTTTTCAAGCTATAATGCATGACTTGGACTTCTTTCTGATGAATACGGAGAAGCAGTTGAAACCTGCACCATTTTTTCAAGCACAAATGATCTTAATGCCCCCGGAGATTCTGTTTAAACCTTCTTTAGAAAGAGAGGCTGGGGATGGCTTCTATGATCTGGTAGAAGAAATGCTGTGTAATAGCTTCAGGATGTCTGCCCAGATGAAGCGAGTAGCAGCACACCTGGAAATAGCAAATTACCAGGTATCTTCTTTGTAGATGGGTGTTGGTTTTTATATTAATGACTTACGAATAAATTGGGGCAATGGGAAGCACAGGAAAGGAGAAGTTGGAAAAAGCATCGTCATTTTTTATTTTACCAACTACTCTCCCTTTGCAGAATTGCCTTGGCTAATGTTATGTTGCACGTCATTGATAGAACAAGATTGGTTTTAATAAGTGCTCAGTTTTCCTCTCATTTAGAATGACATGGATAACATGTTAGGCCTGGCGGAGGTCAGGCAGGAGATAATGAACAGAGTGGCAGGCGTCATCAGCAAAGTCTTGGACTTCAGAAATTCCCTGGATACGTACGCCTACCTCTGGGTGGATGACCGGGCTGAGTTTATGAAGCATTTTCTCCTGTACGGCCAGACTGCGTCAGCCGAGGAAACGGATGCTCATGCAAATGAAGAGATCCCTGAACAACCACCAACCCTGGAACAATTCAGGGAACAGGCAAGGGACGCTTTTAGCTTTTAATGCACTTCTTGGCTTTTGATTAAGTTGTTAGAGTTATTTTTCTTTTCTAATTACAGATCGACGTTTATGAGGCTCTGTATGTTCAGATGAGCAAGTTCGATGACTTCCGAGTGTTTGATAGTTGGTTCAAGGTGGACATGAAGCCTTTCAAAGTGAGCTTGCTGAACATTATTAAGAAATGGAGCTGGATGTTTCAGGAGCATCTTTTGAGATTTGTCATCGACAGGTAGCCTTTTGTGCTTTGGTATTTGGAATTATATCTTAACACCTGATGGCTTTCTAAAATTCAGATATTAGTTTTAAGAGCATTGAAAGCAAACAGGTAATGTTTAATTAGGTAAATAATGACAATAACATTCAGTTCGAAGTCTTACACTTCGAAATGTCTTCACGAGCTTAATTGGTGTTTTTGTGTGAATACATATACGTGCATATGTATTTAACAGTTTGAATGAGCTACAAGAATTTATAAAGGAGACAGATGGCGGACTCCAGAGAGAATTAAGTGAAGGCGATCACGATGGCCTCGTTGACATCATGGGGCATCTTCTGGCTGTGAGAAGCCGCCAGAGAGCTACTGATGAACTCTTTGAGCCGCTGAAAGAAACCATTGCGCTCTTGGAAACCTATGGCCAGAAGATGCCTGAGCAAGTCTACATTCAGCTCGAGGTCAGTGTAGTGGTAAAATAATCATAATTATCATCCATCGAGCATCTCCTTTAGCCAAGTTCTTTACCTGTACTCTTCCTTATGACATCCTCATAACCTATATTATAGAGATTCATGTTTTCATTTTACAGGTTAGGAATCTGAAGCTTAAAGAGACTTGATAACTTTGCCAAGGTCACACAGGGAGTAAAGCTAGCCAGTACTCCCTCGTAACGGCTATGCTCCGCTGCCTTCTTGTTAGCAGGTACTGAGGTAATAGAGAGCCTCTAAGTCCCTCTTTTGAGCACCACGTTAGCCACCAGTTTCACACATGAAATATATTCCATCCAGCTCTCTTTGATTTAAAACTGTCCGTTGAGAAGTGTTTGGAAACATGTCATGGACACATCAGTAAAATAGAGAAAGCCCCGTTTGGATGGAGACATCATTGTGTTTCCAAACAGGATTTCTCTGTCATCCTCCCGTTTCCATGCTCTGGAGAGACCTGGTGCCAAATGGTGAACAGAGTCTTTTTAGTTGTAACTGAACCCGTGAAGAAAGATCTCGCAGTTGAGGCCATGGCCGGTAGTTCAGTTGGTTAGTGTGTCATCCCAATAGGCCAAGGTTGTGGGTTCCAGCCCCGATCAGGGCACATACAAGAACTAACCGATGAATGCATAAGTGAGTGGAACAACAAATTGATGTTTCTCTCTCTCTCTGTCTTTCCCTCTCCCTCCCTTCCTCTCTCTCTTTCTCAAAAAAAGTGGGCTGCACTTTTAGATATGTGTGCACTTCTCTGTCAGTAATTCAGGCTGGTCAGGAGGAAGTACAAGATTGGTAGGCAGAACAAGTTGCACTCAGAGTTTAACAGCACCCCAGTTTTATTTTAATTAAAGCAACTTGCAGATTATAAAACAATTGAAGTCAAAGAACATGTCTTGTCTTTGTTGCACTCCTGCACCACACAGATACAATTGATACTTAGCACAGTGTACCCTCCATAATTGCCGGTCCCTGGCTCATTCATCAAACATTTACCCAGGGTTACAAAATCGTCCTTGGAACCTCAGATTTGTGCCCTCAGCTGCACAAGTAAAGTCCCGTTACTATGGGCGATTTTGTATGACAAAACAAGTTCAGTGTCCCGGGAGATGACCCCGAGAAATAATGCTTTGTTAGTCCGGACGCAAGGAAGGCTTCTCAGCTGCAATTAAGCACATCGGCTCTTCATAGAAAATAACTTCCTGTTGTCCTCGCTCTGAAGTCAGAGTGGGCACAGTTGAGTTGCTACCTGAACTATTTAATGCTTCTTTTGTCCTCTATCAAGAAGGAATTGACCTTCCTTTTCTTCTTACTTCAAAAACCCTAGTAACTGAAAATTAACCTAAATGCCCAAACTCTCCATCAAGACGGTACACACAGAGTCTCAGGAGCAGGAGGAAAGCGGAGGGTGAGGTTGAGTCACATTTTTATTGCTGCCCTGCCAGATTCAAAGCATTTAAAAAACATTTTTCTTGATTTTCAGAGAGGAAGGGAGAGGGAGAGAGAGATTCATGGATTGGCTGCCTCCTGCACGCCCCACACTGGGGATGGAGCCCATAACCAGGGCATGTGCCCTGACTGAGAATCAAACCGTGACCTCCTGGTTCATAGGTCAATGCTCAACCCTTGAGCCATGCCAGCATTTTTTTTTCACCTGTTAAATTGCTAAACATGGTTCCATTTCTAGTTGTTAGAGGTCAGCAAACTCATTTCCAGAGCACTTTAATTTTATTCCCTCAACAGCAAAACAGTTTTGAAATTTGCGTTTACTTTGACAAGATTTTCATTTATTCTGAGAGAAATCTTACACCAAAGGACGACTTGGATTTGTGCTTGGAAGATACTGATCCCGGGTGCCCATGAGTCAAGTCTGAACAGGAGTCTAGCTCTGAGCCTTTCAGTTACTTTAATCTTTTTTTGAGATAAACTCCTTATTCAAGAATAAAATGATGTTATGGGTTAGTGTAGAGATTAGAATTATTTAACCCTGTGAGGTTGATTTGTTTTAGGCATTGAGGTCATCTCCCGTTTGCACCTGTGTTTTTGTAGGAATTACCAGAAAGATGGGAAACCACCAAAAAGATTGCAGCAACGGTCCGGCATGAAGTTTCACCTCTCCAGAATGCGGAAGTCTCTCTTATAAGGAAAAAATGTATTTTGTTTGATGTAAGCGAGCTGCCAAGTGTTTTTTTTTTTTTTAAAGAGGGGTTTTGCAAGGATTATTGAAGCTGTATGTTTGAGATGCACTTTCTTCTTTTCCTGCCCTGATCAGGGGAAGCAGGCCGAGTTCAGAGAGAGATTCAGACTCTATGCTCCTTTCGGTTTTCATGCGGAAAATCCATACACAGTGCTTGATAAGGTAATGCTGGTCTCCCTTACCTTACGTGTGTTAAGTAGCTGCTTCAGAAAATAAATGTATGCACCGAGCTACTGCTCTATTTTGCCTTAGTTTTGCAATTAGTTATAGGAGCCGAGAATTAACTATTTAAAAACAGTTTGCCCCAAGTAAATTATATTGCTTTAAATCATGTCTCTCAAAGCCACTATCATCATCAAAGTCATCATACTAGTGAAAGTAAGCCCGTACTGTATACGTGCCGAGAACTGTGCTAAGCCTATTACATTTTTTTTTTTTCAGTTCTTGCCATTTCCCTCTGATGTGGCTTCTGTTATGATTAGCAGATATCTGGTCCAGTTCAAAACATCCAGGAGACATTTGGTCCAGGCAAAAAGGTCCTTAAAATCTGGCCCTGGCCCGGACATGCACTGTTCATATGAATCCTGCTCTTCTGCAGATTCGAACCTCTACCCTTCTACTTGACCCCATGTTCCTGGGCCAGCTCGGCCACCAAGGCAAGGAGCGTTATCATGGGCAGTGTAGCCACAGCACAATTACTGGGCCTACAAAACATGATAGTACTTCTGAATGTATTCGTCCTGCGAACCCAAAGTATAAATAAACGTTATAGGCTCCGTGGATCCAGGGCCACTTCCTAGGGGACATTTTCTAAGCGTGGATGGTTTTGACAGGACCAAATATCAAGGACCTTTCGGCGCGGATCAAATGTCCGTCAAGGTCTATTATTCTCTTATTTTCAGATAAAAAAAATCAAGTATAATTAACTTATTGGAGATTACATAGTTAAGTAAGTGATACAACTCGTATTAAAATTCTAGCTAATTTTTTAAAATCAAATTTTAGTCATTACACTATTTTCCATGTGAATTTTGCCAGTAAATAACTCCCTAATTTATAATGAACTGCTTTATTATAAGAATGAATATAATGGGTCAGTAATCCAAAATGGTGAGTTATTCATCTGAGGCTTGAAAACATGTTTTTTTTTTTTGTTTTTTTTTTAAATTTCTTTATTGATTAAGGTGTCACATATTTGTCCTCATCCCCCCATTCCCATCCCACACCCCTCCCCTTGGATGCCCCAACCCTCTGTTGAACTTAAGCATTGGTTAGGCTCATATGCATGCACACAAGACCTTTGGTTGATCTCTCCCCCCTCCCCCCACCCTCCCCTATCCTCCCTCTGAGGCCCGATAGTCCGATCGATGCCTCCTTGTTTCTGGTTATGTTCTTGTTCATCAGTCTATGTTGTTCATCATTTCCCCTAGATGAGCGAAATCATGTGTCACTAGAGATATACTTATAAGAATTGAATGTGCGACGAGCAATAATAGTTATGCTGACAGGCAAATGAATCAGTCTGTAGTGAGTTTCTTTCTGGACCAACAGTTCTTTTGAGACCCAATATCAATGTCCACCAGTTCCCTATGAGTACATGTCGGCACTGACCCCTCAGCTCTGGATGGTGGACAAATGGTGGTAATGCAGGTCCGACTCCCTCTGGTTTGGTCTCGGCCGGACCCAGGGGCACTGCTTCACCCGGATCCAGGGGCCCACGGCCTCACCCGGTCCCGGGGCCAGGCTCACCCGGATCCAGGGGCCCACGGCCTCACCCGGTCCCGGGGCCAGGCTCACCCGGATCCAGGGGCCCACGGCCTCACCCGGTCCCGGGACCCAGGCTCACCCGGATCCAGGGGCCCACGGCCTCACCCGGACCCGGGACCCAGGCTCACCCGGATCCAGGGGCCCACGGCCTCACCCGGACCCGGGACCCAGGCTCACCCGGATCCAGGGGCCCACGGCCTCACCCGGACCCGGGACCCAGGCTCACCCGGATCCAGGGGCCCACGGCCTCACCCGGACCCGGGACCCAGGCTCACCCGGATCCAGGGGCCCACGGCCTCACCCGGACCCGGGGCCAGGCTCACCCGGATCCAGGGGCCCACGGCCTCGCCCGGACCCGGGGGCCAGGCTCACCCGGATCCAGGGGCCCACGGCCTCGCCCGGACCCGGGGGCCAGGCTCACCCGGATCCAGGGGCCCACGGCCTCGCCCGGACCCGGGGGTTGAAAACATGTTTTAAACTTTCATTAGAAAAATAATATCTTTTGATTCTCTACAAATTCTTTTTTTCCCAAGTTCTTTATTGTTTAAAGTATTACACGAATCTCCTTTTCCCCCCATTGACCTCTCCCTGGCCACCCCCAGCACATGCCCTCACCCCCCTACTGTCTGTGTCCATTGGTTATGCTCATATGCATGCATACAAGTCCTTTGGTTGATCTCTTACCCCCATTCCCCGCCTTCCCTCATAGGTTGGACAGTCTTTTAGATGGTTCTATGACTCTGGTTCTATTTTTGTTCATCAGTTTATGTTCATTATATTTCATAAATGAGTGAGATCATGTGATATTTATCTTTCTCTGACTGGCTTATTTCGCTTAGCATAATGCTCTTCAGTTCCATCCGTGCTGTTGCAAATGGTAAGAATTCCTTCTTTTTTACAGCAGGTAGTATTCCACTGGGTAGATGTACCACAGTTTTCTTCCTTCTTCTTTTTTTTTATTACATATAGTAGTACATATATCTCCTTTTTTTCCCCCATTGACCTTCCCCCAGCCTCCCATACTCCCATCACATGACCTCATCCCACCCCCGCCCCCTGTGTCTTGTGTCCATTGGTGTGCTTATATGCATGCATACAAGTCCTTTGGTTGATCTATTTCCCCCCACCCCAACACTGCCCAGCCTTCCCGCTGTAATTTGACAGTCTGTTCAGTGCTTTTCTGCCTCTGTATCTATCTTTTTATTCATCAGGTTATAATGTTCCTTATTTTCCATAAATGAGTGAGATCATGTGGTATTTTTCTTTCATTGCCTGGCTTATTTCACTTAACATAATGCTCTCCAGGTCCATCCATGCTGCTGCAAATGGTAACAATTCCTTCTTCTTTTTTATGGCAGTGTAGTATTCCATTGTGTAGATGTACCAGTTTTCTAATCCACTCATCTGCTGATGGACACTTAGGCTATTTCCAAATCTTAGCTATTGTAAATTGTGCTGCTATGAACATAGGGGTGCATATGTTCTTTCTGATTGGTGTTTCTGTTTTCTTGGGAGATATTCCTTGAAGTGGGATTACTGGGTCAAATGTAAGTTCCATTTTTAATTTTTTGAGGACACGCTATCTCTACAAATTCTTAACCAAGTAGCTAAAATGAGAAAGTGACTTTGTGAAATTTAGGTTTAGGATCTGGGCATCATTCTTTTAAAAAAATTCTTTGATTGATTTTAGAGAGACAGAGACAGAGACACAGAGAGAGACAACAGTTTGTTGTTCCACTTATTTATGCATTCAGTGGTTGATTCTTGTATGTGCCCTGACAGGGGAATTGAACCCACAACCTTTGTATGTTCGATTGATGACACTCTGACCAACTGAGCTGCCTGCAGGGCAGGAGCTGGGCACCTTTCCGAGTCCTTCTTCTAGGCTGCCATTCTGATTTTACTTCATTTACTCCTTAGACTGGTGTGAAACCTGCAGCTCACAGCTGTTCCTGCTCTCTCCCAATTTTGGGTTGAATTTTATTTTAACTGCTTTAAACACATTCAGAAAACACCATTCTATAGCATAAGGTCTTCTCTTTCACTCTGCTGAAGAAAAGTGGTTAATGTAGTTGCTGAATATGTTAATAGAGTTGTGGTTTTTTGAAACAATTATATCTAAATTTCAGGTGGTTTGAGCAGATTGTGGACGGGGAGACATTTTTATTTGACTAACCAATGTGCTGTGTGTAAACACTACAGTTATTTATTGCAGCCTACCACTTGCATGCTATACTGAAACAGCATGTAGTTACATACTTAAACGTCAGAGATATTTATCCTTGTACCTACAGAATGTGTTGAGGGATATTTTGAATATAGTGGGGCTGGGTTATGTTTAGCTTGAGGTCATTTTCTTGTGTGTTTGTTCAGCGTGCACATCTAACGATTATCTAACTGGATTCAACCAAAGGTATGTGTATGCTTTGTTCTGGGGTGATTGGTAGACCCTAGTATTGAAGGCACCTCACCCTGCCAGAAATCCTCAGGTATTCATTCAGTATTCATTCATCATAGAAGCTCTTGGAAGACACTTTTAACCCATTAAAGGGCAACAAAAACTCTATATAAAACATTTCACACAGGAGAAGTGAAAATTGCCAGTTGCATTAATGCTAACGGTGAAATACGGAAAAAGCCCATATGACCATCAGAAGTAGAATAAATTAAATTAGGGAAATATTAAGTAAAAATTTGGTGGTTACGCTTGTAGTGGGAACAAGAGGGACAACATTGAGAAGGCCATTAAATGTTATTAGGAACATAGTATTTCCTAAGCTGGATGGTGTATATGCTCACATGCACACCCTTTCATGTGTATGGCATTTTTCATAATAAAATTAAGTCAGAGACTTAGTGCTTGTTTCTAAAGGTATGACTTTACACATGAAATACATAACGTGTAATGAAAGAATATTAGGGTACTGATACTCTTCTTTACATAGTAGGAACTTAAGAAACAGTTGAAAGTCAAAGGATTAAGCATGGGCATTTAAAATTTAAAAAGTACATCAAAAGAACGGAAGCAATGTAATTGTTGCACATTGAGAGGAAGATGGGAGAAAATATGAAGTGGGAAAACAAAGTTAAATCCTGCTTTGCAAAGTCTGTAACCTAGTGTACTGTGGAAATTCGAGCAATGGGGAAGGAACAGCTGGTGACAGAACTGGGAGTTCATGCACCCAGAAGACCTGGGGAGTGAACTTGGCTTTCCAGCTTTTCCCTCAGTACAAGCTCTTCCGCACTCCTTGTACTTTTACTGTGTACATTTACCGCACTGCTAATGCAAATGAAAATTAAGAGTGGGCTTATTAAGAAAGAAAAGAATGAATCAGCTTACATTTGGGATAAAACATAAACTATCCTACTTAGACGGGAGGGTAGGTGCCCCTTGGTAAACATAGCCATACAGTGAAGTTTCTCATACTGTGTTGTGGTTTTATTTCACAAATTCTCTTCGGTACATTTTGTACTATTGCTCATCTCCAGGATATTTTTTCAACCTGAAAGTTGTTTTTTAAATAAGTGACTGATTTTGAAGTGGAAGCCACTAGAGTCTCATCCTTTGCTGCTCAGCAGAGTCCCCAGCTGTACAATGAAAAAAATCAAGAGGAAAAATGGTATCTGTAGATATCTGAGGCCAGAGCAGATTTTGCAGAGTCCCCAGCTGTACAATGAAAAAAATCAAGAAGAAAAATGGTATCTGTAGATATCTGAGGCCAGAGCAGATTTTGCTGAAATCTGTAGGGAGAAGATTGATAACGCTATTGTGTTTATTAATAGCCTGCTCTCACCTTTGGAGTGGCTGTGACTTCGCTCTTCTAAAGCCTCCTGCTTTACCAGCGATTGTACCGCAGATCTTTTTAAAAAACGGAAGTTGTTAATGTTGTCACCAGAGCCGTAGAACCGTGCAGGCTTCTTTCTCTCTCTCCAGCATTTCGTTGGCTGTTCAGGGTGTTGGTGTGCATGTGTGTTTTCTCCGTAGGCAAACGAAGAGCTTGAGGCTTTAGAAGAAGAAATGTTACAGATGCAAGAATCGACTCGTCTTTTTGAAGTGGTTCTCCCAGAGTACAGGCCCATGAGGCAGTGTCGCAGAGAAATACAACTGCTCAAGGGACTCTGGGATGTCGTTGTGAGCGTTCAAGTAAGGCGCTGCTTTTTGAAAGCACGCTTTTTCTTTCTTGTGGTAGTTCTTTTGTATAAATACGCAACTTTTTGAGTCTATATCATTGTACTTGGGTTTTATGTCTTGAAATATGTAGAGATTCTATTACCCCCCAGAATTAAGAGTTCACACATCTGTGTTAGTAGATCCTTCTCTGAATATCAGTTGTTGTTTTTTTTATTTCTGAAGGAATGTGTGTAAGGAGTTGATTGCATCAAGTCCTTTTGGGGGGAGGGATTATGTAGGATAAAAATTAATATGTAAATACATATTACACATATACATATGGTAACCCGCTCATACAAACTCATGTGTATGCCCATGCTTATGCTTATGTGTATGTGCACATATAAATCAACCTAACTAAAAACAAAGTTAATTTGTATACGGTTAATTAAGTTACAAACTTAAATGTAAAAATCAATTCTAGGGAACTAGGCATATTGTAACATGCATTATACATAATTCTCCTTGAAGTTAGTTGGAAGCCATATAGAAATATATCTACAAAACATAGGATATAGTCAAGAATTTAATGGAAGTTTTATCTATTTATTTTATTTTTCAGTATATTTTCATTCATTTCAGAGAGGAAGAGAGAGGGAGAGAGAGATAGAAACATCAATGATGAGAGAGAATCATTGATCGGTTGCCTCCTGCACACCCCACACTGTGGATGGAGCCCGAAACCCAGGTATATGCTCTGACCGGGAAATTGAACCGTGACCTCCTGGTTCGTAGGTCAACACTCAACCACTGAGCCATGCTGGCCGGGCTTAATGAAAGTTTTATTTATAATGGATTACTATTCTTATGAAAGCTTATTTTATGTTATATGTAGAATAATAAAAACCTGGTATGTTTAATGGTCATATGCTTATCCAGTTCACTCAGACTACTCAGGATGAAATGATCATGATGGTGTGTGCATGGAATTTGTCGTTGCTCCTAGAAATTAATATATCCTAATGTCTTGGCCTTAAGTTTGACATGTTCTGACAACTGTTTTATTTTGGTGACAGGAAGTTGTGACAAGTGCAGTGAACACTTAAATAATTGACTTCCGCTGGATGGTAGAGGCTCTGTGTATCGTCAGTTTATGTATTTTGCTGTGGAGACTTGCTTTCACCAAATGTTGTTGACACTTTTATCTGCTCATGCGTTTTCAGAGCAGCATTGATAATTGGACCAAAACCCAGTGGAGGCAGATTAATGTGGAACAGATGGATGTAGAACTCAGAAGGTTTGCCAAGGCAAGTTCCATAACTGTCGGGTACGACGATTTATCTTCCTCTGCACCACCTCCTTCCATCTTCCCTGACCTGGTAGCTGGTGTGCTGGGCTGCGTGTCCTTATTTACTTCACACAGGATGATCGGAGACAGTATTTTTTCCCCCCTCAGCCAGTTGCACTTTAATCAAGCCTGCCTATCTGAGAACGAGTGGAAAAGCATATTAGGGCTAATGAGTTTATGAGTAGCCACTGTAATCATGAGTTTCCTAAAACTGTCTAGACTGGAGAGTGTTAAGATGAAGAGTACTAGGGCTCAGAGGTTAGGCTTATAAAAGCTTTTGAATTCTTTTCTTAGCAACCATGAGCATTTTGTATTTTTAAAAAATACCTTTTGGTTCTGGAATTTGGGGTGACTGACTGGAGGGTGCCTCCTGTGGATCTGTGTGGGTCACTCTGGTCTCTGTAGTGTGGATTACTCCAGCATCCCGAGGGGGCTCCATGTGTACAGGACTGAGCTGCTTTGAATGGAGTGTTTTGATATCCAGTCCCCATCGCCATGTGCCCCTGAGGACAGGAGAGCCTCTGAGGAGAAAGCCCACATGCACCGCGGGGAAAGGCAGTTGAAAAGTGGCAGGGTGTTCTCCCCCGAACCTCCTCGCCTGGACTCAGTCCTGTGCTCCGCTCCTACAGTGCTTCCCAGGGTTTTCTCCCCGATTATCCTGGTCCCAAGGACCCCACCTAAACTTCCCATCATTTTTTTAACGTCATGGCGCCCCTCTGTCGTCATTGTGCTCACTGCCTGTGTCCCCCGCTACCATTTCACTCACTTCAGAGTGGCAGCGTAACCCCCACTCGCAGCTGAAGCTCTTTTTCTTTTAAAGTGGCGTTGTCCTTTTTTTTCACGCCGAGATTGTTTTTGATGGGTTTCCTCATTCACCATTGGGAATGTTGTCCCGTGGGCCAAGAAGACAGCCAAGTCAAGGGCCCTATTTGACACATCTCCACGTCATGAAATGTGTGAGTTCCAAGGAGCCAGCCCTCGCAGGGACTAACGTTTCCAGGCTGCCATTCAAACAAGCCAGCTCTTTGGAGGAAGGTCTTGGCAGTCCCGATAAGTCTCAGTGTTCTGATGATTTGTGTTTCTAGAGGAAATACTCTTCGTTGCACGTGTCCTGTAAACTCTACCAGCTCCCTGCATTCAGTGTCCCACGGGCCGCTTAGTTAGAACCTGTGAGTAAGAAACCAGTGTGTCCAGGGGCTGGTACGTAGTGGACTTAAGATCCACTATATGAATGAGTGGATCCTTTTATGTTTCTCTGGGATTAGTCCTTAGCCTAGGGGCTTAAATGCTTTTACTCTCTTTCCTAATCTCAGGAAATGTACATTTATTCTTTCAATGAAGGCAGACTATAAAATGTATTGTTATATCTGGGGACTTTTTTTTTTTTTTTTGCTTTTCTTTAGGAAATCTGGTCACTAGACAAGGAAGTCCGAGTCTGGGATGCATACACAGGCCTGGAAGGCATGGTGAAGGACATGGCAACCTCCCTGAGAGCCGTCAAGGAGTTACAGAGCCCCGCCCTCCGAGACAGGCATTGGCACCAGCTCATGACGGCCATTGGGGTCAGTTTCCTGAGTCTGGTTAAATGGAATATTTTTGTGATTGTGAAGTGTTATTCCTTGGTTTACATTATTCATCTGAGTAATCAATCAACCAATTGTTCTGGTCACATGGGAGAGGTTAAGCTCCTTGAGAAAAGAGGATGGACAGACTGAACATGCACAGATTCTAGTTTTAGCCCTCTGCTGTGGACTAAATGCATCCCTGGAGAATTCATATGTCGAAGTCTAAATTCCCAGGGTGATGGTATTTGAGGTGGGGCCTTTGGGAGGTAATTGGGTCCTGAAGGTGGAGCCCTAGTGAATGGATTATGGGATTAGTGCCCTTATCTATAATAATAAAAGGGTAATATGCTAATTAGACTGGATATCTTCTGGACATCATTCCAGTTGTCATTCCTGACAAAGCCAGGACTGGAGGGGGCCTGTGGGTGGCCCCTGGGAAGCCAGCCCGGGTCCCGGGTGCCTGCCGGCGGCCCGAGGAGGGAAGCAGCCCAGGTCCCAGGTGCTGGAGGGAAGCCAGTGAGGCAGCCCGGGTCCCGGCTGCCAGAGGGAAGCTGGTGCCGGCAGCTGGGGGAAGGAAGGCCTACTCTTGCATGAATTTTCATGCATCAGGCCTCTAGTAAGGGGATAAAAGGCCAGAGCTTTCTATTCTCTGCCGTGTGAGGACACAATACGAAGGCAGGTATCTGTAAGCAAGCAGAGGGCCTTCGCCAAGCACCTGACCATGCTGGTGCCTGACCTGGGACTTCCTGCCTCTAGAACAGTGAGAAATGAATGTTTGTCATTTAAGCCACCTAATCTGTGGTATTCTATTATCACAGCCCAAACTGACTAAGACACCCCACTTTTATCTCTTACTGGCTGTGTGACTACAAACAAGATGCATAATCTCTCTATTGTGTATTTTACTTTTTATTACTAAAATGAGGGGAATGCTGTCCTCACACATGAGAGGAGCTTGTCAGCATCAAGTAAGAGAATGTGAAGGCATTTGCTAGAGCACAGCACAGCTGCAAAGACTCTTACCGGTTTTGGAGAAGATCTGAGGGCATAGAAATGAATTTGGTTGAGCCCCTCGGGGAATGCTGACATTGTGATTTGTTTCCACCCACAATTCATTTAGTAACGGTGTCTTCTTTGATAGCGTGTTGATTTTATTGCAAAATATAAAATGGTTTCTTGTGTATCCGTGCCACTGGAGGCTATATTTTCTTGCCTTGCTGCATCTTTTAAGAGCACACACACCAATCTCACACGTAGTTTTTAGGGAAGGGGACCTTTATGAATGTAAAATATATGAAAAGCAGTCTAGTATGTTTTTTTCTCTTTGGGCAGATCTAGACCTTCAGGGACTCCTTGTGGTGAAAGGCTGTGGGGATTTGAAGAGAGTTTGCAGAGCTTCTGCACTCATGGAAAATAGGATTTGTCATTGCAACCCTAACACTTAGTAACTCTGGGATCCTGGGCAACTGACCTGCTCTCCAGACCTTAGTTGGCTCTTCTATGAAATGAAAATACTGCATAATGCTTCCCCATGGAGAATGGGTGAACACATTGGAGATGAGACCTAGTATATAGCAAGTGCTCAATAAATGATCCCTAAAGCTATAATTGTTAGAGTCTTTTAGACATTGGATATTTAGACCTTGTGATTGATTGATTGATTGATTGAGCAAAATCCTTGTTGAGTCTCCCAATATGTAGTCGACTGGGTGTCCCCCTCCCCCGTCACATTTCCTCCAATGACATTTCTCCTCACCACAGTCTCTTGCCTGTGGCACGCCTTTCTGCATGCTAGAAAAATGCACTGTCTCAGGCAGACAGTTTAGAAAAAGGCGCCTCCCTCCAGGGGGTCAGGGCAGTGGCTAAATTCCCTCCGCTTGTGGCCTGGGCTGGGGGTTCCTGTTTAGTGCACAAACTGCGTGACCCTCCGGGGTGGTTCCATTCCATACCCCTGCTCATTCCTTCTCCAGCACCTGGGTCCCTGTGGAGTGAGGCCAAAAGTGATGCAGACATAGGGTGACCAGCTCATCTCTTTTGCCCAGGATTTCCCAGGTTTTGGCACCGAAAGTCCCACGTTTCGGGACCCCCCTCAGTCCTGGGCAAACAGGGATGCGTAGTCATTCTGTGCAGAGACGTGGATGGCGACAGGGGGTGTGACAGGGTGGGGAGGGCTAGCGAGGGTTGCAGCTTCTCAGAAGCCGGGGCTGGATATTCTCAGCAGGAGCAGGAAAGGAAATCGTTTTCCTGTAACCATGTGGCTGGATCGGCTCTGCGTTTGCAAGGGACTTTGGACATTTAGGAAGAGCTGAGAGCTTAGCAAACACTGGGGTGAGTGGGTGGAGTCAACAAGATGATAAAAGAAATGCGTTAATTGCATTTTCACCTGGCAAATATGACTGACGCTGTGCGTGAAAATACTTTATTCTCCCAGGGAACTAAGATTAAATTAGTGATAAAATGAGGTTAAATTACGGAAGCAACTGGGAATTATGTTCGGTGAATAGAGTGCTTTAGGAGGAAAAGACAAATGAGCTATTCCCTGATTCCTGGGATTTCAACCAAATTATAATGAACATAGTGATTCTCTTTAAAAAATGGGTTTTGTGGGAAAAGGAGATAAGAAGCGAGCTGACAGGGGAAGGCTATGGAACAAAAGAAAGGAGTGGAGTGTGAATGTGGCCGAAACCTTGGCCCCCGCTTCTGGCGGGTGACGCCTCAGTAACTGGGAGTTCACAGGCAATGCCTTTGATGGGCCACAGCGTTCAGACCAGAGGTGTGCTCGGCAGCTGACTTGAGTATATTTAGCTCTGATTCATCCCTCTGGTCACGAGGTAAAAGGAACCATTAATATACGTGGAATATAAATGCTGCCCCTTTTTCTTCTTGTTAAGGTCACATTTTCAATAAGCGAAGCCACAACTCTGGCAGACTTGTTAGCCCTGCGGTTACACCAAATGGAAGATGCTGTCCGGAGCATCGTGGACAAAGCAGTGAAAGAACTGGGGACCGAAAAGGTGGGGTCCTCGGTTTCTTTTCAGACTGGGCTCATTCTGCGCATTGGCACGTCAGACGACTCGGGGAGAAAGTCCATGTCGTGGTTGTGTGGAGACAGGAGTCCCAGCTTGTCCCTCGCTGCTAGTTAGTGTGTGACTTGGGCAGGAAATAGAATTATTCCAAGCCAGAGTAAATTCCAGGAAATAGAATTATTCCTAGACCAGAGGGTTGGCCCAGTTGATACTGATGACACCAAAAAAACCACGTATCCTTTACTTCCTGAAAGAGGTATTCTTATTCTTACTTTACAGATGAGGCAACTGAGGTAGCGAGAGGTAACTAACTTCCCCAGGTTCACCCACTCAGGCGCTCTGAGCAGCACCCGTCTCAGGCGGGCTGATGTGTAGGTCAGACCCATCGAACCTCCAGGGGCCCCTTCCAGGCCCTCTCTGCTCTAGGATTCCGTTTCAGTGAAGGATGTAAAAGTCAGATTCAAGAGAAATTTGATATTGGTGTGGTGCTTGTTCTTTTTTTGTGATGGGATTTCTTTTCTAAACCTCATCAGCATGTATTATTTGAAAGAATAAAAATCGAGGCCAGTAATATTTGATATCAATCCCTCTGTTTTTTAAAAAATGTAAAATATTCATAATGATAGCCTAGATCTAGGTTCTAAGTTAAACTTTTGTACACATAACTCATTGCTATTTATGTCTAGGTTATAACTGAAATCAGTCTGACCTGGGCAACCATGGAATTCTCTTACGAAGTTCATTACCGGACAGGCATTCCGTTACTAAAGTCTGATGAACAACTTTTTGAAACTCTAGAGCACAACCAGGTAAGATGGATATTTTTATTACAGATTCCTTTCCTTTTAAATTACAATTTTAGACTTCTTCCAAATTTCAGTGTTATTTATTTTTTTGGCATCTAGCATCCGGCTCTAGGCATGGTAGGTACCATGTGGGATGGAAAGGTACAAACACTTGTTCGCAAGTCAGACCCAGAGCTCAGCCGGACGTTCGGGGTAGAACAGTAGGTTTGGGGGTCATTGTTTGTATCTTGATAATTGATTAGGCAAATGGTGAGAGATACAGAACATAAGCAGCTGAGAGTAGAGCTTCAGAAAAGACTGCATTTGGTGAACAAGAGGAGACAAAGGAGGCAGAGAGAGAGGGAGAGGGAGGTCAGAGAAATAGCAGGAAAAGGAGACTGCAGTATCATAGAAGCCACGGGATAAGTTTTTCCCCCCAAGGAAGAGTCAAATATCATGGAAACAATTTTAAGTGTCCATTGAAGGATGAATGTATGAAGAAAATTGTGTGTATATTGGAATATTATTCAGCCATAAAAAGAAAATCTTGCCTTTGTGACAACATAGGTGGACCTCAAAGGTACTATGCTAAGTGAAATAAGTCAAACTGAGAAAACCAAGTACTAAATGATCTCTCTTATATGTGGAATCTAACAAAGCTGAACTCATAGAAACAGAGTAGAATGTTGGTTGCCAGGGGCTGGGAGAGGGGGAAATGGGAAGATGCTGGTCAAAGGGTACTGACTTTCACGTACGAGATGAATAATTCTGAGGATCCTAGTGTACTGCATGGTGACTGTAGTTAAAATGCTGTATTATATACTTGAAAACTGTGAAGAGACTAGATCTTAAATATCATCATCACACACACAAGAGGTAATTACATGGGGGATGGTGGTGTTCGCTAACTTTATTGTAACCATTTCACAACATAGACGTGTATCAAATCATATCATATACCTTAAACTTACATGTTATATGTCAATAACATCGCAATAAAGCTGGGGTGGGGGGAGAGTGAGAGGTATAACATGCTTACCGGTAGAGGTGAAGAGAATGAGAAGAGGCCATTCTACTCGGTGACTTTCCGAGGCTTCACTGTCAGAATGGGCAGAAGCGTCTGGCGTGTAGAGAGCAGCGAAGTTCGGTAATAAACTGAAAGGGGTAGGGGGATGGAAGCCTGGGGGTTAGGGAGCTACAGGGAAGTTTGTCTTATTTTTTCACCGCTAGGAAAAAAGACCCCACAACCGTGGAATGATTAATAGGCAAGGGCCAGGGGGACAGTGAGAAAGGATAGAGAATAAAGTTTATTAAAGCTGAAGCCCAGCATGCAATGTTTTTTCTGCCTATATAGAGATATCTGATCATCATGTAGAAGATATATTAAATGCAGGCATTTACAGTTACTTTTCTTTTGAAAAAAATGTTAATATGAATATTTAAGGTCATTCACTCATTTAGCAAATACTTGTTGAAGGCCTATTCCACATACTGCATGCTAGGTCCTAGGAATCCAGCAATAAAATGAATAGGTATGTCAGAGGGAGAGGCCTGTTGGGGGGCTGGGTGAAAAAGGTGAAGGGATTAAGAAGTACAAACTGGTGCCCTGGCCATTGTGGCTCAGTTGGTTGGAGTATTCTTCTGTACACCAAAAGGTGGTGGTTTCAGTGCCTAGTCAGGCACATACCCAGGTTGCAGGTTCAATCCCCAGTCAGGGTACATACAGGAGGCAACTGATCATGTTTTTTTCTCTCACATCGATGTTTCTCTCTCTTCCCCCTTTCACACTCTAAAATCCATAAAGAATATATTCTCGGGTGAAGATTCAAAAAAGAAGGAGTACAAATTAGTAGTTACAGAATAGTCACAGAGATACACATTACAGCACTGGGAACACAGTCACTATCGTGGTAACTGTATGGGGCTAGGTGGGTACTTGAGACATTGGAGGACCACTCTGTAAAGTACATGATTTTCTTATCACTATACTGTGCCTCTGAAACTAATACAGAATAATGCTGAGTGTCAACTGTAATTGAAAAATAAATATAAAAGAACAGGCATGGCTTCTCTCTCATGGTACTTGGGGTCTACCAATTTAGCTGTTATTTAAAATTCTTTTCCTTTCCTTTAGGTTCAGTTGCAGACTCTGCTTCAAAGCAAGTATGTGGAATACTTCATTGAGCAAGTCTTAAGCTGGCAAAATAAACTAAACATAGCGGACTCCGTCATCTTTATGTGGATGGAGGTCCAGCGAACTTGGTCTCACCTGGAGAGCATCTTTGTGTGTTCAGAAGACATTCGAGTCCAGCTTGTGGAAGATGCTAGAAGATTCGATGGGGTAGACGCTGAGTTTAAGGTTCGTAAAAGTCAGACTGCTTTCTATCCTAGCAGCGTTTCCCAAACCATATGAAAATCTTGTAAAGAAACACGATTTGGGATATTGTAGTTATAAAAATATGTGTTTGCGTTTCAGGGAAGGGGGGGGGGGTCAGGAAACTTTTTTTCTGGGAAGGGTCCGACAGTAAATATTTCAGGCTTTGCTGTGTGCTGTGGTCCCTGCCACACCCACTCAGTGCTGCTAGTGCACCTTTGAACAAAAGCATAGGCACTGACATGTGAATATCATTATGTGCTACAAATATGCTGCTTTTGATTTTTTTCAACCAGTTAAACATGTAAAAAGCATTCTTAACTTCGGGCCATACAAAAACAGGCAGCAGGCCAGATGTTGTCTGTAGGCCGTAGATTGCCTACCCCTGCAGGAAGGCATGGTGAATAGATTCATCTCCATTAAGTAAAGGACTGCAGAGGGGAAGCCAATAACAAAGTAATGTTGCCAGCTATTTGTTTGTTTCATACGAGCCACAGAGAGCACATAGAGGTGCACGCATGATAATGATGAATAATTTGAGAAACTTTCAGCAAAGAAGAATGGCGATTAAATGTATTATTTTTCCTAAGGTAGAACACCCAGAGGATTTCTATTTAGTTTAACTTTTAAAGAGGAAAGAATAGATTGTTTCATATTCATCTTATTTTCATACCTGGATGTATTCGTTAAGATCATGGGTTCTCTTTCTTTTCTTTATTCTTTTTGTTTGGTATAGAAAAGAGAAATTCTGTGTGGACCTAGAATGGTGGTAATGTCCGTTGAATTTATTTAGACAAAAACTGTGATTATACTTTGGTTTTGATGTTTACCTAAAAGTTTAAAAGCAAAAGTGAGTAGTCATGGTGTTAGAAGGTTCGTTAACCTTGCTTTCTCATTGTTTGTTTTTAATTTTAATTTTTGAATGGTCTTCATTCCCAAAATGGATGAAAAGTTTAAAAAAGTAATTTCTAATACCAATGGCTCCATATTGTGCTTTTACACAGGAGTTAATGTTCAAGACAGCTAAAATAAAAAATGTTTTAGAAGCAACATGCAGACCTAATCTCTTTGAAAAACTCAAAGATTTACAGGACAGGTAAGAATTAAATTATAATGTGATCAATTTGTTATAATTTTATGAGATTTCTTTCAAGTACCTAGTAATATTTAACATTGTGTTATTTTAGGTATAATTTCTACTAAATTATTTTATAATTTTGCTTATAGTTGCTTAGTTGCCTTGTTTATATTAGGTGGTACATATGTTTTTTTTGAGTTAATGTAAATAAATCCAAGTATACTATTTCTGTTTTCCAAAAGGACTATCATACTAGTACAATTAGGATATCTTATTATTAAGATAACCAGCATGATTAATTGGTCAATTCTTTTATTGAGCTCTTCTACAAACATTTATTAAGCATCTACTAAATGCCAGGAACTGGGATTGTACTCATTTATTTCAAGTACTTTATTTTGCATATAGTTTAATTATACTAGAAATTATCCTTAGAGAACATGTTAGTAATTTTGAAATTCTGTCCTAAGGGCCATTTGTAATTTTCACATGTAATCCTATCTAATAAAGAGGGAATATGCAAATTGACCGTCACGCCATCACAAAGATGGCAACACCCATAGCCACAAGATGGTGGCGCCCAGTCCCCTCAGCCCCGCCAGAGTCCCCCAGTCCTTTCAGCCCAGCCAGGGGGCACCTGACGCCAGAGTCCCCCAGTCCTTTCACAGAAAATGGGTTGCCTCAAAAGTTGGTTAAGCTTCTTAGAACAAAAAGCATTCAAAATCTTTGAAAAGGGAATTCCAATATTTATAGAAGTTTGGACTAGACAATTCAAGGTTATTTCCACTATAACCTTCTATAATTTTGTGATATTAACATTCTGAATTCACATAGTACCAGCTGTATTGTATGTAAGCAGATATTATTTAAAGGAATGGCCATTATTATTAAAACAACTCATAAAACCACACTGTTTGTATGTCAGGGACATTCTGTGTGATTTTCCTAATGGCTGGAGTTAATGCCCCTAAACTGGCAGTCGGATATCCCCTGAGGGGTCCCAGATTGGAGAGGGTGCAGGCCCGGCTGAGGAACACCCTCACCCCCGTGCACGAATTTCATGCACCAGGCCTCTAGTTCTACAATAACTAGTGGTCATAAGAATATTCTGGCAGATCAGCTACTATTTATTTGTGCAGAATCATGATCACTTTTTTTTTTTTTACAAAGTAGAGGAGTACTCTATGTAAAAAATATAGATCACATCTGCAAAAATCTGGAATCTTTTCAGAGATCAAGCTAGCCATCATTTTAAAAGGGTGGGTTTCTGAGAAGTTCATTGTTTGTATTTAATCAGTAATCTTTGGGGGTTTGGGTTCTGAGTCATCTCTGCTCTGCTAAGCACAATAAAGTAGAAATGATTGTGGATCGAATGACTTCTCTGAATACCAGAGAGAGTTGAAGCCATGGTGTTTTGTAGACATTCAGTGGGAAGGGAAGACTTGAAACCAATAACATCTGAACTAGTGCACTTTGTGTGCAGGCTACGTGGTGCCAAATCTAGTCTTCTCCCTGCTAGTGAGGAGTGTCATTCAGAAAAATGATGAGTGACATCAACCTAAGTGTGATCTCAATTAAACCTCAACAGATGATGTGCATGTGCATGCTCGTGTGTGTGTGTGTGTGTGTGTGTGTGTGTGTGTGTGTGTATGTCCTCCTCCTTGGCATGACTTGTACATTAGTCACAAGCAGTATGCTGGTGTCAAAGAGAAGGAGGTAGGCTACCTGCAAACAGTGACCTTATTATGAGGGACAGATGTGAGAAGGTGGGTTTTGTTTTGTTGATGTTTTAATAACTGAATGTGCAAAATAGACTTACAAATACATTTTATTTCCATAGGCTTTCTCTTTGTGAAAAAGCTCTCGCCAAATACCTGGAAACCAAGCGCGTGGCTTTTCCCCGCTTCTATTTCATCTCTTCCGCAGACTTACTTGACATTCTTTCAAAGGGAGCTCAGCCGAAACAGGTAGCATCTTTTTTTGAAAGTCTCATGCTGTATTATATATACTATGTTCGCTAAGGAATGCCACAGTTTCTCTGTCATTGTCAAATACCACCTCCCATGTCACATGTGCGAGGAGCTAGAAAATCTGCAGTAAAAATTCTCAGTGCAGCAGCAGAGAGGGGCCAGAGTAGGCGCTAAAGGAACTAGGGGAGGTAACTGCCTGGTCCTCAGGAAAGGGAAGGGATATCAAAGGTGCAAGCTGAGGGCTTTGTAAGAAGTTAATGACTTATCTACAAGGGAATACTCCTCAGACATAAGAAAAGATGAAGTACTGCCATTGTGACAACATGGGTGACCTGGAGAAGGTTATGCCAAGTGAAATCAGTCAGAAAAAAGCCACTCCTCTCTGTGCTATAAAGCTGAACCTCAGACACAGACGGTGGTTACCGGAGGGAATAGTTAATGCTTTGGGGCCACTCTGCCAAAGTAGCCTGGCCTCGCTGCCCTCTTTTAACTCCCTTTTCAATGTCAGAATCAGTTTCGGACCAGCAGACACAACGTTTCCGCCTCTGCCCTTTGTGCCAACATTCCTGAATGTGCTCCCGGTAGTGTGACCGAGATAACATGGCAACTGTCGCTTGTGGACTAACAATGCCGTGTCCCCAGAAACGATGCCCTTTGTGGACAGATAACTCATGCTGACATCTTATGAATGGCTTGAATTCTTGAGACCCCCCCTCCTCCACCCGCCACACTCAATTTAAGAGTGTTGGCCAAAGGGAGGGTTTCTGCAGTTCATTGTGGAATTTAATCAGCCTGAACTTATCAGCCGGGGAGGTCTGATGCCACTACAACTTCTAGTCTTGCCCATAGGAATCCCTAAGTGAAGGTACTTAGTGGGAATGCCCGCGTGATGGAAGAGTGTCTAGAATGCCTTTGGTGATTACTCGCTGTTGGTAAGCTAGTTGAAGGTCAAGTTTTAAAGATTTTCTCCTCCCAAAAATTCACCCTAACCTCCCAAAGGCATGGATTATCTAAAAGACAGTGGGTGTGGGCACTGCTTAACCTCAGTGGTCAAAAATCTCTGGTCGATGCTTATGGAAATACAGACTTTAATAGTTAACGTACAACTGGATTGACGTTGCACATGATTGAATAGTTTAAAAAAATATTTTCATTGATTTTTAGACGGAGAGGAAGGGAGAGGGAGAGAGAGGAAATCATCAATGTGAGAGCAGAACATCAATCTGCTGCCTCCTGAATGCCCCCTACCCGGGATCGAGCCGCAACCCGGGCATGTGCCCTAATCGGGAATGGAACCGGCAACCCCTTGGTGCACGACACCCAATCAACTGAGTCACACCGGCCAGGGCACATATGATTCAATATTAACATTCTTGGATTTCCTCCTTTTATAAAAGCACCCTTTTGTATTTTCAAGTGCATAGTGTAGTGGTTAAAGCGAGACGGAGTGATATTAGTTCACTCTTGTGTACCCTCCAGGTTGTCATCAAGTGCCTTAAAATAGCTGACAACGTGTGGCGTCAAGATGTTTTTAGCCACTTATTCCTAATGACGTGAAAGATCTTTTTGTCCTGGGAGACTGTGCACATTTCTCTTCCCTGATCTGTATTACGATTAAGCGAAAGCTGCTCCATGATGGAGCAGGGTTAAAGAAAGACAGACTTGTAAGGGGATGAGCTGCATTTTTCTTGTCTAATAGAATCACCATGAACTACATGTGTTTGGTTATTAAATAATTAAAACATTGCAACTGAGAAACTAAATTTTTAACTTCAATAAATTTTAATTAATTTAAAATTTGAAACATTTTTAAATTAAATTTATTGGTGTGACATTGGTTAATGTGATCATACAGGTTTCAGGTATGGGTTTCTATGTTACAAGATCTGTATATTGCACGGTGTGCCCACCACCCAAGGTCAAATCTTCTCCCGTCACCATATATTAGGATTCCCTTCTTCCCCCACCCCCTTTCCTCTGGCAACCACCACACTGCTGTTTGTGTCCACAAATTTTAGTTTTATATCCCACATGTGAGTGCGGTCATGTGGTTCTTAGCTTTTTCTGACTGACTTATTTCACTTACCGTGATATTCTCAAGGTCCATCCATGTTATTGCAAATGGCAGTATTTCATCCTTTCTTGTGGCTGCGTAGTATTCCATTGTGTATGTACCACATCTTCTTGACCCAGTCCTCCATCACAGGGCACTTTGGTTGTAAATTTTGTAGCATATTTGATTCAGCTCTCGGAAAATGTCTTTGAAACTACTTGGGGTGTATGAATCTACCTTGCAGTTGTCTATTTTATGAAATCTAAATACAGATCAGGTATTTCTGATGAAAAATCCCAATGGAGATATGCTATAAATAGTAAATACCCAACCGATTTCAAAAACTTACTCTGGAGAAAAGAATGTAAAATATCTCATTAATAATTTTTATTATTTTGTGTGGAAGTGAAAACATTTGGGGTATACTAGGTCAAATAAAATATTTAACATTATTTGCACCTGTTCTTTCGACTGGTTTTAATGTGGCTATTAGAAAGCCACTGCTGTGGAAATTGAGGCCACAGTGCATCCTCTACTACAATGAGATGGAGAATATGTAGGCCCAGAAATGTCTCGTGTTTGCATCAAGAAATGTCCTTCGGTGGCACTGGCCCAAATCTACACCAGAGGAAACCTGCCAACTTGTCTTTTGAGAAATCCCCTAAATTACAGTGATGAGACAGATGGCGCTACACTGATGCTTTTAATAGACTGTAAACATTGGCACTTGGGAAGGTGCTTGTGAGAAATGGGCTGAATATTAGGTGATAAAGAACGCTGCTGGATCTTAAGAGGCAAACACGTAAGGGCACACATTCCCACAGGCACCGCATGTTTCTGTCTGGTGCTTCCATGTGGTTATCTCCATGGTGGAGTGAAAGAACCTCAGCCTCTGAATGTCAGGAATCGGGGTGACGGAGCTCAACACTCACAGTGTCACCACCTGCTCCAACAGGGTGTAGTGCTCAGACGGTTGTGAGGACAAAGGCTCAAGGTGCAAGTGGTTAATTGACGGCATGCGAAGACGCATGAGTTTTCGTTGAAGTAAAATCCGTTCAACATCCCAGCTTTTTTAGAGGAAGTAGAGAGCTGGAGAGCTGCTAGCTACTGAAGGCAGAGGGAGGGGTTGCTTAGGTTGGGCTGAGGAAGGAATAGGCGGCAACAGGAAGCAGTCACAGAAGATGGTCATGGTTGGGACCATCTTATCATTGTTTCTACTTACCTTCCACTGAGCAGTGAGGAATAGAGGCTGCTCACCTAAGTGTAGTTGGCCACAGAAATTGCCAGCGAAGAGCAGCTCTTCTGGCCATAACTTAGGGCTATGTCCTATTTTAAATGGATGCCTTTGTGTGAAGGCTGCCTGTTACCCAAAGGACTTGGGCCTTGAGGTGTGTGACAAGAAAATAGACACTCTAAATTTTAAATAAGCATGCCAGAAGTTATATATCCAGTGGGGGTTATCTTTGATTATCCTTGCAAAATTGTTAATATATAGTTGGCTACAGGTTGTATAACAATATATGTAATTTTTTTTCCATTTTGCAAATATATTGTCACCGTATAGAATTCTGTTGCAGCTCTTTTATTGGAATTCTCTCCAACAGCCAAGTTACACTCCAAAATCAGGATTTAAGTAAACTATCACCTTAATGCTATGAGATCCAAATATGAAATCTCCTAAGTGTGGCATGCTGCCGGTCCGGAGTTTTGGGCCTGGCTGTGGAATCTGAAACTCCTGGTCCCAGCTTTGTTCGGTGTCACTAGCGAGTGTAGCTGCCACCTCAAGTGCTCTAACCTGTACCCCGAGGGAACAACATTTCAGCTTTTGCTGCTAACCTTTTATTTTTTTAAAATATATTTTATTGATTTTTTACAGAGAAGAAGGGAAGAGGGATAGAGAGTTAGAAACATCGGTCAGCTGCCTCCTGCACACCCTCCACTGGGGATGTGCCCGCAACCAAGGTACATGCCCCTGACTGGAATCGAACCTGGGACCTTTCAGTCCACAGGCCGACGCTCTATCCACTGAGCCAAGCCAGTTGGGGCTTGCTGCTAACCTTTTAGAAACCTACTTAATACATCGATGAAGTCACTGGCTTTTTTTTTTTTTTTTTTTTTTTATGATTTGAAGTGTTCAAATCCTTGCCATTTCTTTAGTGAGATCAGAAAAGGGGCCTATGAGGCGTTTGTTTTTATGAATTCGTTTTTAATTCTGTGTTAATAAATACAAAGAGCTCTCGTTAGAAACGGAACAGATCTGAGGACAACAGGGCCCACATTAGCTTAGAAACCAGTCCTGTCCTCTCAGAAGCTCTACGTGGAAGGCAGAATCTGAAAACGTCAGGCTTCCTATGCCAGGTATTCGCAACGGGAGACCTGCAAGCCGTGGGGTTGGCATTTCCTGGTCACTGGCTGAGTGACTCCAGACCTAGAAGTTCTTTCAAAACTATTTTCTCACCAAAGCAATAATATGAGAGGGTGTCTGATGGTTGAGGTCTCATTGATCCTGCAGCTTTTCACCTGAACGTGATTTAGGCCCATTACACAGTAGAAGCCATTAAACATCTGTGCTCTTCCTGGCCACTTCAGCTGTGACAGGGAATTGCTAGGTTATGGGAGATACTTCTGTGTATACATGTCCTTGGGGGAACGTACAGGGATGGAGGAGGATATGATCGCCTGAGCAGTGATCATCGGTGACCGCTCTGTCTAGGTTTAAAGTTAGCGAGAGTCTTAAAAACTCATCTGTTCTAAACTCAGAGGGTTTCTTGCTCTGATTTTCTTTACAACTGAAACTGCAACTACAGCAAAGATGTTAAGGCGAAGAGCTGCAAAGATTAAATCACCCTTAAGAAGTTCCTTACCAGTATTGGTATTGGTCTTGTCATTGGTCTTGTCATACAGGGACTTTAGGCAGGTTGCTCTTGTCCCTAGACCCTGCTGTTGGGATAGTTATCAAGTGTAGTAGTTCCACTGTATTTTAAGAAAAACTCATTACAGAGATGGCCCCTATATGCTGGTAAACGCTGGTAACCATCTTCTGGTTATCAGTACCTTTTATTTAAATTTTTTTTCTATTGAGATAAAATGCACATAATATAAAATTAACCATTTTGAAGTGGGTGATTCAGTGGCATTTTATACATTCACAATGTTGTACAACCATCACCTCTACCTAGTTTTAAAATATTTTCATCATCATAAAACCCGATACCCATTAAACAGTCACTGAATTCCTTCCCCCTTCCAGCTCCTAACAATCACCCATCTCCTTTGTTCCTGTGGATTTACCTGCTCTAGACATTCCATATAAATGGAATCATATAGTATTTGGTCTTCTCTGACTGGCTAATTTCATTTAGCATGATTTAGTCAAGGTCATGAGCCATGGTGTAGCTTGTATCAGCACTTCATTCCTTTTTTTATGGCCGAAAAATATTCCATTGTATGGATATGGCAGTTTATTTGGCCATCTACCCATAAGTGGACGTTTGTAATACTGCACTTGTGTGCAAATATTTGAGGACCCGTTTTCAGTTATTTTGGGTAGCTACCTAGGAGTGGAATTGCTGGGTCACATGGTAGTTCTATGTTTAAGTTTTCAAGGAACCAGTCAACTGTTTTCTACTCAGCATCTTTTATTGCTGCCATGTGTAGAGAGGGTCACTTCTTCCCACTCCTGATACTGTCTCTGGTCCACTCTCTGCCTTTCTCCAATAGTCTGGAACCTGCGTAGAGTTCAATAAGCTATTTATTCTGGGGTTCCTTTGAGGATCCCACAACTTAGAATGTGAAAGGTTGTGGTGCCAGAAGAGTTTGAACTTGTAGATGTCACCTGGACTTGGAGGCTTAAAAACCTAACCTCCACTTACTTTTTGCAATGTCAATTTGGCAAAGTCGCCTACTGTTTTAGCTCCAACATCAATATCGGTAAAAATGGGGAAATCCTATTCACCTTTCTTATATAACCAGTATGCTGTGGGGCTCTCCTTAGTATCGAAGGACGTACCCAGCATGTGGCCCAACACAAGGGGAAGATGTATCTGACTTACATTTTTGTTGCAGACATTTTAACGCAGCGTTTTATAGTATAAGCTTTTCTATAGTATCAGTATCATAATATGCCTGAACTTTAAAAGCTTGACCACAAATTCTCAGAAGGATGATAGCTATAGGAATATGACCGAGGTGGAGAAGTGGGTCAGTCTCCAATCTAGAAATGTAATTAGGAAACTGTGTGGTAAGCACTCACCTCCCAGTCCTGATGATGTAACCAGAGAGCCTGGCCACTTCTCTACCCAGGTCACTTCAAACTCTGGAGTTTAAAAGTGATTCTTGTTTTGAAGAAAACCGTTTGGAGACAACATTGTAACTCTGTAGTTTTGTGAATCCCTATGGCATCACCACTAGATGGCCAGAACATGCTCCCGGAAGAAGGGCTCTTATCTTTTCCAATCGACTTGTCCTAGGTGACACGCCACCTGGCCAAACTCTTCGACAGCGTGGCAGACCTGCAGTTTGAAGACGACCAGGATGTTGGTGCCCACAGAGCCATTGGCATGTTCAGCAAAGAAAAGGAATATGTCCCATTCCAAGCCATGTGTGAATGCAGAGGCCACGTAAGATTTGCCTATGACGTTTTCTGTGCTGGAGGAGGGGTTCCGGGGTAATTGTTCAAGGTTGAGTTGAACAAAAAAAAAATCAGCCCATGTCAGATCAGGGCCCGGTTGGTTTTGTGCTCAGAGCTTCCTGTTCATCTGTGTCCAGAGTGGCAGAGGACTCCCCAAGTTCTGCTCATTCGGCTGCAGCACCCACGGGGTCTCAGAGACGCTAGCCATTGAGCTAGACAGGAGGGACCGTCACAGGTGGAATGTGTGGACCCTCGAATTAGAAGCACTGCCGCCCAGTGACAGCGTATGGTTGTCACCACGGCTCAGAGAGTACAGGGGTGAGGGGAGCAGTGCCTCGCAGTAAAGCATGTTTTACAGAGGCTTGTGGTTCAGGATTCTGATGTGAATATTGTCAGTGGCTGCTCGTAAATTAAGGGGATTGAGTCTACCAAGCCGATGACCACATGCACAGACAATTTAAGGTGGCGTATTCTCTTCTGTCACTGCTACATACCGCAAAAATGTTCTCGATGATGATCTGCAAGGCTCATTATGAGTAATGGGAGAGCTCTTGGCGTTTTCAGATGATTTAGAGGAATTGCATTTTTATGGTGATGCTTGAATAGCTTGGGTTAATCCACAGAGGAGCCGAGCAGTAGCTTCTATTACAGAACCATTTGGGTTGAGGCAGGGGGTTCCTTCAAGTGTCCCTTGTAGAAATGTGATGGCCATCTTTAAAAAAACAACAACAACAACAAAACCGAAACAGGTTTTCTTTATTCCTCTCTGTTGCTTTTTAATATCGTACCAGAAAAATCCTGCCAAATGAAGAGGAAGCAGATGGTGGAATACTTTGATTAAATATATTTTTTGATCTCTTGGGCTCTTTAGGATATTATTACAGTGATTAGAAAAAGTCACCATAAACTATCTTGACAAAAGTGTGTTGCTGTCTGCTCCATCCCCAGGAGACTGCTGGCCGACTGGCATCGGGCCCAGAAGGAGGACAGTCCTTTGACAGATGAGGTTGTCACTAGCAGGAACCCTTGATGTTGGGAGTTTTCACAGCGTCCCAATTTATTCTGTATAAGCAACGTGAGCTAGATACTTTCCAACATACACCACATTCATCCTCTGCCTTTATTTTATAAAAAGATGCTCTTACTTTAGGCCTTTTTTCCCCACTGCACTTTTATGATTGGTTCTTCCCAATTTATGCTATTTATAATTGATTTGACTAGTGTTGATGGAATGCCTACTATGTAGCAGAAGCTGGGTTAGGCTTTTGGAAATCCAGAAATGGGTAAGACAAGGCCCCAGTTTCTCGAGGAGCTCTTAGTCTCATGCGAGAAATGAATATACACCTAATCAGTGGGTCAGTGGGAAGTGGTAATGTTGTTAGAGAGGGTTGGGCAGACACTGATGAAATACCGCAAAGGGGAGGGGTCAAGCAAGGACCTCATCAGAGCTCACTTCTCCAGTCAGACTACATTGCCGTTGTTGGCGTAATCATCTGAACATGAGCTGATAGATCAACTTATATGTGCGTTTGGTCTTCCCAAATGGACTAGAAAGTGCTCGAGAGCAGGTGGCCATATTGAGGACATGGATGCCCGAGGATCTGGGAGATGATCAGATGGTGTCTGATCCACTGAAGGAACTTGTTGCTTGGTGACCTGAAGCGTTGAGCTTAGGGACTAAAGCAGCAATTAGATCAGATACCCTGGGCTCAGGCACGTGAACAAAGCCCAGCCCTGAAGTCAGAGGAGAAGGCTCTTGGGATGTTGGGACCATTTCCAGGGCGGGCTTCCTTTCAGTAGGGAAGGCTGTCAGCACATAAACCACACTCCACTCCTTCCCAGTTCTCCAGAGAAAGAGGTTCAGGATTGCATGCTGCTGCCATCTTCACAGAGGCAGGGGAAAACCAGTTCCAGCATCTTCAGCACCCCATGTGGTTCTTGGGATTTATAGTCCTTTTTTACGGGTGTGGTCAGTTATTTGCAAGTAGTATATGTATCCTTTTTGTTATATAATATCATCCCATGGAAACATATATGGAGAACTATAACAGCATATTTGAATAGGATGGAAACTGGCTGAAATATATTTGTGGAAGCAAAATAAGCTTGAATTTTAAAAAGAAAGATTAATTTTCACAAGGCAGCAGTTGTCCTATCTCTCATACTCTCCTGCTGTCTAATTTTTGACAAGTGTGAAGAGAACCAGTAGGGGATATAATTAAGATACTTGCTGAAAACACCTTGTCTCAATACTAAGAACTATGGTAATCTTAGAGAAGAATTTTCAGTGGTTTTAAAAATTATCCAAAGATATGTTTAAAAAAATCAATTTCCCATATCCCCAAAGCTCTAGATTATTATTCTAGCACATTACTCTGTAGAGGGCTGTGATGTTTGGTTTCCCAAAACACTGTGTGTTACCAGAGGGATCTTAGTCTCCTTGTCTTTGAATCTGAAAAAAATGAATAATCACAAACACCTCCTGTAGGGTTTGGAAGGTTATTAGCCAGCTGGTAGGTGAAATAAAACAAGTATTATCTCCAGGAATAGACGGGTTCATGTAGGAAAAACACTTCAATCAGACGTTTGTCTTCTCCTTTGAGTTACCTCTCTTATTTTCTCCAAGGGTTTAAACTAAATCCAGCTGAGTCCTCCCTTGCGTGGCCCTCGAGCCCATGAGAGGACAGAGTTACCCCTCTTCCCTAGTTAAGCCTGTGCTGTAACATTTCACTTTGCTTCGAAAGGTGGAAACGTGGCTTCTGCAACTCGAGCAGACCATGCAGGAAACAGTGCGGCATTCTATCACAGAGGCCATAGCGGCCTATGAGGAGAAACCGAGGGAACTGTGGATTTTCGATTTCCCGGCTCAAGTCGCGCTAACCAGCTCACAAATCTGGTGGACCACGGATGTGGGCATAGCCTTCAGCAGACTGGAGGAAGGCTATGAAACGGCCCTAAAGGATTTCCACAAAAAACAGGTATTTTATAGATAAGCGATTTCGAGATTTAAAGGAACTTGAAGAGGGAAGTTTCATTCCTTCATTCCTTATTCATGGAGTGTCTTCTGTATGCATGGTAGTGTACTAGGAAGATTTTTAGCAATGACTTGTTTAACTTTTTATTTTCTCCCTTTGTGTTAATTCTTCTGGTTTTCTACATGGGTTTGAAAAATATCCATGTCCATGATCCCCCAAGACTCGAATCTCTCACTCGCTCCTGGATCTGTGCCTGTTTCTTTCCTTCCCTTTGAGACTCCATCTCGCTGATCATGTGTTTATTAGAAAATATGTGCATGACTGAGAAAAGTGGGTGACTATTCAACAAAGACAGGTGTTTTTATGTATTATGGTTTTCTGTTCATTATAAATCACAGGTGAGCAACTTTGGAAAATAGTCTATTTTTTTTTTAATCCTTACCTGAGCACGCACTCAGAGAGAGAGAGGGGGGGAAAGGGGAGAGAGACACATCAATGTGAAAGAGAAACCTCAATCGGTTGCCTTCTGTACGTGCCCTGATTGGGAATCGAACCGGCAACCTTTCAGTGCATAGGACGATGCTCAACCAACTGAGCCATTCCAGCCAGGCCGAAAATAGTCTGTTTTGAATTCCATTTTATTCATCTCATTCTGTATGACTTCTCCTTAAGCCCCCTGTCTTAAGGTGTGCTCTGAGCTGTGGAACAGGTCACAGATACCGTCTTTCTCTTGGCTCATAGAGTAAGAGAATATCAGGCTTGGAAAGGAATGGAAATACTAGTTTGTCTGCTCTTCTTCTTTTCCACGGATAAAGGCTGAATCCAGAGACATTAAGTGACTTTGCCAAGTTGCACAATTTATAAGTGAAAATGGCAGGGCCAGCAGAACTCAGAATGCTTTCCAAATTCCCCATTGCTTCTCTGCGTAGTAGGACTTGGAACTTGGTGAATTTTGAATGCGAAGTCAACTTTGCATTTCTGAAATAAACTTCACTTTTGTATATATATTTTTTTGCTGGAATCTCTTTGCTAATGTTTTGTCAAGGAATTCTGCATTTTTGTTCAGAAGGGTCACTTACCTGCAATTTTCTTTTTTGTAATATGTTTGCTGGGTTTGGGGGTCAGGGATATGCTCTTAGAAGGAATTGGAAAGTATTACATTCTCGTCTACTTTATGAAAGAGTTTGTGGTCAGAATCACTGGTGTTGCCATCTGGGCCTGCAGTTTTCTGTGAGGAACAGTTTAGGATTAGAAATTGGTTTCTTTTATATATATGCTGCTTTGTAGCTTTTTTGTGCAGTTTTTCCTCTTTGTGTCAGTTTTGGAAATTTGTATTATTCAAGGTACTGATCCATTTCATCTAACTCAGTGGCTGGCAAATTACAGCCCACTGGCCAACTCTGGTCCATGGCCTACGTCTTTGGCTGCTTTCATGCTACTTCACGCAGCATCAGCCACGCGGAGTCATGCCGGAGCCCATGCAGCCTGCACAGCCGGAAGCATTCACTGTCTGGCTCTTTACAGAGAACGTTTGTCCACCCCCTGACCTAAGTTTTAAACTCAGTCGACATGGGTATCTTGACGTTGTCCTTGGCAAACTGAAAGGTCTGGCATCCTCTTATTCCTGGCGGGGTTGATTTGTGTTTCTTCTTGTTTTTGTTTTGTTCTTAATTGTGCTCTCTAGGTGTTTACCGATCTTATTTGTATTTTCTAAGAACTAATCTTTGACTTTTCCCATTGTTAGTTTTATATTTTGCTGATTTCTGCTTTATCTTGATTACTTGGCGTTGAATCTGCTCCTCTTTTTCACATTTCTTAAGGTGGGAGCTTAGATGACCGATTTTTACACATTTTTGCTTTCCTAATATAAGCGTTGGAAAGAAACTCACGAACTTGAAGAATGTCTTTCAGAAGCCTGCAGAGCAAATCATGCTTAATGGGGAAGCACTCCAGTCCTTTCCATTAGTGTCAGGGCTGAGGCGATGATGCTCACAGTCTCTGACAGTCATTGCTCCGTTTTGTGCTGGGGTTTAGCTATAGGACTGACGGAGAAGTGGGACATGACCAGGGGAAAGGAAGGCAGCCAACTGGGATTCCACAGCACATGCCCTGGTGGCAGGGACGGGTACGGAGCCTGGTCTCTCTCGGTTTCCTTCGTTCTCGCTGGTGGAACTAAAAGTCCATTGTTTCTGATTTTGCTGACATGGAAACATTGGGATTAGAGGTCCTTGTGCCTATTGTTTTGAAACAAGAAGAACATTATTTTTGTGTTCTGTCCAGTGGGGAAGGGATTGAGGGCTTTGGGAGCTGCCCCCCACAGCACTTAGCAGTCACATGGATTTGCTGAGTGAGATTTAATACTTGTACAGAGGGGCCCCTTCTAGCTGCATGCCACAGTGGCCTGGGTGGCCCAGACCGGGAAGCCTGCCATGCCCGGTGCTGGTGAAATTCCAGCGATTCCGCAGCTGCACGGGAAATGTTCTTCCTGCTTCTCCGATGTTCCCGCATTCAGAAAAGCTTACCACCACTCTGCACGGGCTTCTCTCACTAGAATGCCCTTTGATTCTTCTTTCGGCCAATTCCCAATCAGCCCCCAGCTCTCTTCAGTTGCCCTGAATAGCTCAATTCTCACTCTTTCCCCCACCACTTTGTTAGTATCCCAGGCCCAGCCACTCTTTTCTCACCTGGAGCATCCTCCTCTCTGGTCTCTTTTTCCAGTCTTATTTTCCTCCAGTTCTTCATGCGACAGGCAAAGATTCCTTTTGGAAACACAAATCTAATGATCACTCCACTGCCCAAGACCCTTCAGCAGCATCTCACCAGCCTCTTCACGAAGCTGGCCGAGCCCTGCAAGTTTGGGCCTGGCTTCCCGCTCAGAACCTATGCACCTGGTCTCTGTTTCCCTTCCTCTGTCACCATTCTAGACGTCTCCCAGCTCCCAGACAAGGTCCCCTGTTACATCCTGGACCTTCCTGCAGGCTGCTTTCTGTGGGTGGTCAGCCCTACGTTCTCTATAACCTAAATGATACGCATTCTCTAGGTCTTAGCAATACATACCCTTTCCTCCAAAATGCCTTTCCCAGCCCTGGATTAGGCAAGGCCCTGTTTCTGTGTGTTCTCATAGGACTTTGTTCTTGCTCCAGCAAAAACAATTGTAGTTATTTGTCTCCATTCTTCATTGGCCTATACGCTCTGGAAACAGTAACCACATTTGTCTTGTATGAATGATTGGAGGAAAGAAGAAAATGTTGTCCTGGTATGTACTGTTGCTGTCATCCATTCATTTCTTCCTTCATCCATATGATGAGTGTTTACTGAGCACGTGCTTTATGCCGGGCACTGTGTTGGGTCTGGGAATGTAGTATTGAATAAGGCAGCTTAGGGCCTGGCTGCTTTGAGCTTATCGTCAAGTGGAGGAGAGAAACAGTAAACAGAGAAATAAGTGAATGATAGCACACTAGTAAGTACCATGAAGAAACACAATAGAAACCCGTGGAATAATTGCGTAGGGAGTCATGTAAATAGGATGGCCAGGGAAGGCCCATCGAAGGAGGCAAATCTGAGCTAAGACTTAAGTGATGAGAAGAAGCCAACCGTACAAAGATCAGAGTGAAAAGGACTCCAGGCAAATGAAACAGTTTCTGTGGCCTTGGGCAGCCATGACGGAGGAACAAAGAGAAGGCCAGTACCATTGGGTGGGTATGAGATAGGCAAAGGGTGGTGGGAGGTCAGGGAAGGCGTTGTGCTCATGAATAAGCTAAAGGCCAAGGTGTTCCAGGAAAACAGCCACAGGGGTTTCAGGGAGCTTGTTGGGTATTTGACTTAAGGCTAACATCTTTGATCCACTAGAAAATCACGTGGCACTGCTTTGATTAAGGGCAAGAATATGGATGGATGGAGATATATATATAGTGAAAGCTGCCAAGGGATGGCTTATGTGTCACAGATCATAAACTTTGCATGCAGTTATAGTGTGATCATATAGTAATTGCAGCCCAAATAATACAGGCATTTTATAATTATTTATTTTTGTGGGTACAGAATTTTATTACTTACAAAAGAGCATCATTGGAGTAGCTGTCATCTTGAAAGATAATATGAGATCCCCAACATATGACGCTGTGCAGATAACGTTGATGAGCTGTATTTTTAATCATCTTTCACTTGACTAAACTCTTGGGGGAAAACAAAGTGAATCAGTAATGGAGAAATCATAGTTGTAGGGAGGCTTGGACAAGACAATCCCTGTGAAAGCACTAGAGCGTATAAATGTCCTTACAAGGTATAAGATGTTACTGTTGTTGTAACCAACCCTTTTTAACCAAACACTGGTCCTGGCTTAAGATTTGAGACTTAAAGACTGGATATCTGGGTCCAGATGAGAAAATATCCAAAGCCAAACACGTCTTTGCTAACCAACATCTGTGTAAGTTTCCTTGAGGAACTTACCTGTGCCTGGTGCCTTCATCCATGTGTTTCGGGAAACACTCATTGAGCACCTGCTGTTTGACAGTCAACTCGTCGGTGGCTCTGGGGACAAAGCAATGAGCAAGACAGACCTTATCTTCATGGACTCTGAAACCTAGGGGAATGATGAGCATTGAACATGGCAAACAGGGACTAATGATCACCTTTGTTTTTGTTACAACATAACTACATTTTATAGATGTAAGATATTGAAAGCAGATGAATGCTTATAGGCTGTTGCATATTCTGAATACCTAAAGTGCATATTTTTTGATTCCTTTGAACCAACTTCCCGTCGTGTTTGATGTCCTGTCTCCTCGGAATGCTGCTCGCACAGCCAGTTTCCCAGCTTGAAGGTGCTGGTGAGGGCATCTCTGTGATGGGGCCAGTGAGAGCACAGGCTCTGAAGTCAGACTGTCCAGGTTTGGGTTCCCCCTCCCCTGATTGGTGAGTGTGGTTACTGAGTCTGTGACTCAGTTTCCTCACCTGCAGAATTAGGATGCTAGTAGGTTGCTGTGAAGATTTAAATGAGATGATATAGGCTGTATGCTCAGTCAGCACCAGGCACATTGCACATTCTCATTTAATGTAAATGGAGTGTGTTGTGGTTTTGATCTCCCTGCCTGCTCTCTCCATTCTGTCTACTGTGACATAGTCTTCTCCAGTTCAGCTGCACCGCGGTCTCGGGGTGATCGGTGATTTCTGGGATGTGATAATAGCCGTAGGGAACGTGTTTTTGACAGTAGGCTACGAGGGTTTGAGAGCCTCTGTGATAGGTCATACTCGCCCGTTACCCGCTCTCCCAGGAGCTAACAGTTTGTAATGGACTGTCCTTGACAGAGCAGAAGAGAGAAGGAGATAGTATTGTTTTACACTTGCTACCCAGGAATAAAACAGACTTTCTTTTTTTTCTAATAAACCTTGAGTTAGACAAGAATGTTGTGTGTAAATAAGTTTGCTAACAAAATGAGCACCTATGAGAGTATCTTTCAAACCTTTCTGACCACAATTAATAAGACATACTTCATATCAGACCAAGTTTATTCATGTATGTATACACTCAAAAGTCTGAAATTGAAGTGTCACAAAACCATGTTATTCTTACTACTGTAATACCATGTTTTCTCTTCCATGTCATTCCATTCCATTCTGTGAAGAGACCAGTTTGAAACATACTGATCTGGGAAATTGATGGACCTAAACAAGAATAGGGATGGGAATAGGAAGAATTAAGCTCTACATTTCAAATGTTTTCTTAGTAATCATCACTATCTCCTACCCAAGAACCACCCCCAGACCAAAAACAAATAAAACACTCGATATTTGCCTCTTCCTATACTTTCGTAAACTTCACCTCAAATTGGCCTTTGAGAATTTGTAGTCCTTTCGATCCAGCAGTTGTGGGCTGCATGACATCATCCCTGGAGTGAAGTCCATGCAGTGCAGCCGGGAGACCTCGCTCCTGCCTCTCGCTTTGTCCACAGTCTCAGCTCGGAGGAGGCAATAATATTCATATTGTTTAAATTATTTAACTTAATAACATCCCTCCTTCATCTCCTACCCCTCCCCCCCCCCGGGTGTCTGAGGGCCAGCTGAGAGAACACTTGATATTGTTTTGTAAACGAACGGGCTCTACAAATATGAAGACTGTTGGGCTGTTAGGTTCTGTATTTGTGACCCTTACCTGCTTTTTGAAAATTCCCTTCTAGGTTTCTCAGTTGAATGCACTGATCGCACTTCTGCTGGGAGAGCTGCTCCCTGGAGACAGGCAGAAGGTCATGACGATTTGCACCATAGACGTCCACGCCAGGGATGTGGTGGCAAAGCTCATTTCTCAGAAGGCAAGTTGTTCGTAGGGATTTCATGTATTCTTAGGTGTTTCCTAAAAGTGGTGTTTGTTGTTAAGAGTACTCCTAAGAAAGTCGTTTCTTTTCTTCTTTTTTTTTTGGTTTGTGTATTTTAAGCAGTCCTGAGAAGTTAGTTGTACTTACATGGGGTGAGTTTGATCTGAGTTAGCAAATACATTACCCTCAGGAGAGGTATCCCAAGTGATATTCCCGAAGGGTTTTGGCAAGTCAGGAGCCTCTGATCCAGATCATCCAAAAGATTAACCCAGGATGGGGAAGCCTGAGAAGTCACCATGTTCGCCTCTGTCTCCGGCTTCTCTGCACCCAGTCACCCCAGTCCGTTGGCCGGTGACGATCCCCCCGGGGGCTTACCCAGCCAATAGCAATTCGATTTGTGTCATTGAAACCGTTTCTGCGTGCCTTCGATGATTTTCCTTTTGAAGGAAGAGAAATGTTGGTCACACCTTGTCTTTTCCTTTTAAGGCTCAGTGACTTGCTTTAAAGCAGTTATTTTCTAAACCTTTGAGAGTAGATCACCTATTTATCCCTTTAAGAAATCTGTGTGTCTCTTCGATATTGGCACTTTTTAATGTGAAATAAATAATCTTCTCACCCCTTTTCCAAAATACGTTATAAATGTCAGGTATGCTTGTCTACTGAACAGCATTGGTATACCATGCCCATCACCTGCTTCCTCCAAATCCCTTTTGTTTTTGGGGGGAGTGGTGGTGGTGCTCAGGACAATTCCTTTCACAGTTTGAATGCATGTATAGTGAAACGGTTTCTGTGGTTTTCCTAGCTCCTTCTCAAGTTATTAAAATAAAAATGAATTTTCGTTTTCTCCACAAAGTGCAAAAAATGCTTCTTTGGTGTGAGCCATAAACTTGAAAATACTTCTTGATCCAGGCTCAGGACCATTAGCGAATAATGTTCTCTAATTGCTAATTTGAAACTGATCCTTGCAAAACACCACTTACCGTGTATTCTCATTTTGATAATGAACATTGTTAACTACACTTTGAGTGTGACCTTGCACCTTCTTACATATTTTATTATGTTTTATCAGTGGTGATTTGCTTGCAGAAGGATAAATGGTGATTTAAAATATGTCCATTATTTTGTATGAAAAGAGATACAGACTTTGTCTAATTTCTGATTAATACACATAAGGAGACAATGTTGAGACTTATGTAGATATCAGACAAATTAATAGACAGTTTTGGTAACATAAAGTGATTCCGAAAAGATCCTAGGGCCAAATATATTTTGAAAGAGACTGGAATTATATTTTCACACTGGAAGAAGAATGGATAGATTAAGATAGTAAATAATAGCAATGAAAAAAAGATACTGTTATTTAACTTAATAAAAATGAAGTGGGAATCCTCTGTATTAAAGCAGACTGGTTTTAGAATGGACTGTTGAAAGTATAGTTTACCTTTACTTTCAAAAATTATGGATTATGTGTCGTATTAGTAGAGACTGTATTTTTTCATCTGATTTTAGTATAAAGTTACAAAAGTGATCAAATGTCCTGGGGTGACTCCTAAGAAGGGGAAAAGCATTGCTTGAAAAAAAATTGATATTGTTTTAAAATAAAAGCTTTCTCAAAATGACAACTTTAATTACACAGATATTTCTTAAGTATTAAGCCATCTGCATGCAATTTCAGTTTGCAGTAGCATGCAAGAGACTTCCCTTTTGTGAGGTTTTTAGAAATAAAATGGAATCAATAGGGTTGATTAGACTAATAAACGAAGCTTGATGCCTCAAAGCTATCTGTGTCTTACGTGGAATGACCACGTATGTTTTTAGGTTGTCAGTCCCCAAGCTTTTGCGTGGCTGTCTCAACTTCGTCACCAGTGGGAGGACTCCCGGAAACACTGTTTTGTTCATATTTGCGATGCCCAGTTCCAGTACTTCTATGAATATTTGGGAAACAGCCCTCGACTAGTGATCACCCCTCTGACCGACAGGTAACAATACGTTGGAGCTGGATGGGGGGAAAAAGCAAGCCAGAAAAGTCCCCTAGCCTGGGTGAAAATGTGTGAGGTTGAAAAGGAAGGAATGAGAGAAAATATCGAACAGATTGGGAAACAATAGGAAGGCAGTGTGTAGACGAATGAGTTGAGTAACATAGTGAAGGTTGACTTTAGTTAGAAGCACATTTTCTTAAGTAACTGTTTCCGTTTGCGTAGCACTTTGAATCTTTCAAGGCATTTACCTTTGACTTTCTTACTTTCTTCCGACAACAAATCTCATTTTATGGAGGAGAAAAGGGAGGCATGTTGATGTCAAAAAAACTTAATTAAGATTATCTGCTTATTGGCAATGTAGACACTAGTCTCTGGTCTTCTGAACCCCAGTATATGTCTTTCCACTAGATCTGCTGTCTGTACTAAGACAAAAATAATTCCTAAATCTCCCGAAAACCCATTTAAGGCACTTGCTATTTGTGGGGTTTTCCTTCTTTTACAAATATTAAATTCTGTCTTTGCATAAGTTTTCTCAGTCTAAGAACTGCTGAATCTTTCCTGCAAAAAAAGTATTATAATCTAAATGTGTATAGCAACATATTTAAACTGAACTCCTGAAATACATTTTAATATAATAATTTGTCTTTGTATATATTTCCTTTATACTTTGAAGTAGGTATATATTATTTGCAGACTATTTGTTTATATATATTTACATATCTCCGTGTATTCATGAAGTAGTAGTTTAATGAAGTCAATGTTTAATTCATCAGTCGTCCAATATTTCTATATTTGTTTTATAAACAATAGTTTGAGATGTCATCTACCATATTAATAGTATTTTTACCTAGAAATATCAGAAAGTCTGTAGCATTACAAATCAGGTGTTATTTGTATTCAAGTACCTAGCTCTTAGGAAATGAGACAAATAAACAGATAAAGCAACATATTTTTTTCTCTATTATCGTTCAACAACCAACCTAAAAGAAATTGAATATGAAATATTATCCTGACTCGTATTATTGCCACAAACAAATCAAAGGCATATCAGTATTGTGTACTACTGCCCCATTTTAGATGTTGACTTCTTCAACTCTAAAGCAAATTGGATTGCCCTCTATGTTTTGTAGAAATCCCCTGCTAGACTGTAATATGTGTTTTCTGTTGCTTAAAGGTGTTACATTACTCTAACTCAGTCACTTCGCCTAACCATGAGTGGGGCTCCAGCTGGCCCCGCGGGTACAGGGAAAACCGAAACCACCAAAGACCTTGGACGTGCCCTTGGCATGATGGTTTATGTGTTCAACTGCTCAGAGCAAATGGACTACAAAGTAAGTTAGTTATGCGATGATGTGTTCTAACATTGTTCCTGATTCGAAATGATTCGAAATAATAGCTCCAGTGTCCCCTCTGTCGAATTCTTCATGCCTCGCTCCATCATTTCAGTCCATAGGAAATATCTACAAGGGATTGGTGCAGACGGGAGCTTGGGGCTGCTTCGATGAGTTCAACCGGATTTCTGTGGAAGTTCTGTCCGTGGTGGCCGTACAAGTGAAAATGATACACGATGCCATCAGACACAGGAGAAAGAGGTGAGCGCACAGGGCTTTTGTTCCTCTGTCACGTGTAGTAATGCAGTAAACATGGAGTGATGCACTGAACTAACTTCACCTTTGCAGTCTATGTTGCCTCTCCCTGTCTTGTGAAATGGAACAAATAAGAGAGGGTAGTTACTTTTGAATAATTATTTAGAATAACCTCCCATATTTTAACTAGTTGTTGTAAAGCATTGAATACAGCAAAGGTAGATTATTTTAATCACTTAAAAAATAAACACACTCTGGAATGCTACATCCAGGGATCAGTTCTCAATCCTGATCTTACTTGGCCTCTGGGCAGCATCTTACTCAGCCCCTCCTTTCTGAGGACACACTTTCTTCTGGTGAGTTTCAGGTTACCAGTCTTCCCACCTCAGGGCTGTTACTTCTCATCGATAAAATGGGGGAAAGTATAGTACTTACCTGTTAGATTACTGTGGTGATTAAATATAAAGTACTTGGATAAATGCTTACTTGGAGTAAGTATCAGTGTTAGCTACTTTTTTTTTCTTTATCACCATTAAATACTCTTATTATTGTTTTTTTGTTATTATTATTTTTATTGATTATGGTTGTTAGCTACTTTTTAATACTGTTATTTCATGACCTATTAATTCAGGGTGCCACTGGCCCCAGTCTTTAGACTTCTCTCTCTATATATGCTTCTTCTCTTGGTGATTTCATCCAGTCACATGACCTTCAATACCACCTATATGCTGCTGGCTACCAGCTGCCCAGACCTTGTTTCTCCGACATCTAGACTTACATAGGCAATGCCTGTACGGGCATCTCAAGACTCCATTTGATGTCTCATGGTCCTCTCATCTTTAATATATTCAAAGTAGAAATTCTGGTCTTTTCACCAACACCTGCTTTGTTAGTTGCCCCATCCCAATAGATTATAGCCTCATTTTCTTCCAGTGGCTTGTGCCAAAAACTTTCCAAATATATCCAGAACCTAACCACTTCCCAACACAATGCCACATCCCAAAAGATAAAAGACAATAGGAGTTGATTTGATGGCTTAATTTGAGAAATAATTATAGTACACAGTTGTGGTTTTCGTTGTAACATTTTTGGTATACAGTTAATAATGTAAATCTCATTTATCTGACCTGCCCATTCACCTCCTATTTTATAGGGTATTTTGCTCAACTAGGAACATTTCAGTCTCCCCGTCAGGGAAAGATGATCTAGCCCCTTAAACCTGTGAACCGAATGTGAAGTTTCCAGTTATTATCATAATTACAGCTGCTTATTTCCACCTTCTAGAACACCTCCCAGTCCCTCCGCCATGTGGCTCTGAGATACCAGATTCCTGTGCCTTACTGGCCCCTACTCTAATGCCATGTTAGAGAAGTTAGGTTCTTGCCTCTTTTATTCCCTGACAATTTGATTGAACTTTTAGTTAAAATCTTATTATTTGATGTAACCCAGATGTCATTGGAAGCCATCTTTTCTTGAGGAGACTTATACAACTGACCCATGCAAGGATTTCTGAAAACTGCCCCCATACCTCTTGATAGCCTCCCGTGTCTCCACATCTGCATACATATGAGTTGAACCTGTCCATCTGCATGCTAGCCCATATGGAGATGGCTGGGCTCCTTGTGATTTCATGTGTTTTACTAAGTTCTGTTGACACAGGATTTAAGAGTTGGGACCATGCCTTCCCCACAGAGTCTTCAGCATCTTGCTGGCTCTACCCTCTCGAGGTCCATACCTGTGACTTGTGGTTATTGCTGTGCTGACCATTAGCCACTCCCTTTCCACAAGAAGCCCTCCTAGGCCCTCTATCTGATATTCTAGGAATAAAGATTTCTCCGTTCTTACCTTGGCTATCCATAATGTACCTTCTCTTAGTTTTCTAAGTACCTAAGAAGCTCAGAGTCCTAAAAATGGTGGCTTTTTCCCCTCCTCATTCTATGTTGTAGGCCTGGCTCCTTACCTACTCTAGTCCTCCCCTTTCTCACAAGAACAGCCTTATACCTTGTCTCATTTACTTCATGTGAAAGTTTCCTTCTACTTATCCTTCAGTTTGACCCTTACAGCCCTTTGCCATTCCATTGCCCTGGCCCTCAGTAGCCTCTGGGCCCTTGCAAATCCTGCTGAAAATCTCTCACTGCTTCTCCAGTGCCTTCAAGTGATGATAGTAGCAATAGCCAGAGCTAACATCTCTTGAGTATGTACCATGTTCTAGGCAGTGTACTCTTAGCCATTTATATCCATAATCTCTTTTAATACTCATATAATCCAAGGAGGTGTTTGATATTATTATCCCTTTTTAAATTAGATGAGGGGACATTCCTAAAATGATACAGCTGGTCTCTGAATGCTCCAGAGCTAGCTGTCACTATACTACCTCTCTGTGTTGTCAATGGGTATTTGTTGAAAAAGAGAAGGGAGAGAGGGAAGGAGGGAGGGAAGACGAGCAAAGAGATAAAATAAAGACTGAGCAAGAAGATCCTTTCTCCTCTTAACACAGGCATCTTCTATCTGTGCAGTATCTCGTTCAAAGAATTGCAGCCCACATTGGAAGGCAAAAATGGCCTCACCTTTTATTGACTGTTCAAGTAGTCAAGTCCTCATTTTTACATTCTAGCTTTGTATGGCTATGCTAAAATAGGAAAGAATACTTCCCAGATCTGTGGTTCCTTTGGGGAGATGGAGTGCATTTTTAATAAACATGCTTCAGAGCATATTCAAAATATGTATGCTGATGAATTTTAGAGAAAATTACACAGAATAAACAGCTTCCTAATAATGTTTGCATTTGCCAGTGGTTTGCATTTGTCAATGTGCATTCATATTCAGTGAACACGTTTAATTTCATCAACATTCTTCTTATGGTAGATTTGTATTTCTCGGGGAAGCTATCACACTGAAGCCGTCAGTTGGAATATTTATTACCATGAACCCGGGATATGCTGGTCGAGCCGAATTACCGGAAAATCTCAAAGCTCTTTTCAGGCAAGTGTTACGCTTCGCGGTTTAGCATCTGGAGCGCTCATGCCACCTAACGTTGCTGGTTTGCACTGTTCAATGATGTGTTTTTACTTGAGACTCTGTGGAAAGCCCCTCGTTCTCTCTTAGGGATCACTTTATGGAGAGGACTTTCTCCATGATAAATGAACGCTTTGGAAATATGAAACCAGACTCAAAGTCATGCCTTAGAAGTCACAGTACATTTGAACAGTTAATACTAGATTTTGTGTAGTGATATTTTTATTATAAACATAATTTTCACCAGTGATAGAATATTTGGAAAATACAGAAAAGAATAAAGAAAAAAATTGCAGCTTCACTACCCAGAAATAATGATTGTGATATTTTTTCTACTCTCTCTTATAATTCGTATTTTATGGAGTTAAGATAGTAGGTTAGACATAATTTTTCTTTAGTTCTTACTTAATATTTTGACACAAGTAGTTTATTATAGTATTGAATTTGCTTTGGAAAGGCCATTTTATGTAGCTTCAAAATAGTCTCTCCCCTGGCTTGTTCAGACTTTTCTTAACCATCCCCTTGACATACAGGGTTTGTGCCCGCCCCCCCTAGTTTTTTATGATCCTAAAATAACAGGCTATAAACCTCTCTTCACATAAAGAGTTGTCCTTATTTCTGATTATCACCAAGAATAGATGGCAACGTGTAGAATTACTGGGTGAATGGTGATAGTGCCTATTGATGACCTCCTTTCCAAAAATACTTACCAATAGATATACCTCTTAACAGTCACTCAGAGAACCTGTGCTGTTTGCCTTTGAACCAGTTACGTTTAACTCATATTTTAAACCAACTTCATTCAGGTATAATTTCATACAGTAAAATGCTCCAGTTTAAGTGTGTGGTTGGCAAAAACACCACCACATTCAAGAAATAGAATATTTCCAACCCCCTGAAGTGCTCTTGTCCCTTTGCAGTTAATCCCCACACCACCGATGAGCTTTCTGTGACTTCAGGTTCAGTCTGTCTTCCCTAGAGTCCATGTAAATGACACCATACAGCATGTACTTAGCTGTGTTGTATTCTTTCCTTGAGCATCATGGTTTTGGTGTCCTTCCAAGTTCGAGTGTACCAGTGGTTTGGTCCTTCCTGTTGCTGATTAGTATTCTCCTGCATGCACGTACCACAGTTTATTTACCCAGCCACCACTTGGTCGACATTTGGGCTGTTTCTAGCTTGGGACTATTCTGAATAGAGCTGCTGTGAACTTCCTTGTACAAGCTTTGTGTGAACATACATTTTCTTTTGGGCAAAGGTCTGTGCATTGAATTGCTAAGTCACATGGAAAATGTATGTTTAACTTTATTGGAGTTTGCCGATCTGGTTTCCAAGATGGTTTGTAGCATTTTACATTTGCTCAACATTCTTGTCAAAACTTGGTATTGTCAGGATTTGGGGTTTCAGCCAGTCTAATAGGTATGGGGTGGTTTGCCTTTGTGGGCTTTGCTTGCATTTCCACGATGGCTAATGATGTACATCTTTTTAAAAAATATATATATTTTATTGATTTTCCACAGAGAGGAAGGGAGAGGGAGGGAGAGCTAGAAACATCGATGAGAAAGAAACATCAGCTGCCTCCTGCACACCCCACCCCCCACCCCCCACTGGGGATGTGCCCGCAACCAAGGTACATGCCCTTGACCAGAATCGAACCTGGGACCCTTGAGTCCGCAGGCCGACGCTCTATCCACTGAGCCACACCGGCCAGGGCATGATGTACATCTTTTTATGTAACTGGCCATTCCCTTGCCATCTTTTGTGAAGTGCTGTGTTCTGGGTACAATTTCTTCATTAAATACATTTATTGCAGATGTCTTTCTCTCAATTTGTAGCTTGTATTTTCATTTTCTTAGTGGTGTTCGTCAAAGATTGAAGTTTTAAATTCAATGAAATATTTATCAGGCTGTTTGATAATTTTCCTCTCACAGTCGGGAAAGTTTGATTAACCCCAGGTTACAAAAATTTTCAACTAGGTGTTCTTCTAGAAGATTTGATTTGTAGTTTTCATACAGGTTTTCTTTTTTTCTGTTAATGTGCTAAAGTATATTGATTTTTCAAATGCTAAGCAAGTCAATATTAATTCCTGTGATAAACTTCACTTGGTGAGGAGATATTATTTTTATACATATTGATGGATTCAATATGCTACTATTTCATTAAAGATTTAAAAATCTATGCCATGTTGGATATTGGTCTGTAGTGTCTTTTCTTGTAATATCTTCATCTGGTTCTGGCATCAGAGTAATGGTCACCTTCTGCAATGAGTTGGCTAATGTTCCCGTCTTCTCTATTTGTTATTAAGAGTTTTTATACGATTGGTATTATTTACCTCTCAGATATCTAATAGACTTAAAATCAGTGAAACCACCTAGACCTAGATTTTTCTGTGTGGGAATCTTTTTAGCGATAAATTCAATTTCTTTAATAGATATGGAATTATTCTGATTTTTTTATTTCTTCTTGAATTTATTCCAGGCAAATCAGCAAACACTACACCTGTGCTTCTGCCGTTTTCAGACTGCCATCTTTTTCTATGTATCCAGTAACTAATATTTATTTATTTTTAGTTGAAGTGAAGGGTCTTGTTAGCTGTGATTGACAGAGGTAGTTGTGACCTGCTTGCGAATGGTTAGAGTGTTGGTACAGATGAATCACTCATTTTCAGCAGTTTGTACTTACTGCCTTACCACATTTTAAAACTAAATCTCATACTTACTTTTCAGACCCTGTGCCATGGTGGCCCCTGACATTGAGCTGATCTGTGAAATCATGTTAGTCGCTGAAGGTTTCGTGGATGCACGCGCGTTAGCCCGCAAGTTCATTACGTTGTACACGCTCTGCAGGGAGCTCCTCTCCAAGCAGGTGAAGAGCCTTGTGTTACTTTTTCTGGGTGTTTACATCCCCTTGAAACAGCTTTTGAGACACAGATGCTGTGTCCTTTATCTTTCAAATGAGTTAGACATTTAGAAGCACGTTTATATTTTCCGTAAAATTTTGAAAATCTGTATTTTACAATTCTTAATGTGTTTTTTCTGAAATTAAACTTGAGACATTGTAAGTCTCATGTTTAATTTGTAGCTAATAAAGCTTTTGTCAGTGAGCTATGTGACTTTCTTTAAACTTGACCACTGTTACAATTATAAATGGAGGTTGATGATGCCTCCCTTGGTTGGTGAGAATATCATTGTCCATGGGAGTTGGGTAAAACGGATTTTTCTGGAGAACTCAAGAAATGTTCCATTGACATTTTCTCATTTGCTGGTACTCCTTTATTTGGGAGTAGAGCTTGCTTTTTTTTTTTTTTTTTTTTTAACTTTTGCTCTACAGTACCCCAGTCTCTGAAATGGGTCAAACCGAAGTATTTTCTATTCTCTGTCATCAACTTCTTGCCATTTCGTTGAAGTTGCTGATATGCCACAAAGATAACTCGCTTCAGCATCATTATTTTTAAACTTAGCTCTTGGGCCCCCTTTGACTTTGGCCCTTTGATCTTTCATTAATTCCTGGTGACATTATTTTGAAGCTGTTCCAGGATAAAGGTATTGGTGAAATTTAGAATCAGAGAAATTCATGTTGTCATTTTAATAACTGTTAAGTTTACATTCTGGGGGGAAATTATATTAAATTTAATATAGAAAAATGTTTATGGCAATGCATATCAAACTGTAGATGTAATATATAATTTGCATGTATTTTATATTATACTATGTGTTTCATATACATATAAAGTGACTGGAAAATATCTGTGATTTTTTAACATTTGTCTCTGGATGGTAAGATTGTGGTATTTCTTATTTTCCTTCTTATTCTTGTTTGTAACAACTTTTTGTTCAGTGAGTCCATTTTAATTTTATAATGGGAAAAACTCAGAAGAAAAAATGTCATTGACCTCGGGAAACATGGAGTTGCATCTATCTATTCACGTCTAGTAGTGATATTTAAATATTTAGTGAGCATCTACTGTATCCAAGGTAATATGTTTATTTTTTATGGTGATGAAGGGGCGAAGTCTCAGAAAAAAATGAAATAAACACTCAGATTTATGACTTAAAAGAACTTCCATAGGAGACTCAATTTACATGAAATAAAAATTGGAATACAGTAGAGGGTGAAAAGATTATCATAGTTTCAAGGAAGAAAGGAACCAATGTTTATTGAATAGTTAGCATGTGTCAGCTTTTTAGATCTCTACAAGAGGTTTATGAATTTGGCATTATTTGTTCTATTTTACAGAAGAGGAAATGGAGTAAAGTAACCTGTCCACAAAGTCCACAGCCAACAAGTGGTGGGAGCAGGATTTGAATTTAGTTCTTGCTAATCCTTTCTAGGACACCTCCAGCCAATTAGAAGAGGACGATGTTGGGAGGAAAGGCAGAACAGGCAAGGAGAGAGTTTCCCATCTCAGAGAAATGTCGTGGATGACATGAGGCAGACAAATCTGGCCAGGACAGAATTGCTGAGTTAGGAGCACAGTTTACCGATAATTTTTTAAGCTGGAGGGATGGATCAGAAAAGAACCAGTGGACATTTTTTTTGACCAAAAAAAACACAACAACCAACAAAAACATATAAGGACAATGGTGAAGATTTTGTTAGCAGTTGCTTGCACGGCTTAATGTTTAGGACAGTCACTAAATCTTTATGTGGATAATTTCTCCTCTATCCTCTTCATTAATATTGTTGCTTCAGTGAGTTAGCCCCTGCCCCAATCTCCCTGGCCTCCAAACTCTGGTTCTTCCCTCCTCTCCTTCCCTCCTCAAGCCTCAGTCTACTTCTCCATCAGTAGCTTTCCAATGATTTTTACCAGGGCCCACAGTAAAAAAAAAAAAAGCTTTTTCAGTTGAGGCGTGGCATACTCACATATGTACACAACTGAAACAAAAATTTTCACCAGACACTTCTTGCTATTGTTATCTGCAGTGCATTCTGATAGTCTTGATTCCGTTCTGTTTTGTTTTATAACTGAGAAAATCGATGGCCAAGACCCACTAAACTGACTTTGTCCCCCACTAGTGATTGAAGGGCTTGTTCTTATACCGGTATACACTGAGTGGCCAGATTATTATGATCTCTGAACGCATCATAATCTGGCCACTCAGTGTGTGTGTGTGTGTGTGTGTGTGTGTGTGTGTGTGTGTATTTTAGAGGCCCGGTGCATGAATTCGTGCATGGGTGGGGTCTGGCCAGCCTGGCCAGGGGGAGGGGACATGTGCGGTTGGCCGGCCTGCCTGCTGGTCGAACTCCTGGTAGAGGGGACAATTTGCATATTAGCCTTTTATTATATAGGATATACACCGAGTGGCCAGATTATTATGTGTTCAGAGATCATAATAATCTGGCCACTCAGTGTAGATTGTTTCACTGGCCACACAGCACTAACGCATTTTACTTGGCAACACCTTGTAAAGTGGGTAGATACTTTCATCTGCCTTTTTACAGATGGTGACCCTGAGGCTTGGAGGGGGTGAGTTTTGCACAGGCACAGCTGAGAGACATGTGAGAGGGGTGTTGCTACTGTGTGGATTGTAGTGAGGAGGCAGAGAAGGCTGGTTATGGATAATCAGTTCATTCACTTACCTTTACTGAGCACCTGGCCTGTGCAGGGCACCGTGCCAGGACCTAGAAGACAAAAGCAAATAAAATACAGGCTCTGTTCTCCAGAAGCTCAGAGCCTGTGAGAAGAATCTTCCTTGGCAGTGTTGGGGGGGGGGTAGGGGGGGCGCGACAGGGAAAGCTCAAAGCGGTACTGGTTTATAACTGAATTTTATTGAACACATTTTGACTGTGTTAAGTGCCAACATGAGGGCTGGAACATTGGAGAGATGAAGAGGTAGAATAATGAGGGCAACCCAAGACCTCGGGCTGGGGGTGCGGGACTAGGGCATTGTCTCTCCCAGGAAGAAACAAGTTGTCTGTACAACTTGGATACGTGCGCCTTTGGATGGAGGTGAAAATGGAAGTGGGTGAACTCCTGAGTTAGCAGGTCTATTGAGAGAAGGGCAAGGGAGGTGGATGGAGCCTCGGGCAAATGCGGCCACGAAATGCTGTGGGAAGACAAAATTTGCTGACAGAGGCAGAGAATCAGGTGAAAGAAGCTGAAGGGACATGCTTTTCACAATTTGAAAGAAGAGGGGGAAAGAGTACTTCACGTGATCAAAGCATGTACTTATCTGAACCCTTTTAGCTTTCAGCCTTTACTTCTGGAACAAGAATCTGACCCCCTCGAACAGTTTCTGAGAAAATTTGCCTGTGTTTTGATTTTAGGATCATTATGATTGGGGACTTCGTGCTGTTAAATCTGTCTTGGTTGTCGCTGGCTCCCTGAAACGAGGAGATAAAAATAGACCCGAAGATCAGGTAATGCAATACCAATGTGGTTCTGTGCAGTGCGCAGCCAAATGGCTTCATACAGTGACAGGGTGTACCTGGGTGGTGGGTCACGCATAGCACGACCTTTAAGAACATAGCCTGGATTTTTAATGGAGGCTATTTCGAGGACTGGCATTTCTGATGTTATAATAAAGATCACAGGTATCCCTGAGTAAAGGATGGGAGTGTAGGAAAGAAAATGTGATTGTGTAAGTGCTTTTGAAATGTCAGCTACAAATAATATTTTGGCAGTCATAATCAAATATTTCAGTAATCGCTGTTTGATTTCCTCTGAGGAACATTTAGAAAATCTGGTTAACCCCAGGGTATTAATCCTGAAAAAGTCAGTGAAGACATAATCTAATGGGAGAAGGTATGTCCATTTCATAGCATGCAAGATGGACGTGAGGAATGGAGCAGGAAGGTTGATCCCCTGACCTCAGGGCAATGCTTCGTTGGTTATTCGGAGCTTCTAGGGCACTGTCTCTCCAGGAAGAAATGATTACAGCCACATGTCCGTTTTTCTGTAGTAAATAAGAAGTGAGAGCATGGATATACAGCACTCTGTACACCTGCAGTAAATGAGAAGTTGAAAAAATAGATCTATCCTATGAGAGTTTTTTTTTTTTATGTGAAAGGATATTTATGATGTGATTTTTCTTCTTTTTTTTCAATCTCTCTCTTCTCTCAGTCATAGTTCATGATGAGGTCAGGATTTTCTTGCCTTTATTTGTTCTCTTGTTATGCTATTGTTGTTCAAATGCTTGACCTTTTCTGTATAAATCATCCCAATGGTCAAGTTAACTGCTTTGAAAATCGAAATCCCTCTTTGGTTTTCAGCCAATACACAACAAAAACCCACACTGAAAAGGGCTGAGTTTATTCTTCTGGGGTTCTCTGAGTACTTTGAGGAAGACGATCTGATGGGCCCGATTCATTTATATCCTGGAGTTGGAGGGTTAAGGAGAGAAGGGCCCAGTCCCTCTCTCAGGATCAGAGCAGATCACTGGTAGGGATGGAACGGAGCCTCCTTGATGACTGTTGTTGGGGGGTGTCCATGGCATCGGCAGAGCCTTCTCATGTTCTGACGTGACCTTGCAGCAACAACATCGTTAGCTATTTAGGTGTTCGTTCGACATTGTATTGGCTTCTTAAATATCTCTCTTCTCTCTTCTAGGTCCTCATGAGAGCATTAAGGGACTTCAATATGCCTAAAATAGTGACCGACGACATCCCCGTGTTTTTGGGCCTGGTGGGCGACCTGTTTCCAGCCCTGGACGTGCCCCGGAGGAGGGCGCCGCACTTGGAGCAGATGGTCAGGCAGTCCACCCTGGAGCTCCGCCTGCAGCCCGAGGAGAGCTTCATCCTCAAAGTACAGGAGCCTTTGCTTGTCCTGGAGCCCTGGGGTGTGCCGTGACAGTCCCGTGGTTAAGTGACACTGAACCAAGACTGCGATGTACACGTTACCCTAACCTCAATATGATCTTAACACACACTTGAAGGCATTCTAATATGGCAGTCTTTACTCAAGTGAATATAGCTAGTTTGTCGTCCCGGCCTCTAAGAAGGTGAAAACACAAATATGATTAAGTCTTGTTTTTAAATATAAGCATGCTTTTTATTTGTTCATAAAACTACTTGCTCCTTCTTGGTGGCATGCATCAAAAATTAATTTTGCTCTTTTCTCTCCAGTTTAGAGAAAATTGGGAGTAAAACCATAAGTACATGTTTTAATGGGGAGATGTTTCTACATGTATGACACCCTCTGACTTATTAAAGGCATGTGCATCTGTGTGCTCAAGTTGGGTATAGTGAGTACATGGATGTTACAATACATAGAGTCTCTGTGTTAGATGTTTTAGAGCAGGGGTGGGGAACATCCGACCCGCAGGCCGTATAACGCTCCAGAAATCATTTGGTCTGGCCCTGCCAAGGCATTAGGGGTGAGATTGACCAAATGTAGCAGGCTAATTTTCAAGTTAGTAATTTTGTCTGGCCTGTGAATGATGTTATAAATATCCAAATCATTATTTATAAGGTTCCACACCGCTGCTTTAAAGGATATAAGTCATGACTCAGAGGCAGATGATGATTGGCCGGGCACTGTTTTGCTCAGTATCATGAAGTCACCGAGTTTGTGAGCAGCCCCTGCCATGTCCCGGTCCCACTGTACTTCCCTCTGCCTGTGTCAGGGATTCCCTGAGGAGCGGTGTTCCGATGGAGAAATAATACAATAATAACAGTTAATACAAGAATAAACTGTGTTTTGTGTACTCACAGCTGTAAACCTACTTCTGCCCCACCCTGTATAATGTTGTCAGTGGGGACTGGCTTCGATTGTAAGGAAAGAATGGGGTAACAATGGGTAGTTTTTTGTTTGTTTTTAACCACAAACGCCTGAAAGGAAACCAGTGATGGCTGTTTGGTCTGCAGGTGGTCCAGCTGGAGGAGCTGTTGGCCGTGCGGCACTCCGTCTTTGTGGTTGGAAACGCGGGCACCGGGAAGAGTCAGGTAGAGTGAACTGCCTGGTAGCTTTCAACCTTGGGAAGAACACTTTTTTTGGGGGGAGGGAGGGCTCTTTTCAGTTCTACTTAGGGGTTCCCTTCAGTGAAGTCCACCATAATTAGAGCTAATCTGAGTCTCTACTATTGTTCTTTGACCGACGGACACTGTTTTCCTCTGTATTGGAGACCGGGAGAGTAACAAACAGAACATTACATGAGCTATTTAGCATCTTCTTCACTCATTTATATGTATGGCATTCTGTTTTATGCATCTTTCAATAATGGAATTCTGCCTGAATTCTTTTATCCAAAGTTAACAGGTTGAGAGACTCGAGAGTAAGATACCTGCCTTGCAGGGTCCGATTGGCCCCACCTACATTTATCAAAACTATTTTGTCATCTTTTCCAAGTTATGATAGGTTCTCCTTAATGTCATTAAGAAAACACATTTCTCGCCGAAACCGGTTTGGCTCAGTGGATAGAGCGTCGGCCTGCGGACTCAAAGGTCCCGGGTTCGATTCTGGTCAAGGGCATGTACCTTGGTTGCGGGCACATCCCCAGTAGGGGGTGTGCAAGATGCAGCTGATCGATGTTTCTAACTCTCTATCCCTCTCTCTTCCTCTCTGTAAAAAATCAATAAAATATATTAAAAAAAAAGAAAGAAAACACATTTCTCTTCAATACTCTCTCAGAATATAGAACTCTAGAGGGCCAGGAAAAAGGGAGGCAGCAGAAACCACATTTTTGAGATACCTGTTATGCACAGTATGAGATACCTATTAGGTGCATGATGTGTGATTTCCTCTGATCAGTGATGACATGCCATGGGTATAATTATTCCCATTTTTAGTTCACTGCTTGATTTTGCTTGGTCTTACTGACAGTCCTGATAACTTACTTATTTTTTTACTTGGTAGACAGTATATGCAGAAATGCATGCATTTTTAATTTAGGGTGCTTGAGTATAAATATATTTAGTAGCCAATGACTAAGATAATCAGTGTGGGCATATGAGACTGAGCATGGGTGTATAGAGACCTTGCCAGTATTAGGATCTGAACCCAGAGTGGAACAGTTGTAAAGGGAGGCCCTGTATAGGGATCTTTCTAGTGAAAAATGTAATAATTGAAATATTAAAGTTGATAATCTGAAAGGCCTGTAATTATTTTATTAGAGTAAGTTTCCGATGCTGACTGTGATTTAAGGAAGGAACAATTAAATTATATGATTTTCAGTAGATTAATGGTTTCTAAAAATGTCAGCTTACTATTCCTAAGACATTCAGTTGCTTTCATCTAGTCTTCACGAATTCTCTCTCTTCAGCCTTTACTTAAGCTGATGTAACTAGAGCACCCAAGCTCGGGGCCATGTTATTTAACACCTCCTTATTCTGAAGCATTTGGCAGTTGTCTGCCAGTCCTCCAAACCCCTGTGAGAAGATCAGGATGATAAACATCTAAAAGAAAACCCATGGCTTTTTGGAGAAAGCAAGAAGGGTAGTTGGAGCAGATATTTGGGTGAAGGTGTCAATGAATCAAAGACATACAGTGAGCACCTGTCCTGCGATTTCTCATCCTCAAGGCTTCTTTTCCTCACGATCCAGGTCAGGGTTTCTCAGCAGCAGCACTGCCGGCATCGGGACCAGCTCACCCTTTGTCGTTGGGCCCGTCCTGTGCATTGCAGGATGGTTAGCAGCACCCCTGGCCTCTGACCACTACCTGCCCAGTAACACGCCCTCTTCCCTTAAGTCAGGATAATCTGCTGCTGAGAATTATTGCTCCAGATCCTAGATCTCAAAGCACACCCAGACCAGCATTGTAGGCATCGCCTGGGACCTTCTAAGAAAGGCCACTCACCAGTCCCACCCCAGACCTACGGAATCAGAAACTCGTGATTGGGTCCAGCGGTCTGTGTTTAAACACCCTCTGAGCCAAGCATGTCAAACTCAAAGGCTAACGCGGCCAAACAAATGAGGCATGTGGCGGGAGTTTGACATGCTTGCTCCAAGCGATTCTGATGCAAGCTCAATTTTGAGCACAATCTAAATAGTACAGGCAGAGTGGATTTTAATAGCATGAACAGGAACACTTGCTCACATAAATAGTCCTTTACTTTGCATGTGTGGTTAACAACCTCAGATGATAGAGTGACTTTCTCTAGTCTACGTTGTTCAGGGAATCAGTGAACTGATCCTAAGGATGGCAGGATTAAATTGTTCAAGATGGTAATGAAATGTGCGCATGTAAATTTTTTTCCTTTTTCAGTCATAGTACACGTAGAATATCTAGGAACATATAATGAATACGGAAAATCATCTGAAATTTTTTGCTTTCCATTTGGCTTACATTAATATTAATTTTCTTAGCTTTTTTTTCTTCCTTCTTCCCTTCAGATTTTGAGAACACTGTACCGAACATATGTTAACATGAAACAGAAACCCATTTGGAATGACTTAAACCCTAAAGCTGTGACAACAGATGAACTCTTTGGTTTCATACATCACACTACCCGAGAATGGAAAGATGGCAAGTAGCATTTCCCCTTCTGAAGTGCTAAAAATTTCTCATTTTTATCCAGAAAGCCATTTTTCAGTTCAAGCCAATTTTAGTCATAGTTGTAGATTTACTGCTTATGTGTCTGCATTACTGGAGATACAGCAGCATTTATAGCCTGTAAATTAAAGCTGGATTTGAATAAGGGGCTGGTTTGCATTCCGCAGGTTTGTGCAAAATACGCAGGTTTGTGCTCAGAGTTGTGTATTTTGTCCCACATCAGTTATGTCAGGGCTCGTGTTAACCAGGAAAGAAGTCAACACGATTGCCTCAGGGAATGTCTATAAAGTACCTGATACAAGACACCGACTGAGTTACAGGCAGGTACTATGCTAGGTGCCAGGGACGAAGTCAATGGGGTGTATTTCTTGCCTTGAAAGCATTTGCAGGCAAACAGACCCCTTTGTTAAAATCTGTTATTATTACTTCTCATTTGTTTAAATGCACTATCCTTGGCATCATCCTTGAGTCTTTTCTCCCTTTCACACCCAACCTTCAACTTTACAGCAAACCCTACAGGCATTACCTTTCAAATACACATTATATTCCAGTACTTTCTCCTCCTCTGCAGCTACCACTTGAGTCCAACCAGTCTCCCTGCAGTTCATTTTCCATACAGCAGACAGAGGGCGCTCTTCAGGATGTTAGCTCTCTGCTGGCCATTTCCAGTGGGTTCCGTCATCCTTAGAATCCAACCTTTATCCATGGCCTACACAGTTCTTATGGGATGAGATCCTCCTTCCCCATCTCTGACCTCATTTCCTGCACAGTGCCCTTAACCTACGGTATATAAGCCATAAACCTGGGCCTCCATGCTCTTCCTGGAACATGTCAAGCATCTTTCCATCAAGGGGCCTTTACGCTTGAAGTTCCCACCGTCTGCAACACTACAAGTGTCTGCACAGCCTCCTCGCTTACGTTATTGAAGTGTCTGGCCACATGTCACTTCAGAGAAGACTTTCTTGGTGATTCTGTGTATAGAAGCCTGTCTCGTCATTCTCTCTCCTTTTCTTATATGGAAAATGAAATGAAACTTGCCTTTGGTCTAGACAGCCTAGGTATGGCTCAAAACGTATTATACACTGCCCTCCAGAGAGAGGCAACAAATTCGCAGCAAATTTATTTACTTAATAAACAAGCTTCCACTAGAAGAAATACAGTTTTATTTTAGAAATAAACAGCACTCAACTCCATTATATATGTGTTAAAATTGTTCACTCTTAATTTATAGGTCTCTTCTCGTCTATTCTGCGAGAACAAGCAAATCTTATGCAGGATGGACCAAAATGGATAGTCCTGGATGGAGATATTGATCCCATGTGGATTGAATCACTAAATACTGTCATGGATGATAACAAGGTGGGTAATACCTCAGTGCTAAACCTTAAACATGACACCTCTATTGAGTTCCATTCACTTGTGGACTTTAGTACCAGATTTTAATCACGAGCCTGATGTTCTTCATGTAGTTACTCTTTTGATAAGTGCCACTTCCCTGCTAATTTTCTTATTTCACTGGTAAAGCATTTAAGTGAATACATTTTTCTTGTCTGTATAAATTTAACCATCTTTATAAGGAGATATGTATCCAAGAATTTAGCTCATGCACACTTTACCATTTTCAAAGAGCCAGGCATAAATTATTACATCTTATCTTTGATTAAGGATGGAATGTGTGGGTTGTAAGGGACAATTTGGAAATTAATAGTTCCTATGACTACCGACTGAATATAAATGCATTCCTAACCATTTGCCATGGTTAATCCAGTATTCCCAGCAAAATCAAAGGGTGATGGCATAGGTCTGTGAGATGCTACTTAAGCAGCACCAGGTCTATCAGGAGAAAAAAATCAGAAGTCATAATTCATAATTACTACAGAATAGAATTAGTCACCCCCCCTTTAAATTAACAGTAATACTGCTTCCTGAACTAAGACATTGTCTATCATAAAATATACGTCTGAGATCTTTCTACTTGCATGAGTTTCTATAGCAAATTGATAATTGTGGTATTTCAGACTCTAAAGATGGTTTATTTTTGTGGTATTTGGGCTTTTGTCATATAATCAACGCTTTGAACAAATGTCTTACATTTAGTCATAATTAACCACAGTTATTTAAAGCTGGCATCAATAAGTCCATATTGGTAAGTTTGTTCCTCAAGGATCAGTGAGCTCCCCTCTGGAATGAACTGAGATCTTTAATTGAGGTCTTTTTTCGGACTGTACGTACTTCTGTCTCCGGACAGTGAGCTCATAGCCTTTGGCGCTTCGGCGGGGGAAGCACTTTGTGCTGGGATGGAGAATTGGCAGCTTCGCTTTCCTCCAGAATGACAGGGCCTCCTTTGTGCTGTGCTGCTCTGTCCAGGTGCTGACCTTGGCCAGCAATGAGCGCGTAGCCCTCGCGCCCTCCATGAGGCTGCTCTTTGAGATCCATCATTTAAGGACAGCGACCCCGGCCACTGTTTCCAGAGCGGGTGTTCTGTATGTGAACCCACAAGATTTGGGCTGGAATCCGTGAGTACTGCTTTTTTTTTTTTTTTAAGATTGTGGTAAAACATACGTAATATAAAATTTACCATTTTAACCATTTTTTAAGTGTACAGTTCAGTGGCATTAAAGTACATTCACTTCGTTGTACAACCACCACCACCGACCATCTCCTTGACTCTTTCTGTCTTCCCAAACTGAAACCCCATAACCATTACAGGGGTGGGGAACGTTTTTCCTGCCAAGGGCCATCTGGATATTTGTAACATCGTTCACGGGCCATACAAAATTATCAACTTAAAAATTAGCCTGCTCTGTTTGGTCAAACATTTAACGAACTCACCCCTAATGCCTTGGCAGGGCCAGACCCAATGATTCCGTGGGCCTTTGGGGGATCAAGCTGTAACCTGGGCATATGCCCCGACTGGGAATGGAATCAGTGACCTCTTGGTTCCTGGGTCGACACTCAATGGCTGAGCCACACCGGGCCGGGCTGCTTCTATTCTTTGACTGTTACAAATAATGTTTCTATGAACAGGGCATACAGATATCCCTCTGAGTCCCTCTTTTAATAGTTCTGGATATATACCCACAAGTGGGACTAGGAGATCATATGGCAGTTCTGTTATTTTTAGAAGAGCTTCCATGCTCTTTCCATGGGGTCTGTACCATTTTACATCCCCAACAGTGCGCAAGCCTCCCCTGTCCGCATGTCCTCACCGAAACGTGTCATTTTCTCTATTTCTTATGGGAGCCATCCTAATGGGAATGAAGTGGTGTCTCATTTCGGTTTTGATTTGCATTTTCATAATGATTACTCACATTGAGCATCTTTTCATGTGCTTTTTGGCCAGCTGTATGTTTTATTTGGAGAAATGACTATTTCAGTCCTTTACGTACTTTTAAATCGAGTTGTGTTTGTTGTTGTAAACATTTCCCTTTTTAACCTCAGTTTTTAAAAGAGCTAAACATTTATATGATCATTTGAAGAAGGTATCAGTAATTAAATTTAAAGCTGCATAATTAGACTCATTTAAAGATAACTATATTAGCACCTGTGTGCCTTTGTCATTTTTAGTTGGACATTATCCTCTTCACACCTTGTACATGTTAAGAAACCAGTATTTGTTGAAAAAGTGAATAAATAACAAGAGCTCCTATGGAGCACTTAGATATAAACACATCACTTAGTGAGCATATGTGTGTTTGTGTGTACACATATGTGCATACATGAGCCGTGGCAATGCTTTGATGTAGAACAAGTTGATTTTGCTACTTGCTTACTCTTCACATGCTCTCGGTTCCCATGGTGCATCCTGGTGGTCACCTGTCACCTCCGTTAGCACTCGCACTGCGCTGGGCAGTGTCTGAGCTCTGCAAGCGAGCAGGTGCTGGGACTGGCGTGTTTCCGTGTCTGCTGCTTCTGTGTCTGGTTCTTCTGTGCCCCTCCACCGAGCTCCGTGCCCACAGGCCGCCCTGTGTGGGCCACACCAATGGGCTCCTGGCCCGTGGCCTCTGGTTGCTTTGGCCAGTGAGGGGCCTGGCAGGAAATGAGCGGGAGAGGAGATGAGGTCAGGCTATTTATTCCCCTGGCTCCCGCCCCACAGGGTCACATCGGGATGGCTGTGTCCCTCAACTGCAGGTCACAGCTCCTCTTAGACCTCTCCCTAAGATTCTTTCCTTCCAGGCGCTGGTAGTCCTTCACCTTGTCCTTGCAGGCGTAAGGTGCCACGACCATTCCGCAGTTCACCCCTGGCATGGCTGAAAGGATCCTTTCGGCTCTGTCTCCCTAATCCTCTCCCTGCATCGGCTGAGCTTGTCATCTTCTACCCCCATCCTTTCATTTTGGGGCACTGTATACCCGTAAACATGAAGATTCAGAAATAATCGACATGCACTGCTGATCAGCAGTGTGCTTAGAACTTCTGACATTTGTCCAGGCCACTGAGAATGACCGAACCTGACGCTGGCTGTTAGGGGCCACTCAGAGCTCTGATGAATTCCTGCTGTGTCCGCTACGACAGATTCCAACCCAGACTATTGACCACATACAAAAGGCTAATTTTTAAGTTGAGAATTTTGTATGGCCCGAGAATGATGTGACAAATATCCAGATGGCCCTTGGCAGGCAAAGGGTTCCCCGCCCCTTCCCCATCAACAATAAGCTCTGGACACTCAGAGGCCACTCTGGCAGCCGGTGCAGTAGGATGAGCAGCTGAGGGCAGGTGTGGCCTTCCGGCCTTGGTCCCAGTAGCTAGCACCTGTTGGCCATTGTTTCCTTGTCCCGCGGTGCCCACTGTCGCCATCACCCAGATATGCTCTCTCAGGCTACCATCATGAACCTGGACTTCAACTGAAAACCATTCCTCTTGGACCTGAAAGCGTTTGACAGTTTACATTTTATAAATCTAATAAGAGCGTAAGGGTAGTTAAATATTTAATAAAACCCTATTGTGAAACTGTGTGAAAATCAAAGGGAGCCTTTTATAAGCTAATCATCTCGCCTTCGTTTCTTCTGATACGGAAAATGTGAACTCGGACTTGCTTAAAGCAAGGTATAGTCATAATTGCTGTGGTCTCACGACTTCTCTGCGGGCAGCTGAATGGATTTATTATCGCTGCTTCCCATTGAGTGAGAATTTTTTGAGCAGTTATTTTTCACTTAACATCATACAGTTTCTCCCCAGAGACTACTGTGGATGCTACAGAGCCATGCTTCGTTTCATTCATAAGTATTATTTTATGAAGAAGTTAGAGATACTGTGTCAAAATTGATAATGTTGTATAAGTTTCAGATAAAAAAAAACATGTACCCAAGAATCAGATACCAATTCAGAGCCAGGTATTGGAAACACATTATCAGCCATTAGTCCAGCGGAAAAAGGGGCACTTTGAAATAGCCTTATATGGAATTTTCAACTTTTTATTTGTAACTGATTGTTTATTACTACACTAGAGGCTTGGTGCACATATTCGTGCACAAGTGGGGTCTGGCTGGCCCACCGGTGGGGGAGAGGGGACATGGGAGGTTGGCCGGCCGACCTCGCCCCTGATCGGGGTGGGTGGGGGCCGATTGAGGCCCCGATCAGGCTGGTTGGCCGCAGCAGTGCATGTCATAGCGACCGGTCTTTCCGTTCCATCATTCCAATGACTTTGCTTTTATATATATAGATAATCGATGCCAAGATTAATCAAGAAAAATCCTAAGCTGTTTTCATAGATACAGCCCACCCTATGCGGAAGTTTCAGTCCTCCCCTAAATATTTCAAAGGGTCGTTTTAAAATATTTGCAGCTTCAGAAATAGAATGTGCTCACTACACCTGTCCCTGAAGTGCTGCACCGCGCTGTGTGGAGGGGGCGCTTTTGAGCTGGAGACGTTCTGCTTTCCAAGCCCAGGGTTCGGTGAACGCTTCCCTGTGTTCTTCCTCAGGTACGTGGCCAGTTGGATCGACAGAAGGCAGCATCAATCAGAAAAGGCCAATTTAACGATTCTTTTCGATAAGTACGTGCCTGCGTGCCTGGATAAGCTGAGGACGAGCTTCAAAACCATCACCTCCATTCCCGAGAGCAGCCTGGTGCAGGTGTGTCTTCTGTTACGTTGTGTGCCATCCTAGCCCTGAGGCGGGAGCAGGCCGATCAAGGCCTCAGGAGGGTTTGCTCTGTCTAGAAGATGGAGAGATTTCTGGAGCTGAGGTTTCTCCAACCCCTCGTTCTCTAGCCCCCATGCTCCCCGGTGCTTTTTTGCAAACCCCTGTCACACATCTGTCACCTTCTATTATTGTTTGGGTTTGTGGCCTCCTTCATAGGATTGTGAACTAGAGAGCTGAAGCCACCTTTTATTTAGTTTTATATCTCCAGAGATTTACATAGTGACTAGCATATAGCAGATGCTGAATATCTTTATTGAATCATGCATTCCTCCCAAGTATATTTGCATAGAATAAGAAGATCAAAGTGGTAACGGCCTTATTTCCTTTTTCTCTATTCTAAGTAACTGGCCCGGAGAAGGTGTTCAGTATTTTTTTTTTTTAATGCAAAATATCCATGTAATTAAAGATGCTGACCACTGAGAAAGAGAAAGCTTCTGGCCTCTACCCCATGGATGTCATCACCCACCGACCTACCACCCTCTCCTCTCCTCCTCGTCTCCCCTCCCCTCCCCAAAACATTCCTAAAGGCAGGTCACTCTAGATGAGAGGCCATTATTCCCAGGGTAATTTTTTTAAATACTCGTGAGACGGCTGGTAAGCGTGAAGGGCACATATATGATACGTTGTCATGGAAGCAAATAGAAATAATTCACAGTACACAGAACTGAAGGCTGTGATCTGAGTCTCAGCATGAGGAACGACCGCCTGCCTTTTATAACTATAAAACTTCACAAAAGATTGATAATTAGAAACCATTTTTTTTTTGCCTTATAGGAACAAAACTGGTTTCAAAATACTTTGTTACCATTAACTTACTATGTTACCAAATTTGTTTGAAGCTAAATGAGAAAAAGTCACCAGCATAATAAGAAGAGAAAGTTGAGTTTTTTTGGATAATTCACACACCAATTAAGTAAAGGCTAGTCTTCAACGGTAATTATCTGAGGTGTAATTTATTTCTGGAAGCAGGTCTGAATTTATTCGTAATGAATTAATTATGCGGGCAGCCTAATTGGACCTCCTCTGGTGTAATACTTGTAAGAAGCCTGGTCGTGTTCTCTCTCAGGTCGGCTTGTGTATCTGTGTGATTCTCTGTGGTGTGAACCTGTTCATTCAAGAGTAGTGTGAAAATAGGTCGGTAGGAATTAATACGACTCTTGCTCTCACTTCCTTCTCTTGTAGTATGCAGAAATGGCAGTTTCTCCTCAGCTCCTTTTTAGCTGTTTTATGCAATAGTCTCTCTTCTGTGATGAGTTATAAGGACAGGGATTTGAAACAAAAATGGGCATCAAAGAGCATAGCATCAAGTGACTACTTTAAGAAATGAATGTATTATGTTTTCTGGCATACGAAACTTCTTTGCTTTAAGTTCAGTAAGGTGTATTAACTCTTTCAGATTTTGCACTGAAGTACGACTTTATTCGTTGCTGACACGGAGCTCAAAATATTTTCTAAGTACTGTGTTTGGGAGAAAATAGAAAAATAAGTTATTAGAGTGTTCAGATCAAAGGATCACTTAAGGTTGAGACCTTCCAGTCTTTTTGTTTCCATTGGAACAGTTCCTTAGACCAACATGGCTTCCGCTCAGAAATAGCAAAGCCTCCGCGCTGTACATTATTTTTCTTGATAACAAATTGGTGAGTTTTCTTCTACAAGAAAAAAAAAAAAGGATTTTAAATTGGCAAACATAACACAATATAAAATCAAGAGAGAAGATTGAAAAATATAACAGGCACTTACCTATTAGAATTAAAAGCCTCTCCAAACTATTTCCAGGATCCATGCTCCACGTCACCCTGGCTTTTCGCCACCGTTCAGGGCTGGGGGCGGGGGGCGGGGGGGGGGGGGAGGCAGGCCTCCCTGGCTGTGTGAGAGCGTGCGTTGCTGTGCACATGGAAGTGAGAGAAACCTGTTGCTGTCTCCCACAGCCAGGGCCAGGGGGTGAAGAGTTTGGAGGGTCTGTGCTGATGCTAATTCATGACAACTGTTTTGTGCTATGGAGAACTAGGCCAAAACCACAGTGATTACTAGTTATTATTTCCTATGGGAACGGCCTTCGCAGCAGCCACGCCCCCCTCATTACTGACCGGATACCCTGACCCTGGGGTGTGTTTCACCCCAGCAGAGCACACTGGGGTTCCCCTGGAGGGTGTGGAGAACAAGTTCCTGAACAGCACTTCGTCCAAGGCTAAATTTAGTCTGATGTCTGGCAAAAGGCCACAGGCCGAGGCTGCCAGGCGGCTTTCTAAATTTATGACAACAGGTGGGAGGACGGCTGCGGAAGCACTAGGGGGAAGCGGGGTATCTAGATGTCCATCAGGAGGGAGGCAGTTCAGTCAGCCCTCCCACCCGTGACCTTCATTCCTTCCTCCCTGGTGATGTGGGACGCTTCCCGGGAAGAAAAGATGTCTTTAGTTTCTGCTGTGAAGGTAGGAAGTGAGGGCTGTAGAATACTATGTGTGATCAAAGGAGAGCATGTATATATAGTATCCCCATTATTATTATTATTATTTGCTTATATGTATTTCCACTTGTTACAGTGATTATTAGTTGGATAATTCAAGAATTTAATTTTTTAATAGTTCATTACTTAGAAGATCAGTTTGATTGGAAGCGGCAAAGGTTTCCCGCCATCGATGTAGAAACACGAGGCAGTCATTCTTGTCTCTCAGTGTACAAATCACTGAGTTGGGAACAGTCGTGTACTCTCTTCAGGATAACGTGGATTTGTTAATGTCTGGTGAACGTACTCCACGATTGGGAAAATACAAATACGCTGCCCTAAATGAATGGCTGTTTCTTGGTCTTTAGACTATTTGTGCTCTTCTGGAATGCTTGCTGACTCCGGAAAATGTACCTTCCGACAGCCCCAAAGAAGTGTACGAAGTCTATTTCGTCTTCGCTTGTGTCTGGGCCTTCGGAGGCACCCTGCTGCAAGACCAGGTGTGTTTACAGCTGGCTGGCAGAGCCAGCTTTCCTTGGGAGGGATTGTTATCACGTGGGACCCCTGTGCTCTCATTACATGACATACGTCTGTCCTACTTGCCCGCTCTCCCCTAAGCCGGGACGCTGTCCAGGCGAACTCATCCAGGCTGATGATTCTGACCTTGGCTGACAAAGCCAGATCCATAGCCTCCCACCAGATCGCCCTTCGAAGCTCAAGGCTGAGTGCACCTGACCCTGGAGCCATGCCACATGCCCGAGACAGCTCTCCACCTGCCCCACCCCCGCATTGGCTCTTCCTCTTGGTTCTTTCTTTCCCTAAGCGACTCCCAGCATTCCTCCCAGCCCCTCCAGTGTAAAACCTGGGAGACATTACTCTTCCTTACTCGTATGTCTGAGGGTCACCAGATCCTTTCAGTGTCAGTTACAACATAGCTGTTGAGTCTGTCCCCTCTTCTCCATCCCTGTGGCCTTCATTCAAGAGCATAACATATTGAGATTGTCCTGGGCTTAGCTTGGACTTCAATAGGTGCCCCTGAATCTTGGCATTAAAAATAGAGGGCACACATCTTCCAGGCTTCCCCAAATGTTTGCAGATGTAAACAGGGAGTTTCAGTCGGAAGGCGTCACAGCCAAAGAGTGACCCGTATTTCTGTTGGTTTATTCGCTGTAGGCCATAACACACATGGTTGCTATCACCTGTGGCCCAGTTCTGCTTCTCCTCACTAGATTACCACAAATCAAATCTATAAATAACTTGGATATTCACTTGGCCTCCTAGGTCTTATTCTGACCCTCTCAGAAGCCACATTTCCTTCTGTAATCTCCAAGTGCTCTTTAAAGAAGAACAGCCCTTGGCTTTGAGTGAGAGTTTTAAGAATTGGCGGTGTATGATTTCACATGGTTTTTCTCAAAAACACAATTTATAATGGCTGTGGGTTTCTTCTGCATGGAGGCCTCATGGAGACTTTCTCCCTCTCCCCAGCGCCCCATGGGTGTTTATCAGTGCTTTCTACAGTGTTTTCCTTTTCCCAAAACTGGGAGCCCAGGGGAAATGGCATGAGTAGGCTGTTGACAGCTGAGATCTTTGGACTGCAGACCCTGCAGCTCACCTTCCTCCCAGATGGTCCTCTCTCAGAAATCTTTCCAATTCCCAAATGTGGCAGCCTTCAAGCTAGAAGCTGGCACCACAATGGTCATCATTCTATCCCAGACACTTCCTTCCTTATTAGTCATCATCATCATCATCATCTTTAAATTTTCCAAAGGGATCTAACCATGAAGCATTCAAAAGAGAGGCTGTGAAGTTGGAAACATGAATGAAGCAGACACAGAAATACTCTCAGGATAGCCACTTACTAGTTCAACAAATTGGGAGTGCCTGCTTTCTGCAAGGCATGTGCTTAGGGCTTCTAATAAGCTATTTCATTGACACTTAGAAGACAAACCTGTATGTACAGGTACAGCTGTCCTCTTTCTTCTTTTGCAAAGAGAAACAGAAACTTAGACAAGTTAGCCTGCTTGAGGCCACACAGCTAACTAATACCCGAGGTTCAGACTACAGTAGAAGGACTCGGGACTCCTGTTCTTAACCCCGGCCATAGCAGACAACTTCCAAAATAGGTCTGACCTCAGCTCTCCCCGGGCTCCCAGCAACTGCCATCATCATTTCTCACTTGGCTTCTGAAGTAACCTTGTCACTGGTCTTTCTGCTTCTGTGCTTGCCCATAATCCATTATCCACTTGGCAGCCAGAGTGACTTTTTAAAATGTGAACTGAATTATATGATATACTCTAGAATTAACACTTGAGTTTCTATTGCTTTCCCCCCCTTTTTAAAAAATTTCAATTATAGTTTACTTTTAATATTAGTTTGTATTGGTTTCAGGTGTATAGCATAGTGCTTAGACAATTATATACTTGACACAGTGTCCCCCCTGATATTTCCAGTATCCACCTGGTACCATACATAGTTATTGCAGTATTATTGACTATATTCCCTATGCTATACTTTACATCCTGTGACTATTTTGGAACTACCAATTTGGATTTCCATTTCTTTTAAGATGAAGTTAAAATTTTTAATACTGTGTATGAGGCCTTTGGATCTGGCCCTGCCTGCCCCTCCCTCCGCCTCCCTCTGCCACTCCCTTCCCCCCAGCTGCACTAGCCAGTGTCTTGAGCACAACGGATTCTTTCAAACCACAAGCTCTTTGCACATGCCGACCTCTTCCTGCTGCCCGGAACAGCATCTCCCGAATCTGTGCCTGTCCTCAACAATGGCTGCTCTGAGCGTCCAGTTAAAATAGATACACCCTGTTATTATCACTTGCATCAATCTTCACTTTCGAGATGTCTAACTTATTTATTTCTGCATTCATCGGCTTAACCTCTGCGACCACCATGTTTACCAATTTTATAAAGTGCTCCTTTGTTCTTCATTTTCTCATTGACCATCAGTTGATGTGAATACTTCATCATCTCTTTACAGAGATCGGCACCAATGTTTGATAACCACTGCCTTAGGGTAGGTAGCATGGTAACATGTAAAGTAGCTCCTCCTCGTTCAGTTGAATAACCTGGGGGCAATTTAAAGTTCACCTAACCCCGTGGTCGGCAAACTGTGGCTCTTTGGCCCCTTGAGTGTGGCTCTTCCACAAAATACCACGGCCTGGGCGAGACTATTTTGAAGAAGTGGCATTAGAAAAAGTTTAAGTTTTAAAAAATTTGGCTCTCAAAAGAAATTTCAGTCGTTGTGCTGTTGATATTTGGCTCTGTTGACTAATGAGTTTGCCGACCACTGACCTAACCTGACCTTGCTTTTTAAGTTAATAATTATTCCAGAAAATTTGTACCTGATGGATATATAGCAGTTACGGCTTTCTGCCTTGGATAGTATCACTCTTCATAACTTACTTGTAGTTATTTCTTTTCCTTGGGTCAGTTACTCAGTCCCATTGGTATAAGACTCTGTACTCTGCAAACACTGTGTGCTCGCAGGATTTGGAGGGGCCTTGTGTGTGTGAAGAACTACCTGTAAGTCGGCAATAAGGATTCCTCTTGTTCTCTTTAGCTTTCTGGTCATCAAGCTGAATTCAGTCGGTGGTGGCACAAAGAGATGAAAGCAGTGAAGTTTCCATCTCAGGGAACAATCTTCGATTATTACCTGGACCACAATACTAATAAGTTTTTGCCTTGGACGGACAAAATCCCCACATTTACTATGGACCCAGACGTCCCTCTGCAGGTAGGGTGCGGAATGTAGGCATGCTCACCCTATCTATATTTGCTGAGGGGGAAGCGTCGCCGTTATAGAAACAGTGAAGTGGCTATTATATTTCTGCAACCTCTTTATAAAAATTTCAACTTATTTCCGTAGTAACAGCTTTCTCTATATTTTCCTAGAAACTTGTGACTTCTGTTAAAAATTGGAGGCATATTTCTGTAGTTCAGTGGATTCTTGTTTCTGACCTTATAGTAAAATTTTTAGATAGCACTTTTATATTTAACTTCTTTTCTTTAACCCTCCCCCCCCCAAAGCCATAAAATGAATGTTTAATCACCTCAACTTGAGTTTCAAATTCACACAGCAGCAGACAAACCTAAATAGAACTCTCTTTCTTGTTGTTTCTCTTCATAAACTGTTCTGCGTTTCTCTTACGTCCAGTTATTTTTCAGTCGTAATTCTGCCACTGTTTCCCCCAAACTGTCGCCCCCAACACTTCACTCCTTGCGTGTGGATTGTGTATGGTTATTTTGTCACTTAACCTTACTGCGCCAAAGCACTGCTACCAATTTTCACTTCCGTATGGCTTGCCTTTTCACATGTTTTGTCAGCAACTAACGGGTGGTGGACGGTCTCTGAAACGTTTACTGTATTCCCTTGTATGTCTAACACAGGGTTGGGTGGAGGCTAGGCAATTCTATAATGGAGAGCCTTGGGTTCTAGTACTTCCATTGGAAAATATACGTCCGTTGCTTATGCTATGGCCCTTCCCCATTGCTCTCTTAAGCAATGATGTCAGAACTCTGACAATTCAAGACAAAAAGTAGGTGGGATCTCTCCCACTGGGGTTAACGTGAACTAAGAATTCATTGGTCCTCAATTCTAAAGTGACGATGGTGGTTCAGATTTAACATTTTGGAGTGTCTTTCTCTGACCTCTCTCTCATTCTGTCTTTTCCCTGCAGAGAGTTCTGGTTCACACATCAGAGACAACTCGTCTCAGATATTTCATGGAGTTGTTGCTTGAGAAAGGACAACCGCTAATGCTGGTAGGGTATGCCGGAGTGGGAAAAACGGTCTTCGTAGGGGACATGCTGGCGAGTCTCTCTGAGGATTACGTGGTGTCCCGTGTGCCTTTCAACTACCACACAACGTCTGCAGCTCTGCAGAGTAAGTGTTCCTCTTGTCTACATTCCGGGGACAAGAGATCAGAAATGGTCAGGGCTGTGACAGGCAACCCTGAGAGATGGTGGCTTTCTTTCTCTAGGCTTTAGACGTTTTCTTAGGCCTCAGAGGAATTTTTCCTTATCACCATTCTGGGTAAATCTACTTTGTTCAGATATTGTGATGTTGGCTTTTCAGATCACTCATGGCTTTGTTGGGGTTATTACTCTGAGGACAGCATTCCATCAGTCATGTTCATTGCTTTACCTCTAAACTGTTGGGTTTCCTTTAGTCAATTTATGGGGCCTGACCATTCTGAGGGTGTGTACCCAAGGAGCAATGCTCTGGTTACCTTTTCAAGTAAGAGATTGATTTAGGAGAAAAATCTCTCAAATTGTGTTGATGAAATGACAGGCCATGAGCTGTTAATTAAATCTTAGGAAAACTATAAGAAGAAATTTAAACTGTTGAATACATGTGTCAATGTAATCAAAAGAACCACACAGATTTGGGGCGTTCTAAGTTGGAAAGGCAAGCAGAGACTTGGAAGTAGAGGAGAAGTAGTATAAAGGACTGATATTGGTAGGTCTGTCACTTGCTTCAGAATATTAATGGGGTTATACTGGGGGAGGGGACAGCAAAACTCACTGTTCAGTTGTTTATTAAAACCTGCTGAGTTGCCCTGAATGTGGTTTCTGTGTTTGGAGACTTGACAAATAATTAGATACCACATCCCAGGCACACACTCTTCGGGATTTCCTACACCCATACTTTCCTCTCAAATATATTGACACAAAGTCATACAGGCACATGAAGAAGTATAACTGGATGTATACACAGCGGAGTGTCTTCATGCAATAGCCTCTTGTACTTCTGCACTCCAATGGCCTGAGAGAGGTGTGGGATGCTCCTTTGTAAGGGTAATAGAGAAGGACTGAGAGACGAGGCTGGGCCATGCACTAGAGTGGGTGCAGGAAGGTTCCCAGATCAGCAATGGCATTGTCTGCGGCACCCTGTGTGACATCAGGCTGTAGACATTGACTGTCCAGGAATGAACAGGCCGGATGAGTTCTGGCTACAGGAGGGAGGTTGGCAGGAGAACGTGATATAGAAGGAGGTGACCAGAGGCACAGCTCTGGTATTAGCCTGCAGAGAGGTGATATTTGAAGCCAAAGAGGCATTGAAATGGACAGAAATGAGAAAAAATAAAAAAGCACTAAGGCCAGAAAATTACCTCTTACCTGATTGGACAGAATTGTATATTGGTTTCAGGAATTCTTGAGAAACCTCTAGAGAAAAAAGCTGGTCGCAACTATGGCCCGGGAGGAAATAAAAAATTGGTTTACTTTATCGACGACATGAATATGCCCGAAGTGGACTCATATGGCACCGTTCAGCCCCACACTCTGATTCGGCAGCACATTGATTACGGGCACTGGTAAATGATTCTCTGGGTTTTATTCTCTACTGAAATCTCATTATTGTTACTATGGAAAAACGTTTGCAAATGGAATACCCTAATGTCTTCCTCTTCCGAGGAGGAGCATTTCCTGCGATACCTTTTGGGTTTTACTTTGCATCGTCTTTTCATCATCTTAAGCGGAATAGATTCCCTTTGTATCTTGGGAAGAATTGAACTGAAAAGTATTCTAGCAACATAAGCTGTCTGGCTTATGCATAAAATTCTTTAATACATTAATTCACACTAAATAGCTTAGAGAAGCATGGCCTTGTTCTGCGGGATGTAACCATCTGGTAATATTTGGTGCTGCAGTCTGAGACACTCCCCGTACCCCCATTAACTCGAGGGAGATCCCCAGCCTCACCTTGGGTATTTCTAACCAGAAATAGAGTCACCTGAGAATCAATAAGCAGCAACAGCCTGTATTGATTCGGCTCCATATGTGGATTCCGCCATCAAAGGAGCTGTGTCACCTTCAGTTTTCCGGGAGTTTGTTTTCATGTCCCTGAGATAATGCTAGCAAGCTCAACATCACAGAGCGATGGTAAAGATCAGAGGAGACAATTGGTGATGAAGTCTTGTCTGAACTGGTGGGTTTTGTTGGGCTGTCGTCTCTAGTTTTTAGATTGAAGGTTCTGTTTTCTGTCTCTCAGGTATGATAGACAGAAGGTGATGCTTAAAGAAATCCACAACTGTCAGTACGTGGCCTGCATGAACCCGACGGTGGGCAGTTTCACAATCAACCCCAGACTCCAGGTAGGGAGTTAGGTCCTGCTCTCTGTCACATGGCCCCTAAATATCACACTCAGACAGTGTGGGTCTTCATTCTTGGTGCTTTTGAGTACAAGTAAGGGCAACTACTGGACATTTGGTTAACCATGTAAGCTTTTTTAAAAATTAGTAGACTTTATTTCTTAGGGCAGTTTTAGGTTCATAAACTGTCTCAGCAGCTTAATTGAAAGTAGAGTTCCTCGCTCCCGGCCTCCTTTTACCCTCCTGGAAACATCTGTGTGAGTATGCTGCATTTGTCACAGATGTTGAGCCAGTACTGATAAATTATGATCTGAAATCAAGTTCATACCAGAGTTCATTCTTTGTGTTGTACATTCCATGTGTTTTGGCAAATGAATAATAATAGGTGTCCACCATTGAAGTATCATCCTCTATCTATCTTCTATATATATAAAAGCCTAATATGTAAATTGTCCCCTCTGGAGTTTGATCGTTCACTATGACGTGCACTGACCACCAGGGGGTGACGCGGAATGAAGGAAGGCCCCGGGCGGCTGCTGGCAGCCGGGGAAGGGAGGCCCTGGCCAGCAGCTGGAAGGCCCCGATCAGCCCTGATCACCGGCCAGGCTTAGGAACCCTATCTGTGCACGAATTTTGTGCACCGGGCCTCTAGTACATAATAGTTTCACTGTCCTAAAACGCCCCTGTGCTCCTCTTATTCATCTCCCACCCCACCTCCCTCCATACCTCCACACAAATCCCTAGCAACCACTTGATCCTTTTATAGGGTCTTCATAGTTTCACCTCTCCCAAAATGTCCTACAGTTGGAATCATATAGTATGTAGCCTTGTCAGATTAGCTTCTTTCACTTAGCTTAAATATGCATTTATGGTTCCTCCATGGCTTGGCGGCTTATTTCTTTCTTTTTTATCACTGAATCATAATCATTGTAGGGATGTGCCACAGTTTGTCTATCCAATCACCTATGGAAGGGCACCTTGGTTGTTGCCACATTTTGGCAAGTATGAATATACTGTTATAAATATTTATGTGCAGTTTTTTGTGTGCACATAAGCTTTTTCATAATAATCACCACCATCATCAACAACAACGTACATGTAACAACAGAATACAGCAGTCAATGTTGCTTACTCACTTACCTAAAGTCAGCGGGAGTCAGCGAGGTGACCGATGTTCTTGGTTGGGCTCATTCACGTGTCTGGGAGTTACTGTTTGTCAGCTAATGTCTGGCGACTCTGGCTGGAGTTATTGGGACATGTGGCTCTGCTTCATGGGTCTCTCACCCACTAGCAGGGGTATAGAACTCAGGACCAAGGTAGAACCTTAACAAGCCTGTGACAGTAACTGTCACACGGTCACTTCCAGTTCATCCTCTTGGCTGTCAGAGTGGACGGCACTCCAAAGTTAAATGGCAGTGGGCGTGGATGCAGAAAGAAGTGACAAAAAGAAGGCTTTTTTTTTGGGGGGGGGCGGGGGAAATGTACTGGTACCATTATAATCCCTATTTTTTCCAACTCTCTTACGTGTTTTTCTTTCCAGAGACATTTCACAGTGTTTGCATTCAACTTTCCATCCTTGGATGCTCTAAACACCATCTACAGCCAAATCCTTAGTTTCCACTTCCGGCAGCAAGCGTTTGGTCCATCAGTTCTCAGGAGCGGCCCCACACTGATACAGGCAGCAATCGCGGTCCATGCGATGATGGCACATCACTTCTTACCCACGGCTGTTAGATTCCACTACCTCTTTAACATGAGAGACCTGTCGAGCATCTTCCAGGTACCTGGATGGCTCTCTGTGATGCATCTCAGGTGGAGGAATGATTCTAGTAATGTTCATGGTGTCCAGTTGTAGAACTTAGTTTAACACTCGGCTATTTATGTATTCTTTTTATATCATCCACTTCTCTGGGAAGTAAGTATGGCGGGTTTGTTGGAGGACTTTATAGGCATAAGTACTCAGATGCAGTATTTAGTTCCTGGGCTAGCTCTTGAAATACAGTCTTAGTTACATTCCTAAAAATGAGTATAAGATGGTAAATTTTCAAAATGTTGCTTATCATAGAGTGAAACTACTAATATATATGTACTATTATAATGTTTTTTTTTAACTCAATAACTGGCTAAAGTCATTAAAGACAATCTTAAAGGAAAATATTATCTTGGAATATCATCACCTCTGCATTTTTAATTTTTTAAAATTTTGCCTTATAGGGGATTTTACTTGCATCTCCTGAATGTCTAAAGGGTTCAAACGATTTAATACGCCTGTGGCTTCATGAATCTTCTCGTGTTTATGGAGACAAACTGATAGACACAAAGGATTGTGATTTGTTTCAGAAAAAATTGCTGGAAACTGCCTGTAAATATTTTGAAGTAAGTGGATAAATGTCAGAGGTCACAGTTCGCTCTGGTGTTGGCTATGGATGGGAATAAGTTGTGTAAACGCTTGCCTTGCTCAACCAGCTGTGATTCTGGAATACAATCGTTCTGTGCGTGGGAACATTCCATCCACTTACCCATGGCTTGATCTGCACGCTTTTCCCTTGCTAGACCACACCGTCTCCAGATGGATCATTCTGGATGGTTGGCATGACCTTATTTTCTCTTCCTCCTCCTGCAGGGTGTAGACATCCATGTCCTGCTTCAGCAGCCCCTCATCTATTGCCACTTCACCAGTGGTGGGGGAGAGCCATGCTACCTGCCAGTGAAGGACTGGGAGGGGCTGAAGGCGCTTCTCACAGAGACGTTGGACAACTACAATGAACTGAACGCTGCCATGCACCTCGTCTTATTTGAAGATGCCATGCACCACGTGTGAGTTGACTCGTCACGATGCTTTTTGTACAAAGTGAAAGTAACCATAGTCATTGTGTTTCAGTAGGTCGTCCTGAGCACTCTGAGCTATCAGTTCTTATCTGTTGTTTCCCACACAATAGAAAACTGTAGTGTCTTCATAAACTGTCACTATCTTAATAATGTCTTACATGGTCCACTTCTTTCTGAAGTGTCATCACAGCCATAATTTCAACGTAATTTTCCTGTTAGGTAAAATATTAACAAGGAAGAAGACCGGTGACTCCTTCAAAGTCATAAAGTCCCTAAGTGGCAGAGACAGGATGGATGTAAACGGATTTTCACAGATTAAACATGTGTAGGGAGTAGCGACTGCGTGCTCAACAGGAACATTGCCAGTCTGTTCAGTGTGTTTGTGCAAATTAGGAAAAAAGGGGAAGAGCATGTTTTCTTGGCGGGCCATTAGGAAAAGGCCTGTGTCCTGGTCTAGAGCTTGGCCGACAAGGCTCTCGCTCACCTCCTGGACTGGGCACCTCGTGCAGTGCACTGAGTATAGGACCATCTGCAGAGCCCCTGTGGTTAGATATTGTCATAGGTGCTGGGATGGAGCAGCAAACAGTCCAGTCCGTTCTCCAGGTGCGCTTACATTTTAGCGATTCAGATGGACATGTATAAGGACATGAACAAACAAGCAGAAAAGTGTCAGAAAGTGATGTGTCACACTGAGAAACAGGATGGGTTGATTCTGAGAAATAAAATATGCGGATTCCCAAAGAGGAACTGGGTATCTATGTGAGGAGGTGACATTTAAGGTGAGATCAACACGATAAGCAAGAGCTAGGCATGGACAGATGTGGAGGAAGAAACATTCTGGGAGAAGGCAAATTTCTTGTGGGCCCAGGGCTGAAGGTTCAGAAACAGAAAGAGGGTTATGACTGCAGGAAAGCGAGGGGAACAGTATGTGCATATATGACCAGGCTGGAGAGGCAGGTTTGGGCCTCACTTCTGCAGGGTGCTTCCTCGTAACCAGAGGAAGATGTTTTGATTTTACTCTAAGTTCAGTGAGACGCTTTCGGACAGATATTTAGCATGGGAATGACGTGATGTATTGAATTGTCTGAGCAGCTTGTCCTGGCTGCTGCTGTGTGGGATTCCATCGATTGCACTTTTCGGCCAATGCTGTTCTCCTAGTCACATTTATGTCTCACTGGCTGCATTAGTTTGCTGGAGCTGCTGTAACAAAATGCCGCACACCGGGTGGTTTAGAAAAGTAAATGTTTATTATCTCACAGTTCTGGAGGCAAAGAATGTGAAATCAAAGTGTCAGAAGGGCCAGAATTCCCTCCTAGCTTCTGGTAGCTCCTTGGCTTAACTCCATTCCTCAGGTGGCATTCTCCCTCCGTGTGTCTCTGCCCAAATTCCCTTTCATAAGGACACCGGTTGTATTGGATAAGGGGCCCACCATACTCTAGAATGACATCATCTGAACCAATTACTTCTGGAATGACCCCGTTTCCATATAAGCTTATGTTCTGAGGTACAATTTTAATATATGAGTTGGAGGGACACCATTCAGTTAATAACACTGGTCTTTTTAATAAGTGGTACTTGGGCAAAGATTAAAATAATGAAATCACGATTAAAAGTAAGTCAAGAAAGAAGGAAGTATGTGAGGAAGGACATCCAAACAGACCAAAACATGTGGGGAATTCAGTTTTTGAAAAGAGTTACTCTTTAAAATGCTTAGCCCACAGTGCCTAAGAAAAATTTTGAGGCCTCCACATTATAAGCATGCTAAGTATTGATAGTTTTATTGATCCCTTTGCAGTTGTAATACCCTGACTACCCAGTTTTAGTTAGAATCTATGACCATGATGGTAACTGAATTACTTACTAGTAAGCCTGTGTCTGGTGGGGCAGGTCTACACCGACTATCTGAATGCCTTGGCTCAGGAGAGAGGGGGCTCAGGCGAGAGGGACGCTGTGGGAGTCTTCCATGTAACCCTTCAACAGGGAGTCCTCAGGGGCCTGAAATGGAAGGCTGTTTCTTTGATCAGGGAATCTGAGCTCCAAGCTGACTTCGTGAGTCAGAGATGTCTTCAGAGTGTGTCCTCGGGTGTGGTAGAAAGGGCCGTGGCTGCTTAGAGAGTCTTGTGAGGTACAAAACCTGCAAGTGTACATTGAAATAACATGAAAACCCTCTTTGTAACTTGGGGTTTCACTCGTGTCAGAGCAGTTTTACTGCTTTCCCAAGGTGGTTTTGTTGTGTGGTCACATTAAGTAAAATCCAAGGGTTGGCTGAGCTTGTAAAAAACCCATCCTTTCAATTAGTGAAGGTTTTCAGTCAATGCTCTTGCGTGCTGGTCCTAGTCTAAGTGACCCCAACCCAGTTTAATTTTTTCAAGCAGCGCTCTGTAAAAAACCATCTGTTGGACCATTCAGGCCTGAAGTTTCCGTTCATTTCAGAAAAGAAACCTCGAGCTAGCACCATGGTGTCCAGTTTTGGGTGTGTTTTTTGCATTTGGTATCCATATGTTTATATTTTGTTTGTTATTTTTCTTAGTATCTACAATATAATTATGATGTCTTTCTTCAACCAAACCCATATTTAGATCATGGTGAAGCCAACTTATTCCTGTTTTTAAATGTAGCAATAATATCAACAGCTTCAGCATTCAGAATCTCTTCAATAATGTAGGGCAAAGGGATTAGCTGGCCTTGCTGGAAATCTAATTTGGTGATTCTGAAGGATTTTAGCAAATTTTCTAGAGTGTTTGAGGCCCGGGGAAAGCTTTGGTGTTAAAGAAGTAAGGATCATATGAAAGAGGAGATTGCTTAACCTGCGTGAAGTAAATCGCTTGTGCGAGTATTGGTGGTCTAAACAAATCCATTCTTTCCAAAGTAAATCTACCGCAAAGGTTTCTGGCACAAAGACATTCTCCCTTTGACGTTGTCACGCGTGGATGCTGGTGGGAAGTGTGGGATCGTATCTGCTAATCAAATCCGAGGCATTGATCAAAGACCGGTATGTGTGTTCTTGAGTTTTGGAGGAGTGTGCTTAAGCAGTAATAGAGTCCAGGATGCTATTAGCAGAGGACGGTTTGTTAGGCGAACATTGCGAGGGCAGGCACAGGCAGCATCTTTGATGGGAAAACAGAAGAATAAGAACTGAAAGATGGAAAGGAAAATTGGAATTTAGTGTCTAAATATTTACCTAAAAAGTGAAACAGCCCTAGTCCCAGGTTTCCCGTGGGTGCACTTTTTCTCACCAGGTGTCGCATCAGCCGAATCCTCCGGACGCCTCAGGGCTACGCCCTCCTCATCGGAGTGGGCGGCAGCGGCAAGCAGAGCCTGTCCCGGCTGGCGGCCCACATGTGCAGCCTGGAGGTCTTCCAGATCACCCTGACCCAAGGCTTTGGGGTCCAAGAACTCCGGGTGAGTGAGAGTGGTGGGCCTCCTCCCCTCGACAGCTCTGACTCCCAGATTTGGCTAAGGCCTCCCCACCCCGCAGAGGGGGAGGGAAATCCCTCTAGAGGATTTAATCCCTTTGGCTTTTTCTCCTTCATGGTCAAATCTAGGCATAGTACATGTCTATGGATGGTTATAGGTATCTAAGCCTATAGACCAGGCTCAGAAAATATTTTATTAATTACTTGCTTCCTTTGCATTGACCACACCTGATATTCAGCACGGTTACTATTCCTGTGTGAAGGAGGGCAAAGGTACCGCCTCTGTAAGTGCACAGGGATTCCTTCCACGTGGGATAATAAGGTTATGACACTAAAATGCAATGGAAATACATTCAAGAAACTCACCTGTCTTTAAACTTTAGCTTTTTTATTCCGCCTTTATAAGTACAAATGGGTTCTTTCCACTTTGGTGAAGATCATGACAATAAAATTCCATGGAAACACACTCAAGAAATGCATGTGTTTTTAAAATTTGACTTTTTAATCACACCATACCTACAAAATAGTACTTAGAGTTTGTGGTAAATGCTGTTTTAAAACATAAAACCCCAAAGCACATGCTTTCAATATTACTAAACAAAACAAAATAGTCAAACAAAAGTGTTTTCAATGAACTAGAGGGTTGTCATCGAAATGAGCAGAAATGTCCCTACACTGGATGGCCCGACTGAGGCATCACCGAATTCACGTCCACTCCCCCAGAATGGAGCCCTTCAGCAGCAGCCTGCTTTCATCCCTCTGCACCATTAAAGCCACAGACGTGACACCCGCACACTCATGCCAGGCCTGGAGGTGATGTCATGCTGTTTGCCCCCATAGCAGGTCCCAGAGAGGACAGAGTATGTAAACAGATGGCGCGTACCCCAGGCAGCTCTCCTCTGAGAGTCACTCAGTCCTTCCCAGCGCTCGCACGCAGACTCCCTACGTCGCGTCAGCATTTTAACAAAACATGAGTGATGGCCTCCTTTCCTTACAGGTAGATCTGGCCAATTTGTTCATCCGAACCGGAGCCAAGAACATGCCCACTGTGTTCCTGCTGACAGATGCCCAGGTTCTAGATGAGAGCTTCCTCGTGCTGATTAATGACTTGCTGGCATCAGGTGATTAAACCAACACCTTTCTTGAAAGATCTTCCCCAGTGACAAATGGTCTGTAGTTCCGGTGAACTTTAAAGAGAGATCATCTGTCTTCGAGATGCCGGGGCAGCCTTTGGGGAGAAGCCTATAAACCTAACTGATTTGAGGTGCACCGCTTTCTCAGTGTGCTCACGGAGGTGAGGTGCTTGGAGCGGCCTTCAGTGGAGTAAATGTTGTTCCTACGTGTACACGTTTAGTGTGTCGTGTGTCTTGTAAATGCAAAAGGAAGAAAATGGCATTTCTGATTTTCACAGTCGGACTTTGTCATTTAAGCTGAACCGTGTATTGTAAATCATTTTGATCATTAAAAAAATCATACCTAACATTTAAATGGTGAGGATCTTTCAGTAACTTCTTACTTCTTTGGGGGCAGGAGACATCCCCGATCTCTTCAGCGATGAAGATGTGGACAAGATTATTTCTGGAATCCGCGGTGAAGTTCGTGGTCTGGGCATGGTGGACTCCAGAGAAAACTGTTGGCAGTTCTTTTTGGCCAGGGTGCGGCTGCAGCTCAAAGTAAGGAACGCGCGCTTTACTGGCGTATTATTTAAAACCTGTGCTGGGAACTGATGTGGTTTGGTTTCAGGATTTATGTCCCGAGTTTGAATGTTGGACATTCATTCCGTAACGACACATCCAGTCATTAGTGTGAAAGGGCATTTGCATTTCTGCAGGCCCAGGTCCTGTGACTCCGAGCTCCTACACAGCATCGTGCTGCGTGGGCTGTGAGGTTCGCGGTTGAACTGGACGTGGTCTCAGTCCTTGAGCTGACACTATGACAGGAGATAAGAGCCCTCACAAATAATTGTAGTCAGGGCCGATGATGTAAGCAAGGCGGGGTTTACAGAGGAGCTCAGTGGCCTTCCTAAATGCCTTAGGCCCTCCCAGAGGAAGCAGTGTGCCTTGTTTCAAGTGTGGATTGCAATTCATAAGGAAGGGATGGGGTGGGGAAGAACTTTAAGGAGAGGAAATAGAATTTATATAAAAACTAGAGGCCCAGTGCATGAAATTTGTGCACTGGCGGGGGGGATGATCCCTCAGCCTGGCCTACACCCTCTCGCAGTCCAGGAGCCCTCAGGGGATGTCCGACTGACAGCTTAGGCCCGCTCCTAAGCTGTCAGTTGGGCATCCTTAGCGCTGCTGTGCGGGAGAGGCTCCCACCACAGCCGCTGCACTCACTAGCCAGGAGCCTGGCTTGTGGCTGAGCTGCGCTCCCCCTGTGGGAGCGCACTGACCACCAGGGGGCAGCTCCTGCATTGAGCATCTGTTCCCTGGTGGTCAGTGTGTGTCATAGTGACCAGTTGTTCTGCCGTTCGGTTGATTTGCATATTAGCCTTTTATTACATAGGATAAGGGTATATATAATATGCCCTGGCTGGTGTTCTCAGTGGTTAGTGCAGTGGCCCCCACAATAAAGTGTTTTAGATTATATTCCAGGTCAAGGGCATATACCTGAGTTGCAGGTTTGATCTCTGGCCCCAGCTGGGGCATGTGCAGGAGACAACCAATGGATGTCTCTCTCTCACATGGATGTTTCTCTCTTTCTTCTCTCCCCTTCCTTCCCTTCCACTGTCTCTAAAAAATCAATGAAAAAAGTATCCTCAGGTGAGGATTAACAACAACAACAAAAAAGAATAAGGGTGGACTGCACCGTAGATATTTGGAGAAACCCAAGACTTCCTGTTAGGAGAACTAGGTCAATAAGGCTGGGAAAGTAAATTGGGATGAGGGAAGGAGGCTATAAATCAGTTAGGGAGCAGTGGGAGAAGTTTGGGCTAAGGAAGTGAATTATATCAGCACTTGATGGCAAGTAATATTACTCAGATGACTTGAGGCTCAACCCCAGGTCCTTCCCCCTAGACCAGTGGTCGGCAAACTCACTAGTCAACAGAGCCAAATATCAACAGTACAACGATTGAAATTTCTTTTGAGAGCCAAATTTTTTAAACTTAACTTCTAATGCCAGTTCTTCAAAATAGACTCGCCCAGGCCGTGGTATTTTGTGGAAGAGCCACACTCAAGGGGCCAAAGAGCCGCATGTGGCTCGCGAGCCACAGTTTGCTGACCACGGCCCTAGACCACTCTAAGCTGCAGTGTAGTTTATAGAAATAGAGTAGAAGCAAGTAACAGCAGCAATAAAGAGCAAGTATTATAATGAGACACGAAATGCCCTCAACTCATGGCAGGATGCCAGTTTAAGGAAAATTCTGGCTTCCTAGGATAAAAATGGTTAGCAGCTAGAAAAGTTACTACTTTGCTACTTCTAGTGTTGTCCGCCTGTCAAGTTACTGACAAGTTCCAGGGCTGTGACAGCCTGGGGCACAGGGGAGAGGGATGAGGCAGTGACATTAGCCGTGAGTATACCTCGGCTGGGAGGAGTAGAGTAATTGTAAGGTCCCCTTCCCCCCCTACCGTGTCAAATTCCATATTAATCTCACTAGCAATTCTGGGCTGAGGTTAGAAGATATGAACTTACAGTGTAGTTGCCCAAAGAGTTTTCTCCTCATCAAAAATGTCACCTAGAATATGTTTGCCAGGTTGTCACAAGGCCAGGGATTTCTCCCTGTGCCATTGTGATAGATTTGGATCAACTTTGCTGCATGAAATAGAAAAACACGTACAGGAATAGAATTTGAGACAGTCATGTTACAAATCACTGGCTGTCAGAGTCTGTTCCTCAGCAGCAGGATGAGCATCTCCTAGAAACTTTCTAAAAATGCAGATCCCCCAGCCCTTCCCACCAACACCTCTTGAGTCGGAAACTCTGAGCAACCTCTGTTTTAATAAGGCCTCCTGGTGAATCGGAGGCACGCTGAGACTGTGAGACAGGTCGTTAAAAGTAATGCTAAAGTGAACATTCTTTACATTTGTCTTTTATACACAACTTTGCTTGCTCCTGTAGACTAAATTCCTGGGAGAGGAAGTGCTAGAATCCATACTTACGGCTTGCAGTGGGTTTCAAATACGCCTGCTGATGGTCGGAGGCTCTTCTAACTCACAGGTGGGGGCGAGGGCCTCTGTCCTTGAAGCTGGGGGGCTTAGGACAGCCTCAGCTAACAGAGCGGGGCACGGGGAGGCAGAGTGCTGCTGGGTAACTCCCGGGGCTACGTCACCAAGAGCCGACTTGGCCACTGAAGTGTGTTTGGTTTTGGTTTTGTTTATACGAGTCCTCTCTATGTCAATTAGCCTTGTGTGTGTGTCTCAGATATTCCCTGTTCTGTCATTTGCCTTTTAAATGTATATATATGTTTGTTTATTTGTTTATAAGTTTTAAACAGTTGTTAGGTTAGATGAATCAGCATTTTCCTTTATGGATTTGGGGGTTTCTTGACATTTCAGATAGTGTTTTTCTTTCCAAGATTATAAAACACTCCACTAGAAGCAGTTGGTACTCAATTGGATAACAAATAAGAGAAGGAGGCCCCCCACTCACCGAGTCCAGACTAGCTCAGTGGTGCCCTTATAGACCTTGGCTTCATCGTCTCTGTCCTCCCGCGCTCCTCCGCGTGCCTCCTGCTCCCAGGCAGGAAGAAGACTTGGGGCGCCTTGTGTCACGAAACCAAAGCTTCCTCCCGAAGCTCAAGCTCATGTCTTACGGGCCACAGGTGTGTCACGTGCCACCTCTGTCACATGAGTTAGAAGAGCCTCCGACCATCGGCAGTGTGGAGAAGCGAATAAGTGATAGAGTGAGGAGTTTCAGGTTATTTTTCCCCAAAAATATCTTTTTTAAAATTGTTGTTGTTGTTGTTTTACTTCTTGCCCAAGGATATTTTTTTCCATTGACTTTTTTTTTCTTTTTTTAGAGAGAGTGAAAGGGAAGGGTAGAGACAGAGAGAGAGAGAGAGAGACATGGATGTGAGAGACACACATTGATTGGTTGCCTTCCCCAGGGCCAGGGATTGAGCCTGCAACCGAGGTACCTGCCCTTGACCGGAATCGAACCACAACCCTTCAGTCCGAGGGCCAATGCTCTAACCACTGAGAAAACTGGCTAGGGCCCAAAAAGATCCTTTTATCTCACAATCATGCATTTCTTCCTACTGATTTACTAGTAAAGCACTATTATTATTTACTAGAGGCCTGATGCACGAAATTCGTGCAAGAGTAGGCCTTCCTTTCCCCGGCTGCTGGCACCGGCTTCCCTCTGGCACCTGGGAGCCGGGCTTCCCTCGCAGCCCTGGCTTCGTCTGGAAGGTCATCTGGTCTAATTAGCATATTACGCTTTTATTATTATAGATTACATGCCAAATAGCCACATTATTTGGATCTATTTCTAGATCCTCTAGTCTCTCTTTTTGATATGCCTCTTTACTACTGATCCCAGCCTGGTATTATGTGAATTATTATAGTTTTATTATACATTTTTTATATCTAATATCTAATTGCTCTTTTTTGTCTAGTTTTTCTTTGTTGTTCTCACCTGTTTATACATCTGGATAAACATCAGAATCATTTTGTCAAATTCTTAACATTGTGCATTTTGATTTTGATTGAAATCATGCTGAAGGCTAATTTTATACTAGGGAGAATTTAATCTTTATGATAGTTTTTTTTTGTAGATGAGGTATTCCTTTCATAGGTTTTTTTTATGGTGGATTGTTTGTGTATAGGAAAGGTGTTGATTTTTATTTATAGCTAGCTATTTCACCGCCTCTCTGATAGTTTCTATAAGTTCATTGATATCATAAGGCCTGCAGGTAGCATTTTGTCTTTCCTAATATTCTATTATCTGCTCTTATCCCTCATCGCATTGGTAAGTCTACAGAAGAACATTAAGTAATTAATGGTTGTAGTGAGAATTTTGATTTTTATATTAATGCAGATGTTTCTAGTATTTCACTATTCTGTCTTCTGTTGGCTTTTGCTTCAGGATAGATATTTTGTCAAGGATGTTTCTACCTATTACATTCCTTTCAGTAGCTGTTGAGATCCTTGCACTCACTAATAATCGTGTGAAGTTTTACATTTTTATATTGTTAAATCCATCAGTCTTTTCCTGTATGTGTTTCCTTTGATCTGTTTAGGCAGGCTTACCGAAGCTGAGATCAGTTTTCTAGTCATCTCTACTGGTGTTTAGTCTCCTTTTTAGTCTCACTTTTTAGTATGTACCTTTGTGCAAGCTAGCATTTATTTTGGAGTTAGATATGGGTCATTTCCTCCCCATTGTCATAGGACTACTAATTAAATACTGTCTCTTTCCTACTAAAATGAGTAGGAGGGCTTTTTGCTTTGCTTTTTAATTCTAAGGAGGAATAGAATATTTCCCTCAAATACTCCTGACCCTTCTTGGCCTTGTCACTTAGTTTGCTGTATCATGAGAAAGGTCAGCGGTCAGTGCCTTACCCTGAAGGAGAAATAATATGCCATAAAAATGGATCACCTTTTGGCTGGAAAACAGCAGCTTCTTTCTCTTTAATCCATATATATTCCCCAATCCTAGGAATTAAAAAAAAAAAAATTCTGGATTTGCTCTATGTTAGTTTCATCTGTTGTGACACTCACGAGCATGTGCTAAAGACTCGGGATTTCTGATGAGCTGCTCTCTCCTTCGCGCGTGTTCCTAGCTGGGCAGCATGGGAAGCGCCATGTGCTACGGGGTTGTTGAGCACACCTGGCAGGTCAAGCTAAATGATGTGACGTTGCCACCCCATTACCCATGCTCACCACCCAAAGCCGGCTCCCATTTGGAAGGCAAGGGCAGCGAGAACCTGTTGGCTGCAAAACATGACCTGTGATTCCCACAGGGCAGTTCCCATTAATGACGATCAGATGTGTGTCCTTGCATCGCCTGAAATAAACCAGTAAATAAATGCCAGACGCAGCCGAAACCGGTTTGGCTCAGGGGATAGAGCGTCGGCCTGCGGACTGAAGGGTCCCAGGTTCGATTCCTGTCAAGGGCATGTACCTTGGTTGCGGGCGCATCCCCAGTGGGGGTTGTGCATGAGGCAGCTGATCGATGTTTCTGGCTCGCTATCCCTCTCTCTTCCTCTCTGTAAAAAATCAATAAAATATATTTTTTAAAAAATAATAAATGCCAGACGCCTTCTCTCCTTCACACAAGTACGTGTGTCTTTTCTTACGTAATTTTTATCTTGCAACTAGTACTTGCATCTTCTCTCCAGCTGACTTTAGTTAACCCCAGAGCTTTTCTTTCTTGTCCTCCTTCCTGGCCATCTGATGCCTGAGGGAAAAGAACACTTGACATATGTAGCAGCCCCTGACTCATTCCCAAGATTTTACATATCTGCCTGTCTTGTTACATATATATCTATCTACTTAGGGGTGTGTCTATTGTCTGTGTGCCTATCTGTCTGTCTGTCTGAGAGATCTATTTCTGATCATGTAAGAAATATATGCTCATTGTATAAAGTTGTAAAATTCAGAACCATCTGAAGAAAATAAAAACGATGGTATTATGTAACCTGCAGGTAGTATTTTGTCTTCCCTCCTATTTATCTGCTCTTATCCCTCACTGCATTGGTAAACCTACAGAAGAATATTAATGAATTAATGGAAATAGTGAGAATTATGTTTTATTAGCTAGAAACAAGTACTGAAAATATGTTGGCATATTTCCTTTCAGTATTCTACGTGTACACATTCAGAACTAACTTTTTTTTTTTTACATCTCTCACTGTTTCCTTTACCTCTCTCTTTGCCTTTTTGATTAGAAGGCTCCCACAGGAAAAAAGAAATGATTCCAAGAGCTTGGTAGATCGAGTGAACTATTTAACTCAAATGTACCTTATTCTAAATAACAAATGGTGCAAAACCTTTATTCATTTATTCCCTTTGTCAAATTTCATACTGGTTTGTTATTATGATTTATAAGAGCTCTTTATATATCTGAATAAAATTTATATGTTTGTAATGTCCTTGTCTGTTTTGCATGTTGCCAGTTCACTATAATTCTGCTAACTGTGTTTACAATGACCTCTCTTTTACATTTATAAAGTTTATCTGATTTTTCCTTGTGGCTTTTGTGTGTTAAGGCTTTTTGAAGAGGAATTTCCATGCTCTGTGGTTATTAAAATGTTATCTTGAATTTTCTTTAAATTAACTTACAATGTTTTTAATGTTTAGCCTTAGATTGTTACATACATTATAAGGTGGATTTTCTACCCACCCCCCAAATTGTTTCAACACTATTTATTAATATTTCATCACCATTTGAAATTACTCCAATCTCATATATTGAATGCCTAAATATGTGGCATTATGTTATTGACTCTCTACTATGTTCCTTAAATCTGTCTATGCTTGCATAAACACAACTTTGCTTTGTTGTAGCTCTACAGTATATTCTGGTATCTAGTAGGGTAATGTCCTTTCCTTTTGTACATTTAAATTTTTGTTTTAATTTTTTAATTACAGTTTGTATAAGTGTTATATTAGCTTCAGGTGTATAACACAGTCATTAGACATTTATATACCTTGCAAAGTGATCACGTGATAAGTCTAATATCTACCTGGCACCATATATAGTTATTACAATATTATTGACTATATTCCCTACATTGTACTTTATACTCCTATGACTGTTTGGTTGGTTGGTTAGTTGGTTGGTTTGGCAAACACCTCTAGGAGTTTATTTCTTTCCCCCTTTGTTTAATTACAAATTTTTTCAATTACAGTTTACATTCAATATTATTTTGTATTAGTTTCAGATATACAGCATGGTGGTTAGACATTCACGTACTTTACAAAATATTCCCCCTGATATTTCTAGTACCCACATGGCACCATACATAGTTACCACAATATTTTCGACTGTATTTCCTATGCTGTACTTTACATCCCCATGACTATTTTGTAACTACCAATCTGTACTTCTTAATCCCTTCATTTTTTTTTACCCAGTCCCTCAACCCTCCTCCCCTCTGGCTGTTCTCTGTATCTATGAGTGTTTCTGTTTTACTTGTTCATTTATATTGTTCTTTAGATTCCACATCCCATGGCTGTTTTTTTGTCGCTGAATTTGTATATTTTAATTCCTCCACCTTTTTCACCATCCTTCCAACCCCCCTCCCATCTGGTAACCATTCGTTTGTTCTCTCTGCATTTGTTTCTGTTTTGTGTTCATTTATTTTATTTTTTAGATTCCACAAGTGAAATCATATGGTATTTGTCTTTGTCTGACTTATTGCACTTAGCAAAATACCCTCTAGGTCTGTCCATGTTGTCTCAAATGGCAAAATTTCATTCTTTTGAGTGGCCTTAGTAGTATCCCATTGTGTATATGTACCACATCTTCTTTAGCCATTTGTCTACTGATGGATACTTGGGTTGCTTTCATATTTTGGCTATTTTAAATAATGCTGCCGTGAACATAGGGGGTGCATATATCTTTTTTGAATTAGGGTTTTGGATTTCTTTGGATAAATACCTAATTGGCATTGCTAGGTCATATGGTAGTTCTATTTTTAACTTTTTGAGGAACCTCCATACTGTTTTCCATAGTGGCTGCACCAGTTTACAATTCCATCAACAGTGCACAAGGTTCCCTTTTCTCCATATCCTCACCAACATTTGTTGTTTGTTGATTTATTGGTGATAGCCATTCCAACAGGGGTTTTATAGTTTCAAGTCTTACATTTAAGTGTTGGGTCTATTTTGAGTTTCTTCTTACATATATAACAACGCGGTCCAGTTTCATTCTTTTGCAGGAATTTGAACAGTTTTCCCAACACCACTTATCAAATAGATTGTCATTACCCCAGGGCATATTCTTGCCTCCTTTGTCACAGATTGACCATACAGGTGTGGGTTTATTTCTGGGCTCTCTGTTCAGTTCCATTGATATGTATCTGCTTTTATGTCAATACCATGCTGATTTGGTTGCTATAGTTCTATAGTATTCCTTTTCTACATTTACTTAGATATTTGTAACTTTACACTCCCAGATGAACTGGAAAATAGCTTAACATAAAAAAACCAAGTAATGTTTGCCTAAAGATATCCCTCACAATACCACATGATTTAGGACCGGTCTATATAGTGATTGTGTGCCAGGAAAACAATTAGACTCCCATCAGTGATGTTCTTTCTCTCGGTCGTTATGGAAATATCAGTGATTAATATTGTCCTGTGTTTCTTCTGTCAAAGTACGTGTGTGTGTGTGAGTGTGTGTGTGTGTGTGTGTGTGTGTGTGTGTGTGTGTAAAGTCTGTACCTAATCAATTTATTGTAATATTGTATGATGTACAGTAAGATCAGTGTCCTGTGTTTTCATCCTTTGTGAATTAAAATTTCTCACTTGTTTTTTGTAACAAAACCAGTAAATATTTTTTTGTTTCAACAGCTTGAGTTTTAGTAGAAAATATATTAAAGGCTGAAAGAAAACCCCAATGAGAATGTATAGACTAATTTGGGAATGTTGTGGATACACTTAATAACAGTATTGAATGTTTCCATTCATTCACCTACGCAGTTTTATTTATTGTATCTTAAGGTTTTTTCCCTGAGAGTAAGTTTTTTCTTGATATTTCTACCCTTCATTTGTTCATATGAACTTTAGAATCACTTTGTAGAGCTTTACAAATCTCTTTGTAGAGATTTCCTGTTGGGCATTATTAGAATTGCCTAAAATTTGTTAATGTGGGAAAAATTAACATCTTTATAATAATGGAGCTTCTCAAGGAATGTGGCACACCGCTTCATTTAGTCAAAATGTCTTTATTGACCTTCAGTAAAACAGATAGCTATCTTTAAGTATCTACACAGTTCTTAAGTTCTTTTCTCAATATTTTTATTATTTTTTGCTCTTGCCAAATTTTCTAACTGTTCATAGTAGATATATAAGAAAGTTGATGGATAGAGGGAGGGTGCTTGCTTGTTTATTTTACCAGCCAGTTCATTGCTGGGAAGACAGGCATCCACCCAAAAATTGTACAAACAAGTATAAAATTACAATTAAGCATATGAGAGATCCGGGGGATATAAGATAATACAAGACAGGACAATAAAGGTTTTATTGAGGAAAAATGGTGAGGAAGTGTCTCAAAGAATAAGTAGGAATAATCTCCTTTCCTGTCGATGACAAAAGAGAATTTTAACAGCAGAAAGGAAAGGCTTACTCCCAGAAGAAAGGACACCCCTTTATATTGAGTTTGCATTTTGAGAAGCATGTTCATGTGCTTCACATTTTGCTCACATTTGGATGTGGGTTTGCAAGGACATTATTGGGTCTTGCTTCTCCCACTGCACATGTGTATAGTGTTGCTGCGAAGTGTCCTGTTCAGTAGGTAACCAGGCACCAGGTTTTCTGTTAAAAACTAACAAAATAATAAGCACTGACATGAGGTTATGGGGCTGTAGACTGGTCTGGAGAGGAGTGTGTGGGCAGTGCGGAATACAGCATATATATATATATATATATATATATATGAAAACATGCTGGGGATTATGAGTCCTACTATCTTTACTCTCCAGGTATGGATTTGCTCTTTGCTACATACTGGGATTTCACATACCGCTTCTTTATGAGTTGAAGAGTTTCGTTTTTTTTAAAGAAAACAAAGGAACTACAACTCCCCAATGTAAAATATTATCTCTTGAAGAACAATTCTGTATTGGTCAGTATTCACAAGTAAAAGGTCATGGGAATAATTTTATTGTGTGTTACCTAAAAGGAAAATAGAAAAATGAATTGAAAGTGTATATATTGAATATGCTGTTGGATGTCATGAAAATAATTGAAGTTAAAAAGTTATTGGATGATACAGGAAGATGGAAGGATGATAACTGGGGAGTATTTTCTATGCTAAACCCCCATTTCTATGAGGATTCAGATGTTATCATTCTTAAAAAACACTGAGACTTTTGAGGATAAAGTTATAGATAGAAGCTTCTGAAGGAAATATGTGGGAGGGTTACTTCTATCTGAGAATAAACTATATCAGCTGGAAAAAAATACAGAGTGACGGTAGCAATTCAAATTTCCATTACAAGAGGAGATGGACTTAGTCCTGTCCATGATATACAAGTAAATATATGCTTGCAGTGGGCTCTTATGTAAAATAAATTGAAACGTATTACAAAGCACAGTGAAAAGTGGGTTATTGCAAATGAGTCATAACACCTGTGTAGGGGGAAAAAGGGAGTAGAAAATTCTATGGTGTGGATCCCCAAAGCAAGTTTCTGACATCCAAATGTTAGAGCTGTAGGAAATACATAGATGGTGATTTCAGGGTTTGCTTTTTATTTGTGAGAATTTACTTTTAGAGCACAGCTGTCTGAGACATTTTTAACTTTATTTTCTTAACCGACTTTTATTTCTAATCCACTACTGGGAAGTAACTTAAACCACTTTGACTATTTACAATCGCCAGGAACTATTTGGGGGGAGCATATTTCAGTTGCCTTCGATACTTAGAAGTAGATGATACCTGTTCAGGTTTGGGGTGCTCTTCTCCCCAAATCTCCCAACTCGAGGTGTGCTTCAAAGAAAGGAAGTCTCAGTCAGAACTCTGCTACTCATGGAGTGTATGTGTAGCACATTGCTTAAAGCAGATCTTAGAGTCTTAACCTGCTCTATAAGAGAGTTGCAATCCCAGTTGTTTTTTAAGGAACCTGAACTAGCCCTTATTGCAAGGTTCCTTCTGGGAAGACATGACAGTGTTCATCATACTCACTAGTGAAAAGATGAGAGTTTTCCCTCTAAGATCAGGAACAAGACAAGCATGCCCACACTTGAAGGCATTACGCTAAGTGAAATAAGGCAGACAGAGAGAGAAATACTACACGGTATCGCTTATATGTGGAATCTAAAAAGTAAAAAACTTAAACTCACAGAAACAGAGTAGAAAAGTGGTTGCCAAGGGGGCAGGGGATGGGGGAAATAGGGAGAGATTGGAAAGCAGGATATAAAGTTTAAATTATAAGGTCTGAGGATCTAATGTATAATGTGACTACAGTTGATAACAGTGTTTTGTATAATTGAAATTTTCTGAGAGAGAAGTTAAATGTTCTAACACACAGAAAAAGGTAAATATATGGGGTGATGGATGTGTTAACTGACTTTCATGTCTGAGTGTATAAAATCACCACACTATGCGCTTTAAACATCTTGTAATTTTATTTGTCAGTTATATCTCAATAAAGCTAAAGAAGTAAATTATCAACAACATAATACCCTTTTCCAATCATTTATTTGTCTATCCCAGTGGTCGGCAAACTCATTAGTCAACAGAGCCAAATATCAACAGTACAACAATTGAAATTTCTTTTGAGAGCCAAATTTTTTAAACTTAAACTTCTTCTAATGCCCTTCTTCAAAATAGACTCGCCCAGGCCGTGTTATTTTGTGGAAGAGCCACACTCAAGGGGCCAAAGAGCCGCATGTGGTTCACGAGCCGCAGTTTGCCGACCACGGGTCTATCCTATCTAGTAAAGAGGGAATGTGCTAATTGACCATCACACCCTCACAAATATGGTGGCACCCACAGCCAGTAAGGAGGAAATATGCTAATTGACTGCCACACCCTCAAAGATGGCAGCGTCCACTGCCACAAGATGGTGGCGCCCAATCCCCTCAGCCCCGCTGGGGTGGCAGGCACACCGCATGGCCGGGCCCACCCCCAGGCAGGTCCAGCTGCTCTGCACACCTGCCTCCACAGTCCCCCAGTCCCTTCAGCCCCCAGCCACCCAGGGCCGGCCCAAGGCTCAGGCAAGCCTCAGATGGCGGCTGCCCAGCCGCCTAGGGCCAGCCTGAGGCTCAGGTAACCAGAGCTGGCCGAGGCTTGCACTGCTGGCAGTGGCAGCAGCAGAGGTGTGATGGGGGCATTGCCTTCCCCTGATTGCTGGGTGGCCTCCCGCCCCTGAGGGCTCCTGGACTGTGAGAGGGGGCAGGCTGGGCTGAGGGACCCCCCCCCTCCAATGCATGTATTTTCATGCACCGGGCCTCTAGTTTTTTTTTTTTTTTTTTTTTATAAATTTGTTGCTATGTTAATCTCTCATGAAATTAAGGGTAATATAATAGGGAAAAATGATTCCCTCCCATAAAAATATTCCTTGAGCAACAGCCTAAGTTTGCTCCAGATTGTCTATAAAGTTGTAGAGACTATTTTAGAAAAAGAGCAAAACTATCGACAGTTTCCAGTCATTAGCAGGGGCTCTCAAAAAAAAAAAATCTCACATAAGACTACCACCAAGGAAACTGGGTGGCAGGATAAATTCTGTGCTAGATTTCTAGCAAAACTGGAAATTGGGCAGTGAATTGGGTCAATAATTGCACTTCTTTAGCAATGTCTTAGGAAGTACTAATGTCCTTTCATTTCTTAGGAAGTACTAATGAGCAGGTATATTTCTCTAGTTTACTTCTCAGCATCTATTTTAGATGATAGTTGGAATTTAGGTTAATAATGATTACCTAATTTATTTAAAATTCCATAAATGTTTTATTTCACTCTGTATGTCGAGTAGAGACTTAGATTCTGTGAGTATGTCACCTACTGCAAAAGCATTGAAAATGTAAACGTTTCCTTTAAGTATTCCCATAGTAACTTTGGAACTATTAGGTTTAGCTATGGATGGCAGAATCGCCTGGAGGACTCTTTGGAACGCAGGTTGCTGAGCCCCATCCAGCAGCATGCCAGTAACAAGTGTAGAAATGTAACGGGTGGATGTGGTGGAAATAGGATCTCCAGTGAAGGATGCTTTCTTCCCTGCTGCCTTGGCTACAATCATGTATAAGTGAAGTTTTCTAAAATTGTCACAAATGAGAGATACGTTGGCTGCGGGAAACCCCCTTCTCAGACAGAAAGGAGAAATATTCAAGTCTGGGGAGAAGAGAAGGCTAAGAACTGAGATATAAGTGAAAATTGTGCATTGTAACTGAGGTTCCTTAACTTAGCACACGCAGTATTAGAGCGATTAATCCATTTGTAGTTAGGCTCTTGAATTTAATGAATATATGATTAGTCAGTTTATGCATTATTAAAAATATTTTAGATTTAGGACTTAGTTCTCTTGAGTTATTGAAGAGCCATAGAAAATTAAATAAAAATAAAAATAGCTGTTGCCCGACTGCTGTGGCTCAGTGGTTGAGCGTTGACCTAGGAACTAGGAGGTTATGGTTTGATTCCTGGTTGGGGCACATGTCTGGGTTGTGGGCTTGATCCCAGGTGGGGGAGGGGGGGCATAGAGGAGGCAGTTGGTCAGTGATTGTCTCTCATCATTGATGTTTCTATCTCTCTCTCCCTCTTTCTTCCTCTCTGAAATCAATAAAAAAAATTTTTTAAAAATACATCTGTTAAATGAAATATTACATGACTTTATATACGCTGGTGATTTTTTATTTCTTTTTAAAAAAATATATTTTATTGATTTTTTACAGAGAGGAAGAGAGAGGGACAGAGAGCCAGAAACATCAATGAGAGAGAAACATCGATCAGCTGCCTCCTGCACACTCCCCACTGGGTACGCGCTTGCAACCAAGGCACATGCCCCTGAGCAGAATCGAACCCGGGACCCTTGAGTCCGCAGGCCGACGCTCTATCCACTGAGCCAAACCGGTCAGGGCTATGCTGGTGATTTTTATTATGTGAATTCTTTAAATACTTTAGGGGGGGAAATCAATCCCTTTGAAAGAGAGTGTAGAAACATATTCAGATTTAAATTAACTCTTAAATCATTAATTGCGTAAATAAAACTTTTGATTTAAACCAGAAACTTGTAAAATTATTATCACAAGCATTCAGCAAACTGAAGTTTTTACTCCTTTAAAAATGTCATGAACTCTAGTGAATGTACTTTACTTTAAGTGAAAACAGAATAGCCAGTATGGTAAAACAACTTTTTAGGAAGTGCATCACACAGTTGTGTGGAGCCTGGTGAAGCAGAGAATGGAAGGAGACAGAAGATGAAAGGACTGGCACTATTTTGTCACGTGATTTGGTTTTGTTTTTTTTCGATTGTTATAAGGTTATTTGTGTGATAGGAAAGGATACATCTCCCACTATTAAAGATCATCATAAAAACGCTTAAAAGGAGAGAGACCAGTTTTAACGAAAGCGCAGAGCAGCGTTTCTGTGTGTGTGATGGGCAGCCCTGGGGGCAGGCTGACCCTCGATTAGCAGGAGGTGAAAGCTGCCTTCCCCTCCGGAGTGCGTGGGGGTCGTTGGATGTCACGCTTGGCTGTGCGCCTTTCTCCCATTGTCCAGGATCGCCGGGCACCGCTTTGCTCACTCATCACCCTCCTGTCTCTGCCCTGCCCCCGTGTCTCCACAGATCATTTTGTGTTTCTCTCCCGTCGGCCACACGCTGCGAGTTCGAGCTCGGAAGTTCCCAGCCATAGTTAACTGCACGGCTATTGACTGGTTTCATGCGTGGCCGCAGGAGGCTCTGGTCTCAGTCAGCAGGAGGTTCATTGAGGAAATCAAGGGGATTGAGGTATGTCGTGTCAGCCTCTGCATATCTCCCACACACACACACACACACACACACACACACACTCTCTCTCTCTCTCTCTCTCACACTCTCACACACACACACTCACTCACTCTCTCACACTCACTCTGACCAAAAGTCCCAATAAATGCTTTCCAAAATACACCTCCTATCAGCAAGTTGTCCCTGTTTGTTGAAGATGATAAGATCATCTGTTAGTTTATATTCCGTGGGATACGATAGTTGACATTTTTACACCAAGTGGAGGTGCATGTGTGTGTGTCTGTGTCTGTACAGACAGACACACCCACACAACACGTGAGCATGTGCTCCTCATGCCCTGACTCGCCAGAAGGCCAGGAGCTTGGGAGAGCACGGTGCCCAGCCCTGACCTACACCGGGCCGCGAGCTCCGACTTCCTCCCAGGTGAGAGGTTAACATCAGGAAACACAGCGCACTGGTCCTTCCGTTCACACGACCAGCTTGATGACGTGAACGCGATAAAGCGGAATCCGCAGGCAAAAGGTAGCTACTGACTCTCTCCCTCGAGTACACTGGTATGTTGAGCCCTCCTTGTAATTATTAGGTGATAAAATTAAGCCCTACCTAATTCCCAGGAGTGCAGTGAGCCCGGCAATAGCCTGAGAAACTTGTGTTAATAATTGTGACCATTATTCGTCACGTTTAATGATTTTTCCAGATTTTAACGTATAAAATATCTCTGGTAGGCTTTCATGCGATGTTAGTGTTAGTCTCCATTAAAGGGGCGTCCTTGGACTCTCCAGGAAGACACGGGATCACTTTGAATTCCAGGCATCTTGTCACCTCGCCTCTCAGAGGAACCTGAGGACAAACCTCCCTGGGACATGTTCGCAATCCCCACCCTTCCAAACTGCCTGATCAGAAAGGCCCCCGATCCAAATGACACTTCGTTTCTAGGGAGTTTCAATGACACTTTCATACTCACCGCCCTTTCGCCTTCACATCTGAACCCTCAAATTAAACGCTCTGGCGCGGGCTTTCTCCTGGCTAAATTACTGCGAAGGAGCTTGGATGTGCCAGTGACCATTGACATCTGCTGGATGAGGCGGGACTTGCATCACTTTAAGTCCAGAGGCTCCTGGCAGGTGCTGCGCTCTGTCTCATGGTATCAGGGCGCCTCCTGTAGGATGCCGAGGGCCACACAGGGATCTAGAGAGCACGTTACTCTTCCTGTGGGGCTGAGCGATGCCTGGAGACAAATTAGCCAGACGATTTCATCTCAGAGCGGTGCGCTTGCTTAACTCTCCCACCTCCCTAATTTGTTACTCAGGAGCCATAATTATAATTCTGAGCGCAACGCGTCCATGTTCTAAGCACGCGTGGTGCCTTTTCTGTAGAGGTCAAAAATAGCTCTTCGGTTTTTCTTTTTTTTTTGAATGAGCACTAATTTGATCACTTTCTTAGCTTTAATTTCCATGATGTAGACTGAAAGTTACCAGCATAATTTGGGCCCTTCTTAATTATTGACCTCATTTGCTGAGTGGAAGGGGCTTACCCAAGGTGACCCCCCTTCAGCCACAGAGGAAGGATTCATTAAAGGCAAGCCGTTCGGTGTGTGTGGACATGTAATTTGCAGTCAGTACGCACGCAGCACCCAGGGGTGTGGGCTGACTGCGTCTATGTAAATGTTTGTGTTCTTGCTTGTTACCTGGCATTGAACTAAATGACAGCGGACAGAATGACCACAATCATTTCCCATCCCAGTGCCATTGGGGATTTATCTGAAGACTGTCATGCACACGCCTCCTCATGGGAGATTTGGAAACTCCCTAGGAGTGGGGCTCCAGGTGATAACTGGGGGGAGAGGGAGTGTCCCTACTGAGAAGTGCATGGGTCCCAGTTAGGAACAATTCAAGACGAAATGCGGGAGACACAGGAGTTAGAAGACAAAGCCCTGGTTCTGCTTTTCAAGTCAGAAGGGAGCCCAGACGTGCTTGGAAGCAGGCCCCGCGGAGAGAAGAAAGGACTGAGCGGCGAGGACACGGGCCCCGGGGCTGAGGAGCGAGGCTGGCATGGGCGGGGGCGGAATAGAGAGCTGAGCAAGGTGGGTGAGCCATCCTGCTCAGGCCGTTCGGCCGCCTGGAAGTTAAAACTCTCTCACCTTGCGATGGGATGCAGCCTGAACATACTCGCCCAAGTCGGCATCGTTGGCTTTTTCAATGAACCGACGTTACCCCACTCGCCGCCAAGTCTCCCATCCAGGGCGTGTTGCAGGGTTTGGTAACATCTAAATGGTGCATTTGAATCCCATTTTCCAAACCCATGGTAAAAAACTTCCCACTCAAAGAGGAAAGTGACTTTATTGCTGATTTTAAAGACTGATGTCTTCAGGTGTCTCTAAGTGCCTTTATAAACGTTAGGCCAGGCATGAAGAGTAGACGGCATTTGGTGAATCCAGGTGTGTGAGCAGTGTTTCTATTGATGATTTTTGGCACAGTTTTTTCGGTGAAACATGAATGAGGATTATCCCATATGGATTTATGAAGTAGAAAGATAACCGTGTGCAATAGAAATTCTATGCATTTGGGGGAAATATCCTGTTGGTGGGGAATATTGACATAATTTTAAAAGAGCAAAACAAAATCAAATGCAACCGAATTTACCTTGCAACTGCCTAAGTCTCATGTGGGCTTTAGCCTATGCTCACATACACGGGGAAGGTCCGGGTGGGCCTTAATATGTCCCCATTCTCCAGCCCTCTCTCTCCTGGACACATGCACACTGACAGACTGTCCATCAGACAGTTCTTGCTCTGTGCGTATGAGTCAAATTTAGAAGAGAACTGGGGAAAGTAGTAGGCTGCTGCTTTTGAGGGCTTTGTTATATAAACTTTAGGAATCTATCTCAAAAGGAGAGTCCAGTTTTTATAGCTGCCCAGGCACCTGGACATGCTGTTAAGCCAAAAGGTTAGCTAAATCCAAGTGGAGGCGTCACTGCCTCCAAATTATAGTTCAGCGGCTCTCGTCTAGTGCTGGCCTCACCGGACCAGCTGCGCCATCTCTTGCTTCATCTCTTTGCCATCAAAGGGGTAGCTGGGTTCTGTCTCACCTGCTCACAGCCTCAGAGCCCTCAGCCGCTGCTCTGTTTTAATGTTCTGTCCAAGAGCCACTGACGTTCCTTTTTTCAGTGATGGGAAACTCACCTGGAAGCTTGCTGGCTTTGACTGGGCTTGATCTTGCCTTTGACCCAAACTTGGTCTCTAAAAGACAGAATTAAAAGCATGAGTAAACTAACAACACAATGCATCCACCAGACAAGGTGACAAGAAAACCCCAAGAAATAACACGTGACTTAGAAAACTGTGTCTGGTGCTACACGTAACACTGTGGCTGCTCGGTCTGGTGGTAGTAATCTCGCCGGGACTGCTGTTGGTGTACTGTTACCATCACCAGCAGCAGAAGCGTCACCTCCCTGCATTTGCATTGCTCCCCACCTCCAATCAGCAACCTTCTAAGAAGCACTCGCTGTGCCCTGTTGCCCAGGTGAGGGGCTGGAGGCCATAAGCACAGGGTCACTCAGCAGGTCGGAGGCCCATCCGCACTTGGATACGAGAGCCCGTAGTCCTAAATCCTGCTCTTGACTGTTGCACCGATGTTTGATTGTCCTGAAAGAGGAATAAAAGGAAAGGAAGGAAAGAAGCAGAGTAAAAAGGAGTAATGAAAGTTTAAGGTTTGGTTTTATGGGCAGGAGGAGGAAGTATAGGGAAGCAGTAATTTGCCCAACTTGACAGAACTGGGAATCTAATCCAGGTTCTGGGATTCGAGCCCTGCATCCCTCTGGGAGTGATTAGCACCATGAAGAGTGTAGGAGAGATGCTCAAATGCATTACTGCCCGTGTTATGCATTTTTAAATCTCCTTTATTTAATTAACCAAGCTGATAACCACAAGGATCTAATGCAGATATTCTCTCCTTTTACCAGCCCCCAAAAGGGGCTAAAAAGTACAAATAATTTTATAATTCAGCAGTTTGGAATTGTTGCAACATTAATATACATTAATATAGAGATTAAATATGTGCACTTTTACATATCAATTATATTTCAATAAAGCTTCAAAAAGGAACAGAAATAATTCCTGAGAAAAACTTTCAAGATGGACTGTAGGTATGTATATGACATATGCTACAAAGTTTTCCTAAGTTAAACTTTAAAAAGAAAATTTTCTTTCACCTGCCCCTTCTCTTTTGAGTATAATACTTTTGAAAGTCTGAATGTGAAAGTACAGACCGATATACTCTTTGCTGGTCTTGGGAAGGTGTAAAATCCTACATAACACGGACGATGTCTCATTTAGTTCTGGCCTCCGGGTACCAGTCTTCGTTGGAATTTTGCTGTCTGCCACTTTCAATAGCAGGGACATCCGGGGCCTTCGCTTTAAGAGTCAGGGGCTGAGGTACTCAGCGTGGCAGCAGTTGTCTATGTTTTTCTGTTTACAGCGAGCCAAGTGTGAGTGGAAATGAAGCACTTTTTTTTTAATGTGTGGAAAAAGCAGTTTCAACTTTGCATTTGATTATGCATGAATGTAACATTGTTTTCCAAAGCTGCTTTGTGGGGAAATCTTGGATTTATAACCATTTGCAGGGTGATTTTTGCCTTCACCATGATTGCCTGCTGAATACCTCCAGAATGGGGTCACCTGGTTTCATTAAGGGGCACACGTGGCAGGAGTGAGGTGCCTCGTTCTCAGGTCTAAAAGGGGAAAACACAGCTCTAGCTGGTTTGGCTCAGTGGATAGAGCATCGGCCTGCAGACCGAAGGGTCCTGGGTTTGATTCCGGTCAAGGGCACGTCCCTCGGTTGCAGGCTCCACCCTGGCCTGGGCCCTGGTCAGGGTGCGTGCAGGAGGCAACCAATTGATGAGTTTTCTCACATCCATGCTTCTCTCTGTCTTTCCTTCTCTCTCCCACTTTCTCTACAAAGCAGTGGAAAAATATCTTCAGATGAGGATTAAAAATAAAAAAATAAAAAATAAATACAAGGAGAAAACACAGCATGGCATCACCATCCCTGCAGCAGCCCCAGCAGCCAAATCCTCCCTGCCACCCCCCTCAAAAAAAAGCTGGAGAGAAATGAATGGCAGAATAAATAATTTATGCTAATGAAATTACTGCAATTAGTAGTTCTACAATGACCCTTTAAAAGCCACAGCTGTTAATGTCAGGAAGTGCTGTCACTACTGACCTTATCATAAGAGAAAGTGACAAATGGAGAATGCAGGGAAGACCAGTCATCAAAGAGGTCTGTTCTGGACCGATTAGAGTTTTCTGAAAAACAGTGTGAATTGCAACCAGCTGCTCCCTGGCTCCGCTGGCCTCCCATGCTGTGCCATTTTGTTAAGCCCCATAACAATAGTTATTTTGCCCCACTGAGACAAGTTGTCTCGGGCCACTTCCAGCTCTCCCGGAAACCACTTCTTCCACGGATTTACAAATGAAACTGTTGTTTAAGAGAGCTTTCCGGGCAGCCCAGGAGCCTCCTCATAGGGATCATGGCTGGGCAGAGGCCAGGCTTGCTCTGTAAGGACATTGCACTTGGCTGGGGAGGTATGTATCTACATTACAGAAGCATGTATGCTGCACCCTTTCAGTTCACATTACAAGACAGGACAGGAGTGAATTTTTACCCATGTTTATATTGTAAGTCAGGCTCCTTTAAAAATAAAATCCTGCCTGGCTGGCGTGGCTCAGTGGTTGAGCGTCTGTCTACCTGTGAACCAGGAGGTCACGGTTTAATTCCCAGTCAGGGGACATGCCCTGGTTGTGGGCTCGATCCCCAGTGTGGGATGTGCAGGAGGCAGCCAATCAATGATTCCCTCTCATTAATGTTTCTATCCCTCTCTGAAATCAATAAAAATATATTTTAAAATAATAATAAATAAAAGGTTTTGCTTCTGCTACTGGTGATGGATTTGTATTCAAGATTTAATTTTTGCTTTAAAAACATGTCCGTTACTAGTGAAATGGACTTTTAATGGGCAGAACAATCTGAAACGTACGCATTTTAAACCCACTCGGGAATTTTTCACGCGGAGGGGAAGCTGAGTGTGTAGACGGTGCCCAGGAACACTTGTTTTTCGCCCCGAGGACTGGCCTGTCTCTCCTCACATCCCCGGCTCTCATATTGATGGTGCAGGTTGGAAGCATTTAACTGCATCACCAGCCACTTGTGCACAATTTTCCCAAAGATGTCTGTGTGTTATTGACAACACTTTGGTAAATTATGTGTGACTTTCCTGAGAGTTGGTGTAGCTCATTTAATTCATATTAATTGATTTTTAGGCTTCCCTTGATTAATTGAACCTGGTTCATCTTGTACAGAATGCAATAAATAATCATTAAAATGAGGGAGATGTGACTCTACAAATTAAAAAGTTAACTACTTCAGAAGTCACAGAGGACAAATGGAAAGAGTGCATGGCGGGGGGAGGTTCTTCAGGAAATGTTCAAAGGAGAGTTGATTGGTTTTTTTCTCCCTAAATGAGAATAGAAATGATCATGATATTTTTCTCCCAGAAGCACCGACTTTTATACCTCACCATCCCGTTGGTGTTCACACGGATTCTTAGACATTTGCATTTCTCAGTTTTCAGCTTTTCTTCTTTCTTTTCTTCATTGGCTGCAGGGTTGTTGGTTTACTTTGCCTAAAGTTAGGTTTGAAAGCAACACCACAGATAGTCCTCAGAGTACTGTGTCTCAGTTTCTCCATTTTGTCTTTCTCACGCTTGATAGATAAAAGTCAAGCTGTGAAAAGCAGCGCTTGTGTTCCACTGGATTTGGGGTTCGGGGTGTGGCGCACATTAAAAATCCTCTCCTCATTGTCAAGAAGAGGTTAGCAAAGCTGACTGCTTTTTCTTGTCATCTCTCTAATCCTGTGGGTAGCTCTTAAAGACTAGGGAAGTGTTCCTAGATTCTACTGTAATTTGTTCTGGCTTTTGGGGGAAAAATACTGTATAAATTTGGTAATTTTTCTTTTTTTTAAATTACAGGTGTTTTTTTTTAATCTTTATTGTTGAAAGTATTACACATGTCCCCCTTCTCCCCTGTTGACCTCTCCCAGCCAACCCCCCCCCCCCTGCAGTTTTGTTTTGACGTGAGAGAATTTCACATGAATTGCAATGTTTGTGTTTTCAGCCCCTGGACAAAGATTCCATTAGCTTGTTCATGGCACACGTTCACACCAGCGTCAATGAAATGAGTACCAGGTATTACCAAAATGAGAGAAGATACAACTATACCACCCCAAGGAGTTTTCTAGAACAAATATCCCTGTTTAAGAACCTGTTGAAGAAGAAACAAAAAGAGGTATCCCAAAGGAAAGAGCACTTGGTGAATGGCATTCAGAAGCTGAAAACCACAGCCTCTCAGGTATGACCAGGGTGGATTATTACCGACATCTATGCTTCTAACATTTTTTAAAAATTTATTTTTGAAGCAACATTTCAAACCATTTATATAAGACTAGAGGCCCGGTGCATGACATCCGTGCACTGGAGGGGGGTACCTCAGCCCGGCCTGTGCCCTCTCGCAGCCCGGGACCCCTCGGGGGATGTCCGACTGCTGGGGAGCAGGCCTAAGCTGGCAGTCGGACATCCCCCATGAGGTCCTTAGCGCTGCCACAGAGGCAGGAGAGGCTCCCACCACTGCCACTGCACTCGTCACCATGAGCCCGGCTTCTGGCTGAGTGGCACTGCCTTGGAAGCAGGAGAGGTTCCTGCCACCGCCGCTGCACTTGCCAGCCATGAGCCCGGCTTCTGGCTGAGTGGCGCTCTCCCTGTGAGAGCGCACTGACCACCAAAGGGCAGCTCCTGCGTTGAGCATCTGCCCCCTGGTGGTCAGGGTGTGTCATAGTGACCAGTCGTTCCGCTGTTTGGTCAATTTGCATATTAGCCTTTTATTATATAGGACTAGAGGCCTGGTGCACGAATTCATGCACCCGTGGGGCCCCTTGGCCTGGCCTGCGGGATTGGGACGAAACCGGCTCTCCAACATCCCCCGAGGGGTCCCGGATTGCAAGAGGGTGCAGGCCAGGCTGAGGGACCACATCGGTGCAGGATGGGGGCCAGGAAGGGATGTGGGAGGTTGGCCAGCCTGTGGAGGGGCCGCGGGAGGGCTCCAGGGTGTGTCCAGCCGTCTCGCTCAGTCCCAATTGGCCAGACCCCAGCAGCAAGCTAAACTAACGGTCGGAGCATCTGCCCCTGGGTGGTCAGCGCACGTCATAGTGAGCAGTTGAGCGGCCTTAGCATATCATTAGCATATTACGCTTTGATTGGTTGAAGGGCCAATCAGTCGACCGGACACTTAGCATATTAGGCTTTTATTATATAGGATACCTGATGCTACCATGGCTGATGTGGCTCTGTTGGTTGAGCATCGTCCCATGCATTGAGAGGTTGCTGATACAGTAATCTAATGCTAAAATTTTACAGTTTGAGAACACAAAGAACACACTATTTCTGGCTTTCCAAGCCTAGGAAGGGACCAGCCAATGGCTCTATCACTGATGGTTTGGAGAGACATCCTGTCTTGGCCTGACTCAGTGCAGGGTCACGGAGAGATGTTGAAAGGAACGGGCATAGCTGATTCCTCTCTCCGGTCTCCCACCGCTTCGGGGTTCTGGGCTTAATGTCAGGAATTTTGTCACCCGCCAGTGAGGGCATCATTTCCTGGTTGATGATGTGATGAGGGTTGATAATGTGATTAGACCCTAAGACCAATCTTGGTGTCTGGTCCCTTTTTAGCCACCATCTCTCTTAGATAAAAGTATCCCGTGTTGCCTTCATCCTCAGTCATAAGGCCCCTGGAGGGTAGAGGTACTTGAAGGACAGTACCTCTAACCCCTAGGAGTAATCAGAGAATTCACATAGGATGTTAATCATGTCTATACACCGGTCATCCGATTTCATTGTTAAATACAAAACCAGTTCACGGCATGGGTGGTGCTGCTGTAATTTTACTTATGAGGCTGAAAGAGTGTAAGGCCACAGAACCCAGCCCGTAAGGTTGGGGTGTGAAGCAGGGTCGGTATTACTCCAAAGCCTGTGGATTGTCCATGGTACCGTGCTGCCTCTCTGTGACTAGTCAGAAGAAGTTAGAATGGAAGCATGTGGAGACTGGGGAATGGCCCAGCTTTTCTCTGAGCCACCTGGGCCCTAGAGCTGGAGCAACATGCATCGAGGGCATTGTCACTGGGGGTGACCTCAAAGCCAGAAATTCCAGTGGTTTCTCTAGAACAGCAGTCACCAAACGGCGGTCCACAGACCACTGGTGGTCCGTGAGGTCCGAAAGGTTTACGACCCCTGCTCTAGAGTATTGGCATCAGGGCATAGGCTCTTGTTTTCAAGAGACTGAGCCAGTTTTCCCCCCAGTAGTGCAGCCAGCCCATTTGTGTATAGGCTCAAAATAAGCCCCGAACTGGTCGGGGAAGCATATGTTGGCCCCTTCACCTTGAAGGCCTCTCTGGCCATGTCCTTCACGCACTCCATCGGCCAAAGTACCATTTACCTCTTATCCTCTGTGCTGCGCATGCCCGGGATGGCTCTTTGGTGAAGCACGATCTGTCCCGAGCACCGAGGAGAGAGAATGCTATTGGGAAAGAGAAACAGAGGGAAGAGGTTTCCAGGTCAGTTTCCAGGACGGAGGGATGTGAAGAACAGTTTCTGGGAAGCCCCCAGAGAGTACCGTATACCCATATTTGTGCACCTTTTCCTTCCCTTTCAAAGAATGTCTTTCTTTACTCTTCCTTCTCATGCACATTTCCTATCACTCTTTTTCTCCTTGCCCTTTCTCTTCCCTTTTCTTCCTCTACCCATCTCTCTGCTAGTAATACTGTCTCACTTAAACCAAGACCCTTTTCCCCAGTGAAGTCTTTCCTCGAGTCCTGTTGAGCTAAGAGAAGATGAGTGGTTTTCTAACATCATCTCAGTTATGTGTTGATGACTCAAGGGCGTGGGAGAAAGGGAGAGAGAAAGCCAACAGCAGTTCACTGCCAAGTGCAGGGCAGCTTGGGGGGGGGGGGGTCTCCTTATTCCTCCTCAGCTGGAAGCAGCAGGCGGCAAGTCTGAGAGGAAGATGCACAAAGTGTTGGTTGAAGGCCTACCGGTGATTTCTTTTCATTAGGTATTTGTGCATGTCATGTTTTTAATACCAGAAGAGTGGTTGGGATATTTAATAGGTTCTTACAAGTTTTTGGTTTGTTTTTTAATCAGCTTATTTGGAAAAGGAAGCATCGTGTCCATCGTTTCCCTTTTACTGCCACATGCTCCTCTTTAGATGTCAGCCTGGGTCCGGGGTCGGCAAACTGCTGCTCGCGAGCCACATGAGGCTCTTTGGCCCCTTGAGTGTGGCTCTTCCACAAAATACCACAGCCTGGGCGAATCTATTTTGAAGAAGTGGCGTTAGAAGAAGTTTAAGTTTAAAAAACTTGGCTCTCAAAAGAAATTTCAATCGTTGTACTGTTGATATTTGGCTCTGTTGACTAATGAGTTTGCTGACCACTGGCCTAGGTCATCCCGATAACCTAGTGACCTTTCTTCATAGGTCAGGCCTCCTATCCAGGGCTTCAGTCACTTGGCATATTTCAGACCTAATAGCTTCCTTAGAAGCTGAAATTAGGGCTTGAAATAACAGTTTATTCCCGGTCTCCTTGGATAATTCTGTTGATTATGACTTAACACATGACCAATTCACATGGCTAACAACAGGAAAGCAAATATCAAGCAGTGTTGCCCTGACTTCGTAGAGAGGCTAAGGAGTCAGTCTTGCTTTAACTTTAATCGGACAGGGAGTAGTCGCGGTGGTAATTGTGCTTTCAGATAGAGTGAGCGCAGAGTGTGCTGAGGTGGGGGTTACCAGAGTCCTTGCATCTGGTAGGGAGATGTCATCCCGCCCGATGGAAGCACTAAAGTGCTTTTAGCAATTGAGTCAGAATAAGTGGTTATAATTGTTTTTTTGCTTCTATGGTTTTAACAAAATAGTAATGTTTATACTTCAGGAAAATAAGTGGGACAAAGAGCTAATTATCGTCATGATGTGTGAAGCTGCTTTCACGAGTTATATTTTTCTCCCTAGCACATCACTTATGCTTTTATTTACATGGTCCTCAAACTTAGGAACCCAGTGGTACCCTCGGAACCTCATGAAATCCCAGCGTAAAAGGTGGGAGAATCCTTCTTTAAAGCAGACAAGCTTGATGCCTCAGGAAGACTCGGGTTTCACAGGAGCTGAATGAGGTTATTTCATGCCCCACCCCCAAGAAGAATTCACATCTGGGAAAGTCCCTGGCCGTCCATCCCCACAAGGCACTTGTGGTTTGCCCTTCTTAGTGTAGGTGTTAATGTGAATGTCCTATGAGAGGAAGGAAAATCAGGCCACCTCTTTGTGGGAAGAGATGACTGGTCTGTGGGCATTTCTATCAAAATAAGCAACTGATTAAGTAAACAGATAACAGCCAAGGAGCACTGACCTCTTTAACTTGTCTGAAGTGTCCTGCCATGTGTTGGAGAAGGAAAGCATGGTCCTTCCAGCTTGTCATCCAGCAAACTTTCCCCGGACTCTGCTGCCTGGAGCCTGAGCCGCACAGGACCAAGAAAGCAGGGGGCGCATGCGACGTGGGCTCAGGTGGGCCCCGCTGTCAGTGCCTCTCTGGCTGCCCAGAATGAGTTGAGAAGATAAACTTCTAGTTGGTGCCGACATACATTCACGATATTGTCCACAAAACCACTGGAAACATTATTCTGTTTATTCCTACATGGCAAAGGATGGGGCCGCGTTCTCACACCTGGGACTGACGTCAACTCGGCAGAAACAGATGTAGTATACAAACTGCGAGGGACCCCTGACGTCATTGAGAAAACGAAGCTGTATCTGATATTTGTTACTTCCAAATAATGACTTTTTTTCTTTAGGTGGGAGATCTCAAAGCCAGGCTTGCCTCTCAAGAAGCCGAGTTGCAACTGAGAAATCAGGATACTGAAGCTCTGATTGCCAAGATCGGGCTTCAGACAGAGAAAGTGAGCCGGGAAAAGGCCATCGCCGATGCCGAGGAGCAAAAGGTCAGGCCCATTCTACCATTTAGGGTGCCGAGCTATATTTAGCACAAAATCAGCGTTAGTAGGTGAACAATTTTGAACAACTTCCTCTCCAAGGGGCATAAAATCTAGAGAATTATTATAGTTACACATGTAACAGCATTTCACACCATGATTACCACTTGACCTTTCTTTACATTATGCATTTTCCCAACCTTTTAGCTCCTTTAATGATATAGAAGAACAATAAATACTGAGCTCATTCAAGCATATAATGGATGTGGATCTTGAACATCAGGCCTATTTGTAATACAGTAAAGGTCATGAAGGCTCCTCTGAGGTTTCTAAAGGGTCTCAGTTTTTAGGCAAATTGAACAACTCAATTGTTAACAAAGCCCATTCCGTCACTTTGCAAAATGGTTTTCAAATTTTGCATTTTAATCATACAACTTGAGTTTATTATTAAATCCTACGCTAAATTTGTTCTTTTTTATTCGATGGAGGCTCTGGCATTTTGTATTATGTTTTATTGTTGGAAACAATTACTTTTAAGCTTCTATAAAATCTGCTTTCTTTGCACTTAGACATCCAGCCATTTGTCTTCTTCTTTTACCAAAACTTCAGCTGCAAATGGAAGGGATTTCTTTATCTTATTTTCCAAAAGAAATAGTACAATAAACATAAAATTAATAAATATTTGTTTAAAAATTGAATGGATATATATATGTGTGTGTGTGTGTGTAAGGTAAATTCTCTTATTTTAGACAATTATAATCAGGGCTTAGTTAATAAATAATTGTAAATTGCCACATGCTCAGAGCCACTGAGTCAGTAGCCATTAATCCATTATCCAGGGTGGGCCTGGCTGACACGCCCCGGAGCCGTGGGCCAAAGGGAATTGCGCCCCACGTCTTCCCAGATCACTAGGATACGCAGCACGTTCAGTGTTCTGGTGTCACTGCACCTCAGGGTGAGAGGTATTGGGAATGAGAAATAAGTTAACCTCGAGTACTTTTTACTCACACTTGTGGGTTTTTACATATTAAATGTTCAAGATTGCTCTATTTATAAACTTTACCCAAAGGAATAATACTCCATTACCACCAAAGGAGTCAGAGGAGAAGAGTAGTAACTCCCAGTATCGTAGAAATAGCACTTAAAGAAAAACGCTTTAAGGCAGGGATGGGGAACCGTATTAGGCAGGCCGTATAAGGCCCACGAAATGATTTGGTCTGGCCCTGCCAAGGCATTAGGGGTGAGTGAATTAAATGTTTGACCAAATAGCCCTAACCGGTTTGGCTCAGCAGATAGAGCATCGGCCTGTGGACTGAAGGGTCCCAGGTTCGATTCCGGTCAAGGGCATGTACCTTGGTTGTGGGAACATCCCCAGTAGGGGTGTGCAGGAGGGAGCTGATCGATGTTTCTAACTCTCTATCCCTCTTCCTCTCTGTAAAAAATCAATAAAATATATATTAAAAAAAAATAGAGCAGGCTAATTTTTAAGTTGATAATTTTGGATGGCCCAAGAATGACGTTATAAATATCCAAATGGCCCTCGGCAGAAAAAAGGTTCCCCACCCTTGCCTTAAGGTTTCTTCTAGTACTAAAAATCTGCCATCCTGAGTTCAGCTTAAAGCGATGCCATTATAAAGGGTAACAACGCGCACTTATAGATTGATTATACCCTTATGGAAAAAAATACCTGATGTAATAACTCGCTTGGGCAAATACACGCTCTCTCTCATCTGTAACAGCATCCTCCAGCACACTGAACATGTAGCCTTCTTAGAATGTTCACGCTCCATTCCTGGCAGTTTTGGGGGCTGTGGTTTTGCAGCAGTTCTCGGTGAGCATGCCGAGTTTCCTTATTTACATTAACAGTAGCTGTGTATGTATTGGCATGAGGTCACATATCTACCCTGAACCAATTATGTTCATAAAAGGTGCAGTATACAGCAAAATAACGGTTAATCAGGAGACGGGTAATTACTGCTAATGAAGCTGTAGTAGACAACATAATTTGTTGTGAGCAGTGTTTAATTTTATGGTATAGTTAAACCTGTTCGTTCCCAACACATCGGAGGAAATGCACTTTGTTCACACTTTACATTCCACAAATCACCGTCACCTTGGGAACCATCTCCCAGGGTGACCAGATCCTGCCGCCCAGCGCCACAGCTTTGAAATTCCAATTTCTGCTGAGGACTAAAAATGTCCTCTCCCTGGCCATTCAGATTCTATAGGTGTCCTACATGGAGGAAGATAAAAACTCCAAAGCTTCTCACTTTGATTTGGTTCACGTGTACCCACACGGTTTCCCTATGTTCCATATCCCATGTGTTTATGTCCTGAGGCCGATACAGCACCCTCTTGGCGTGTGGAGACGGCCATTTGGCCCTCAGCAGGAGAGAGGACATCAGTGTCATTGTTCCATTGCCAAAGGCAGAACTGGACGGTTGCTGCTGTGGTTCCCTACCAGGTCCTTAGAGAAACCAGTAATTCGTCTTTATAAAAATTCTATCTGTGGCTCAACATGCACAGCCCAGAACAGTATCTTCTAGCCCAGTGGTCGGCAAACTCATTAGTCAACAGAGCCAAATATCAACAGTACAACAATTGAAATTTCTTTTGAGAGCCTAATTTTTTAGACTTCAACTATATAGGTAGGTACATTGTTATTAACTTAATTAGGGTACGTGGTATTTTGTGGAAGAGCCACACTCAAGGGACCAAAGAGCCGCATGTGGCTCACGAACCGCGGTTTGCCGGCCACTGTTCTAGCCGGTTGAACAAGAAAGCTTTTATCTATTTCTAAAGAAGAGCTAACATGGCTTTTAGGCAAATGTTAGCAAGAATTAGGTGGGGAATTCTAGCAAGAAAATCCGTGGTGTATGTTACTGAGCCAGCCTGGATTTTCACTTGCCCAGGACTCTCTGGAAAAGGAAATTGAAGAACAGAGGAATCCCTTAATCTTATATTTCTCATTAGTGGCAACTCATGGTTCAATTAGAGCCCATCTTGGAGCATGTTGGTACTTGAATCCATCCGTGTTGTGTGTTTTGTGCATGTCCCACGCTTTGTATATACAGTGTGCCCAAAGGGAATTGGTCTTAACACAAACCCTCCCCTATTCAAGATGCGGACAGTGCATCTGACTCAGCCCACATGTTTTCAGGAGAGAGATCCAAGATGCTGATGTGTGTTTGTGTGTGTGAGTGTGTGTGCTTTTCCTCTCTGACTAGGTGACAGCCATTCAGACCGAAGTGTCCCAGAAACAGAAAGAGTGTGAGGCCGACTTGCTCAAGGCTGAGCCTGCTCTGGTGGCTGCAACAGCTGCACTCAACACACTCAACAGGGTAAGGATGATTATTTTTGGATTCCTCAAAATAATACTTAACGTGTGTTTTTTTTAATCCTCACCCAAGGATATGTTTATTGAGTTGAGAGAGAGATGTGAGAGAGATTTCCTCTTTATATTTGAACCGCACAATGTTTATTTCCTTCTTTGTGCTTGTCTACATTTGTAGATTTTCCTCTGAATATATTATTGTTTACCCAGGCAGAAATAAATGCCACTTAGATATAAAGCTGAGCGTTTTTGTAAATGATGATGATGCGTGCAAATGCAGAGGAATCGTAGCCAGTTCTGTTGCCTTTGCTCTTATTTTCTGTGTGTGTGTTTTGTTTTTTTTTTTTGCATTCATTTCCCAAATAAACAGGCAGCTTATGGCAGTGGAGCAGACTCGGGTTGAACGTTTGATGAGTGTATTGGGCAGCTCATGAAAGACTATAGGAAGTGCTTGTTCTCTAAAATCATGTGTCATGAACCGACATGTGCTTCTTACAGGTACCAGCGCTCCTAAGTATTTGCCCTGACACTTGTAACTTACACCATTAACACCACCTGCTGGGTAAATCAAGATTCCGCTAGGAGAAGAGTAAGGAGGAGTGTACAGAATAGACAAAACCTGTACGGGCATCCTCCCAATCGAGAGCCACCTAGTGTACCAGAAAGTAGTGGTTGTACACGTGAAGCAGAAAATCACAACCGAGAGACACTGAACTAAGGGACTGTGTTTCTGCGAGGACCTGGTTAAAATGCAAATATGTTACATAGGTGGGATAGAACCCATGAATACCTTAAAACCCGTATGCTTATGAAATGTCCTGACTCATTGAGCAGGGCTCTGTAGGACCGGAATACCAGATGAACCATTTTTTCTTAGAGGGCAAAAAGGACAGTGATGTTTCCAGAGCATCAGGGGGGAAAGTACGCAGGGAGAACTGAACTTCTTGGGGCCTCAAGGTGGAATTCCTGCCCAACCGAGGCTGGTGTGGAATGGAGAGGTCGGAGGCCGCTGACGACCAGCTCGACAGCTCCCGGCGCTTCCCCAGCCCTCCCGGTCTCAGAGGTGCCTGTGCTTTTCCCCAGGTCAATCTCACTGAGCTGAAGGCCTTTCCCAACCCTCCGAACGCCGTCACCAACGTTGCCGCGGCTGTGATGGTCCTTCTGGCTCCCCGGGGCAGGGTGCCCAAAGACCGAGGCTGGAAAGCAGCGAAAGTCTTCATGGGAAAGGTATCCGACAGCCTGGCAGGAAGAAAACCCCCGTAACTGTGCTCAGTGCTGCGGTTATACTTGGCAGCAAAAGATGTTCCAATCCAAAGGAACCCTCTTCATGTCCGTGAGGGTAACCTGCTGTGTGTTCTTTAGACTTTGAATCTGTGTTGGCCAAGTTCGAGGTTAGCTTGGGGTTACAGCATCCCTAAGGCAGCACCAGCAGCCATTGGAAGGTTGCTAATTATTTGCGAAATTGTGAGAGCAGTTAAGTGTAGGAGGAAGAAAATTACATGGATTTCTTATGCTGGAAAGAAAAAATGTTACTAATGTATCAGAAGGTGAAGCAAAGGGGCTTTGGAGTATGTGAATTTCTTTTTCAAAATGTGAGGGCCTCCTGTGTAGGGACTGAATATTTTACCCCGGGATGGAAGAGATTTTAAAAGTGTCCATTGCTAATTCTAACTCCGTACACTAAAGACTGAAAAAGTCACACAGTAGGATAAATGCGGCTTGCCAATTTTGCCTTTGTAATGCGAGCCCTAAAAGCCGATTTTAACTTCCGATCTTGGAATTTTCTCTGAAGCCAAAGTGGGTTTTTGCAGTAAGTCCTTTTGCTTTACAGGTTGATGATTTCTTGCAAGCGTTAATTAACTACGACAAAGAGCACATTCCAGAGAACTGTCTAAAAGTGGTGAATGAACAGTATTTGAAAGACCCGGAGTTCAATCCCAACCTGATTCGGACCAAATCTTTCGCAGCAGCAGGCCTCTGCGCCTGGGTCATCAACATCATCAAGTTCTATGAGGTATCCGTCCTGGTCCAACGTGGAAGTCACAAAGGCCCGGCGATATCTTAATTCCTGGGCCAGTAAAAAGATGTAATTTGGAAATTAAGATAAAGTTCTAAGCATGAGACATGAAAGGGTCTGATTACATAGAATTCTATGCGGGAGGATACTTGAAATGTTGGAAACTGTCTTCCTCAGGGTAGAACAATTAGCTTCTTTAGATCAAATAGCAGCAATTAGATTTGATTCGATGAAAACATTAATTATATTTGTGTGAAAATGCTAATTTCATTTTGATTCGGAGAAAAAAACTGAACTTCTGAATTAATGTTCAGTTAAACTTGATCCCTGCTCTCAAAGCAAAAATTCACACCCTCTAGCGTAGTCATAGGGAGACGAGGAAATAGCCATTTTTTGTTTGTTTGTTTGTTTTAGTATTTTAATGGCAAGTAGGTTTTTGCCTGTGTATGGTCTCATCTAAAGTTCGTGCTTTGGGCAATAGAGAGAGAGGATGATCACGTCACGTAGTCATTTATTGATCCGCTTCCAAGCATCAGCCAACTGTGCCCTCAGCACTTTGCAGAGCACCGGGTATAAGAAGGGCCCGTGCACAGCCCTTCACTCTGAAAAGCCACCTCACTTCTGTCTTGGAAGGTTGTGTGTTACATTCAAAACTGGGATTACTGAGGAAATGCCAAGTGCAGGCAGTGACATTCCCAGAATGCTTTTCATAGAACCAGGCTACGTCCTGGATACGGAGGCCCCACAGGAACCGGGCCCTGCTGCGCTTCCCCTCTCTTTAGTGGAAGTCTGTAGAGAAGGAGCTCAGACAGATTGCCATTGATGCGCGGCCTCTCTCCGTAATAAAACGCCTGACCCCCTGCGCTCCTTGCCCCGCAGGCGCAAGTTAGACCGTGGCTGCGCTCCTGTTGTTTTGCTATAAAACTTCATTTCCTTTCTCTCTCCCCAACAGGAGAGAAAATATGGATCCACTAAATTCTCAAACGACCCATTCAGACACACACACGCTTCAGGCTGCCAGGGGCTTGGGAAAGAAAGTAAAAGCGTGGTTAATATTGTGTGAGGCTGCCTCCCACTTTCTGGGACAGAGACCCCCCCCCCTCCCAATTTCAACGACATGCCTGCATACCACAATTTCGAGTGACAGGAGGACTTGCTCCTGATTTTACGGCAAGCTAATTTTAGTATATTCGTGGCATTTGGCATACTTAGCATTAACGCAAGGACTTGTGGCTCTGATGTCCAGAGTACGTGCGTGAATAGTGGACAAGCAGAGAGAACTTGGAAGGCGGTGTGGAGGTTTGCTCTGCCCTTAGGGAGGCCCATTGCTAAGCAATAAGCGACCAATGGCTAGTGAATTAGAGACTTTAACTGTAAAGCCCCCAGCAGGGGAAGGATCGAATGATTACTTGTCGTCTCTGCACGGTCGTCTCATGAACGAACCCCCACGTGGCATTTCAGGTCTACTGTGACGTGGAGCCCAAACGCCAAGCATTGGCCCACGCGAACTCAGAACTGGCTGCAGCTACTGAGAAGCTAGACGCGCTCAGGAAAAAGCTTGTGGTGAGTACAAACGGTTGCCCTGAAGTTCCCAAGAGGGGGTACCTCCCCTCTGAGGATCCCACTTTCAGGTAGGGCCACGTGTGCATCCCTGCCAAACAGAAGGACATTCCATGTGTCGTTCTGTCTTCATCTGCATTCTCCTTTAGTAGCCGCTCCTTATCTGCTGTGTGCCAGACACTGAACCGGGAAAGTGGAAACTTGCATGATCGGAGGAGCGGGGTGTGGGGAGGGGGGGGTAGCGCATGTGATTGAAAGCAGGGACTCTGGAGCCAGGCTGCCTGGGTTTATATCCTGGTTCCTCCATTTACCGTTTCACCCTTCACAAGTTAGGTAGCCTCTCTGAGCCTTGGTTTTCTCATCTGTGCAGTAGGTATTACAGTAGCATCCACTTCTAGGGTGGGATTGTGAGGATTAAATGAGAGACATTCCTATTAAGAATTCAGCATGGTACCTGGCACACAATACAGACTTAGAGAATATCAGCTACAAAGATGATCAACATTCCTATTTTCACAAAGATGTAACCAATCCTTCTAAGTCCAGTGTTCTAAGTATTCATGTGACTTCATACATACAATGCAACAGGAGCACCAAAAAAGTGCCGCGCCTGGAGAAATGAGGGTGCGTGTCATAATGAAGGTGTGCTTGACCTGGGCTTCGCGAGTCACCAGGATCACTAGGTCGGGAGAGGTGTTCTTGGTAAAGAATAAAGAAAAGAGGGAAGAAGCAGTTGGTACATGTGAAGGCTCTTAGTTAACGACGTGATCAAACTAGCTTTTCAGCAACCGAATGGAAGCCTGGGGAGAGAGGAGTCTAGAGGCAGACAGACAAGTTCAGAGGCGCGGCCATGAGTCCTGCTAGGGCCTCAGGTAAGCAGAGCAGCCAGATGGGGAGAGTGAGACGGATGCAAGGCTGGCGGACAGCGGTTGGGGGGCGGGGGGAGGCCGGGGATGCAGAACAGAGATGATCAGTGTGAGATGCCTGACAAGACAGCAGTCAGAGTGAGGAGGCTCGGTCACCCTGGCACCTTGGGGAGCCCTCGGAGCTTCAGTCCAGTGTCTGTGAAGTAATGATCATAACGGCTACCTCCCAAGGTAGACACTGAGGACTTCTGGCCGCCCAGAACCCAGGTGTATCTCTGAGGAATTATCTTTCCTTGTTGGATACACTCAGGTGGGGCTTCTAGCAGGGGTGCCCTTGGCTTTGCTAGCCGAAGTCTAGAAGTATCATCCAAGCTTCGCCAATTTGATCCTCCATCTCTGAAACTGAGTCATGAGCAAAGAATAAAAAGAGTGAAAGTAGAAGTCATGCATGGGGTGGCGTCCCGGTGAGACTCTCAGGCACTTCCTGCTCCAGCTCTCAGCTCCTGGGAGTCTGCATGTGGTCCTCTGCCTTTCCTTCCCTCCTAACAGCCCCCCCTCTTTCCTTCCAGTGAATTCCCGTTAGCTAAAATTAGCTGACACCTGTTATTTCCCACCTCAGAATCCTGATGTCTCCAAGTGCTGTTTGATGGATCAAAATGCTGTTTGTTGCACAGTACACAGCCATGCATGGGAGTCCCCACTCTCTGTGTGCAGCAAACCCACGTGTTGGGTGTTCTGGGGCCAGACCCGGGGTTGAGAGAGAAGCCTGGCTCGGGAACGCAGATTTGGGATCACGGTGTGAAGATCACACGTATACATTGTCCAGTGGTCTGAGGGGACTCCATCATTAACCCTTTGCACTCGCTTGCTTTTTTCTCGATTCCTTTATTCTACTCGGGATTTAACACCCTTCCCCCTCTTTGTGGAGAACCAAAGGATGACCCTTATTTAAAAAGAGGATAAGGCTCAGGTACAAGAGAGAGGGGACAGTGCACCCATGGTGTGTGTGAGCCTGCAGGGCACGTCCACGCACCCCGTCGCCGGCTGCCCTCTGCCCAGGGCAGGAGGCAGGCCGAAGGCCGCCTGGCGAGCTGGCGGTCTGTGGCGGCACTCCTTCCCTAACACGTCTGCGAAAGGGGCGAAGGAGGGACAGAGGTTTGTTTCACAGCTTAAATGGGTGGTTTAAGCTGATTATAATATTTCATCTTGAATATCTAGAAATGGCTCAGAAGTTCATTTTGATTCTTATTCAGGATCTGGATCGAAATCTGAGCCGACTCACAGCTTCGTTTGAAAAAGCAATAGCTGAGAAGGTTCGGTGCCAGGAAGAGGTGAACCAGACAAACAAAACCATTGAACTGGCCAACAAACTTGTCAAGGAACTTGAGGCAAGTTCACCTTTTCTTCCCAGATTCTACCTAAAATATGCAGATCAGCACTTCGGGGTCTTGTCTTTATTTGCTGTCAATAACTAAGTAGATGTGAAATCAACCATGAAGGAGAATATCCCATTATCATTCATACTGGATCTAACTTACCCAAAGTAAGAACTGACCATTCTCTGTATTTTTCAGTAGATAGCCATGAACTCAGTGGTTTTCCTGAATATGTTATAAACGCAGGCCAGCTGCTAGGTAACGGTGCCATTGAACTGTTGTCTGAGTCATTTAATATACATTTACAATTGAATTCTACCATCAGAACATTACTTCAAATTAAGCCTGCATGATATTCTCTGTGGCATCTTTTTAGAGATGACTGATGTGCTAATTCTAAAAGTAGATAGGATGATTGCCCGAGTCGGTGAATACACTAAAAATCCACTCAATTGTGTACTTGAAAGGATGAATTTCATATCTGAATTCAATCTTAATACAACTATTTTTATTTAAGGACTACCTAAAAGTAGATAACTGCTCTATTAGAACTGTATTTAGCTGACAGTAACAGAAAAGTTGGTTTATAGCGGCTTAATCAAATGGGAGTTAATTTTTTTACATATCACAGAAAATTCCAGAGGGTAGACATTGTCAGTGTTGACTCAGGTAATTAGCAACCGGACGCCTAATCTCTGTACCCTCTGCTCCTCCACACTTAGCAGGTGGTCGCTCACCCTCATGCATTTTGCATCGCGGTCACAGAAGGCTGTTATACCTCAGATTCAGGCAGGAGAGAGAGTAATCTGTATCAGCTGAATTTTTGTCTCTTTTTTTAATCCTCACCCAGGAATATGTTTTTATTGATTTTAGAGAGAGAGGAAAGGGGAGAGAGAGATAAACATCGATGTGAGAGAGAAACATCCATTGGTTGCCTCCTGTACGCACCCTGACTGGGGATCAAACCCAGAACCTTTTGGTGTACAGGATGATGCTCCAACCGACTGAGCACCCGGCCAGAGCTGGATTTTTGTCCTTTTATAAGAAAAACTGAAGTTTTCCTAGGAATGTGTTTGGCAGACTTCACTTATGTTTCTCTATCCAGAGCTAGATTGACCACGTGTAGCTGCAAAGAAGGCTGGGAAATAGGAAAACGGGGATATGGTGATTGGCTGAGCCAATCACGGTTCATCGCATGGGGCTGGACTCCTCACCACCCTATTCAAAATCAGAGTTCCCTTAGCAAGAAAGAAGGGAGAAATGTGTTAGGGTCAGTTGAACTGGGGGATAGCCTAACTTATAATTACACTGGACTTTTTACTAGTAAAAATCTAATTTAAAAAACAAACAAACAAACAAATTTAAGTCCATCATCCCTCATAGTTCATTCTGCAAAATCCACTCTCTCCATTCCATCTCAGAATCCCAAGTCTGTTCTTCCAGTTGTTAGGGCCGAAAGCTTTGGCATCCCCCTGGACTGTTTGCTCTTTCTCATGCCCCACACCCAACCCACGGAATACATGCTGTACTGGCTCTGCCTTCAAAGCCCATGTGGAACCCCGCATCCTCATCCTCCTCGCCTCTCCGTGCTGGTCCAGGCCACCAGCATCTCTGCTCTGGAGTACCGCCCTCGCTTCCAACATCACCCCTGAGTCCTCTCCCTTCACTGCACCTGAGTCGTGTTTCAAAAAATTAAGTTCATTCCTGACACTGGTGTCTCAGAATTCTTCAGTAACTAATGGTCTAACTCAAAGGGCAGTCCAAAGGCGCCCCCTGGCCTGCAAGGCCGTATATGACCTGGCTCCGGGATACCTCCTGTCCTCACCCCTGCCACCTTCCCTCTCGCTCCAACTGCACTGGCCTTGCTCTTCCTACTTTGCGTCCTTTGCCTTTTTCCTCCACGTGGCTTACCTTCCCCCCCCCCCCCCCCCCCGATGATGACATCATTGGCTCCCCAACTTCCTTCAGGTCTCTGCTAAACGTTCTCCTCATCACATGGTTTTCTCTGCTCTCTCACCCGCCCCCCAGCACACACCCCGCTCTTACTCTGTTTTATTTTTCATAACATTGATCAGCACATGACATATACACTTACCCATGTACACATATAAGCGCCTCAAGAATAGGAACCTCACCAGTTTTCTGCACGGCTTAATCCCAAGCGTATAGCACAGTCCCCGGCACATCATAGGCATCAGTAGATATTTGTCAAGTGAATGAATGGGTGCGCTTTGGGAGCCTCCTATGTTAAAAAAAAAAATCTGGGGCCTTTTGAAGACTCATTTTTCTTAGGTCAGTTGAGAAACTCCACCACTTCTGTTGGAGTTTCCCACTTCTCCCATTTCGTGTGGTGAGATTTAAGCAGTTTGAAATGTTCACCACTTGGGAAGTATCCGAAGAAAAGAAAAAGTGCCATTTAATTAGACTGTTTTCCTGAGGTAGTTACAGATGTCCGAACGTTTTTTGAAGGGTAAAGCAGGCTCTATGCTGCATCTCTAACACACAGCACTGTCTCCAAAGGCCTTAGTTACTCTTGAAGATTTAGACAAGGGGAGGAAAATGTTTGACCAGTATTAACTAGCAATATATATGTATATATACACACATATGTGCATGTGTGTGTATATATATATATATTTAAAGGATTACTTGAAGATGCCAGACCTTTTCCTTTGAGGATAAATTCTTTCTGACTAGAGCGGGAGACAGTTAACTTCTGAAAAGCATCAAGACTGATGATTTTGTCTATATAGCATTGACCTGGAAGCTCAGCCATTCAGACTAATAAATCAGGCAATTTATATTTAATCATTAACTAACTCCTGAGCTGAACAGCTGTTCAAAATTAGAAATTGGGTCACCCCAGCCAGGATGACATTACAGGCAATCTATAATGCATTAGAATAAAATTATAGTGATTTTTAACTGTCTAGAAATTTATTAGAGGACATGTTCCAACTCTTAAACCCTTGTTAGCCAGTGTCAGTAATGATTTATGTTGCGTGGGTGGTATAGTGAAATTACTGACAATTTTTGTAGCCAATAAGTCTCTGTTTAGTAAATCTTCAAACTTCAAAGCTGTTTTGGAGAATGAGGTAGGTGCACTTTATTGTTGAACATTTACTAACCAACGACAACAAAGATGGAGCGAAGGCAAATGAGAGATTCCTCTTCAAAATTAATGGATCTGTTGTCAGCAGCTGAGGAAGGAAATGAATGAATTCTAGAAAGAGGGTAGAGAGCTGAAGTTCCTTAGTGTTTAATTGTTATAGCTAACTTGGAGTGACCTGTATGAAGCAAAGCAGGGAGACTATCTTAACAAAGCTTTGAAAAACATTTGCAACTGCTCATTTCATGACCTCAGTGCTGTGGGCATTATGATGGTTTGTAGGCAACTGGCATTCCAATCTATTCTGATATGCATCATGGGATCTTTGCTTGTACTATCAAATTGCTGATTTTTTTCCCCAGGTCCTGTTAATTTGCATGTGCTTAGAATGTATTCATTTTTAGCATGCATTGAAACAAAGTGAATTAGTGAACTACCCTGTAGTTTAATCAATCTGTAGATATTTATTGCCATTTTATTCAAATTCAATTTTAAGGGCTCCACGTACTTAACCTGAAAATCAAATTTTAAATGGTCATCCAACTAGCTATCAGGACTTCAACAGCATTCTTGGAGTGTATGATCTTTAAGGCTAGTGAAGTTCTTTGATTTCCATGTTTTTACCTGTGGTATAGGTTCTGACACTGACCAAGTGATTTTATTAGAAAAATACCCCGAGTAGAAACTACCAGCACTTATTCTTCAATTAATAGGATTCTGGATAGGTGGTTCTTTAAGCCTTACGTTTTAATTAACAACATCAGGGGTGTTTGTCATTTTCCTTTTTCTAAAATAAGCCAACAGCCAGTATGTTAAAGAAAAAAGAAAGTTGGCCTAGGGCAGTGGTCGGCAAACTCATTAGTCAACAGAGCCAAATACCAACAGGACAACGATTGGAATTTCTTTTGAGAGCCAAATTTTTTAAACTTAAACTTCTTCTAACACCACTTCTTCAAAATAGACTCGCCCAGGCCGTGGTATTTTGTGGAAGAGCCACACTCAAGGGGCCAAAGAGCCGCATGTGGCTCGCGCAGTTTGCCGACCACTGGCCTAGGGCAGTGTAGGGCCCTGGCTGAAAAGCAGGAGATGTGGAAAGCAGCCAAGTTGTCATTAAGCATCATTCAGTCTTGGCCACAGCTCCTGATACTCCACTCCCAGACGGACAGGAGTGTGACTGTCATCAGCCTTTCCCGAAGGCCCTCCCTCGGTCACAGTGAAGGAGTTAGGGCATCTAAGGAGAAGATGTTCGAGATCTCACGTCGTGTTGTAGTAACTCCACGGAAGAGAGTATGAGAGCGCCTTCCGAATCATGGGTTTCAGACGCGTGAACGATTGTAATGGTCATCCAACCAGTTCTGTTCTGCTCCTTCTAAGGACTGGACGTCGGCTTACCTTGTGCTCCAAGGCCGTCACATTAAGCATTTGTTGAGGGGATGCTCACCCTGCAATTACAACTAAGTAGTTTTATCTTTCAGTCGGAGAAGATTCGCTGGGGCCAGTCTATAGAATCCTTTGAAGCTCAAGAGAAGACACTCTGTGGCGATGTTCTGCTGACGGCGGCCTTTGTGTCTTACGTCGGATCCTTCACGAAGCAGTATCGCCAGGAACTGGTGGACTGTGAGTGGGTTCCCTTTCTTCAGCGAAAGGTAAGCTCAGCTCCTTGCCTTGTCAGCATTTGGGAGCGTCACACTGAAATTTCAGTAGTAAAAACAGTGCATATATACCAGGCCCTGTTGTACCTCTGTAACAGGAACTGCCTGGAAATTCTGCTGTGAAGGAGATGCTCCTTGTGTGTGGCAGTTTTTCTTATTTTAATGATGGCTAAACAGAGGGATGAAAAATATGAAAATTAATTATATAAACAAAACTGATAACTGAAATAAAATTTGGATTATGTTATTGTATAGTATGAAACCTTTTGTTTTCTTACTAATATTATGAGTTGTTTGTTAACGTGTGTGTTTTTTTCATGACTACTTTCAGATTAGAAGTATACCATTTTATACTTAATTATAAAAATAGCTCAACTTAAGCCCGGCCAGTGTGGTTCAGTGGTTGAGTGTCGACCTATGAACCAGGAGGTCACAGTTCGATTCCCAGTCAGGGCACATGCCCTGGTTGTGGGCTCGATCCCCAGTGTGGGGAGTGCAGGAGACAGCAGATGAATGATTCTCATCACTGATGTTTCTCTCTCTCTTTCTCTCTCCCTCTCCCTTCCTCTCTGAAGTCAATAAAAATATATATTTTAAAAAATAGCTCATCTCTCTCTCTAAAATCAATAAAAAAACATATCCTTGGGTGAGAATTAAAAAAAAAAAATACTGGATGTTGATAGCTTTTGAGAACTTTGTGTGGTTCTAAAATGCAGGCTGGGGTTAAGAGCCACGGCCCTGGGGGAGATGTGGGTTTTGGGTAAGACACACAAGTAGAGAGCAAGGAGTTTGATCCAAATAGGACTAGGACACTGCAGGGCACCTGGGAAAGGCTTTCAGAAAGTGCAACAGTGGGGGCACGCGTTTGGAGCACGGGGTACGGAAGAAACCAGGTAGCATGGTGGTAGCTGATGAAAAGGACAGGGGCAGTGGGCACACATGACCTTGAAGATCCAAATCACACTGTTACCCAAAATTGTTTCCCTCCAAAGAGTAGCACAGAGGGTGGTGGTAGACGGTAAGAATTTAAAGCCACATATCCTTGGCTAATAGGAAGATGCTCATTCTAAACAATACCCATTTACTTGTGTCTTTAAGGAAACTGTATCAAGTCAGATACCAAGGCTTAGTGTTCATATCACTAGGAGGTAGCGTTTACTTGTAAGATAACATCATAGTCAGGAACAGTAAGAATATTGTGCTACTTTTCCTATATTGATATCAAATTGCATCCTAGCTTTACTCTGGGAATTTTCCCAGCATTTAGTTTACTGAAGCTCTGTGGCCAACCAATAAATCAAACACCTACTGCTGCTCTGGCCTCCCCTGCCTACTCCCAGTTGGGCTCTTGCTGTAATCTCTTACGGAGGCATGTTTCCATCAAGCCTGGGGACCAGCTCCTTTTCCATCTTGCCCATTTTGGCATCTCCAGGCGGTGTTTTATGTGTAGGAGGTGCTCAATATGGTAAATGCTTGGTGATTGATGACACAACAAATAAATTGCTTTCCGTGATCTTGTTAAGTTTTGGTAAAACTGGTCCATTTTTATAAAGAATGACCCCTATTCTTTAAAACCGATTTCTCTCTCTCTCTCTCTCTCTCTCTCGCTCTCTCGCTCTCTCGCTCTCTCGCTCTCTCGCTCTCTCGCTCTCTCGCTCTCGCTCTCACTCACTCTGACTCTGTCTCTCTCTCTCTCACAGTACAGCTCCCCCATTGCAGTGCTTTCTGCAATCACAGTTAGGCCTGGGCACAGCCAGCAAGCTGATGGAGTGAATGCATCCTATTAACCCATCCCAGAAGGAGATGTCAGCTCCTTGTGGTGACGGCCTGTAGTAAAAGGTGAAATGTTGGAGCAAGATGTCCCGCTCTAGCATGGCTAACGTGGGGTGACCCCTCCATTGGCCAAATACATTTCCGTTATCGACCGTACTTCCTGGTGTCTAAGTTCACGCTCATCTTGTTGGAGTAGCTGTAGATGTATGTAGAGGGCAAAGTCCCTTGAGGTCAGATAGAGGCAGTAATAAAGCAGATATTGACAGAATCCTAAGAGGTAAATGACAGAATCCTAAGAGGTAAAATACGGGGCTCATTGGCTCAGATTGTATTTCATGGTGAGAGTTTATTTGGCTTCTCAGAGTCCACAGAGCACTTGCATGTCTTCTCTTGGTTTGAGTCTCTTTCCTTGTCTGTCATCCTGAGTCTTTTGCTCTGCCCCACTATTTATGCATTGCATTTAACCCTGATTTTAAAGGTTTCCATTCCAATAACCGAAGGCCGGGATTTGATTGCCATGTTGACGGACGATGCTACCATTGCTGCCTGGAATAACGAAGGCCTGCCCAGTGATAGGATGTCCACCGAAAACGCCACAATCCTCACACACTGTGAGCGCTGGCCCCTGCTGATAGATCCCCAGCAACAGGGAATTAAGTGGATCAAGAATAAGTATGGAACTGACCTGAAAGTCACACATTTGGGCCAGAAAGGGTATGTGAAGTCTGAGGGATTGGCTCTCTCTCTAGCTGGTGTGAAATGGGTCTGATTGAAGTCCTGGCATTTGGTAGACCTCGCTGCCACTTTGAAAATGTGACAGTTTGGTGGTACTTGTCTGCCTGATCCTGTTTCATGTGAAGTCTTTCTGTTGAAAAGCATTTATGTTGGGCCGCACCCACTTACCTGAAGAGGAAATCAGATTGAAGGCGAGAGCAAACCCTGCATTTGAGAGGGAAAATATGTCCATTTCCTAAGGCCAGGACTGGAAATGTGATGCATTGTAATCCTTCTTTAGAGCATTTGGCATATCACAAGAATTGTCAACTGCACCTACAGGCTTAGTGATGTGTACTCTTTGCCTACAGTAGGGCTTTAACATGGCTGTAAGTCCTACTACTGAATACGCGAAGATAATTTGATTTCTTAGTCAAGTATTACATGTCACTTATGAGGATTGAATCTACTCTGAGATTTCCTGTTGTTGGGCCTGCTAATACTATCTGATAAGTGGAAAGCTCTCTTGTATATAACTGGTGTTCAGTTAATGTTGAATAATTTTGGACTTACTGATATTTCATTTGAGTCCTCCATCATCTTTTCACATGTAAAATGAAATAAGGAATATCTGCAATTGTGCAGATAAATGTCCTCCCTGCTCATCTGAATATTTGGAGAAAATTAATTTCGAAGGGGAGAGACTGTTTTTGAAGAATGGGAATGAAATAAAATGATAGTTCACCATTTTACATGACTGAACCTAAAGATTTAAAAAAATGAACGTTTGATAAAACCACAAGACATTTGATAGAATTTGAATTTTTTAAATTAAAAAAGGTCCCATCAAATGCATTTAAATTTATGATGTCTGGATAGCTTTATTTATTTCAACCATAATGATCATCAAAAGGAACTAATTTATGTGTGGGCTTATTAATTCAAACTATTGAATTTCACTTGAAAAATATAACTGAAATTTATCTCAAAACTGAAAGGTTCGGAGTGGGCCAGGGTCGAACACCTAGGACATGAGGCCATCATGTATCAAAAGAGATTTTTATTTCAGGCACCTGGGTGCAGCGGGGCTGAGCCCGCCAAAGGCATCAGTAGAGACTGAGGGGAGAGAAAGGTGTTTATTGGTCCTTGCTGGCTGCAGGCCGTTCTGCTGCTGTAAGGGTCCGGTCCGTCCTTGGCCCCACCCGATGCCGGGTGGCTAATGGTTACCTAGGCTATGCAGTGTTCAAGGCTGCAAGCTTTCTGCAAGACACCTGCTAAGCACAATAAGTTTTCTCTGCCCCGTTTTATTCTCTTCAACCCTTTCAAAAACCTAATCTTTAATTTCCATGTAATCTAGTTAAGGAAGAATACTACTTTATAAAACAGTTTTCTCTAATTTGTCCCATTTAAAATGGGACAAAAATATGATTTAGTAGAAATAATTTTGAACATTTTCCCTGCGCTTACTTACATTTTGTTGTCTCTATTCTGATGGAATTTGAAGGTTTTTGAATGCCATTGAAGCTGCTCTGGCCTTTGGAGATGTCATCTTAATTGAAAACCTTGAGGAAACGGTAGATCCAGTCCTTGACCCACTGCTTGGCAGGAACACGATTAGAAAAGGAAAGTAAGTATTGCTGAGTGTTTAACGTCCGTTTTGTGTTACATATGAGTTTGGTCATCAGCTTCTATGTCTTAGCCTCATAACCAGACATAATCGATTGGATTCTTCTTGGTGATGTTTCTGACTTTTCATTCCATGGGACCTACATTCCAAGACCAAAGCCACCTCAGTGTGATCCAGACTTTCAGACTATGTGTCTGCTGGATCAGATTCATGCTGCCCAGTTCCTGACTTACAGACAAGACTGCATTGTCACAAGTCTGAATAGTTGCTCCTTTATTAATTTATACCAATGTTTCTCAAACTTCAGTACTTTGCAAAACTACCCTTTTCGCCAGAACTGCAAATCACTTATATCCTTATTTACTTAATATTTTTCTTTAAACCAACTTAAAATCCACTCACTATTTTTTTACCGTTAGCCTCATTGCAAGTAATAGCATCCACAACATTTTTTCTAATATACTTAAAATATAACTATTAAAAAAAATAATTCATTAATGGATACCTAAAATCATCCCCAACATTTCACAGAGGTGGACTACCTAAAAGTGGGAATAGCCCTAGCCGGTTCAGCTCAGTGGATAGAGCATCGGCCTGCACACTGAAGGATCCCGGGTTCGATTCCCATCAAGGGCATGTGCCTCGGTTGCAGGCTCCTCCCCAGCCCGGGCCCTGGTCAGGACGAGGCATGCTGGAGGCCACCAATCGATGTGTTTCTCTCACATCGAGATTTCTCTGTCTTTCCCTCTCTCTTTCCAAAAATCAATGGAAAAATATCCTCGGGTGAGGATTAAAAAAAAATATATTCAAAAAATGGGAATACCCCCATGTGATGTTCTAAATGCTGCCATTCCCCCACACCCTACTCTCTTGGACATTCTCCCAGGGCAGTGACACCATTTCCAAGGACTCACCAGGTTGTTTTGTGTGAAAGGTCAGAGGTCGCAGTTATGTCTCCAAGGCCTGCATGGCCTCAGGGGATGTCGGGAGGTCTTGGCATCCCAAAGGCTCTTTGTGCCTCTTCACTCAAGAACCAACATCCACTAGACTCATCTCACTGCATTTCTCTCTCTCTCTCCTCTCTCTCTCTCCTCTCTCTCTCTCCCCTCTCTCTCTCCTCTCTCCCCTCTCTCTCTCCTCTCTCCCCTCTCTCTCTCCTCTCTCCCCTCTCTCTCTCCCCTCTCCCCTCTCTCCCCTCTCTCTCTCCCCTCTCTCCCCTCTCTCTCTCCTCTCTCCCCTCTCTCCTCTCTCCCCTCTCTCTCCTCTCTCCCCTCTCTCTCTCCCCTCTCTCCTCTCTCCCCTCTCTCCCCTCTCTCCCCTCTCTCTCTCCTCTCTCCCCTCTCTCTCTCCCCTCTCTCCTCTCTCCCCTCTCTCTCTCCTCTCTCCCCTCTCTCTCTCCTCTCTCTCCTCTCTCCCCTCTCTCCCCTCTCTCTCTCCTCTCTCCCCTCTCTCTCTCCCCTCTCTCCTCTCTCCCCTCTCTCTCTCCTCTCTCCCCTCTCTCTCTCCTCTTTCCCCTCTCTCTCTCTCCTCTCTCTCTCTCTCTCTCTCTCTCTCTCTCTCTCTCCTCTCTCCTCTCTCCTCTCTCCTCTCTCTCTCTCTCCTCTCTCCTCTCTCCCTCTCTCTCTCTCTCCCTCTCTCCTCTCTCTCTCTTCCTCCCTCCCTCCCTCTCCCCCTCTCCTTTACAGAGGAGTAATTTCAGAACTTCCCCAACCCCCTTCTTCTTTGATGCCCATTCTCTCAAAGGTATCTCTCTCCTTTTTCATCACTAGATTATTCCCGTCAATTTTAAGTGGAAATAGGCCTGCTTAAAGGTGACTAACTTCTGTTTTTTAAATAGACTCTAACCAATGAGTATAGAATATATTCTACATCTCACCAAGTAAATCCATTTGCAGTGACTGACAACTTATAATTGTTTAATAAACCAGGATTTACCCAGACTTACATTTAGAACAGTCTAATAAGCCACTTAACAAACTGCAACTGCAACATAAATATAATTGCAGCTGTGTCTGATGTGTTAAAAATATAGTGTAATAGCTTGAATGTCACTAAAGTGAAATCCTTGTTATTAAGGTTCTGACTCTGTTATGAAGACCTAAAATTTTTTGTCAGTAAGATACATATTCTCCAGCTTTAACTTGGACTTCCAGTAACACAATTTAGGTGTAAGAAAGTTGGTGACAATCTCTCTCTCTCTCTCTCTTTCTGAATATGTGTAATCTTTTAGGCTTTATAGAGCTGACCATGTCATTCCAGCATTATTTAAAAGGTTAAAAGAAATTAAAATGATATGAAAGAGTATCAAAAACTCTGTTTATTGTATGCAGTTATTACCTTAACAGTCCTACTAAACTCATGTGTGGGAACAACCACTTGTATGAGGGTAAATTTCAAATCTGTAGCTTCAGTTTTTTCCACTTCCCTCTCCCATGTAGATGTTTTTAGAGTATCTTTATCCAGAGAATCTGAGTGCTAGTGATGCTTACATGTTCTACCAGCCACTGAATAAACCTCTCTGAGCATGGCTGTATAAACCATGATGAGGTATAGATCCTGCCCTTAAAGAAGCTACATTTCCCCAGGGAAAGACAGACCTATCTATACTAATAAAAGGGTAATATGCTGCCAAAACCGGTTTGGCTCAGTGGATAGAGCGTCGGCCTGTGGACTCAAGCGTCCCAGGTTCGATTCCGGTCAAGGGCATGTACCTTGGTTGCGGGCACATCCCCAGTGGGGGGTGTGCAAGAGGCAGCTGATCGATGTTTCTCTCTCATCGATGTTTCTAACTCTCTATCCCTCTCTCTTCCTCTCTGTAAAAAATCAATAAAATATATTTAAAAAAAGGGTAATATGCTAATTAAACCAGATAGACCGGACATCCTTCTGGACAAAGCCATGGTGGCGGGGAGGGGGTGGGCGGCAAGGCAGAGGCAGTTAGGGGCCATCAGGCAGGTAGGCAGGTGAGCAGTTAGGAGCCAGCGGTCTCAGATCCCAAAAGGGATGTCTGATTGCCGGTTTAGGCCCGATCATACATTCCCCGAGGAGTCCCAGATTGGAGAGGGTGTAGGCCAGGCTGAGGGGACCACCCCCGCCCCCATGTACGAATTTCGTGCACTGGGCCTCTAGTAAACAATAAAAGGAATACAGAGCCGTTGGTGAGATGATTGCATGGCAGGGAGTTGTCGGTTCTATAGTAGAGACTTGGAAAGGCCACATTGTTTTCCAAAGTGTTTACACTGATTCCTGTGCTCATCTGTAGTGTACAAGAGTTGCAAAGTCTTTCAGGGAACTGAGGTAGGGACTTTTCACCCTTCTGCTGTTTTTTATAATACAAAAAGAAATTGTATTTAATACCACTAGCCACTTTTTCCCAGGAGGAACTATTCCTACATCCTATTTTTTCCCACCTCTTATTTTTGAATGGAAAAAAAAAAATTGAGGACACTCAAAAATTTTAGACTAAATTTTTTTATAAAAGCTTTAAAAGTACTTTGGAATAAAGTTTGATATTTAAATGATTGTATCCTTTTTATCTGACAAGAAATATGCTTAAACAAAACAAATGCTCTCTTGGTTCCTCATATAACTTTTTAAAAAGTGAGACACCCTCACTGGTGTTACTCAGTGATTAGAACGTCAGCCTGTGCACCCAAGGGTTGCTGGTTCAATTCCCAGTCAAGGGCAAGTACCTGGGTCACAGCTCTGAACCCTGGCCCCAGTAGGTCCAGGCATGTGCGAGACGCAACGGATCATGTGTCTCTCTCACATCTATGTTTCTCTCTCTCTAAAAATCAATGGGAAAACTATCCTCGGGTGAGGATTAACGAGAGAGAGAGAGAGAGAGAGAGAGAGAGAGAGAGAGAGAGAGAGAGAGAGAGAGAGAGAGAGAGACTTTATAAAATATTCACACATATGCAAGCTAGAAGGGGGTATGGAAAAATAAATTAGATTGGTAGAAATAGGAATTCTTTTTCTTTCTTTTAATGAAACAAAAACTGGGAGAAAACGATGAAAAGTATAATTAATAGGAAAATGTTGAAGTGCTTTGTTTGATAATAGAGCTAGAAACCCATTTGCAATGTTAAAAAAGGAACAGAAAAAATTGAATTTACCTTGATCACATCCCACATGAATCTACATGTTTGTAAATTTTCTAATAGGTGTTCCTTTTGTGATCTCCAACAGAGGACACTTGATTTTTTTTCTATGTTTCCCTTTGCATTATAAAGACAGAATAGTAGTGGAAATAAGAAAAAGAGGGGGAGACAAACCCTGGGGATTGAAAGCTGGTGTATCACCCAGAATATATTTATTGCATCATATTCCGCAAATGCAGGTGGAATAATACTGTTATACTCCTGAGAGAAGGCACCTCAGAAAATTTCCGGCTATTAATAGTGTTTTTATTTATCTTAGTTCTGTTTTTTGTTTTTGTTTTTTTTTTTGGGGGGGGGGTTTGAAAAAACTAATGTTAGTTTATTCTTCCTAATAATGAATGTCTGAGAAGATGCTTGTGATAGATATAGCATAGCCCAAAAGTTGAAGTTCATTAATAATTGGAATGTTGTGGAGTATGAAGTAATGAATACTAATTACTCCTTTCATGTCTGACAGCTCCCTGTGGACCAATACATCAGCCCCGACTTTAATTTGGTTCTAGTAATGGTTTCATCAATAGCACATTAAACCTGTGTTTGGGAAGATATACAGTTGAACCTGACCCACATAGTAGATGCCGCTGTCATAATGGCCACAGGCTGACAACAGCTGGGTAATTACAAATAATTAAATCCACCAAACTCCAGACAATCCTAATTTTAAGTAAAATATATCTTATGGTAGCAATCGACAGAAAACATATCTGGGAAGATTTATCAACATGTACTTTTTTCCAAAGCAAATTTACTGGCTTCCATATTAGAGAAGTTGCTGATGTGTGAAGCATCTTCATAAAATTATATCTCTGTAATCTTTCAGATCTCCCAAACATTATTAAGAGAATTTATAAACTTTAATTTTAGCTGGAGTCACCTTACTGCAGCATGCATTTTGATTGGAAAATGCATATATGTTTCTGAGCATATAAATATTTTTAAAGGCATTTTGTACATTATTCTATATTTATTTTTACATAATTTTTTAGTAATAGTGTTTAAGAAGTATTCCCTAGGAAGAAACTTAAAACTAACTAATAGAAATATTAACTGTGTGACATAAATTTCTATTTTTATAGAAGTAATATCATGAAAGGGAGAATAGTATTTTATAGATATTTATTTTGTAATGACTAGGTTTCCTGAAAGTCGTGCTAAAACTAATACAAGGAAGTCTCTTAGTTTCAGGTTTTCAGTTGATTAAATAATAAGTTGCTGCCTTTGGAGTTGATGCCATACGATTGTATTATAATAGATAGTGGTCCAGTGCACCAAATTCGTGCACAGGTCGGGTCCCTAATGGCTGCCAGCTGCCGGCTGGGGCCTCACTTTGCACCCACCTTGGCCTGACGCCACCTGCCCACTCACCTGCCCCACCATCCCACTGCAGTCCCGCTCTCATCGGGGCCCATTGGGGCCGGCAGCACCTCCACTGCCGCCCACTGCCAGTGCTGCATTGCTGACTCCCACCATGTTCTGCGCCGCCCCCTGGTGGTCAGCGCATGTCTAACTCCCAGTCGGTCGAACTCCCACTCGTGGGGACAACTTGCATATTAGTCTTTTATTATATAGGATTATAGATTTGTTTGAATGAGGTCTTTGGTGGGAGTTAAAACAAAATCATGTTCAGTTCTATCCCACACTGTAATAGAACGTCTCTCTTGAGCTGGAAGCTTATGGTTTCAAGTAAACTCTGGAGTGATACAGTTCTCTCATGTCCCTGTGGGTAAGAATATTTTTATTTTCAAGTTAAATTCATGCCTTCATAGAAGAGAATTCAACATTCTAGGCTCTCCCAATTTCTAAATTCAAAATAAAGTTTAATTGCAGAAAATACCAACAACCTTTTCTGTTCCTAAGTTCAATCAAGATTTTTTTTTTTTAATTGTAATACTCGGGGTCTGTGGTTAGTGCATTCACACACTGACAGTTTTCTTGCTAACGTTGTTTGTTTTTATCTGAAAGTAAAAACCAAATAGGGCCACAGATTCAGAACCGTAGATGCTCTCCTTCAAAAAAGCAATTTTTTAAAAGGGCAAACAAATATAAATGGAACCAGAATTTATTTTTCATGGCCCATTATAATATTTAAATATGGATGTAGTGAAATGTTACAATACATATGTTTTATATACTTTATACATCTCAAAAAGGAAATCATCTGATTTTCTTTTTTGGTTTCCTTTTCTTTTTTTCCTGTTCAGTGGTACCTAGACTCTTGCAACATTAATCTTTTTTTTTTTTTAATTCTAATTGCAGTTTGCGTCTATCTTAGAAGGATGTGTTGGTTATGTTAAGTGTATGAAGCAGCAAGACAGTGAACTCATGTCTGTTCAGGACTCTTCTTTCTTCTTTCCCTTGCAAGTCTCACCAGCTGTGCGGCTTTCAGCAGAAACCAGGTTGGACCAAGTGGAACAGCCCCTCCTGCCCAGGTTGCTAAGTAACACCTCTGCCCAGGTTGCTAAGTAACACCTCCCTCCGCCTGCTCTCCACCTGATCCTTTTGGCTGCTCTCAGCCGGAGCTGTTGGAGCTCGCAAGTCTCATCTAGAAGCTTTTAATTTTAAACAGCAGGGTATGCAGCAAGGCTTTTAGGTGTCTGTTGAAAAGTTGTTTTTCCTTCTCCTAAGTGTTTCTTTCTTTCCAACTAGTGGGACTATATTATTTATTTATCTTAAGACCCAGCTGCTATCTCTTTACTCTGACAGAACAGCTCTGATGAGGCCTGGAGAATGGAATTCCTCATATTCGGAGAACTTGTTAGCTGTCTGAATTGTCCATCTTAGAGACATTCTCTTAGGAAATTTCTCTCCAAACAGACAGCATTGGGAGAAAGGTTTTGCAAATCTCCCTTTAAGAAGATTCTCAGTGCAGCTCCTCCTTAGTAAAAACTTCCATCTGCCACAAGTGCAAGTCCTCATTCTAATGGAAGATGCTGCTTTTCCACGTTTGGTGTCAGATGGCGATGAAACATGATGGTGTTTGCTCAGGTTCTGGTCACTAACGACGTTTATTTAGGTCTTTATGATCCAAGACTGATGGCATTTTCCAAGTAGCTACCCTAAATATCGGGAACAGTTCTAACAAAAGTAAGAGACACTTCCTTAGTTTCCAGATGATAATCTCAATTTTAGACAATCGTCTTGGTTATACTGGGACAATACTTCCTCTCTTTCTGCTCAGAGATTCTGGCTCTCAGGTAAATCTGAACACTGGGAGAAATGTATCCCAGGTTTATAAGAGAAATGGCTGTGAACATTCACCAATAAATCACTTGCAAGTGTTTTTCATGTCATTTGCATATCAGTCCTTCTCAACAATAGTGACCTTTCATGACTTGAGGAAATTAGGAATCTTTTCATCCCGCGACACCTTTGGGCTGGATTTTGAATAAATTTTTGAAAGAACGTTGAAATTCCCAGTATACTTGATTTTTATGCAAACCTGACATGGAAAACTGGATTTACAGTTAATCTGTAGACAATTGTCTTTATGACACAATAATTCAGCTAAGGAGGGAGCATTTTGGCATACTTAAAATATCGCATTTTCTTTTCCTGAAAGCCAAGAGTTAGAAAACTTTTATGTAAGTTGTGATTTATTTTTATAACTGTATAAATGAAGTAATTCATTTTATGAAAGTATCTACCAGAAATCATAGCTCTTGCATTGGGGATGGGCACCTTGATAATCAGTGCTCTTCTTCATAAACAAGGACAGAATTCCTACCCAAAGATCAGCAGGGCATGTTCTCTGAGCTGTGTCTTCAATTTTTTTTTTGTCCATTGGCCATTGATTGTTATGAGTCCATCATATTCTCTCGGTACCCTCTTGTGACTGATGGTCAGACAGGTCAACAGAGGTTAGGGTTACAAGCTGTGACCATCCAACAGAGCCAATGAACCTGCAGTCTGATACAGTGAAATGAACTTGATACTAGGAGTCCAGATCCAGGTTCTAATCCCCACTCTGCTTTTAAGCTGCCTGACCTTGGACAAGTCATAAACTCACTGGGTTCATAAAAAGGAATCAGCTGAATGATCGATCACTAGGGGATCTTCTTGCCTTAAAATGACAACTCTGGTAGGTGAAGCAATGTTTTTGACTCACCCTATATCCTATCCAATTAAGCCATGGTGTTTGTACTGGGAAAACACATTTTATTTCAGGTTGTGTTCGTATAATTAGTCTCTCACCTCTAAGCCAGCAGTTCTCAGCCAATGAGAAGCGAGGCAGGAGGAGCTCTCTCTCCCTTGGAGGAATGTATGGACACCCTCCCTCTAGGAGCAACTCCCTGGCAGATTCAGAGATTCCTGTCCTCCCTCCACACACCCCCACTCCCCTTCCCCCATTCATATTCTCATTCTCTCTCTCTCTCTCTCTCTCTCTCTCTCTCTCTCTCTCTCTCTCTCTCTCACACACACACACACACACACACACACACACACACACACACACACACACTGTGATACAGTGTCCTGCTCCTGGAGGGCATGGGGCTGGAAGGTAGGTTAAGAACTACTCATTGAAGAAAGTAGCCACACTTGTACACTGTATGCTGCTCTTCATGCCTTGCTGTTACTTCTCACTGAAGATTTAAGTTCAAGAGCTCACAGCTGCCTTCTGTGGTGTAGAAGTCATGACCTCTGGATTCCTGTCTTTCACAGAAACAACACAAGGACTGTTGGCTTTTCCCATCCCTCTGGTTAACTCGGTCATCGTCCAGATCCGTCAAATCCTGAGAGAGCATTCGCCATCCGTTTAATTTTCCCAGATAGGAGATTAACCAAAAATTAACCTGGCAGCAGTGATAAAACCCACTGAGTCATTATGTAGTTCTTGCCTTTCGTAGATCATAAACACCCCAGTTGAGGATAATTTACTATCCCTGGGAAATCTAAGCTTATAAAAGAAGGTTTCAGAGCAAAATGTAAAACCAATTTTACGGGCAGACATCCTTATCTCTTCCATCAGCTTAGCAGAGTCCCTCCAACTAACTCTCCTCACAGAGAAAATCCAGCAGATAGATTTCTGGTTCCTAAACTATGAATGCTTCAGGGCGTATCTGTAGACATGCAAGTGGGATTTAGAGAGCCCTGGAGTCCCCTCTGAGCCACTTTATGGAGCCGTTTCATTGAGTACATATTTAACCAGTTAATGGCTTTGTCAGCTGCAAAATTGTCGAACCCCATGATCCATGTTGGCCAGTCTCGTGTGTTTTGTGGTGTGTGTTTTCTTGAAAGCCTAGGGAGGGGAAGCACAGTTGTGCGTAGTGGCTGATGGGAAAAAATTGTAGCTTGGTGTTCCTGGGAAATCCTTGGAGATTAGCTGCATTGAGAGGAGATTACGCTAATGCCACTACCCGGTGTGGCCCTCTGGAGTGGCAAATGGCAAACAGCCTGTGCTGATAAGGCCTGTGAGCTAAGAATGGGTTGCTGTTGTTGTTCATCTTTGACTTCTTTTTTCAACTTTTTAAAAAATTATAGTCGACATACAATATTATATTAGTTTTAGGTGTGCAACATAGTCATTGGGTAGGAATTCTGTCCTTGTTTATGAAGAAGAACAGCACTGATTATCAAGGTGCCCAGCCCCAATTGTTTTAAAGGATTGTCAGTAACAAAGAATATGTGGCAGAGATGCATGTGGCCTGCAAAGCATAAAATAGTTACTCTCTGGCCCTTTATAGATACTGTTATCCAACCCCTGCCCAAGAGGGATTTCTCCCCTGAGGCCTGAACACCTATAACTTTCAGAAATGTTAGTTGTCTTGCTGGGGGCTTGTTTTGATTCTCTCACATATACACATCCTCCACACAAATCTCAAAATTAGTTTGACTTCTTACTGCAGTTCCTAATCCTGCCACGAGCTATCCCTTTACAACAATAATGAAAATTCTAGACTTTATTTATTCAGTGTTCTTCATTTAAACTTAAATGTTTACTTTGGGGGATTTTTTTGGCCCCTATTTTTTAAATTGAATTTATTGGGGTGACACTGGTTAATAAAATTATATAGGCTTCAGGTATACCCTTCTATAGCATTATCTGTATATTGTATTGTGTGTTCACCACCCCAGGTCAAGTCTCCTTCCATCACCATTTATCCCCCATTTACCTTCTACCTCCTCCCACCCCCTTTCCCTCTGGTAAACACCACACTGTTGTCTGTGACCATGAGGATTTTTTGTTTGTTTGTTTTTATTTTTGCCCTTCACCTTTTTCACCCAGACCAGTGTAAAAAATGTTTAAATTCTCTTTTCATCTGGGGATATGGATTAGTGATTAAAACAGGAAGTTTATGAAATATAAACTCAAACCCAGTGAAAATTCATGAGCAAAGGAGGGGAAATTCAACCTGAAATCGTGAATGGTAGTGACAGACCTGGCATTTCTGAGACACTTGCCAAGGGAGGAATGAATTGAAACTGAGATGGAGGCGTAATCAGAAAAGCGCAGGCTGTGCATGGAGGTTGGTTGAGAGTGTGGGTGTTCTTACTGTGGTGATGTAAATGAGTATCAGCCTTGGTATTGCTCATGTGTGAGAGCCCCAGGCAGTAACTACACAAAACTTCCACTCTTAAGATTTCCTTTAGAAGCCACTGATGCAAATCTTGGCATCTAGGCCAACAGTAATACAGTGGCTAGTGCAACAAAGGAAGATTTTCTCAAAGCTTACGTGACTGGTGAGATCTATTTTGGAAAACCTTGGAAAGGGAAACTCAAGTAATGGGAGAAATTGGATGATGTCCCCAATGTAGATATGGTTGAAAAGTCTTCAGTCAAAAAGAAGGTTAACTAAAAATGTGTTCTTATCAAATAAGACCATCCTGTGAGACAGCTCAATATGCTCAAAAGTCAAGCAAGAGCCTCTGAGAAACTATGGTTAGCAGATTGATAAAATCTGAAAAACTACAGTTAGCATGGTTGATTTCCTAACAGACAGAGAAAGTCCAAATGTTAGTGGTTGACCTCTTGATAGGTTGTTCTCTTTTTTCTTCTTTTTTGGCAGTATCGTTACTGAGGTATAATTCACTTACATACATTATATCATTTAAAGTGAAGAACTCCTTGGTTCTTACTATATTCACAGCATTGGGCAGCCACAGTCAATTTTAGAATTGAAATTCCTAAGCAATCAATCAAACCTACTTTGATTTGCCTACTTGAGTTACCTATTCTGGTTATTTCCTATTAATAGAATCATATAATATGTGGTCTTCTGTGATTGGCTTCTTTCACTTGGCATAATGTTTTCAAGGTTCATCCATGTTGTAGCATGTATCAATATTTTCTTTTTTATGGCTGAATAATATTCCATTGTTTAGATATACCACAGTTTATTTATCCATCAGACATTTGGGTTGTTTCTACCCTTTGGCTATTACGAATAATGCTGCTGTACACATTTGTGTACAAATTCTATGTGGACATATGTTTTCCATTTTTTTGAGTCTCTACCTAGAAGTAGAATGGCTGAGCTAAATGATAACTCTATGTTTAAAATTCTGAGAAACTGCCAATACTGTTTTCCAAAGTGGTTACCTCATTTTACATTCCCACCTGCAGTTTACGAGGGTTCTCATTTCATTCCATCCTCTCCAACACTTGTTACTGCCTGTGGTTTTTGACTATAGCCATCTAGTAGGTGTGATGTGGTACCTCACTGTGGCTTTGATTTGCGTTTTCTTGATGATTGATGATATTGAGCATCCTTTTGGGTGTTTATTGGCCATTTGTATATTTTCTTTGGAAAAATATCCATTCAGATCCTTTGCCTATCTTTTAATGGGGCAGACCTTTGATCTGTCCCCTTGTAGGTGTTTTAAACATATTTATTTATTAACCAAGTAAATGAAAGAACCCACAGGGGAATGGAGCCAGGTGACCAAGACCTTACAATTCCCAGCATCTGAGAACGGGAAAAACCAGGCCCTCCCTCAGGGAGAGGCTGCATTCATTCCGTGTTTTGCTTGCAATCACAGCAGCCACCTCCACCCAGCTCAAGCTCCACGGAGAGCCTGTTCCAAGGCTGCAGGGTGTCATGGCAACGGAAGTGCAAGTGCAGCCAGGCTTCAGGGAAGGTGGGACCTGGAAATCTGGGGAACCCAGAGCACGCCCCTTTGCTCTGCTCCTCCATCTGCATATTGCTTCATTCTCCTCCTCTGGGAAACCAGGGGTGTCTTTATGTGCTACTCGGCTCGCCAGGAGGACAGACGGACTTCAACACAAGCAAAGGTTCCAGTTCCAACTCTCCCTTCTCCCTGTCCCAAACCCCAGCCCCAGTAAAGGGCACTGTGATTGGAAGAGCGTGGAGGAAGTGCCCGCCCCTGGTGTCCTTGGCTGGGGGAACAGGCATACGAAACGGAAGCCTGGTTGCAGAGAGCCCAGGCGTGTGCGAGATGGAGCAGGAGGAGGAGGAGCCATCAGACACGGAGGCTTCTTCAACTTTGTCCTGGACCCAGTGCCCAAGTACTGGAAAGTGATTTGAAGTATACATGCATGTTTACTATGTGTAAATTTTAAATATACATACACCTGTGCACAGATGTGTACAAACTCATGCATACTCATTTTACCCTTAAAGAATAGCAATGTGTATTATAAGGTGAATCACAGTGATTATAATAATAGAAGCTAACATTTTTGTTGGTTTAGGTCCTTTATGTGATCTATTGTATTTAATTGTTAGGTGAAGACTGCTATTACCACCGTTTGCATATGAGGAAAGGTAAGGACATAGAGGTTCGGGGGATAATTCCTATCCTTTTTTTACTTTAGGGAAACTGAGAGTAGCCGAAAAACCCTGAACCGCCTGGTCCTGAGGCCCGGACACATGACCAGCATGCGGGGTTGGAATGACACTTTGACGTCCGTCCTGGTTCCGGGGAAGCTCCTGAATGTCCGTTCTGTCCCCTTTAGGTATATCAGGATTGGAGACAAAGAGTGTGAATTTCACCAGAACTTCCGTCTCCTCCTCCACACAAAGCTGGCCAATCCTCACTATAAGCCAGAATTGCAAGCTCAGACAACCCTCCTCAACTTCACGGTCACAGAAGACGGTCTGGAAGCCCAGCTGCTGGCAGAGGTGGTCAGTATCGAAAGGCCGGATTTGGAGAAGCTTAAGGTAAAAAAATACAACATCATCCACCAACACTTATTCAGCACCTGCTTTGCACACATTATACTGCCGGACACACGAGTGTTAGACAGGAGCCCTGCCCTCCAGGATCTTACAGTCTAATTGAGAGAAAAGAGGGCATGTGTGAACAGGAGCAGAAATTCCGGGGACTTCTGGTGAAGGAGGTAGTGAGGGTTGTGCCCAGGTAGGAGGAGGGCTGGCTCCCGGTCTAGTTTGACGCAGGTGACGGACAGGCAGAGGCACGAGAGCCTTGGGAAGCGGGGGCCTGTGTTGCTGCAGGCACGTGCCTTTGCAGCTGGGTGGTCATAGCCGATCAGCCAGGGCAAAAGAACGGAAAAGAGGAGTGAAGGAGTAAGGTTGGAAAATGTAAGGGACTTGCCCTGGCCGGTGGGCCCAGTGGTTAGAGCATTGGCCCGGGCACTGAAGGGTCACAGGCTTGATTCCTGGTTAAGGGCACATACCTGGGTGTTGGGCTTGCTCCCCAACCCCGGTTAGGGCATGTGCAAGAGGCAGCTAGTCAATGTGTCTCTCTCACATCGATGTTTCTCTCTCTCTCTCTCTCTCTCTCCCTCCCTTCCACTCTCCCTCCCTTCCACTCTGTCTGAAAAGCAATGGAGAAAAATATCCTTAGGTGAGGATTAATACCTCCCCTCCCCTCAAAAAAAAAGAAAGAAAAAATTAAAGGGACTTGTCTTTGGTTACGACTAACAGATAAAGGAAAATTTATGGCTTTAAGTGCACTGATTAGGGAAAAATAGTTAAATTCAGTGTTGAATACAGACAACAAGAAAACCAGAGTAAGATTATAAACATAGGAAGAAGGCTGTTGTAGAGTTAAGTAATAGCAACAGACTCTTTGGCCTAAAAGCCAGGAGTATTTACCATCTGACCCTTGTTGGAGAAAGCGGCTACTCCTGGTCTAAACCAGTGGTTCTCCAGTGGCGGTGCCTGCAACAGCAGCGTCAGGTTCACGGTGCTAAGTGATGATGGTAAGCGTTCACACTCTGGACCCCGGAGCGCAGCCCCTTCTGACACTTTCCGAAAGAATTGTTAAACATGATTATCGGTGCGTTTTAATGTGACGTGTGTTTCATTCTAAAGGAGCCCATGAAACGGATGAGTCAGGAAACTCTGCTTAAAAACGGGCCTCTAACCACCATGTCTTCCGCTTCTCTCCGTTTGTGTAGCTGCTCTTGACGAAGCACCAGAACGACTGTAAGATCGAGCTGAAGTCCCTGGAGGACGACCTCCTCCTGCGCCTGTCGGCGGCCCAGGGCAGCTTCCTGGGCGACACGCAGCTGGTGGAGAGACTGGAGGCCACGAAGGCCACGGCCGCCGAGATAGAGCACAAGGTGGGGAAAGGCCGAGGGCACGGGCGTTTGCTTCAACACTCCGCTTGGAGAAACATGCGTGGAGGGAAGTGTAACCCTACTTGGTAATTTCTCAAAGCGGACGGATGGATCGTCCGATAAACTGCCCTAAAAACGGGCTTTGTGGGGCCCAATCTCTGCTGCTCCTCATTCCACAGAGACCCAGGCGTTCGGATTAGACTCCCTCAGGCTGTTATTTGGTGGTGGTGGTTTTTTGTTTTTGGTGGTTTTTTGGTTTTGTTTTGTTGTTAATCCTCACCCGAGGATATTTTTCCATTGATATTTAGAGAGAGTAGAAGAGAGAGGGAGAGACAGAGAAAAACATCGATGTAAACGAGATACATCGATTGACTCCTGCACGCACCCCGACCAGGGCCGGAGAACCTGCAACCAAGATACATGCCTCTTGACCAGAATTGAACCTGGAACCCTTCAGTCCATGGGCCGACGCTCTATCCACTGAGCCAAACTGGCTAGGGCCTGTCATTTGTTCTGTGTGACCAAATTTGAAGAACACTGGGGCCTGCTGGCTAAGATGGTCTAAAATCGGAAAAGGTTTCATTTAGTATCTAGCCCTGGCAAACTGACCTCATCCAGCCTCACCACGGGGCTCCTCGTCTGTTGGACATTTTAGAGAAATACTTGGAGATGAAGGTTTGTGTCCGGGCCGTCAGGGCTGGGAGGCCGAGCAAGAGATGGTCTCCTGCTGTTCTCAGATGCCTTATTCACACTGGGAAAATGTCATGTCCTAAAAGCCCGGAAGGTTTCTCATTGAGTAAACTTCCCGCTGAACTCCAGCGTGTGTCCCAGGGTGCTTTATGCATGGTGTGCACTGTGGATTTTCACAAGGAACCATTAACCCTTAAAATCCCATTGTTGCAAAGTCCGAGGAACCCTCACTCGCTTTCTGGAATACCCTCATTGCTAAGCAATCTGCTAATTGCCCAGCAGAGGCTGTGTCGCCACACACCCAATATATTTGCCTTAATATAAGCAAGGAAATGGAATTCCAAATTACTCTCTTTTTTACTTAAAAGGAATTCTAGGGGGCTCCTGAGATGGTAAAAATTAGAGCAATTAAGTAAATTAGGTTTTAGCTTTCACATTAACTTCTAATTGTCTCTTAAAATGCCTCTCCCTGTCTTCTTAATATATTGCCATATAGGAACTCGCCTCTCTGCTCTACATTTTCTTTATTTCCTTTTATACACAAATATGATGGATCAAGTCTATTAAAAAAGTTTCGGGAAATACTGCATCATATAGCATGGCCAGCAGTGGTCCTGGCTAAAAGAAATAGATGTTTGAGCCTTGAATAAAAGCGAATATGTTGGTTGAGAGTGGTTTCTTTTCATTATCTCTCCGAATGTACCCAGAGGCTAATACATGATGATAAAATAAATGGGAATATATGAGCATATGGATGCTCTGGTGCAAAGTCAAAACCAGACAGTCATGAGAGTCTTCGTATAGAGGCTTTTTAGTAAGCCTGGCTATTAGATATATTATTGACCTTGGCTGCTTTTGTATACCTTGTTGACTAATAAAGTTCTTGGCATTGAATTGGCCCAGCAGACTTGTAAGAGCTCTCCCTGGGAGGCGATATACCTGGGTTATTAACCCCTGAAAGAGAGGAGGGGGGAGCAGAAAGGTGACATTACTCGGAATAAATTCTGTAGCACCGAAACCATCGAGTTTGTTCAACCAGTAATCAAAACAGCTGGCATTATTTCCCTTCTCCCTGGAAATGCCTATGAAAAAATTATTTTAAATGTTCATTATTTTAAATATTTTAATATTCATAGTAAATATAAGATTAAAATTGTTTTAATATGAACTTAATGATTTTGAATAGCAAGCACATAGATGCTATATGTTATCTTTTAAAAAATATATATTTATTTTATTTTATTTTTTTATTGATTTCAGAGAAAAAGGGAGAGGGAGAGAGAGAAACATCAGTGATGAGAGAGAATCATTGATCGGCTGCCTCCTGCACACCCTCCAATGGGGATTGAGCTCAAAACCTGGGCAAGTGCCCTTGACTGGAATTGAACCCAGGACCCTTCAGTCTGCAAGCCGAGGCTCTGTCCACTGAGCCAAACCAGCTAGGGCTGTTATCTATTTTGATACGAATAATTTCTCCTTTCAGATATGTCCCTTCCATCACTTGGATAAGAATAGAGAATGTGGCCAAACCGGTTTGGCTCAGTGGATAGAGCATCGGCCTGCGGACTGAAGGGTCCCGGGTTTGATTCCGGTCAAGGGCATGTACCTTGGTTGTGGGCACATCCCCAGTAGGGGGCGTGCAGGAGGCAGCTGATCGATGTTTCTCTCTCATCGATGTTTCTAGCTCTCTATCCCTCTCTCTTCCTCTCTGTAAAAAATCAATAAAATATATTAAAAAAAAAAAAAAGAATAGAGAATGTGAACAGTTAAGTTACTAATGTTGTTTGCTCTCACCATAGGTGATTGAAGCTAAAGAAAACGAAAAGAAGATCAACGAGGCCCGAGAATGTTATCGGCCAGTGGCCGCGAGAGCAGCTCTTCTTTATTTTGTTATTAACGACCTCAGAAAAATCAACCCCGTCTATCAGTTCTCCTTGAAGGTAATGCTGAATAGGCGAAGAAGAATACTTAGCTTCGGGAACTTGTTTCTGGAAGTTTAGAATTTATTTTTAAGCAATTAGTGCACCCAGTAAGGAGTCATGAGGGTCTAGCTAACAAAGGAAGAAGCCAAAACATCCTCATTCTCTTACTTTCATTCATAATTTTCAATAAGGCTTTGAGTTAATTACCGGTAAACTATGCAACCTTATACTTGTTTTTGTTCTTAAACAGAGTCTTGAGGAGAATAATGTATATAAGTAAGAAAAATTTCCCTGAAGCCTCTATACTTTCTTTGTGAAAATGTAGATCTCTTTAAAGAGATTTCCGTAGTATTTTGGTATTGAGGGAGAAAGAATGAGAACAACTATATATGAAGCCACTAGTACATGCAAGGCACTTTCATACTTTAATTCATTCTTATGCCTGAAACATCTCAATATAGTATACTATTTTTACCCCTATTAAAAGAAGGAAATGAACATTTTCAGATTCTGAATAAATTGCCCAAGATTGCACAGTTCGTACTTAACAAGCCAGAATTTGTATGCTCTGCTTTGCACGGTTCTGCCTCTGGGCAGTATTCATTCATTCTTCAGTCAGTTTTTAAACAAATAGTTATTGAAATCAGTCATCATGCCAGATGCTGGGGTGGTCACTAAATATGCAGGTTTTTTTAAAAAAAACAACACACGCAGATATGAGTGAAGATATATGGGGGTCAGTGTGTGTGTGTGTGTGTGTGTGTGTGTGTGTGTGTGAGAGAGAGAGAGAGAGAGAGAGAGAGAGAGAGAGAGAGAGAGAGAAAGTGAAATACTATGAGAGGCAATAGTAGGGATGGTGGGACTGTTTCATTGGGGGCTCTGGGGAGGCCTCTCGGAGGAGGTGACATTAGAACTGATTCCTGAAGGATAAATAGGATTTAGCCATGTGAAGAGTGGAGAAAATAAGGATGTGTAAGACATGAAAGAGTTTGGGATACCAGGTAGTGAATGAATCTATGTGGGTGGAGGGTAATGAGTGAGGGAGAAGATGACAAAACGGAGTCGAGAGAGGTGAGACGGTCTAGATCATCTGAGGCCCCTGGCCCTGAAGGGGATTTTGGATTTTAGTCTGTGTGCCAAGATAAGCCAGTGAAAGGCTTTAAGCAGAAGGCTGATATGACAAAAGACTCAGAAGTGAATAGACTTGTGATATGATTTGAAGCTAGAATAATCAATTATTGGAGATGGATTGGATATGGGCAATAAAGAAGAGGAAAAGAAGCAAGAATAACTAGCAGGGTCTAGTAGTATGGGACTGAAAGCAGTGGGATTAGGTTTTGGAACAGTCACAGAGTATAAGGAGAACAATAAAACTAAATCAGTAGTGTCAGCCCAGTATACCCAAAAACCAGAACTAAGCTAAGGCATTATGAGAAAAGAAAACGACAGAGCTGACCCCTTCATGAACGTTGTTGCAAAACTACTCAAGGAAAGAGCAGCAAATTGAATCCAGCCATATATAAAAAACATGGTATATTATGCCCAAGTGGAATTTGTGCCAGGAATGTAAGTTGGTTAAATATGCAAAGAAAACACAGTGTAATGCTTCATATCTACACTAATAAAAGAGTAAGATGCAAATTGACCATACCTTTGCAATGCCACCAGCCAATCAGGAGTGAGTATGCAAATTAACTAAAAAAGATGGCGGGTTAATTTGCATACGCAGGCACCGAGCGGCCGGGGCAACCACACAGGCATTCTGCACTGCCCCAGCCACTCTGGGCCTCTGGGCAGCGTGGGAAGACGGAAAGGCAGCTCCGGGCCAGAGAGAAAAGGCGGCTCTGGCTGGAGCAAAGGCAGTGATGGCAGCCAGGGTAAGGAAGGCCCATTCTTGCACGAATCTTTATGCAACAGGCCTCTAGTTACTAGAATAAAAGAGAAAAACCATATGATCATTTCAATGAATGCAGACAAAGAACTTGACAAATTTCAACATCTGGTTAAAAAAAAACACACAAAAACACACACAACTCTGAGCAAACTAGGAGTAGATGGTAACTTCTCAGTGTGACAGAGGGCATCTACAAAGATCTACAGCTAATATCAGTATAACTCAGTGTTGAAAAATTGAATGCTTTCCCCTAAGATCAGAACAAGCCAAGGATATCTCCTCTCAACACTTCTGTTCACTGCACGGGAGGTTATAGCTAATACAATAACACATTAAAAGGCACAGAGATTTTAAAAAAAGAAAAACTCTTCTTTTTTTCCCCCACAGATGACCTGATTGTGTATGTAGAAAATCAAAAGAAATCTACAAAAACACTACTAGGACTAAGAATTGAGTTTTTAGCAAGATTGTAGGGTATAAAATCAATACAGAACAATCTGTTGTATTTCTATATATGAGGGACAAGGAAAATAATAACCCAATACTATTTATAATAGCTTTCAAAACTATGCAACTTTTGCCGAAACCGGTTTGGCTCAGTGGATAGAGCATTGGTCTGTAGACTGGAAGGTCCCAGGTTCGATTCCGGTCAAGGGCATGTACAGTGGTTGCGGGCACATCCCTGGTGGGGGTGTGCAAGAGGCAGCTGGTCGATGTCTCTCTCTCATCGATGTTTCTAGCTCTCTATCCCTCTCCCTTCCTCTCTGTGAAAAATCAATAAAATATATATAAAAAATTAAAAAAAACTATGCAACTTTTAGGGATAATTTTAACAAAACAAATAAAAGATCTGCATACTGAAAGCAACTAAACATCCTTGAGGAAATTTCAAAAGGCCTAGATAAATGGAGAGAGAGATCATGATTTTGGTTTAGAACACTCATTATTATTAAGATGTCATGTCTCTTCAAATTGATGTATAAATTCAATTCAGTCTCAATCAAAATCCCAGAAAGCTATTTTTTTTTGAGAAATTGGTAAGCTGATTCTAAAATTTGTGCAGAAATGCAAAGGATTTAAAATAACTAAATAAATTTTAAAAAGAACAAATATGGAGACAAAATACATGATTTAAGACTTATTACAAACCTTCACTAATCAGCCTAAAGAAAAATACATAGATTAATGGAACAGAATAGAGAGTCCAAAAGTAGACCCACCAATATATGGTCAGCTGATTTTTTAGTGATGCCAAGACACTTCAAAGAGGAAGGAATAATTTTTTATAACAAATGGTGCTGAGACAACTGAATATCCACATGGAATAAAATGAACCTCAACCATTGCATCACACTATACACAAAATTAACTCAAAATGAATAATCTATAAGATTTTTAGGAAAAAAATAAGAGAAAATCTTTGGGCTTTGGGTTAGGCAAAGATTTCTTAAGAAAGAAAAAAATGATAAATGGAACCTTATCACATTAAAAAATGTATGGTTTTCTAAAGACATTAAGAAAGTGAAAAGGTAAACCACAGTCTACTAAAAACTGTCTCCAATACATACATATATCTAACAGAATTTATAGCATAATATATAAAGAACGTGTGCAGCTCAATAAGACAACCAACCCAATTAAACTAACAGAGGAAAAGTTTGGACAGACATATCCTATACTAAAACGTGAATTGCCCATACACACATTTTTTAAATGCTCAACAGTTATCAAAAAAATGCAAAGAGGATGGTGCAGTGTAGTTGTGTAGGGAGTAGATATAGGTAGATTTTATGGAATTATGCTAATAGTAATGATAGCAAATTATAATATAGTTTTCATAAAAATCCTGTCCTGTTGCCTCTCCCCATAGATACCTTTAAACTGTATGTGGCCCTGTGTGTCGGGGGCCAGCTAGACACCCAGGCACCAGTTATCACCCTTTAACAGTCACTTTAAACTCCCCAGGCTTTCAGTGTGCTGTTCCACAGAGCCATGGAACAGGCCGACAGGGTGGAGGACACGCAGGGGCGCATCTCAGTCCTCATGGAGAGCATCACCCACGCCATCTTCCTCCACACCAGCCAGGCGCTGTTTGAGAAGGACAAGCTCACCTTCCTGTCCCAGATGGCTTTCCAGGTGAGCAAATCGGAACCAGCGTCGCCCATCTCTGTTTATGATGTGCTTTATTTCTGAAGGGAAGCACGGACTCCCGTTTTTTGGAAGCCCTTGAATTAACTTTTCAATAAAATAAAGTGTTTTCATGCACAGTACCACCCATAATGTATTATGAAAATACCTAGAATGCAGAAATAGTCTAAAATTCGAGTATTTGATCTGTTTACCTTTGTAATTTTTTTAATTTATATTTTATTGATTTTTTACAGAGAGGAAGAGAGAGGGATAGAGAGTTAGAAACATCGATGAGAGAGAAACATCGATCAGCTGCCTCTTGCACACCCCCTACTGGGGATGTGCCCGCAACCAAGGTACATGCACTTGACCGGAATCGAACCTGGGACCCTTGAGTCCGCAGGCCGACGCTCTAACCACTGAGCCAAACCGGTTTCGGCTACCTTTGTAATGTTTTTATATGGAAATTAGGAATATTTTCATCTGAGTCCCCCCAAAATGTCCTATAGACTTCTTGTCAATTCAGTAATCAGAATGTCCCAAGTTTGTTCCAGTTCCTGGTGTGATTCTCGTAGTGTCTTGGATGAAATTCCTACACCAGTACTAACTTACAGTAATAGCTCTACCTTCTGTTTAGTAATTTGGTCCATTGCCATCTCAGGCTTTCTCAATTTGTAAAATAAATTTTAAGACATTTGATCTAATAGCAGAAGACTTAACTATGAAAGCACATTTCAAATAGGTTACTTAGAGGCATAAAATGAGAATAAACCATCCTTCATAATTATTTGCTGTTAGGTTTCTGATCAAGGTTTTGAGATCATGGGCACAACTTATCCCTTATTTTAATTATAGAACAGATATATATATAAAATAATTTTTGGAAGACTTGATTCTGCTACTTAATCATATCTATTAAGGAGTAATTGCTTCCTGTGTCATGATTTTGATGCGTAAACCAAATGACTCTCTTCAATTTTGTGTATTCTCAAGATTTTGTTGAGAAAGAAAGAGATAGACCCTGATGAACTGGATTTCCTGCTTCGATTCACAGTTGAACACACTTACCTGAGTCCTGTTGACTTCCTAACTACTCAGTCATGGAGTGCCATTAAGGTATGTTAGGAACATGGGTTTTCATATCCCAGTTCTCTCAAATGTAGAAATGCAGTTTTAAAAATCCAAGTGATACAGACCACTTCAGTTGTAGAAATATGCCGTACAATGTAATTGATCGTTATAGTACTAAATTGAGTTGTTGTTTTCTTGCTTTTATTAAAATTTATTTTTCATTTATTGTTGGTACACAATATTGTATTTGTTTCAGGGGTACAACTAAAGTGACTGATTTCTTATTAGAAGTAAAGGAATGTTTGACCTATTTAATGGGCAGAAAAGTTGTTAATGAATATGTATAGTCTTTATGACCTTTGAAAAAAGTCAAGAAATATAAATGAATAATTTTTAATCTGCCTGGAGCTACTTTCTTTATTTTATAATTAGGTGCTTATTCTCAGACTCTGGAATTCCTTTAAGATGCTCATCATATGCTAAGCTTGGCTCCACTCTTTTTTTTTTTTCCCCTAAGAAAAGGAACCATTTCTATTCATTGAAGACTTATTTTTGTGGTGTATTTAGATCTTTAGTTTTTTAAGAAACAAAATGTTAAATTCCAATTTGTTTAGAATTATACTTTAGAAGTATAAATTCAATTGTGTATTGGTCAGGGCCTCAGCAGAAAACAGATTTAAAAAAGCTTAACATCTGAGGCCCCCAAAATGTCCTATGGACTTCAATGGGTAGAGTATATTTTCATAGTAAGGGAAGAAGAAACAGAGAATCAACCAGGACTGGAGATGGCAAAAGGAAGGAAAAGGAGCAGTTACTAAAATGACTGAGAAATAAAGTGATGGGAGAGAGCCAGCCTGCAGGAGCTATGGCATTGGGTAGACGAACATGCCCAAATGGGTCACTTCAGAGGCAGAGCTGGTAAGAAACACACTGACCTCTCTCTTCCCCAGACCTCTAGTCCCTTGCCATTGCCCATTTTATTGGGCAAATCCAACCAGGCCAGAGAACCAGGGAGCGTAGTAGCGGGGCAGAAAAGGGTGCAGAGTAAATCCGGAGAGGAAATAAAGACTGTCCGGCACAACTTGTTTATATAGGATTCAATGCAGGCACAAGGCTTTATCTCAAAGGCTCGAGATAAACTATTCCTGTCTGTTCCCCTGTTGTATTACAGGCAGTAGCCCTTATGGAAGAATTTCGAGGCATAGATAGAGACGTGGAAGGATCTGCCAAGCAGTGGAGGAAGTGGGTGGAATCCGAGTGTCCAGAAAAAGAAAAGTTACCGCAAGAATGGAAGAAGAAAAGTTTAATACAGAAGCTGATCATTTTGAGAGCAATGCGCCCTGACAGGATGACCTATGCGCTCAGGTGGGACAGTCAGCATCTTCGGAAATGCAAGTTAACCGGGAGGAAACCGTCTTCAGGGGCTGGGAGGATCTGCCGGAGGCATTTACGGTCCATACAGATGAGAGGTGATTCTGCTGAAATGTTGATATTGTACTCACTCCTATAGTTAAAATTTGCTCAGCAGGATTCGGGACATCCTTCCTGAAAAGCTTGATTCTGAAATCTGCAGGGCAGACGGGGAGAGAACGGACATATTTTGGGAAGAGAGGCGGTGTCAGCATCCAGGTGTCATTTCCATTGTCTTTATTCTGGGGTGGCATTTTGGCTCCAGAGATTTTACACGTCAAATAAAAATGAATTCCTTTCATAGAGACACTCAGAGTCCCATAACTTTGCGGCCAGCACAATTTAAAAGCAGAAAGCCCTGTCTACATCTTGGTTCAAGTGTCCTTTTTCTCTGCCGTTTTGGCTTCCAAACGGTCATATGCTGCTGTATTCACACACGGTTTGCGTTCTCGTTTGAATTCACCAACCAGGGTTCACCACTGCCTTCCCTGCTCCTCTTTCTTTCCCGGTATTCACGCGCCTCTGTTTTTCCCCTCTGCTTTGTCTAGTTCAGCCAATTCTCCCTTTGCAGCCTCCTCTGCCGGACCCTACTCTACAAGTGAATTCTGCTCAGTGCTACTCACTTCCTGCTAAATCGGGTGCTGCTGGAAAAATAATCCCTGCTTAATGGAGCTTCCCTGTGTGAGAAACACCCCAAAAAGCATTTGTATATTCATGAGAAGCCCAGCAGGCTGGAAAATTGCACTGTGGCAAATCTAATGAGCTGTTAATAAGTAATGGGGGGTCTGGCAGGGGATACAAAGCTATAGACAAGCAGCTGATGGTACCGAGGGGTGGTCTCAGTGGCCCCCCCAAAATAGAATGTAGGCTTCTGGTTTTCAGGGCTTCGAAAGCAGAGAGGGATGCCCCTGGCAATTGTGCGTGAGTCCAGTTGGATCCATACTGTCACTCTAGCACAACATTCCATGTGAAGAACATGGCTTGCTTTCTTCCTGTGCCTGCCGTTGAAGCTCGTCCACGTTGTAACACTTTGCAGGGTCAGAAGTAAGCACTGGTCCTATCTTTCACATTTTTTTTAATAGGAATTTCGTGGAGGAAAAACTGGGTGCCAAGTATGTGGAGAGGACCAGACTGGACTTGGTGAAAGCCCTTGAGGAAAGCAGCCCAGCCACCCCCGTGTTCTTCATCCTGTCTCCGGGGGTAGATGCCCTCAAAGACCTCGAGGTCCTTGGTGAGTGGCCAGGCGGCTTGCTGGCCCGCCCTCCGGCCTTTCTTCCGGTGCCCACCCTTCCTTTGAGTTGACAGTTATCTTAGTTTCTTTTCTTCCCCCCCCCAAATGTTAGACTAATAACACAGTAGAGTCTGAAGAAATGTTCAAATGGCACATTCCTCTGGTTAGCATAATGCAAGTTTCCTTCATACTCTTTCCCACCTTGTGACTATGTGAGGGCCAGAGGGCAATTTTCTCCATGCTCATGTACTCGGGTGCCCCCTACGACTAAATAAGGGTCATTAGAGCAAGTCTATTCGATTGTGCGAGGCACCGTGGCTTTATGCTCCGGATTACTGTTCCCCGCGGCCTGCGCCGAGAATACCCGGTGAATAGAGCCGTGACCTGGCTGTGCGCAATTCCAGTGCGGCCTCACAAGGTGAGAGGCTCCTGCATTTACCCAGTGAGCCGGTCCCTTCACAACACCATGTGATATCTGCCACCTGTTGCTTCTTTTTATGAGGGAATTGCTTTGCTACTCCTGCTAGAGTTTATAAAGCTCAGTAACAATGCTCGCCATCTATCAAAATGTCAAAAGCCTTATTACCATAAAACCAGAGGAACTGGTTTTCCACAGGCCTCGGGCTGCCTGCAAGGAGGCAGCTGTGGAGAGCTCCAGCAGCTGCCTGTTGAAAGTTCAGAGGTTTAGTGTGGATCCTGCAGGAAAGTGACCTGGAAGGTAGCAGTGGTGACCACGCATGGACGCTGGAGCACGGCAGTGCAGGCTCTACTCGCCTCCTGACTTCATTTTCCTCCCACGTGTTGTGTCCTCCCACAGGCAAAAGACTCGGGTTTACCATCGACTCGGGAAAACTCCACAACGTGTCTCTAGGGCAAGGTCAGGAGGCAGTGGCGGAAGTGGCGCTGGAGAAGGCCTCCCGAGCAGGACACTGGGTCATCCTCCAAGTGAGTGCCCTGTTCTCATGGAGAACACTGGATCTGAACACAGGGAGCGGCCCAGCCCCTGGGACCGGTCCTTCCTCGCACTCATGGTGGCGTGGGGGGTCCCGTGGATTTCCTCAGCATGAGTGACCCCTCCACAGGTGCCGAGGGCTCTGCTGACACAGATGGCTATCATCTTTTGAGGGATTTTCTAGGCATTGTGCCTTAAAATGAAAAAGATCAGAAGGAGGCCCTGGCTGGTTTGGCTCAGTGGTTAAGAGTGTCGGCCCTCAGACTGAAGGGTCGAGAGTTCAATTCCCAGTCAAGGACACATACCTCTGTTGCAGGTTTGACCCCTAGTCCCAGTTGGGGCATGTATGGGAGGCAACCAGTCGATGTGTCTAGACACATCAATGATTCTCTCTCGCTCTCTCTCTTTTTCCCTCCCTCCCTCCCTCCCTCCCTCCCTCCCTCCCTCCCTCCCTCCCTCCCTCTCTCCTCCCTCCCTTCTACTCTCTATAAAGATCAATGGGAAAATATCCTCAGGTGAAGATTAAAAAAAATTTTATGCCCTAACCGGTTTGGCTCAGTGGATAGAGCATCGGCCTGCGGACTGAAAGGTCTCAGGTTCGATTCTGGTCAAGGGTATATACCTTGGTTGCGGGCACATCCCCAGTAGGAGGTGTGCAGGAGGCAGCTGATCAATGTTTTTCTCTCATCGATTTTTCTAACTCTCTATCTCTCTCCCTTCCTCTCTGTAAAAAATCAATAAAAAAATAAATGTTTAAAAAAATTTTTATATCTATCTATCTAGGTAGGTAGGTAGGTAGATAGACAGACAGACAGACAGACAGACAGACACATACACTAGAGGGAGCCCTAGCATTCTCCTGACTCAGATATCTGGGACACTCCAACAGAGCTTGAGGACACACAGGCTTGTATAGCTTGCCAACAGCCCTGTCATAATTTCTCTCCTTTGCATCTTGCTTTAAAGTTTATAAATTTTCTCATACAACTCTGCCCCTAACTAGTTGTGTAACATTCTTTCCACACAGAATAATTAGAGAGGAGACTAACCAGGCTTGGCTCTCCCAGTTCCTGGAGGATTCTAGTATCTCTTTAATTTACAGTTAAAAGAGAAGCAAGACTTTGAAGAAGGAGACCAACCAAATGGACACTTACTATGTTGTTTGTTGTTTACAGTAAATTGTATCAGTGTAGGGATAGGATATGTATGCATGCACATACTAATAAGTTCTTAACCAATCTGTATAATGTTCTCTTATTATCAGACATAGCCCCTCTAGGGATACTCAGCTAGCAATTTATCAAAAGCCCACACTGTAGAGAAAACTATTAAAAAGGTGCAGGCTGGCAGCTATCTTATCTCAGATCCACACCAGATGGTTTGTGAATTAACATGATGGGTTAAAAAACAATTTTTTTTTGTTATTGATTTCAAGAGAGGAAGGGAGAGGGAGAGAGAATCATTGATCGGCTGCCTCCTGCAGTCGCCCCACTGGAGATCGAGCCTGCAACCCAGGCATATGCCCTGACCAGAAATCAAACTGTGACTTCCTAGTTCATAGGTGGACGCTCAACCCCTGAGCCACTGTGCCGGGCAACATAATGGGTTTTAAATATCATTTATCCTGGGCAAAAATGGGTGGTTTTCAATATGTGTGGATTGGCTAAAAAGTCTCACAGGCCTTGCTGCCCTTGGACAGGTAGGCGCAAGAATCTCACCAGCCCCAGAGCCAGCGTCCTAAAGAATGGTCCCCAGGCGGGATCCCCAAGTGTACCGTGTCCTCTGCAGGCTCACTTGGAGGTATTCTGGCCCCTGACTCCCACGTCACGGCCTGGAATATGTTTACATGTGTCTCAAGTAAACTTGTCAAGTAAGGGATTGTTGTAGTCCATAAGATACAAAATTAGGACACTCGGGGTGGGCAATGGTAGGTTTACCATCGTAATACAAATAATATAATAATTCATAAGTAATACAAGAATATTATTGTATTAATATTCACAAGAATAAACACTTTCACATATTCACAAGTGTAAACCTACTTTTGCCCACCCCTGGTTTTGCGCTTGCAAAACAGGTTTTATTTTTGTTTCTGGCCCTGCTTGCTTGTATGAGTGGCGCAATTAGGTGTGAGAAGTTCTCTCATTATAATCTAGTAGCAAGCATGTAGGGGGGGAGGAAACTTAGAACCCTCACCTACTGTATAAGTTTGCTCGGGTTGCCATGCCAAAGTATCACAGATTGGGTGGCTTAACCAAACAGAAACTTAATTTCTTATAGTTTTGGAGGCTAAAAGTTCAAGATCAAGGTGTCAGCTGAGGTCTCTCCTTGGTTTATAGGTGGTTGTCATCTCCCTGTGTTTTCACATGGTCTCCCCTCTGTGTGTGTCCCAGTCTCCTCTTATCACACCACTCATATTGGCTTAAGGCCAACTCTAATGACCGTATTTAGCCTTATTTACCTCCTAAAGGCCCTGTTCTAAAGACAGTCACATTCTAAGGCACTGAGGGTTAGGACTTCAGCACATGAATCTGGGGGCACACAATTCAGCCCATAACACCTCCCAGTGTTCAATGTTTACCCAGGGTAAAAAAGCTTAATAATGTGAACAGCTGAATCAGCACAGGTCATTTTACAGCAGAATTGTTTCAAAGAAAGATGCCCACATTACTATTCCCATCCCTGTTTGCCTTCATTCTTTGTATTTTTGTAGCTGTTATAATCAAATTTTTTTCTTTGTTGGAAATGGTAATATATCCCGGGGGTGATGTTCCCATCACTATATCAAGGATTTCTCCAGAGCCTGGAGCATGTGAGGTGTGGCTTTATACTTCTCTCCCAGCACCAACTACCAAGCTTAGTATTAGAGGAGCAAATTCGTTAATCATAAACATCAAAATCAAAGAGTGGTGGTGGTGGTGGTGACATTTTTCCCCTTCCTTCCTTCCTTCCTTCCTTCCTTCCTTCCTTCCTTCCTTCCTTCCTTCCTTCCTTCCTTCCTTCCTTCCTTCCTTCTTTCCTTCCTTCTTCCCTCCCTCCCTCCCTCCCTCCCTCCCTCCCTCCCTCCCTCCCTCCCTTCCTTCCTTCCTTCCTTCCTCCCTCCCTTTCCTTCTTCCTCCCTCCCTCCCCTCCCTCTTTCTTTTCTTTTGTCTTCTTTTCTTTTCTTTCTTTTCTGTCAATCCTCCCTGGAGGATATTTCCCATTGATTTTCTTGAGAGGGGGAGAGTTAGAGAGAAACATCAATGTGAGAGAGACACATCCATTAGTTGCCTCATGTACCCACCCCGACAGGGCCGGGGATCGAGCCTACAACCAAGGTACATGCCCTTGACCAGAATAGAACCCACGACCCTTCAGTCCACTGGCCAACACTCTATCCACTAAGCCAAACCAGCTAGGGCAACATTTTTTTCTTTTGTAATTTCTGACAGCTCTAGCTTTTAAGAAAAATAGCATGGTAGGAATACATAGACCATCTTAACAAAGATTGATTGCTTTCTTTTTCCGCTAGCCTTTCATCCCTCACATCCATTTGAGTCCATATTCTAATGAGCAGGAGTTTGAGTAGAAGAGGTTTCCATCAGAAGTAATGAAGTGGGAGATCTGGTACATTTCTGGCCTTTAGTTTTTATACTTGATTAAACTAACCCAGATAAGTCTCAGTAATTGAGTTTGGACTTTTAACAAAGAAGAGTATCGAGCAACTCCATCTCAGAAGTGATGGGTGGGTGTTAGAAGCAGGTAAGTGTGTTGGAAGGAGATTTGGGTTTATAAAGACAACTTTGTGTTGACTTGGATCACTTAATGTGTTCATTTAATTTTATTTTTTGTTTTGTTTTGTTCTTCTAACATGATAGTAAAGGAACATTTACATCATGGTTCTCTGAGTGTTCAACACATTGATGTATAGAAAAATAATAATTGTAATCCTATAATTTAAGTAATAGACTTGAGTCTCACAGGAATTACAAATCATACTATCTTTCAGAATGTCCACTTGGTAGCCAAGTGGCTGGGAACCTTGGAGAAACTCCTTGAACGATTCAGCCAAGGAAGCCACAGAGATTACAGGGTTTTCATGAGTGCCGAGACTGCACGCACACCAAGTGAACACATCATCCCACAGGGACTCCTGGAAAATTCCATCAAGATCACTAATGAACCCCCCACAGGAATGCTGGCCAATTTACATGCTGCTCTCTACAACTTTGATCAGGTAAGAAAGGAGAAGTCGGGTCTGACACTAAGTCAGGGTCTTCTCCCACGACGGTGGAACCATCATCTGCTCATGAAACGTGCACAGAGGGATAAAGTGAATCTTGATGTGTGTGTGTGTGTGTGTGTGTGTGTGTGTGTGTGTGTGTGTACGTCTGTGCTTAACTTTTTCTCTAGTACCTTCTGGGTCAATACCCAAACCAACATTATGAAGGAATTAAAATAATTAGCTATCTAAGAATATAGTTTTGAAGAATACAGTTAATTTCTTAATTAAATAATTGAGTAATTTGTAGCATATGTAAACACAAAAGACTGTGTAAACAGAAGGGACTCCAAAAAACATTGTTGGATCAGTGACATATTTGCAGTATGCTTTTTTGTGAACTACGGTGGGCATGTATTTGTTTTTTAATTGCCCCTCGATTTATAATTTCTGGCTGTTATGACATTCTCAAAGTAAGTACAGAAGAGGAGTTCGATATATTGAAAGAGGGTTTATCTAACTCCCTAAAACAATTGTCTTGATTGGTGAAAAGTGAGCATTTCTTTAACAATTATGCTTCAGTACAGTTGTCCTTCAGCCTTTGTTTGTTTGTTTGTTTGTTTGGTGACCCCTTTGATAGTCTGATAAAATGCACATTTTCAAAATGTGTTGTGTATAGTCATAGGGATAACTAGATCCCCCAAGCCTATTCATGAAGTCCTCCAGCTAAAAACCGCCAGTTCTAGTTTATTCGTGAAAGTATCAGTTCTTTTCATTGCTATCTGGAAAGCCACTTCTATTAACTGAGGGTTACATTAATTGGAAAGATTCTTAAGAATTTCAGGGAGTATATTATTTCTTATCTAGTGGAAAGGATGCTCTGAAATATTAAGACTAAATTTGATCATAAGTAGCAAAATCGAAGTGATTCACTAAATGAACTTCCCAACAAACCTATTTTGGCCAAAACTAAACACACAAATGGAAACTGTAAAGAAAACCTAAAATTGTAAAGAGTTTTTTATGAATGCTGACCTATCATTAAGCTAGAAAACAAGATTTGTTTTTAATTCAGATTACACAATTCACAGGAACTAACCTGTGCTCCCTAGCTCTCTGTGAAGAGGTTCGCAGCACCTTTTTATCAGAATTGTGGTTGGCCACTTACCAGAAGCATAAAAAAAACCAGTGGCTTAAACGAGGTTAAAAATTACTTCTCCATGTGAGATTTCTGGAGTTAGGTCATTCAGAGCTCCTGTGTGTCACCACAAAGTTGTCAACAACCCTGTAGGGCGTTAGGTGACTTGTTAAATCATAATTCCTAAATAAAAGTTTGATACTTCTATTTGGTCCGCTACAAAATTCTTATTAACAGTAATCTATTTTTATATCCTTCAAAATTAATTCTAATTATATGGTTTCCCATTTCTGCCTTCACAAGGTGGCCTTTTATTTGATGTATAGTTGTAGGAAAGTTATTTTTAAGGGTTGTATATTTCAAACCCCATCAGCTTCCTAGTATGTGGCCTGGCCAATTCTAGAACTGTATTTGGTGGTAGCCCTGGGTTCCAATGAAAGTGATAAGCCGAAGCCGGTTTGGCTCAGTGGATAGAGCGTCGGCCTGTGGACTCAAGGGTCCCAGGTTCGATTCCGGTCAAGGGCATGTACCTTGGTTGCGGACACATCCCCAGTAGGGGGTGTGCAAGAGGCAGCTGATCGATGTTTCTAACTCTCTATCCCTCTTTCTTCCTCTCTGTAAAAAAATCAATAAAAAAGATATATTTAAAAAAAAAAAAAAAAAAGAAAGTGATAAAGAAACTAAAAAGCTCTCCTGGTCCTGGACCAGAGAACAAATTTAGTCTTGGTTTCAACTTTTACCAGAAGTCCCCCGGGAGACCAGCTCTGAAATCCTCCCCCAACCCAAGGATGCCAAGTATCTTTGTAGGTGGCCCCGGTTGTCAGGCTGGCTGTCCTTTGGCCGTTTTAAAGGACAAGGCAGGACGGTACAGATTTGGCCTTGTCTTCTGCTGCTGCCCAACCTCAGCTGAAGGAGTCGTCCTTGACTTTTCCTGTTTGCCTCAGACAACGGCCAAATCTGAAGGTGGGTCGAGTACTACCTCTAAACCAACCATCAGTTGGCTCTTTTGTTACCTTTTAATTTCATGGCTGTTGGGGCCATGACCATATCCATGTAGCATACCAGGACTCAGCTTTCCTTCTGCATTAAAAAAGTTTTACAGATCTAGTCTAGGGGGTATATATTTTTTTAACCTTCTCTGTTCCATTCTATCATCCCAACAACGAATTTTATTTCTAGTTTATTGGTAGGAAACCATTGGTCTTGGTGATTGTATTTGTGGAGGTCAGCACAAAATTATAGTGATTTAAACAAGGTAATTTCTCTCAGATATAACTGGCAGCTCTGTCCATGAGGTCAGCCACACACCCAAGCTGATGGGTGCCTCTGCTAGTCCTAACTCTGACTTCTATGAGTGTCCAACCGTCACTAGTCTTGGCCTACAGAAGAAGGAAAAGAGCGACAACCCAGGCAAACCATTTCCTTTTAAATAGAGGACTAAGTTAGACACATCACTTCTGCTCAAATGCTGTTGGCAAAAGCTTGGTTATGCAGTGCATCTGGCTTAAGGGTGGCTGGCCATGTGCCCATATATTCTGTATCACTATGAAAGCAGGAACAAAGAGTATTTGGGGTTAAATAATATTTGTTACCCAACTTTGACAAGGATAGTTTTGTAGGGGGGGAATGATGTCAAGCAGTATACAAAATGAGTTGTCTCATCTTCTAGTGAAGCATTCAGAAGAATAGCTAAAGCAAAATACAAGGGTTCCTCTTGCATCAGCAGACTGGCAAATGGGAAACAGACAGTCTCCTAGGACCCACCCTGCTAAAAACTGCATGTCCTCTCTATTCCAAATCCCCCTCCAAGTCCTTTACAGGATCATCGAAAACTCGGACCCTTACCCTTGGAAACGGTACCGATGGGTAACGGAACATTTTCCTTTCCTCCCAGGATACGCTCGAAGTGTGCTCCAAGGAGCAGGAGTTTAAAAGCATCCTCTTCGCCCTGTGCTATTTCCACGCCTGTGTTGCTGGGAGGCTGAGGTTCGGCCCCCAGGGCTGGAGCCACAGCTATCCCTTCAGTCCCGGGGACCTCACCATTTGTGCCGACGTCCTCTACAACTACTTAGAGGCCAACCCGAACGTAAGTGCCGGTGGGCAGATAACCTCTTCCGAGGAGTGGACTGAGTCTGTCAGTCTTCGGGCGCTATCAAAACGGACCGTAATTTCCCTTTGGAAGCTGTTATTGAAATGGCTGACACTCCCTATGCATCGTCTGCCGAGTGTGAAAATAAACCAGATCAAAGGTTTCCTTCGTAAGATAGGTCAAACCAGTTCTACATCAGCAGCTTCGTGGAAAAAAAAAAAAAATGTCCTTCATTATGTTAACAAAAACAGTGGTTTACATGTGCATGGATGCCAGATTCATTAGGCAGGTAATGAAGCATTTGCACAAATGTAATTACATACAGCAATTCTGACAGTTCATAACACTGCATTAATAATCACCACAATTATTCCTGATGATGGAAGCAATTTACAGCACGTCACCAGTATAAATAATGGTGCATTTCCTGCATATGTCATTATTATGTATTAAGGATGCCACCTTGTTGTGACTTTCTCAGTAATGTTCCCCTTGATTTGAAGTTAAAGGTAGATGAATGGTTTTATTTTGTAGCTCGAATGCGTTCTGCAGATGGGAACGGCAATGCTTCATCAGGAACATTTGTGTAAACTCTTATAAAACCCAACGATTGCACTTCGGAAAGGAGCCATTTGTAAGAATTTTCTGGCTTAGTCCTCTTAAGGGGGACTTTTTCCATTAAGTGAAATTTGAGATATATTTGTCAGAACCATCCAGGTGTGCTCTAGGCCACACTCTCTATAAGGGGCCTTTAAAACAACTCATCCATTTCTCTGTGTATAAGTGACTGTTTTATGTCCTTTTATGCCCATGGTTACAATTTTTGTTATCCAAGTTTTTTCAAATTTCAAAGGTGATTTGACTACCGTCAGAATGTGTACACTTGGTACATGATGTAAGTGTGCCCTCCCAAGAAACACATTTTGAATAAGAGGTACCCAAAGTAAATGGCCTTTATATGGTATGTGATGATCAATATTCACTATTTTTTAAATCGAAATTAGAAAGTAAGTCTGCATACAGAGCTTGAGCATATTTTGATCCTTCTACTAAATATTTTCTGTTGATCTTAGCATGTTTTGTTTTAAATGTCACACGTAAAATTGCTTATTGTAATAGTTCTGGGTAGAAAATGAAATAGACCACTTAACACTTTTACTCAAGTCTTTCATAACTGTCCCCCTTGAGGTTGACCAGCAGTTTTATCCTATTTCCAATGAGCCTTGTACACGATTGAGATAGAACTCAAGGGGAGAAAGAGAGGAGCTGACATGATAGATCCTATATAATAAAAGCCTAATATGCTAAGTGTCTGGTCATCCAGTCATCTGTTCAACCAATCAAAGTGTAATATCCTGTCCTAACTGGTTTGGCTTAGTGGATAGAGTGTTGGCCTACAAACTGAAGGGTCCCAGGTTCGATTCCGGTCAAGGGCATGTGCCTTGGTTGCGGGCACACCCCCAGTGGGGGGTGTGCAGGAGGCAGCTGATCGATGTTTCTCTCTCATCAATGTTTCTAACTCTCTATCCCTCTCCCTTTCTCTCTGTGAAGAAATAAATCAATAAAATATATTTCCAAAGTGTAAGATGCTAATGATATGCTAAGGCTGCTCAACCACTCCCTATGATGTGCACTGACCACCAGGGGGCAGATGCTCCGACTGGTAGGTTAGATTGCTGCTGGGCTCTGGCCAATTGGGACAGGCCTGACACACCCTGGAGCCCTCCTGCGGTGCCTCCCCAGCTGGCCAACCTCTTGCATCCCTCCTGGCTCCGATTGTGCACCAGTGGGGTCCCTCAGCCTGGCCTGCGCCCTCTTGCAATCCAGGACCCCTCAGGGGATGTCAGAAAGCTGGTTTGAGCCCAATACCCCACTGGTGCACAAATTTGTGCACTGGGCCTCTAGTGTATGTGTGTGTATATATGTGTGTGTGTGTATGTGTGTGTGTGTGTGTGTGTGTGTGTGTGTGTGTGTGTGTATATATATATATATATATATATATATATATATATATATATATTTCTTTTTTTTTCTTTAGGGAGAGAGGAAGGGAGAAGGAGAGAGAGAAACATCACTGTGAGAGCAACATCTATTGGCTGCCTCCTGCACATTTCCCACCGAGGATCGAGCCTGCAACTGGACATGTGCCCTGACTGGGAATCTAACTGGCAACCTTATCAGTGCTTGGGATATCACTCAACCAACTGAGCCACACTGGCCAGGGCCAACCTTAGGTTTTTAACACACTCGCTTGTCTCTCAGGTGTCTTGACCTGAGTCATTTGCTACATATCGCAAAGCAAGTGACAAGCATTAAGTTAAAATGTGCACATACTAGTAGTTTGATGGTACAAGACGCCCTTTTCAGGAAGGAATCTGTAAAAAGCAGATCAGAATTTGAGGAAAGAGAATTAGTTATTAAAAAGGACAGACTCCTTAGCTGATTAAAACCTTGAGGGAGATACATACTGGATGCAAGATGCATAGCAGCCGTGAATTAAAGTAATCAGAAAGAAATAAAATTTAAGAAATCTTTGTTTTACATCCGTTTCAGCTATATGGAAGGTAGTCCATCGGGGTGGTTGCGAGAGCATGGTACAGTCTAGTCCTTTCTCTTTCACTTTTCATTCACATTAAACCAGCTTCAAAGAGAGACATATTTGAGGTTCATTTATTCCAATTCACATAAACTTGTAGCAAGTACACTGGACTAGCTGAAGCAATTTTACTTGTTCCGTCACATCATGCAACAAAGGAAGGCTATAATTAAGTTCTTACTTGAACTGTTGGGAGGCGGTATATTGCCCCCGAGGGTATAAAGGTTCCTGTCTAGAAAGGCTTCATCACAAACTGGCATGTTTTGCAAACCCAGAGGAAGCTAAAGGGTAGCAAAGAGAGACTGCAAACCACTGCGAGGCCAAATACAGAGGAGACAGAGTGATTTCTTGAATAAAACATGGTACAGTCATTAGTTACAACCCCTAAACTGGTAGGTAGGCCGGTCGTGCCATAAAACAAGCCCTCAGATCAATCCATGGCAAGGGGGTTGGTTTGCATGAACTTTTGGAGGTTGACGGGATTCAAACTACACCCCAACTCAGATTACTTTTGGGTTTTCTTTTCCTGAGCTGGACCATAAAAACATGTCATATGTCCAAGGCCCTGAGAACCACTACCCTCTCATGATTTTTGGATGAGATTTTGTATGTGTATACCCCCCCCCCGCCCCTGCATAACATGTTCTAGGACTGATTCAGTTTGCTCTAAAATCTGCATAAAAAGCTCAGTGTTAGTGAATTTCCACTGAATGTATTAAAACACTGAAAATGATTCTCTCAAGAAAGTCTGTGCAGAAGCCTAGACAGTTTCTGGACATCTTTTACAGGGCCAGTGCTCTGAGACCTGAGCCTGGTGGCTGGCGGGGGAGGGGGTGGAGGGGGGTGGAGACCATTGTGTTAGAGGAGAGGCATGTGCCTGCTGCCCGCCAACTGCTCTGAGGCAGATGCCCTGGGCCCGGAAGTGAACATTTGTGTGATTTCCGCCCCCAGGTCCCATGGGAAGACCTCCGGTATCTTTTTGGTGAGATCATGTATGGGGGCCACATCACAGATGACTGGGATCGCCGGCTGTGTCGGGTGTATTTAGAGGAATTCATGAATCCATCTCTGGTAAGGCATCTTTAAAAATTCACTGAGGAGAAACTTCTGGTGAGAATTATTATTGCACAGAGGTTTATATGTGGAAGATACAGAGTGACTCTGAAAATTGCAATGTATAAATAATTCTTAGAGATGTTATTGAGGATTCCTGGCTTTTTGTGAATGCGTTCTGGCTCACCTTCATGGGAGCAGGAAATGTGTTCGAAATGCAGGGTCTTGGGCCGCGTCCCAGACAAAGAGGATCAGAATCTGTGTTTTGACAGGTGATTTCTGTGCCCAGGGGAAGCAATCTCACACACAGTGACTCACTGGCCTTTGCAATAGCCGGGTGAGGTATGCAGAACTGACAGTTACCCCATTTTATAGACAAAAAGACTGAGACCCAGTAGTTGGCCCCAGGTCACTCAGTGAACATGGGCAAGCGCTCTAGCCTGAAGACAGGTGTATTGATTTCAATTGGAGGACTCTGAAATTAGTGAAATTTATTGTTTTTCCCTGTCACAGAGGCCATGGAGTCTTCTAAATGTTAACCACTAACCCCTAACTAAATACGTGCTCAAGCAAAATGTGCTTGGAAAACCCAGCTCTTCCTTCTGTGAGGCCCGGGAAGAGCAGCCCTGTACTGGCACTGAGAGATGAGGCACCCTCTGCCTATTCCTCCTCTCTCTAACCCGGTGTCTGTGTAGACCAAACACCCACGTGGTTCATGACCAGGCTGTGCTTTCTGGCCAAAGGACTCAGTCCTTGTTTCCCACGTTGAAGTAGCTGCAAGTGGTGGCCACATTTCTCTCATGCTTTCTCTCTCTCAAAAGGTTTCCAAGTTCATGGCCGTCGCATGGTTATTTCTTGGAAACCCAGGATGCCCTACGTCATGTTATCTCGACTCCCAGTTGGACAAAACACCAACTGTGTTTAGAGCAGTGCCATTTTTTAAAATAGTTTGAGCAACCTCCTGTTTATCGTTTCTCTGAGGACTGCGTCTCATAAAAATATCCTGTAGTTTCGATCACCTTCCTTGAGTCCACTTTGAGAAATGATATAATTGTGCATTAGAAAACATGGTGTAGTGCAGTCTAATTTAGAAAATTGGGCACATAATGTTAAACATTTTGGGAACAATGTGGGGCAGGGGGGAATAATTTCCTGCCATGTGACCATTCCTTAAGTTAGTTTCTTTTGCTGGTGAGTCTCCTGGTCTTTCCTGAGTTGTAAGTGAGCAGAATTTCACAGGTCAGAAAGACACTTTCAGTCTAACACAACCCAAGTCACTCCTCAGAAGAGGTCTGGAGCAGGTTACCATGGAGACGGGAAAGATAAACAGTGGTGGAGCCTGACCTTTACAGAGGCTGATTTGAGGTTGGGGGCAGAGTGAGAAGCTCATGCTGATGTTTCCTCCCTGGCTTTGGCCTGAGGATAAGGAGCGAATTACTGTTGCCAAGCGACACCGTCCGTTAACCTTCACAAGTCTGAACTCCCATCCAAATAATTGTAAAATAAATACAGACGATAGAGCCTGGGGGGCATTCCGGGAGTGTGCTAGCCCTTTACAAAAATTTCGGTGCAGATCTGGCGCCGTTTTCAGGATGGGAAGGCTTCATCTGCCATCTCACATCCTCTCTGGACAGCACGACCCACCTGTTCAACTCACCAAAGGAAGGTCAAGCAAGGGTGACTCCGTGGCACAGGCTGTAGGGCCGTTACTCCGTTCTCATGCAGACGTTTCCTGCTCATGCTGTTTATAGTATGGGACCTTGATCTAACACTTCAGCACCTGCCGACGTCTTTTTGCCACTTCCCTCATTGGTTAACTTATTTGGGATTTTGTATCTTTGGTTGCATTGGACTATGCCCAGAAAGCAATCAGCAACATGGGGTTTCAAGTTATGCTGCTCAGAATGCTCTGTGACATTGTCCTGTGAGGATGGGTGAGTTCCTTGTTAGATAAAGGCATCTGCACTCGGGGAGGGTTCCCTGATGGCAGTGAGCCTCAGAGTGTCTCAAAGTTAGGAAATTATTAGTATTCTCTCATGTACAGTGTGTACTTGGCAACACAAAACAATACCTTAAATTACTTCTGCAAAATAAGGTATTTAGCTACCTGAAAGTTGTCATATTTTAAAAATGATTTTGGTGAAATTAGCCCTGGCTGGTGTGGTTCGGTTGATTGGGCATCATCCCGTGCACCGAAGGGTCGCTGGTTCAATTTCCAAAAGTGGCTGCACCATTTTGTAGCCACCAGCCAGGTATGAGGATTCTGTTCCCTCCACCTTCTTGCTAACACGTTTATTGCCCATATTCTTTACCTTTTCCTGGTGCGTGTGAAGTGTATGGCGTTGTGGTTTTGATTTGCATTTCCCTAAATATTATGACATTGAGCATCTTCTCTTGTGCTGGTTGGCCATGTGTGTATCTTCTCGAGAGCAATGTCTGTTTAGAACTATCGATTCTTTGAGGCATCACAGTCTTTTCAAACTGCCCTCCCCCACATGCAAGGCAGATGCCACGTGCAGAGCTTTGTAACCCAGGCCCATCAGCAGGAAGCAGCTTTCCATACACGGCCTGGAGTGGGCAGGGAGCAGGCCTGGACTGGAGCAGGATTCCCGGAGCTCCTCAAGTTCGGAGCCTTTGCAGGGTCCTGAAAGCAGAGGGAGAACTCCAGTCCCTGTTCATCAAGTTCATGTGCAACATGTAATTTGAAGCAGGGCTATGAAAAGTGTAAATACTGGGAACGCATAAGCTATAGGGTCCTACTGAAATGAAGTCAGAATTAATATTAAAATCAAACATCTGCCTGGGCAAGTTACGCAAAATGGGGCTGTTTGGGAGAACCACGGACCGGAAGCACGTGTCACGGTGGCCAGTAAACAGGGCGGCACAGCTGTTCCCTGGCTGTGCGTGTATCCTGCTGCCCCAAGCGAATTCAGGCTGAGTCTTCTTGTGGATCGGCTTCAAGTGTGTTCCCTGGACTCCTCCCCAGAGGTCGGCTTGGTGCCATCCACAGAGCAGAAGGATCAATTACAAAAGCGCTGCAAAACATTTTTAGAAAGCTTGCTATGGAGTGGTGTACTGGGACTGCTTAGCAGAGTTTCTCAGTGTTTAGGAAGCAAAGATGGATGCCCAGTTATTTTATTTCATTTTATTTTTTGAGAGAGTGAAAGGGGGGGGGGGGGCGGTGGGAGGAGAGACATCCATGAGAGAGACACATGGATTGGTTGCCTCCTATATGAGCCCCGACCGGGGCTGGGGATCGAACCTGCAACCCTTCGGTGGGTGGGAAGGTGCTCTATCCACTGAGCTGCACCAGCCAGGGCTCATGGATGCCCGTTTTGTGTGGAATAACCGGTTTCTCCTTTGCGGTGGGAGATTGAAGATGAGCTTCAGCTGGCACCGGGCTTTGCAGCGCCACCCAACCTATGGGATTACTCAGGCTACCACCAGTACGTCGAGGAGACGCTTCCTCCAGAAAGCCCCACGCTGTACGGCCTCCACCCAAACGCGGAAATAGAGTTCCTGACAGTGACGTCCAACACTCTCTTCAGAACTTTGCTGGAGACGCAGCCCAGGAAAGCACTCGTCAGCAAGGAGATGGAGCCGTCCACAGAAGACAAGGTGAGGGTCTTTGTCTTCGCTATTGAGGAGGTCTAACGTATACACAGTACAGTGCACTAACCCAAGTGTACAACTCCGTGGGTTTTTACCTTTGTATTCACCCATGTAACCACCCAGATCGAAATACAGAATGTGTCCAATACTCCAGGACACTCATGCTCCTTACTGGTCAATATACCCCTCCCCCCCAGCCCACGGGTAACCTAGTCTCCATACCTCTGTCACCAGAGGTTTTCTTTGCCTGTGTTTGAACTTCAGACACACACAGCCACACACAGCCACACAGCCATGTACTCGTTAATGTGTGGCTCCTTCCACTGCACATTACATTTGTGGGTTTCATCCATGTGTGCACTGACCAGTGGCTCATTTTGTTTAGTATCCTGTCACGTGGATATCCAGTTCTTTCACCTGTGGAGGGCGGACGTTTGGGTTGTTTCTAGTTTCTCACTATTATGTATATCACAGCCATGAACACCCTTGTATAGGCTTATGTCCATAAACAAAGGTAGTTCCCCAAAATGTCCACTCATAATACTCACTCAGAGGTGGAATCGCTGGAGCAAAGGACATGATGTTAGCACACCAGCCATCAGATCTTCTTATAGCAAGGTCCCAGGAACTTTCAGGATTATTTCTTCAAGTTTTTCAATTACTTATTGACATAAGGCCATTTGTTGAGAAACTTCTTTGTCGTTTAGAAACCATAGGATTTGTTGTAAGGTATTGTGTTCTATATACTAACAGCTTCCATGTGAGTGTTTTGTTTTTTTTAAAGAAAATGAACAGGGTAAAAATTCATCCATTTGGGGAAAGGTATAGTTGTGAATAGAAGCAGGGAGGTAGACGAGGTTTTTCATCTAGTTTTTGGATTTCAGTCTTTCTAACAAGGAAGCTGATCATTGTGTCAGAAAAAGCAAAGCAAACGAGGTAAAAGATGCCTCAACAGCCCAGAGAGGCAAAAAGATTGTAGCAACACCCGTCTATTGGGCGCTTACGCGGCTCACTAAAGAAAGCGCTCGGAAGAGTATCAGGCTCCTTATTTCAGAGAGCAGCCTACGGACATCCCAAAGCCAAACGGCTAAAAAGGGCCAATGAAGGAAAGCAAATTCGAGCGGATTCCAAAAGCCACTCTTTTACCAAACTTCCAGGCTACCCTGTGTTTCAGACTCTCTGCCGCGATTATAAATGAGTTTGAGATTTCAGAACCTGACAAGGTACCTGCCAGGGTGCTAAAGCAACTTGCAAGCATGGTGTCAGCACCAGAGGCAGTAATCTGAGAAAGCGAGGAAAGAGGGAAAGGGTCTGAGGCTGAAGACAGGCAATACTCAAGCCTTCTGTCCATTGTAGGTATTTGTTCGTTTTCTAGAGCTCGGTAACGTGGCTTAGAATAAATACGCACATCAGAGAACTACACACACATCCAACGTATAAGTCTTTCATTTCTTAGGGCAACAGTAAGAGAAGATAGAGACCTCCTTATTGAAAATGTTGACCAAATTTTAAGGTATGTTAGAGGGCAGTGTCAGAGTCACCAAAATTAGCTCAAGCTTAAAGGGCACCTTTGGTTTGCGTGACTTTTCAAATGACTATTTAAATTAACATATTACGAACTGCAATATGCCTAAACATTGGGGTTCTATTTCCTGATGGCATTTTTACGTACAAATGAGGTGTAGTTGATGACAGTTCTTATATTCCCTAAATGCTAATCCTATAGGAACTGCAAACAGTAGCTCCTCCCGATGGGAACTAACGGAGGAGGCTACTCTGATGCAGAAGGGAGCTGAGGGAGCTGGCAGTGCCAAGCCTGGGGATGCCCACCTCCTGGGAGTGGGAGGCATCTTTTAAATGCATTAGCGTTTGGGGACTTAACAACAAAGAAGCGATATAGTCACTGTGACCAAAATGAAATAGGAGCTAAATCTTTGTGTGTCCATGATTTAAGGTGAAGAACATCTTGGATGACATCTTGGAGAAACTCCCGGAAGAGTTCAACGTGGCAGAGATCATGCAAAAAACCTCAGATAGAAGCCCCTACGTTCTTGTTTGCTTCCAAGAATGTGAGAGGATGAACCTTCTCCTACGGGAAATCCACGTGTCGCTTCAGCAGTTAGACCTCGGTTTGAAGGTAAGTGGAAGTGGGCAGGAGCTGGCTTCCCACGTCGGAAGCTAGTCACGAGGTGGCCGTTTTCTCCGCGCAAGGGGGAGCTGACGCCGTCACCCGCTGTGGAAGCCCAGCAGTCCGCGCTGAGTTACGACGTGGTGCCAGACACGTGGAGCAAACTGGCGTACCCATCTACCTACGGCCTGGCCCAGTGGTAAGCTGCCCCATCCAGGCTCCCACTGCCTCTGTCTGCCTCCGTGCTAGTTCATTGTTCTGAAGTATTCAGCCCCAAACAGCTATAGATGGTGCTTTGCGACTATACTCATTAAGTGTGCAAACTACCACTGTTTCAATTGTGTTTCCTTAACGTGTTGCCTACTTCAAAGGCAAAAATTGATTAAGAGTCAAGATCAGAGCAAGAGTCAAATTCTACCTCTTACTTGTTAGCTGTCTGATCCTGGACAAAATATCTGACCTGGTTTCTCATTTTATCATCTGAAAAATGCAAATAGAATTCCCTCACTGGGGGAATTGTTGTTATGGCCAGGAGAGGCAACTTGAAATTCCTCTCATGTCATTATATACCCTCAACTTCAGTTTTTAAATAAAACAGCTTATTGGCTTATATGACTGAAAAACCCACAGGTAGTTCCAGCTTCAGACTTCGCTTGATCCAGGCCCGAGCCACCCAGTAGGAGCTACAAATGGTCTGTGGTTGGTAGCTGCCTGAGCTGGAACTATCTCCTAGGAGGGTATTAGTCAGTATTTGTTGTTTCAAATTTCACCTATTTTCACTATTTCTATTTCCATTTTTTGCTTTTTGAAATTGTTCTACCTTATGCTGCATCGCTTTTTTGCTTCAGTTTTTACCAGTTTTTTCTACTTCTGAGATCTTCCAATTTAATTTCCTTTTCCTTACCTAATCACTTCTAATCCGTGACCTTGTTTATACAAGGAATCACTCCCTTTTAAAAAACTTACAAGGAATCACTCCCTTTTAAAAAACTTACTGCAAATTGTTTGGCTGTCGTGTTTATCCTCTGCAGCAACCTGTGAAGCAAGTCTTTCTCCATCCCTGCTTTCCCCATCCTTTGCCCTTTTCTGTTACACAGCCTCAAGTGTGTTTTCCCTACACCAGGGATTGGTGACATGGGGCAGGGCACAGGCCGTGTTCTCAGCCAGCAGGAACTTCCCTTCTGGTGACGCAGGTCTCAGGCAGACCTTTCCTGCAGGGCGTCCGTGGGGATGATTCCCGTTCAGCCCTGCCTCCCTTGCAACTCTGAGCCAAACCAGGTCCCAGAAACACTCAGGGCCAGCCGGAGTGGCCCTCGCCCTAGAGAACTGTATCACTGGCTTTTCTGCTGGGCTGTCTTCTCTGTGCTCTGTTTCCCCACCGTCTTTCACATTCCCTAAACCTCCAACTCAAGGTTTCACGTGTCTCCTAATTTTATCAAAGACGTTCATGCTTCCTCAGAGGTAAATTAGGTACTTCCTCCCTTGCATAACCGCAGCTGAGAGGCAAGGACCCGAGTAAAAACAGCAGTTTCTCAAACCCCAGGCATGTGATGGATAAAGTAACTTTATAATAACCTTTCCTGCTTCCAGGTAATTATCGCACGTGGGAAGGCTGTTGTCAAATGCTCTACTCCTCTCTGTGCCTTTCTGGGCAACTCCCGTCTAGTAACAATCATAGCAGCCCTTCCCCCCCACCCCCCCGCACCCCGTCACACACGGGTGATTGCTCCTGTGTCTTCCTATGCATCCTGCACGTACCTCCGTGTTCCGTGTTGGCACCTGTGAGCCCAGGTCTTACACAGATCACCTGTGTATAGTCACCACTAAGAGGAGCTAAATAACTGTTGGATAATGGAGACAAATTTTCCATATTCCCCCGTGTTTCTTGTCCCTAATAGTAATAGCTGTAAGATATGCAATCTCCTTTAAAGGAACCACAGTCTGCAAATCATCGGGTAACGGTTTCCCTGGTTCTCAGTGGTGTACCTTGCTACCACCACCCTGCCCCACAGTCCACTTACTTAATCTTACTGAGAAATGTCTATCGTACTAGAAATAAAACGCAGGCCGATTTCTTCCTACCTTCTACGACCCAGGTTTAATGACCTCCTCTTGCGATGCCGAGAACTGGACACTTGGACACAAGATCTCGCCCTCCCGGCTGTGGTGTGGCTTTCTGGCCTCTTCAACCCTCAGTCCTTCTTAACTGGTAAGGTCTGCCGCGCACAGAACCGCACCCCCGGCAGAAAGCCTGCCCTGAGTCGCCTTCCCCGCCCCGCTCCCCGGGCCTCACGCGGTGGCCATTACAGAAAAGGTGCAGGAGCAACGGAGGAAATGGCACTCCGGGCAGCACAGCCTCAAAGGGAAGGAGGCTCAGGAGCAGCCAAGTGAGGTGGGATGTGGTTCGTTCTCGCCAAGGTTTTCTGCCAAGGGCCGCACAGCCTCTGCCACGACCGTGCCCAAGCAACCAGACAGTACTGACCCCATGGGCGTGGCTGTTCCAGTAAAAGCTCATTTCCAAAAGCTGCGAGGTTGTCCTGCAGGCCTTCGCGTACCAGCCCTCGCTCTAATGTGGCCACGTGCAAATACACAGAACCCAGCACTGGGCGGGACCAGGGCAGCCTCAGTAGATGCCCGGCTTGCTGGTGGCTCCTGGGAACCTGACGTACAACTCGACACTATGCATGCATTCCTGTGCCTTCCCCTCCCGCAGCAATCATGCAGACCATGGCTCGAAAAAACGCGTGGCCGCTGGATAAAATGTGCCTGACGGTCGACGTGACCAAAAAAAACAAGGAAGACTATGGCCACCCCCCAAGGGAAGGCGCCTATCTGCACGGGCTCTTCATGGAAGGTAGGCACCCCCCTTAAAGAATGACCTTCTCTCAGCATTCGCTCGCATCGGCATCCACCTCATTTCTTGCTTTTTAAAAATGTAAATGCCAAGATGTGGATCCAACGTGAGCATATTTTAAGGCATTTGGGGTGATGGCTTTCCCTTAGATTTGCCCATGTATCTGATATTAACACCACAGGATCATTCACAACCGACACGGAATTTAAATTATTTTGCTTTTCAATATAATCAGTTCAAAATCTTGCTTGTACTACTTTTTTACTGCAAGACTTCTACGAGCCTCTAAGACGCCGATGCACATTACAAACCTCTAAGGCAGTGGTTCTCAACCTTTCTAATGCCACGACCCTTTAATACAGTTCCTCATGTTGTGGTGACCCCCAACCATAAAATTATTTTCGTTGCTACTTCATAACTGTAATTTTGCTACTGTTAATGAATAGTAATGTAAACATCTCTGTTTTCCGATGGCCTTAGGTGACCCTGCTAGCGGTTCTCAACCTAAGACCATCAGAAAACAGAGGTATTTACATTACAATTCATTAACAGTAGCAAAATCAGTTATGAAGTAGCAACGAAAATAATTTTATGGTTGGGGGTCACAGCATTAGAAAGGTTGAGAACCACGGCTCTAAGGGGAGGAGTGTGCAATGTTTTCCAGTTTTATTCGCCTGTGCATTTGTACCTGAAGAACACTTTCAGAAATGCCTGGCCTAGTCTTGGGCCAGAATGCTCTTTTTTCCTCTCTAGAGCAAGTGCCACACGTACACGTGTTTGAGGGCAGGTGATGGGAATGAGGTACCTGAACGCGGTGTAAGATAAGGGGCAGTGGGGAGAGAATGTGGTAATTGGATGAGGCGTCTTTTATTCTATAGCATTCAAATGCACTTTGCTTTCCGAGGTAGGGCAAACTAGTGTGCTTTAGTGCGTCTGGATTGTTGTGGGACCTGTTTTTAGAAAACTTACGTTTCCTAAGAGTGTAGGTGTTAAGCTCAGGAGCAGTGGTCTGCTTACCGTGTGTGCGTGGAGAGCAGGAATCTTAACCTCCCTCTCATACCTCAGTCCTGGCCCAGCTCAGTCAGGAAGTCACCGACCAGCAGCAACGTGACAAAACCGGAACGTTTATTGCCTGCAACAATTACAAGATGCGACCCAACGTGTCCCACCCACGCGTTCTTTTTGCTGTAGGTGCGAGATGGGACACCCAGTCCGGAACCATTGCTGAAGCCCGCCTCAAGGAGCTGACATCGGCGATGCCAGTCATCTTTGCAAAAGCCATACCCACGGACAGACAGGAAACCAAACACACCTATGAGTGCCCTGTGTACAGAACCAAAATGAGGGGCCCCAACTACATCTGGACCTTCAGGTTGAGGAGCAAAGAGAAGACGGCCAAGTGGGTCCTGGCAGGCGTGGCTCTGCTGCTGGAGGCGTAGATGGGGCCTCACTCCTCCAGGCCCGGCGGGCGAACACGGTGAGGATTTTTCATTGTCATTGCGCTGTTCTCCTGCACCTCTGTTCTACTGAGAGGCATAAAACGTTCCAGCTTCTGTAACTTTTAAGTAACTGTGCATTAACTTTTCTTAAACACCATCCTTAAAAAGTGGGGAAGAGAGAGAGGCAAACGTAGAAAGAAATACTTGGAAACCTAGTCAGAACGTGTTAATTTTTAGCTTTCCCCAGAACAGTGTCTCTCCCATTTTCATCAAGCTCCCATGGAAAAACCACCTCAAAAACAAAGGGGTTGGAAGACTCCTGGTCAGTAAGTGGGATTTTAGTTCTTGTAAGATAGTAAACAAAGTCTTCTTAAATTAAAAATTAGCTCTTACATTCTTTTAAAATATAGACGCAACTGGCCCCAGGCAATCCTGAATGAAGAGGCGGACGCTCCGAGGCCTCCAGTGTCGGTAACGTGACAGTCCACTTTTTGTTCATTCAAGTTTTAATAAAAACGAAAACTCTAGTACTCTCATCTGTGGTTAATTGCACTTTGTAATTTAGGGGAACATTCTGCAATAGAAATTTCCAATCACCCAGAGCAGGTTACACTAGGTGGTTTGAACGATTGGCCAGCATAAGGTAAACTGAAGGTGCTGTAACAACGTGGCCTAGAGTTACTAACTGGGAGGTAAAAGGTCAAGGCAGCATCTGCAATTAAACAGTGCCTAAGGCAAGAGCTACTTATACAATGTTTTCTCTGGAACTTACCTGAATGGTAGCTGCTTTCTAATCATTAACCTGTGTATACAAGATTCCTCAAGGTGCTTAGCTGTCTTCCTGAGATATCTTTGTAAGCATATAAACAATCTTAACAAAAAGCAGTATTTAAATCTACAAAGAATTTCTTTATAAAAACGCAACGGTAAGAAATTGTAGGCACAAATGGTACGTAGGGCATGTCTTGCTGGAAAACACAAAGGTGAGTTGGCTGGTGGTTCTTCCTCCTAATTGTCTTCTACCAGCTGCTTTTGTAAGCTGAGAAAAGAAAGGCGGGTGTTAGTGGGATAAGGAATTGGTAGGAGCAGGCCTGACTCCTGCTTCATTGGTGTCAGGCCCTGGAGGCAGGCCCCAGCTAGGGTTCCTCTCATTCTGAAACTGTGCTTTTCATGTTTATGGGGAAGCACAATTCCACCTCCTCGTCCTACATCCCCCAAACCTCTCTTCTCTGCCCAGTAGGGTCAAGGCTGCCTCGTACTCTCCATTTCTGTATTACACAGGCAGCCCCACGTTGAAAATCCTAGCAAAGAAGGAAACTTCCTAACAGGGAAAACATCAGGCCCGAGCCTCTCCAATGCAAAGAGCTACATTCCCAGGGGGATTGTAAGCATCAGCCTGAAACGAGGCAACCACGAGCTGCCTCGAGTGTGAGACTCACCTCTCCAGATACTCCTTGACGTTGTTGTAACCGTAAAACTTGGCCAGATGAATGAGGATCCCTGTGGCACAGCGGCCGTCGCGCTTCCGACAGTAACTGCAATTGCAGATCCCCCGGCAGGGAGGGCACATCCAGCCCTAGGAGGAGAGGACGCAGGCGCCCCCGTGTTGTCAGGCCTGGTTCAGCGGGCCTCTCTGCTACCTTCTCATCTATGTCCCTGGGGGAGGATGACCTAACCTGTCTCCTTCCTCTCAAAAAGGCCCAGAAAGTTTGATCACCCAACATCACACATGGAGAGACACTGGAAAATGTTGGCTTTAGGCCAGCTAGCATAACCAGTAGACTCTGGTAAAAAAAAAAAGATCAGTGAGACCTGGGTGTGAACGCTAGGGTTTCCACTTCCCATCTGCGTACCTGTGGTTAAATCACGTCACCTGAGTGGCAGTTTATCGTCATCTGCAAATTAGGGACAGTATATCTACCCCTATGACTGCCATACAAGAGGGTAAGAGCACAGAATCCCAGGTTCAAGGTCAGACTTACTAACCATGCTACTCATTTTACAGAAGGAACCGAGGTACAGGGAGCTTATAGACCTACTTCATACGGGTAAATGCATTAACTGGTGGGAACCCTCAGAGCAGGGCCGGGCACACAGAAAGCAGTGCCTCGCTGAACCCGACCGTGTAAGAAAGGCTGGCTGACCCCGGAAAGCCCAGTGTAGCCTTGTCTCCTCCTGTCCTATCCACTGGTCAGCTCACTCCCTGTCCAGAAGGAAACCCTCTTCTTCATTTCTCCCAGCATCTTAAGATGCAGAGAGAACGGAGAGGGTCCAGGGAGCCCCACTGGAAAGCTCCCCGTCGCCAATACCACTCATGGCAAACGCGCACGCTGCTCCTACCGGGTCCAGCAGCGCCGACCTCACGTCCTCCCCGTAGCGATTCCGCAGGCACGGCCCACAAAACTGCCCCCGCACGCCGCCGCAGCTCTGGTTCCGACACACCGTCTTGGTGTCGATGGTCTTCTGCCGACACTGATGGCACGTGTTACCCTGAGGGGAGAAGGCGGTGAGTGGCTGAGCACGGATTCCCGGGGCGATGCCCGCGAGGCCCCACGCTGTGGGGCGCTTGGCCCTCTCCTAGAGGCGAGCGGACCATGGCACCCTCGGCAGCCTGTAAGCACTTTCAGTTCTGGGGCCACAGAAGCGTATTAGGGCAGGTGAGACGGAGCAGGGAGCCTGGAAGAAATGACATGATCAGAGAGGCGAGAGGGAAAGCAGGAGGGGCAGGGCCCGCGAAGGGGCACAGGCGACGACGAGTGCCATGCGCCCCGACAGCACCGCTCAGCTCCGACCCGGATCCTGGTGGCCGGGATAGCCTCGCATTTCAGTACCGCCTGCGACAGCTGTCCCCCTCCCAATCGAAAGCAAGGCTTACCGTCGAGAGGAACCTTTAACCCACCTCCTACCAGAGTCTCTCAAACTTTAGCTTCTATGGTTATATTAACCAAAAAGCCCAGTATATTTTTCAATGTTTAAAACAGGCGTCCTCAAACTACGGCCCGCGGGCCACATGCGGGTGTTTTTGCCGTTTTGTTTTTGTACTTCAAAATAAGATATGTGCAGTGTGCATAGGAATTTGTTCATAATTTTTTTTAAAACTATAGTCCGGCCCTCCAACGGTCTGAGGGACAGTGAACTGGCCCCCCGTTTAAAAAGTTTGAGGACCCCTGGTTTAAAACATAAAAAATATATTAAAAATAGAACAACTATAAATAAATGTTTTTCTAAACGAAACCCCCGCCTCCCTCCACACAAACCCCTCTTCTGATGAGAATTCCTGCTCCGAGCCGTCTCCCCTTCCCCACTTACAGCTGACCCACTGATTCAGAGCCCCCTCGGTGCCCTGGGGAGAGGGCCGGGTGTAAGCCCAGACACAGTGTACAAACGATGCCGGATTTCAAATCCTAGCGCCTCGGAGTCCCAACGAGAGTCCCAATCATGTGCACTGTCGTCCTGTATGACGTACCAGAACTTTATCATAGATTTTATCTCGGACAGTTATGGCGACATTTTCCAAGTCCTCTTCAGTGATGTCCTCCACGGGCCGAAAGGAAGACACCCGGTGCCGCCGCCGGTACCCCTGGCACCGCCCCTGCGAGAGGACGAAGCAGAAGCCGGCATCAGATGTGCTGAGTGGTTTCACTTTTTTAAACTTTACACTCTCAAGAGTTCTAACACCATTAATTAGTGTTAACTGCGTCCCTCTCCTATCCTCCTGAAATCATTCATTCCCTGAGGTGTGTCAAGCTCCTTCCATGGCAACTCTGAGGACAGGGACGTTAACCACCATGAACAGCCAAACCCACACACGGAAGAGTCCAGAGTTTCTCCCTCCTGCCCGAAGGCACTTGAAATGCCTCAGTCCCAAAACAGAGTTCTAGGAGGACTCTCTTTCCTTTCCCCCACGCAAAACCCCAAAGCTGGCCAGAGCCTCGGCCAGGCCTGCGTTGCCTCCACCAGAGGTCCCGGGCCCTGCAGTTAGCACGAGAGCCACCTGGGAATTCATAAAACTGCCAATTCTCAGCCGCTGCAGATCGACTGGGGCAGGACCTCTGCCCTTTTAAGCCCCGGAGCGACTATGATGTTAGAGGACCGCTGGCTTAGACAAAATAATTTGTTTACTAAGGTAAAAAAATACCCCACTGATGGTCTTCCTTCTCCTGAAGCGGTAAAACTCCTCTGCAAACTGGGCGGCGGAGACGGTGAACTTCTCCAGGGCGAACTTCTCAGGCGGCCGTGCGCTCCGGGTGGGGTTCGTGCGCCTGGGGATCTGCCCCTCCGAGAAGGCCCGCCTCACGGTTTTCTTCTTCTGAAAGCGAGAGCAGAGACATGTGCAGCTGGGTGCCTTCTGGAATACAAGCCACCTGGCAACCAGAATAAGTAATTAAAAGGAGCGCCACTTACGGAAGCTGAGCTCGGGGTTCGTATCGGGAAGAAGTCGGGCACCGAGTTCAATTCCGCCAGTAACTGAGCCAGCTGGAGTCCGGAACAAAGAAAGGGTGGCACGTAAGTGTTCCCAAGTCTAGCTCACCCAGCACTTACACAAGTCTTCGGTTTTGCAGCTGTGAGACACCTGACTGACGTAGTTTACGTAAGATCTTAACAGCTGTTATCCCTTTAACCTCACGGGTAAAGGCTTTCATGGGGACGGGTGAGATGCCAGGATCACCATTCACGGGAATAAAACCTCCGCCCGCTCCTCATGTACCAGGACGGGTCGAGATGAACACGGCCCTGGGATGGCCAACACCTGGAGCATCAGGACGGAATCCTGACCAGGCCACTCGTTAGCAGGGAGGCCCTGGGACACGGGTTTGCACACCTGAATCAAGTTGCATCACATTCAAAACAAAAAAGGCTCAACTAGGTCAGCGGTCGCCAACCGGTGGTCCGTGAGGCCCGAAAGGTTGGTGACCGCTGAACTAGATCATTCTGACAGTTGTTGAGAGCTCCAAGAAACCGAAGTTCTCATCAATAAAAATTCCGAAAATAGTTCCAAATAAACACCTAAGAACAATTAACAGCCGTTAATATGCCAATCGTGCCATTTCACGAGGATTCTTTTTGGTTTTAGGGTTACACACATGGATGGGTGTCACTAAAAGGCCGGGCAGAACCTAGTTCTTATCAAGAGGCAGACAGACTCAGTATTAAAAATTCCCCTTCGCTGATAATAAGACAAATGTGTCCTAGGATAAATTCCACCCAAAATCGAGCTTTCTATTTCCTTGGGTAACTTATTTGCCATATAAGATTGTATATACAGTATCATTAATATTTTCTTTTAAAGAAGGGTCATGTAAAGACATACACCAAAAATGCTAAAAGTGACTCTGCGTGGTAGGATTTTTTAAATTCTGTATATGCAGAATTATGACGCTAACAACAGTCACTGACCACGTGCAGAAAAACTAGACACGGATTTCGCTTTGTTGCCTTAATCGAGGGAAGACATTTTAAAATAAAGTTGTTTGTTTTAATGCCTAGACCCGTTTCATTCCTTCAGATAATGTCCTGAACCACAGCAGGCGACCCCAGGAGACAGATTTCTGGGCTGCAAGACGCCTGCCCACGGCCACTCCTAAGTGGGCTCCCAACACCTTGTTTACAGCTTCCTTCTGCCGGGAACAAGCCAGTGGTTCAGCTCCTCTTGGCTCAAAACCACTAGAGTTAGAACTTCACTCCCACACTGGAAGCGGCATGAGCTCAAGGTACAGGGCAGGGGGTTAAAAATAATGCAGGAGTCTCTTCCTGTTCCCAAACCAGAGCCACCAGGGAACTACCGCTTGGGGCTCAGGAAGAGAGAAAGGGAGGCCCAGTCCCCGGTGCACACTTCCTAAGAGAAGCCAGAGCAGAGCTGGCAGGGTGCAGTCTGGGAGCCTGGCCGGAGCCCCGTGCCCGCCCCCAGGTGCGGCCTTACCATGGCCTTGTTCTCCTTGATGTTCATGGTCCTTTTTAGCAGCGGGTCCGAGCTCTCCTGGCCCTCCTCGTCCCTGGAGTCATCCTCAGGCTCGGAGGCCGAATCTTCCCTTTCCTTCCCTTGTCTGCAGCTTTTCTTTCTCCGGAGAATGGCTTTTGTATGGTCCTGTGAGCAAGAGCTGGAAAACAGCGGCTCAGGAGAGTTCTTGCCGGCTGTTTTGGCCAGTTTCTTGGGGAACTGCAAGGCTACGCGGAGACCGATGCTGCTTCTCCTGGGCCTGCTTCTCCTGGGCGTGGCCTTTTCTTCTTCGTCACCTCCCTCCTCCTCACTCACGGAGGCCTCACTCCCATCCTCGCTCAAATCGGACCCCTGGAGCTAACAAAATGAGGAAAAACAAAGATGTTGTAACAGACTTTCAAAAGGACACATGTAAAACCATCAGACCTTATTTTAGGCAAGAATTAAATAGCTGAAAGCTCCCCCTTCTTCTTAGTAGTTCCCCTGAGCTTTTCAGTCAAGTAGTCTGTGCTGGATCAAGCCCAAGGGCAGGCACTCGCTGCCCCCTGCCCCCAGGGAGCTGAGTTTAGGAGGAGGACTCTCTCCGTGGTCTACAGCCTGGACCAGGGCTTCCCCTCAGGGTGGTCCCAGGAGCACCTGCACCAGCTGGGAACTTAGTAGGAACACAAATTCTCAGCCCCTGGCCGACTGCGTTCCTTTCAGACCATGGGGCTGGAAGCAAAGCACCCCACATTGGGCTCCTGCGCAGGGAACAGCCAAGCTGGCAGGTCTGGGTGCCAAGTAACACGGGGAACAAAGAAAACGGCGTGCAGGACCTAAGACGCATCTTCAGAGAGAAATGGGTGCTAGCCCGGCCTGTGAGCGTCGACCTATGAACCAGGAGGTCACGGTTAAATTCCCGGTCAGGACACATGCCTGGGCTGCAGGCTCGATTCCTAATAGGAGGGGTACAGGAGGCAGCCGATCGATGTTACTCTCACATCGATGTTTCTCTAAACTCCCTCTCTCTGCAAAACACAAAAATGCCACCACAAAGCACATCAAAAAAATATCCAAGTCAAAATGCATAGGGAAGACTCCAAGACTTTGGCCAAATTAACTACAAACGCAAGAACATTACTTCACACACAAGAAGTAATGACTTTAAAGACCTTAAGGAGGGGAGACGACTGGGTTCACCCCCCCCCCCCACAGAGAACAATGGACTGGGGGACCAGGGATTCACCCTGGAATGGCAACGTTTGCATTGTGTTAATGCTTTAGAGATAAACAGGTAAGAACAAGTAAAACCTTTCTCTTTGTGAAGTGACTTCTTCCAAGTGGAAACGGAATTCAGAAACAGGACGGAAGCTATTACAACCCACACTCCCTCCAACCCACACTCCCTCGTGTGGCTCATTATTACCTTTCCCTCTGGGCTACTGTCTACACTCAGGTCGCTCTGTGTAAATCCCTCAAAGTCCTCCGTCTCCGAGTCGGTGTCCTCTATAAAAATTCTTCTCAGCTCTTCTGTGAAGTACTTGGAACGGAAGCGCACATCCTGCTAAATTAAAAGCACACACACGTTAGAGAAGAACAGGGGTTCCCGGGGCACGGGGCCGTGGGGAGCTGTTTCATGGGTGCGGTGTTTCCGTTTGAGACAAGGAGCACATTCTGGAAATGGATAATGGTGTCCGCTGCCCAACACTGGGAACGTACCTAAGGCCACCTAGTGTCTCGCTGGCAAGAAACCGGAAACTTGTCTGCACTTAAGAATGGTAATGCCCAAACAGTGTGGCTCAGTGGGTTGAGTGTCGACCTGTGAACCAGGTGGTCACAGTTGGATTCCCAGTCAGGGCACATGCCCAGGTTGCAGGTTCGATCCCCAATAGGGGGCGTGCAGGAGGCAGCCGGTCAATGATTCTCTCTCCCTCCCTCCCTCTTCCTCTCTGAAATAATTAAAAGTTAAAATGGTTACAGTGGTAAATTTTGTGATGCATGTTTTACCACAATAAGCGTGCACACACACACTTTCTGCAGCTTACAGAAATGTAAACCCACGAATTGAATGATTTCAAAAACTCAATGTCCAGAGCCTCCATCGGCTTGTCTGACCGATAGGCACGGCTGGCGTTCCGTTCCTCCTGCCAGGCTGGCCATCAGGAATGTCTGCGTTCCCACAGAACCACAAAGTGGTGGGGAGAAGCTGAGAGGGGAAACCTGGCTCCCTCCCACGCCGGCCTTCCTCTCTATAACAGCCACGCAGAGCCTTCGCTCCGAGGCAGTGAGCACGCCTGCCTTTCCCAGACCACGGCGTCTCCGCAGGAAAGACGGGGCTGGAGACCCTGCTCCCCCGCCCACCCGCCCGCCCACCGATGGGCCAAGGGCAGTGGTTCCCTCGCCCACTGCCACAGGACTGAGGGACGCTGCCACCCTCCATGACCCCCAGGAGTGCCCAGACAGCAAGCGAGCAGAAGGACGGCTGTTACATAACTGACTCTTAAAAAAGGAGGTCATCTTCAAATAAAGACGTTCTCTTTCTTTTGAACGAATGAAAAGAAGAAAACTGGGCTTTCTAAATGGCATGCTTGAAAGTGAGAAGGGAAAAGCAAGCACAGTTCAGAAGGGAGACCCACCAAGAGCCTCCTCCATGCTGGCACCCAGGGCTGGGGACCAGGTCCCCAGGTGCCTGACGCCTCTTCCCACTCCCAATAGAGCAGCTGACCCCTCCGCACGCCACGTGTGGTTGGAGAATCTACATCAGCCCCCAAGCCTTTGCCTGACTTTAATGATACACTTCTTTGAGCTCAGATAATCTTAGGAGAAAAACAGATATAACAGACAGACAAGTGGAAAAACTTACAGGGGATAGAGAAAAGTGCCTATATCCAGCACTTTTTAAGCTTAAAAATGTCTCCTATGAATGACTATGGGTAATTGGAGTGAGTGTGCTCAGAGCTAAATTACTTTGTTCCTTTGTTGATAGCTTGGAAAACACACACACACACACACACACACACACACACACACACACACAGGAAATTTCTTGAAAGTGAAATTCATATTGTGTTTCAGACACACCAAACTCAGCGTTGCCACACATACTGTGTACAAGTTCGTGCGGCTCCTCTCGGATGGTTAACATGGATCTGAGTGTGTGTGTGTGTGTGTGGGGGGGGGGGGGGGGGTCGGGATGGGGAAGCGGCAGACGAGGATTTATGATTAAGGAAGAAAGGTGCCCGGCTGGCTCCTGGGGAAACCTACCACGAACCTGCTATCTCCGAGGGCAGGAAACATCTGGTTCCTAGAGCCCAGGGCCGGCCCCCGCAGGCTGATGCGGGGCAAGGGGTCTATGTGTGGATCAGACACCCACAGGCCCTGCCTAGAGCCTGCAGAGGCCGGCCTCACAGCAGCACGTTCCCACCGTCCAGGCCTCCGCAGTCTAGCCTCGGAGCTGGCCTCACAGGGCAGTGGTCAGCCTGGGAGAAGTCAGTATCTTGGGCGGCGAGTTCTGATAGAGAAAAAACTGAGCCACAGTCCTAACCCAAGGCCTAGGCGCGTATCCACCTCACTCCACAGGGTGTAGGAAACGTCTGGAACGTGGGTCTGCATGAAGCAAATATGCACGCCACACAGCCTCGCTGCGTTCTAGGTTACAGCCCTCGCACCGCTCCTGGCTCTCTGGGATCCCTGGGTTATTTTTAAAAATCAATACGAGGCGATAGGTTATGAGCCCTGGTCAGTTCTACAGCTGAGCGAAGGGCTACGGGGAAGAGAAGGGACGGAATGGAGGAGAGATTAACTCAGGAAGGGCGTCGGGGAGATCGGAGAGGAGGAGAAAGGTCAAGAACACCAGAGATGGAGACAGCTAAGGGGAAGCGAGACAGACGACGAGGGGAGGGCAGGGGTGAGTTCCAGATCTCCCTGACTAATCAGGACCGGACCGGCTGGCTGTCAGAAATACTCCTGGGGCTGGAGGGAGAAGCCCGGCCTTCAAACGTGAAGGTTACGGCTGAAACCAGGCCAACGACGCAGACCACTACGTGAAACGTCTGGAGACAAAGCCTCGAGAACGCCCACGAACGGGGACAGGAAGCACAGGAGAGATGACAACAAAGAACAAGAGGTGCAACCGAGAGGAAGAGAAGGTGGGGAGCGGAAGCAGGGGGCTGGCGGGGTCAAGGCTGTGGAGACCAGTAAGGTGAGGCCCCCAGAGAGGGGGGCCCGTGGCCCGGGAAAGGACAGCTCCCACCGAGGCCAGGGAGGAACGAACTGCTTCCCTCCCGGTCCTTGCCCGGTTGAAGCAGGGGGGCTTCGTTTACAGCCTTTAACCAGAGACCACGGTCGAGGGAGGAGGAGGAACTGGAGCGCCACAATGCCCTCGGGAGAAAAGGCCAGATCCTTCGGCGGGCCGTGTGATTGCTCGGGCACAACATGAACCTCCGGGAATCTAACTCTCAGAGAGCGGTAACGTACGGATGCCACCAACCAAAGTGGTTACAGAGAGAAAAATGCTCTCCCCAGCAACTCCAAGAGGGAGGTGCGGACAGAACCACGCTGCGGGGGCAGGGACGCAACTGCCCCACGGCAGTGGTCGGCAAACTGCGGCTCGAGAGCCACATGCGGCTCTTTGGCCCCTTGAGTTTCTAGCAAAGGCCAGCTTAGGAGTACCCTCATTGAGTGAATAACAATGTACCTACCTACAGAGTTTAAGTTGAAAAAACGTGGCTCTCAAAAGGAATTTCAATCGTTGTACTGTTGATATCTGGCTCTGTGGACTCAGGAGTTTGCCGACCGCCGGCCCCCGGTAACCACACGTTCCAGGGCTGCCCCGCGTGTTGTGGGCATCGCTGTGCCGGGCAGCCCTCCCCCGCCAGCTGCGAGGGGCCCTCTGACCCAGCCGTGCCACAGGCAGCAGCCCCGAGGTTGCACAGAAAATGGATCTGATCAGGGGAGACCCCCTTCTTTTAAATAGTTTCAATTTACTGTACAAAAGGATTTAAACAGCAACAGTGGGCTAGGTACTCTCACCCGTTTCTGGAAACACGAAGGCCTGGTGCTTACAAAATAAAATGCTGGGCAATGGACGCGCATCACCAATCTCGGACCACGGTCCAAGAAAAGGGCACTCGAACCCAGATCCGGGCTCCCGGCCCCACACGCCCGCCTCGGAAGGAAGCCTCCGTACCTGGTTCCCCGACTCCAGCGAGTCAAAACTATCGCAGCTCTCCTCCGAGGAGAGGGTTTCCATGGGAACGTCCTCTCGGAAGCCGACGAAGTCTTCATCGTCACTAGGGGCGTTGAAGATGTCAGCCACTTCTTTAGGGATCTGTTTTGGATTCAAAACAGAAAAAAAAAAAATAAAACCAGAGGTTGTAATAATCACAGGGACACGTTCCAAAGCGGAGTAGGAATTAGCATCTCATAACTTGACCCATCTGCCTTGGCTGCCCAGCGACCCCAGGAACCCTGAGCAACATGTGCTTCGGCTCATACCTGAGGCAACAAGGGAAGGGGAGGGGGGTGGGGATAAGACGTCTTCAAATTCCAGACATGTAGCCTTTCTGACAGAGACTGTCAGGACCACGCCTAGAGAGAAGCCATTTTTGATCTGACAAAAACTGAGAAAACAGGCATTGGTTTGTGAGAAACCGATGATCTCTCTCTCTTTCTCCTACCATGGATCTGTCTTTAAACGGCATCCACGGAAAAGAGACTCCGTAAGATGTTACCAGGCTTCTCTTAATTCCCATCTATAGAGTTCTTTTTTTTGTTGTTGTTGTTCTTTTTCACATGCCGACTCAGAAGTTTCACACAGTGAAACAGCTTTCCTTCTTCTCTATACTCTGAATCAATGATAGAGTTTTAGAATCCCAAGGGCATGTAAATGCTTCTATAGGCAATTACTCCCAGCGAGAACGTTGTCAGCACGCTTAACCTCACAAACACGGATCTGCTGAGAGTTCATTTTTGTACGCCGACTACCTCTTTGTTCCCAACTCCTCATTTCGGGAAGTTCAAACACAGAGAGAGGTGGAAGACAGTACAGACATCTGTGTGTTCTTCACACGGAGACCCCATTTGTCACCACATTTGCTTCCTTTCTCTTTCAACAAATAGTTTGAACCCCAGGCACTGGCTGATATCTGTCTGTTTTTGACCTAGGAAAACAGTGATTTAATATGAGCCAACCTAATCCATGTTATGCTCAAAGTACTTTACAGACATCACCCTGCAATATTTCAACACACATCACCCAAGGAAATTTTAAACGCCAACATTTCAAATATTACCAATAGTACATCTTACTAGTTAGTGTCTAGTAATATTAGTACTGGACACTGAAGTGTTAAGAAAATTAAGTAAAAAGAAAAACTTTAAAATTAAAAATAGCCCTTCCTTGTTCATAGCAGCACTCTTCACAAAAGCCACAAAATGGGAGCAACCCAAGTGTCCAGGACAGATGAATGGATAAACGAAGTGTCCCATACACACACAACGGAGTATTCAGCCTTAAAAAGGAAGGAAATCCACCCCGGCGGGTGGCTCGGTTGGTTGGCGTGTCGCCCTGTACACCAAAAGGCTGCGTGTTTGATCCCGTTGGCGTGCATATGGGAGCAACTGATGCGTTTCACTCTCACATCAATGTCTCTCTCTGTCTGTCTCTCTCTCTCCCCCCCCCCCCCCCCCCCGTCTTCTCTCTCTAAAAACCAATAAACAGATCCTCGGGTGAGGATAAAAAAGGAAAAGGAAAGAAATACAACAATTATTGAAAAATTATGTTGTACACCGGAAACTAATAGAATGTTATAGGTAAATTATATCTCAATTAAAAAATGTTTTAATCTGCCCTAGCCAGTTTGGCTCAGTGGATAGAGTGCAGGAGGCAGCTGAATCGATGTTTCTCTCTCATCGATGTTTCCCACTCTCTATCCCTCTCCCTTCCTCTCTGTAAAAAGTCAATAAAATGTATTAAATAAATAAAAAATGTTTTAAGCTACAGTCTGAATGAGGGGGCGGGGGTGGGGCCTGAGAGTCTATATTTCCAACAAGCGCCAGGGTCATCCCACGCGCTGGTCTGCAGAACAGTTACAGAGACTCCAGCCCCTTTTCTGCTCCTCTGCGTGGGACGTAACTTCCCCTAATTCATAACAGCTACCTGTGTGCATGTCCTTACTACAGGTAACTGACAGCAGACGCCATCTCTTTCCCATGTCTCCCTCCAGGACCAAGAATAGAAACTGTATACTTAGAGGTACTTACACATCTGAATAACTGATGAGCAGCATCAACTAATTTTTTTAAAAGAAGGAAATCCTGTGCTACATGAGTGAATCTGAGGACACAATGCTAAGTGAAATAAGCCAGTCACAGAAACAAACATCGGATGGTTCCACTCATCTGAGGTCAAACTTAGAGACCCCGGAAGCAGAACAGTGGTTGCTGGGGCTGGGAGGAGTGTGAAGGGGGGGGGGGGTGTTTAATGGGTGGAGTTTCAGTTTCACAACGTGACACCATTCTGGAGGGTGCGCAACAATGTAAATGCACTTCGTGCTACTTCAAAGTGGTTGCGACGGTAAATGTTATGGGTACCTTACTACAATTTTTAAAAATTCAGCAACGTGAGACAAATTAAAAAAGACAGTTTCAAAACGTGAGAAAAATGTTCCTTCCTTAAATAAATGCAATCCTTTTCAAATTCACTGGACAGGTCTAGACCTCCACCAGTTCTCATGCTACTAATGAGGGGCGTGTGGTTTGAGAACCCAACCCCTTCACCTAAGGCAGGCAGGTTCAGATACACCACCTCATGTGCCCAGAATTCAGTTTTAATGCCGGAGAACCACACCTCGACCCGGGTATCTGGACTCCACACCCAGAATTTAAGAGAAAGTCAGGGGACAAAGCTGTTGGCTGAACCACAACTGGCTGGAATCCAGCGTTGTCCCATCCCAACAAAGCGATGCTAATACCAATAAATGCTGCCCGGTCACTGCCTCATTCTCCTTTGGTAGGTCTTTCCAGGATTTCTTAAGTCACATAGAGCAATGCCTCGAGGTCTCCATTCTAACCTCTGCCAGCCTGAGCCTCGATGAAAATTCAATGGAAAAACTAGTAAGCTAGAAAAAGATGCCCCCAAGTGCCAGCTGCTTTTCACTCAAGCATTTGCCTTTGAATATAATTAATGTGTCATTAACTTAAAATGTTATATTTCATTAATTTTTTAAAAGATGATTATTGATTTTTAGAGAGGAAGGGAGAGGGAGAGAGAAAGAAACATCTATGTGAGAGCATAATGTCGATTGCATGCCCCCAACCAGGAACTGAGCCCTGACCGGAAATGGAACAAGCAACCTTTCGGTGCACTGGACCAACCAACTGAGCCGCACCAGCCAGGGCAAACTTTTATATTTTAAAAGGAAGTATAACTTGTAAATGCTTTTTCACTCTAGCCAAGTGGTTCAGCTGGTTGGAGCATCATTGCGTACACCAAAATGTTGCGGGTTCAATTCCTGGTCAAGGCACATACCTAGGTTGCAGGTTCAATCCCCAGTCGGGGCACGTACAGGAGGCAACTGATCAATGTTTCTCTATCACATCTATGTTTCTCTCTCTCTCTTTCTCTCTCCCCCCTCCCTCCCTCCTTCTCTCCCTCTCCCGCCTTCCCTCGCTCCCTCCATTCCCCTCTCTCTCTCTAAAAAGAAAAAAGTTATTAAACATATTCTCAGGTGAGGATTAGAAAAGCATGAAGGCTTTCCCATATCTCAATGATATTTAAATCCATTCTTCCTGATTAAAAAATACCACTTCCTAGCCAGGAAGAACATATTTATCATCTATTTAATTTTTTAAGGAAAAAAAACCCCTGAGATTCTCTTTAAGGTCAATTGATTCAAGAGCTGATTTTGATAAAGCTTTAGGAAATGCTTCTTATTCCAGGAACACTACTGTATATAATTTCACCTGGACACAAGTTCCACTTTAAGCCCCAAGGAACAGTATAAAGGAAATTTATGCACACCTTTTCATTTTCCTTATTGTTTTTTTAAAGCTTTGATAGCAAGGATGGCAGAATGTGCAGGGTGAGCTATCTTGCCACTGGGAAAGACCTTTTACACAGAGGAAAGCATTTGTTCAGCCCACTGCAAAGGGGATGTTCCACATACCCTCCTACCATAAACCCTGTCATTCCCTTAAATCTCTTATGAGTAAATTGGTTGGCCCACAGAAGCCTATATACCTTGCACCATTTATCAAACAAAACAAAAAACTAACGAAAAATGGATCACACCAAAATATAAAATCTAAAACTATAAAACTTCAAGAAGAAATAGGAGGAAATCGTTGTAACCTGGGGTTAGGCAAAGAATTCTCAGATACAATACCAGAAGCATAATGCAGACTTTTACAATGTATAGACAGTCAAAATTAAGAATGTCCACTCTTCGAAACACACAGTTAGGAGAATGACAAGAAAAGCCAACCAACTGGAAATTGCAAATCATTTATCTGATAAAGAACCCATACCCAAAATATAGTATAAAGAACTCTCAAAATCAATAATAAAAGCAAATAACCCAATTTGAAAATGGGCAAAAGATGTGCGCAGACACTTCACCAAAGACACATGTGGCACATAAGCACAGGAAAAGATGTTCAACATCCATAGTCATTAGGGAAATGCAAATTAAAATTGTTATGAGAGACAACTACCTACCTATCACAATGGCTTAAAAAAGCATGACAACACCAAGTGCTGACAAGGATGTGGAACAACTGGCACTCTCGTAAACTGCTAGGGTCACTTTGGAAAACAATGTGGCAGTTTCTTATAAAGATAAACACACCCTTACCACACGATGCATCAATCCCACACCTAGGTATTTACCCAATAGAAGGAAAACTTATGTTCACACAAAACTTGGAATTAGCTTTATTTGCAAACCTAGAACCAATTCACATCAACTAGAGAGTGGATAAACAAATTGTGGTACATCCACACCATGGAATACTACGTAGCAATAAAAATAATTACTGGTAGACCCAATAACATGGATAAATCTCAAATGCATTATGCCAAGTGAAAAAGGTTACATAGCCCTAACCGGTTTGGCTCAGTGGATAGAGCGTCGGCCTGCGGACTCAAGGGTCCCGGGTTCGATTCTGGTCAGGGGCATGTACCTTGGTTGTGGGCACATCCCCAGTGGGGAGTGTGCACAGGAGGCAGCTAATCGATGTTTCTTTCTCATCGATGTTTCTAACTCTCTATCCCTCTCCCTTCCTCTCTGTAAAAAAAAAAAAAAAATCAATAAAATATATTTTTAAAAAAAGAAAGAAAGGTTACATAGTGTCTGATCCACCTAGATGACACTTTGGGAAGGTCAGAACTATAGGAACAGAAAACCTCAGTGGCTGCCTGGGGCTAGAGGTCAGAAGGAACCTTCAAGGGATGATAAAACTGAGGGAGGAGTGATCGGTGATTGTGGAGGCATCTATCAAAATTCAAAGAACTGAACACTAAAAGGGTGACTTTATTGTAAATAAGTTAAGCCTTAGTTAGAAAGAAAAAGTATGTAGAAACAGTGGAACATCTGAATTGCCTAGATTTGGATCCTAGCACGTAGTCATAATTTGATAAAGGAAACACCACAAATCAATGGGAAAGAAATGATGTTATCAATAAGTGATACAGGCAAAAATGGCTATTTGAGGATGCTAAAACAGTCCATTTTGCTTCTCTCTTGATACTATAAACCAGATCGTCACAAAGAAGAAACTAATTCATGTGGATATGCAGCTGGCCTCTGGATGGGTAGGACTTTAAGCATCAACATAAAGGAGATCAAAGTGGAAGACAGTAACAATTCAAAACTTCGTCAAAGAAAAAAAAAACCCACAAAATTTAGAATGGAAATAAAAATGTTAGGAAAAAGATCTACCACTAATATGACAAGTTATTCATGTTACTGAAAAGTTCATACAAAATAAATGTACCAAGTAAGAGTCACACAGATAAAATAGGTAAAACCGAGAAAATTCACCTGAAAAGGGAACACAGAAGAGGCTCAAAACATTTTAAAAGTCTTCAATCTGCCTAAGTCAGTGGTCAGCAAACTGCGGCTCGCAAGCCGCGGTTTGCCACTCTGTTGACTAATGAGTTTGCTGACCACTGCTAGGGAAAAACACTTAAAAAAAACACAAACATTTTAATAATGTACTAATGTCTTTAACCTGAAGTCAAAACTTCTGGGTAAGGGTAATGCCTTATGCAGTTGGTCGGCAAACTCATTGGTCAACAGAGCAGCAAAATGCGGCTCGCGAGCCGCAGTTTGCCGACCACGGGCCTAAGTAAAGAAAGAAACGGGAATTAAGAATCATTCTCATCTAGCAACCTAGCAATGTTTTGTCAATTTTCAAGGGCACGTTCAAGGACAGGGGAGGATGTAACAAGACAAACACCCTTATACAGAATTGACAGGATAAACAAAAGGTTTCAAAACAGAAATTTGGACATGTAGATCTGAAATAGGAGAGTTAGCTAAAGGGGGGGTAAGGTGGGGGTGTATATACACTGAATTTAAAGGTTGCCAGAAAATGTGGATGAACTCAGAGTGAGGGGATATGCAAACTATTAAGAGTTAAGAGCAGGCGTCCTCAAACTACGGCCCGCGGGCCACATGCGGGTGTTTTTGCCGTTTTGTTTTTTTACTTCAAAGTAAGATATGTGCAGTGTGCATAGGAATTTGTTCATAGTTTTTTTTAAACTATAGTCCGGCCCTCCAACGGTCTGAGGGACAGTGAACTGGCCCCCTGTTTAAAAAGTTTGAGGACCCCTGGTTAAGAGGATCATAAAACCAAGGATTATCAGAGTGTGACAGGACCTCATCCATCAGCTGAAGCAACTCCCCTCATTCCAAAGGGGCAAAACGCAGCCTAACTCCATGCACTCAGCTGTGACCACCCCTACAAAGGACATTCCCAACTGCATAAACAGGAAAATGCTGTTTTCTCAATAAAAATAACCATGTTCACTAGGATTCAGTATGTAATTCAATCAAAACACCTAAACTCTGACACCAAAAGCAAGAGCAACAAAAGAAAAACATAGATAAAGCTGGACTTAAAACTAAAAACATCTATTCATCAAAGGACATTGTCAAAAAAGTGAAAAGACAGCCTACAGAAAGGGAGAAATATTTGTAAATCACACAACTAGTAAAGGATCTAGAACACAGAATGTACAAAGATCTTTTACAATGCAACAACAAAAACTAAAAATAAATAAGCGAAGGGCTGGATAGACATTTCTCCAGAAATACACAAATGGACAAGTACATGAAAAGATGTTCAATATCATTATTCACTAGCGAAATGCAAATCAAAAACACAATATATCACTTCATATCCTCTAGGATGGTTTTCATAAAATATATATATATGGGGGCGTGTTAGTGGAAATGTAGAGAAATTAGAATGCTTGTTCATGACTGGTGGGAGTGTAACATGGTTCCGCTGCTGTGGGAAAGTTTGTTGGTTCTTCAAAAAGTCAACGAGAATTACCAGCACTTTCACTCTTAGGTATATAACCAGAAGAACTGAAAACACGTGTTTCAAACAAATACGTGTACATGCATGTTCATAGCAGCACTATTCACAACAGCCAAAAGTTAGAAACAACCCAAATGTCTACCACAGATAAATGGATAAAAAACTGTGGTGTATACAATGTACAATGGAATATTACTCAGCCGTTAAAAGGAACGAAGTACTGACCCATGCTATCATGGAGATAAACCTGGAAAACGTTACACTAAGAGAAGCCAGATGCAGAAGATCACACAGTGTGTGATTCCATTAGGCAGAACAGGTGAATCCAGAGGCCAAAGCAGACCAGTGGTTGCCAGGGGTTGGAGGAAGAAAAAGCAAGGGGCAACTGCTCAATAGATACAGGGTTTCCTTTTTTTTTAATATATATATTTTATTGATTTCTTCCAGAGAGGAAAGGAGAGGGATAGAGAGTTAGAAACATCGATGAGAGAGAAACATCGATTCAGCTGCCTCTTGCACACTCCCTACTGGGGATGTGCCCGCAACCAAGGTACATACCCTTGACTGGAATCGAACCTGGGACCCTTCAGTCCACAGGTCGATGCTCTAGCCACTGAGCCAAACCAGTTAGGGCTACAGGGTTTCCTTTTAAGGTAATTGTTAGTACACACAGACCCAGGAAAAGCCTGGAAACGAAAAATGTACCTCCTAAAAATCTACCTCCGTAAGAGAAGGGCAGGAAAGACTGAAGAAAAAAGGCTGGCTATTCCAGTTTTGTCATTAACAGGTTTTAGGAAGAGAAAGTTACATAGGAAGTGTGTCTTGGGCAGCTGCAAGACCAAGCCTATCTCCCTACAGCTCGGCAGGAACCAAAGAATTATATGGGGGCCAAGGAAAGGGGGTGAGGCGGGTGGCATAGTCACAGGTACTAACATGAATGCTACCAGGTACGGGAAATTACTTGACATGCTTGACCAGGATAGGACAGCGGCCTACTCCAGGAAGCGGCGCATACCAGGAGGCAAGGGAGGGGTGGTGATTTATGTTAGCAATTACATGCAGACAGTCTCTAAGGGGAGTTTGGGGAAAGCAACCTCCATTCCGGCCTGGGGCCAGCTCATAGAAGAGACAAGAGATTGAGGAACAATCTCTCCTCCGCAGTAATGAAATGTTTTGGACTAGATAGAACTAACAGTTATACAACACGAATGTACTAAATGCCACTGAATTTTTCACTTTAAAATGGCTAATTTGAGCCCAGCTGGTGTGGCTCAGTGGTTGAGCGTATAAACCTATGAACGAGGAAGTCTCACAGTTCAAGTCTTACAGTTGGGGCACATGCCCGGGTTGGGGGCTCAATGCCCAGTGAGGAGCATGCAGGAGGCAGCCAATCAATGATTCTCTCTCATCCTTGATGTCTCTCTCTCCCTCCCTCTCCCTTCCTCTCTGAAATAAATTTTTAAAAAAAGGTTAACCTGATGTTATATGAATTTAACTTAAATATTTGTAAAAATTTAAACTTATTATAATAACTGAAAGTCTTGTTTATCCCACTATTCACATTTGCTTATCTATTCTAATAAAAGGGTAATATGCTAATTAAACCGGATATCTTCTGGACATCTTCTGGACGTCCTTCCGGACAAAGCCACGGTGGCAGGGGCCGAGGCAGAGGCGGTTAGGGGCGATCAGGCCAGCAGGGGGGAGCAGTTAGGGGGCATTCAGGCCGGCAGGGGGTAGCAGTTAGGGGCAATCAGGCCGGCAGGGGAACAGTTAAGGGGTGATCAGGCCGGCAGGCAGAGGTGGTTAGGGGCAATCAGGTCTGCAGGCAGAGGTGGTTAGGGGCGATCAGGTTGGCAGGCAATCAAGTCGGCAGGCAATCAAGTCGGCAGGCAGAGTGGTTAGGGGCAGACAGGCAGGCAAGTGGTTAGGAGCCAGCAGTCCCAGATTGCGAGAGGGATGTCCGACTGCCGGTTTAGGCCCAATCGGCAGTAGGACATCCCCCGAGGGGTCCCAGATTGGAGAGGGTGCAGACTGGGCTAAGGGACCTCTAGTAATAATATAAAAGTAGACCAGTGGTTTACTAAATACTTCAAATCACATGTAGAATGCAGCTCCTTACCATGATGGCAACTGGTCCCTCTTGTCTAAACTGAGCACAACCAGGCACAGGGTCGCGTGCTTCCCTGTGCACCCTCTACAGGCCTGCCTCCATGTAGCAGTTGGGGAGCCTTCGGAGTTACTCCTCCCCTGCTCCCCGCTGGCTTCCTATCAAACTAAAGTAGAAAAACCCTACATTCCTACCATAGCTCCCTCTAAAACCTTTCCTTTCCACTCTCTGCTTTTGTTTTCTACAGAATAAAAAAAAAACAACTTTTGAATCTATGCACAAAGATGTAATCTGTGACATCAATAACAAAGGAGGACAGAGCTGTATAGTTCTTTTTATGCCATTTAAGTTAAATTGGTGTCATTCAAATAAAACTTTTAATTTTAGATAGTTATATACAATTGCATTGTAACAACAGAAAACATATCTATAGAACACACGTAAAATCCTATATAATAAAATGCTAATATGCAAATCGACCAAACGGCAGAGCGACCAGTCGCTATGAAGCGTACTGACCACCAGGTGGCAGACGCTCAATGCAGGAGCTGCCCCCTGGTGGTCAGTGTGCTCCCACAGCAGGAGCGCTGCTCAGCCGGAAGCCGGGCTCATGGCTGGGGAGCACAGTAGTGGTGGCAGGAGCCTCTCCCGCCTCTGCAGCAGTGCTAAGGATGTTTGACGGACAGACATCCCCCGAGGGCTCCTGGACTGCGAGAGGGCACAGGCCTGGCTGAGAGACCCCCCCGGCCCCTCCCAGTGCACGAATTTCGTGCACCGGACCTCTAGTAAATAAATAATAAGAAACCAAAACATGTCACTCCAAAGAAGTCAACACTGCACAAATATAGGCAATAATGGAGCAAATAAGGGTCAAAAAAATCAAACTTTAAGACATACAAAATTAAAAAAAAGTGGCAAAAGTTAAGATCTTCCCTATTAATAACCATTTAAACGCAAATAGGTTAAAGTCTTCAATCAGAAAACATAGACGGTAAAAATGAATTTTAAAAAAACAAACAAACGGAATCCAACTGTATGTTCTCTACAAGAGACTTTAGGTCTAATCATGCAATTAGGTTGAAAGTGAAAGGGTGGAAACGTTCAACACAAACAGGAACCCTGAGAGATGGAGTGACCACACTCGCACCAGACGAAGCACAGGCACACCTCATTGTGCTTCGCTTCACTGTGCTTCACAGAGGTCGCATTGTTTACAAATGGAAGGCAAGACCCTCCTTTAGATCGATGAAAGGGCCAATGCACCAAGAAGGTAATACTATTATAAATATGTAGCACCAAACATCAGCGCTCCAAAACACATGCAGCAAACACTGAGAGCATAGAAAGTGAAACAGATGTTTCTACAACAATAGCTGGAGACTCCGATACCCCACTGTCAATAATGGATAGAACCACCATACGGAAGATCAGTAAGGAAATAGAGAAAACGAACAACACGATAAAGCAACCAGAACTACCCGACATATACACTCCACCCAACAACTGAATATACATTTTCCTCAGGAGCACATGGAAAACTCCCCCCCAAAGAGATCACATATTAGGCCACAAAACAAGTCAGAATTAATTTAAATTATTGGAATCACATAAACTGTCTTTTCCAATCACAGTGGAATAAAAACTGGAAATCAATAACGGAAAGAAATCTGAAAATTTCACAAACGTGGAAATTAAACACACTCTTAAACAACGAATGGGTCAAAGAAGAAGTCACAAAGGGAATTAGAAAATACTTTCAAACCAATGAAAACAAAAACAAAATGTACCAAAACCGCAATTCCACTTTTAACTCTATGTCCAAAAGTATTTTGGAAGCAGGGGTTCAAACAGATATTTTATACCAATGTTTATAGCATTTTTCACAGGAACCAAAAGGTGAAAACAGCCCAAATGTCCAGGGATGATGAATGGAGAAACAAAATGTGGTATATGCACACATACAATAGATGATTACTCAGCTTTAAAAAAAGAATGGAACTCCGGTATGTTACAACACAAATGAAACCCTGACAACATTATGCTAAGTGAAATAAGTCAGGCACAAAAGGACAAATAGTGGATGATTCCAATACGATAGGATTCCAATACAACTTACAGGCAGTACCTAGAATAGTCAGATTCATCGAGACAGAAAGTGGAGTGGGGATTATCAGGGGCTGGGGGGGGAGGGAGAGGAATGGGGAGTTAAGTGTTTAGTGGGCACAGAGTTTCAATTTAGGGAAATTCTAGAGATGGATGGTGGTGATGGTTCCACAACAACATGACTCTACCTCATGCCACTAAATTGTACACTTCAAAAGAGTTAACCTGGTAAATTCTATGTCATGCACATTTTACCAAAGTAAAAAAAGGGCACAAGAAAATAATCACTGTCATTTTTCAAAGAGAAAATATACGTGGGGAGAAATACACAGACGTGCCTGAGCGTGCAGGGCTTAGAAGAGCTATCTGAAGGAGTAGCCGAGGAACCAGACTTCGCTCTGGCAGAGGCCCTGAGGGAAGGGAGCCAAACCGCATGGGAAGTGCTGGGTAATTTCCTCTTCCAGAAAGGGCAGCAGACAGGAAAGGTGAAGCCAGTGTGGAGATGTCTCTGGATTCTGAGAGACTGGTTATCAAATAGCCTTGCCTATTCAAGGCCCAGGAAAAGGCATTCCTCCCCTATGCCCGGGAGGAAAGGCATGAGAACGTTTGCATAAAGCTCTGATGGCTTCCAAACTACGACTGACAGCGTTCTGTGAAGCAGAAGCCGCTATGTCCGTGGCTATAACGAAAAGGCATCAAAAGGACTGTAATAGTACCAGTCTGTGCTGGGCACCATGCTAAGGGATCCGACGAGGAATGAGTCATATGGGGTAGGGGGAGCCAGACGATCTTTAAACCATTTCACTGTGGTGTGATAAATGTGAACGGGAGGAGTCCAGAAGGGCACCTGACCCAGCTGTGGGGCGGATGGTCAGGAAGACTTCTAGGGGCGGCAAGATCAGCCACACCTACACAGCTCAGAGCCAGACGGGAGGAGAACACGCAGTAGTTTCACAGATGGAAAAAATAGTCACAGGCATGTAAAGCTCAGCATAGGGAGTATAATCCATAATCTATACTAATAAAAGGGTAATATGCTAATTAGACCGGGTCAACCGGACATCTTCCGGACGTCCAGTCCTCCTGCCAGACAAAGCCACGGTGGAAGAGGCCGAGGCAAAGGCGGTTAGGGGTGATCAGGCCGGCAGGGGTACAGTTAGGGGTGATCAGACTGGCAGGGGAGGGCAGTTAGGGACAATCAGGCAGGCAGGTGAGTGGTTAGGAACCAGTGATCCCAGATTGTGAGAGGGATGTCCGACTGCCCGTTTAAGCCCGATCCCGCAACTGGCAATGAGACATCCCCCGAGGGGTCCCAGATTGGAGAGGGTACAGGCCAGGCTGAGGGACCACCCCCCCCCCACTCCCATGCATGAATTTCATGCACCGGGCCTCCAGTATTGCAATAACTCAGTATGGCGCTAGATGGGTACTAGACTTACAAGCGGGGGGGCGGGGGGGGGGCACTTAGTAAGGTATAGAAATGTCTAATCACTATGATGTACACCTGAAACTAATATAATATCGTACATCAACTGTAATTGAAAAATTATGTTTTAAAGGCTGGGGGGCAGTGAGGCCCCCATCTTCCAGAGGAGAGAGAGGGTCCTCGTGCTCAGTGCAGACAGACAGGCGCCGAGCAGATCTGCACAGGGATGGGGGGGGGGGGGACCTTCACGGCCCAGCCCAGCCCTGAGGCCTTTAGACAGGGAGCCTCTTGACACACTTGTGCCCTGCCAGTGGAGACTGTGCAGAACAATCCCTGGGCTGGGGGCCCGTGCGGGCTGCGCACACCACGTGGCTCCTGGCGTTGTGCCCGAGTGCACGTGCACACTCCCCGAGAGCGCGTGCCTCCTCGTTCCTAACTGCAGCCGGGCAGAGGGCCCACTCGGCGCGACGGAGGTCACGCGCACAGCCAGATGCTCTTTTCGGGGAGTTCTTAAAGCTGGGAGTGTGGGAACACAGAAGGAAGCCTGTTGTTGTTGTTGGTGGTGGTTTAAGCCGGGTAAGGGGAGTCCATGTCAGAGGCCCTGGCTGGGAAAGGCTAAGTGAAGTCCCATTGGCTTCAACTACTCTGATGTAAAAAACTCCCCAAGTTAAAAAAAAAAAAAAAAATGCCTGGGACCCATTGTCAGAGGAGAAAAGAGAGAGGGTTCAAAATAAACAATGATGTTTAAATGCACTTCTGTTTTTTTCTTCACTTTCCATTTTAAGGCCAGGCTAATGGAGAACAAAATGAAGGTACTAGACAGTTTGCATCTAACGTGTTCCCAGGGATTTCAATATCAACGAAGCCCTCGGAGTCCTGGAGCTTTAAATAAGAAGATATTGGGGGGATTATCTTTTCTATTTTAGGATTTATTACAGGTGCGATGTCTAAGTTTTATGCTCCCCAAACTGGGGGAGGTCAGGGTCAGCTGGAGGGCTTCCCAAACCCCAGGTGGGACAGGGAAGGGGATGGTTTCCTGGAAGAGTCATGTAAAGTAGCACATCTGTATTAAAATCAATTAAAACGTCTCATGGAAAAGAATGCAAAACAGGCCTGACTTTTAAACTGCTAAGAACAGAGACTACACTCGATCGTAGCCAAAAGGCCGAGAAGCCATCAGGCATGACTTTTACAGATGAAGCTGGAGATTGATGAGAACATCCGCCCAGGCGGGCGAGGCTGCTACACCTCCAGGCCTCTGGGGCAGGCAGGAACCGGTCCGTTCGTGCAACAGAAAAATTCGAGAAGCCCAGCCCGCTCCAGGGTGTCCCGACTGCCATAACTCATGCTTCCACTCACTACACACTTGTAGGGAGCGGTTCTAGGGTTAAGCCTCGGACTGACCTGCTGGCAAAGCCGCAAACAAGTCCCAGCTTGGAGGGCACAGTCCTCTAAGCATAATTAAGCTTGATCTTGTGACTGCTCCCTAGATCTTTCCTGGGTAGCTAATGGGCTGTGGGAGGGGCAGCAACTGCTGCCAAAACAAGTGAAAATTACAAGAACATTATAAATTACCTTGTTTACCCCTGACTATAAATAAAGCATCAGCTTTGCAGTCTGGGTCTGTTCTGTGGCCTCAGCCAGGCACAGAAGATCCACTTATTATCTTTGGACCCAGCTTATTCTCTTTGTCTTTTTCTTCATCCTTCACCAGCCCCCCCTCAGGCTCGCAGAACCCTTGGCTGTGCTGGCGCGGCACACACACTGACAGCCGGACACCATCCTTGTAAAATGGTCAACACGTATCTAACACCTACCTCCTAGGTGCCAGGCCCCTCACACATCAGGGTTTTGTCATTTGGGCCTGCGGCACGGTTTTGAGTCAAGGGCCACTCCCCTGGGGTAAACCCTGGGCCCTCCGAACAGAAGAGGAGATCTGCCAGCAGGCAGCCGAGGGGAGGGCAGGGGGGAAGTGGGGAGGGCAGGGGGGAGGTGGGGAGGGCAGGGGGGAGGTGGGGAGGGCAGGGGGGAGGTGGGGAGTGCAGGGGGGAGGTGGGGAGGGCAGGGGGGAGGTGGGGAGGGCAGGGGGGAGGTGGGGAGGGCAGGGGGGAGGTGGGGAGGGCTGGGCCCTGGGACAGAAGACCAAATGCCAGAGCTCACTCACAAATGCACGGCCCTCTCCAAGGACACAGGACTCTCCTGAAGGGGGTGTAAAAAGATGGGGGCTGCCCACACCACTGTGCTGCTGCATGGCAGGTTTGGGGGAACGGCAAAGGGGTTTGTGGGGAGGGATCCCCGACCACGCCCAGTCCTGAGGATATTGGCACAACTGGCAAGGACGCAAGACACCTGGGAACTTGTTGCCCACACACCTGCCCCCCCCCCCTCCCCAGGCTGTCCTAAAGCTCAGGCTTCAGAGCTCGCACCCAGGGATGTGGAATGCTCTTCTGTAAACGTTTCCAGTGCAGCACGCGACCAGAAAAGTGCACATGTCTGGTGACGTTTTCCAAACTGCACCCGCCCATTACAACCAGCACTTCGTATCGGGAAACCTACTACTTGACTTTAGATGTCCCGTCTTCAGGAATGCTACCTCGGAGATGACTCGTAGTTCAAATAAGCAAGACCAAAGCAGGCACCTCCTTTAAAACAGGGATTCACTGCCCCCCAGGAGAGCAGCTGGGCACAGGGTCCCCGCCTTCCACTGCCACAACCAACCGCCCAAATCCCAGGACAGTCCCGTCCACAGGCACTCCCGCGAGGCATCCACTAGCATTGTGTGTGTGTGTGTGTGGCGGGGGGGGGGGGTCCAGGCAGACCTGAAGGTGGTAAAGAACATACCTCTACTGCTGTCCCCCTCCCCCAAAGAAGCACATTCCAATAGGTATTCTAAGTTCAGGAAGAAAAAGCCACTGTTTCGGTCCAGTGATCATGAGCCCAGGTTCCAACCTGAGCAAAAACTGCTTTCTCTCAGCTGATACAATTCAACAAAAAGAGAAATGCCGTAAGAAAACAATGTGTCAGAGGTTCCCACCATCGAAAATCAGGCCCCTTTCCTTTTGTGAGATAGTAAGCACATGGCAAAGAACAATAATTAAGAACAGTGTGGACGCCAACACAAGGAATAAGTATGTACTAGTATGTGCATATACCCAAGACACTTCCTGTAAAATTCCTTTAGTAATAAAAAAAAAAGTGTTTCAGCAACAGAAAATTAACACATGGAACACACATCTACTCAATGAAATACTGCAGTCATTAAACATGAAAGCTATCAAGAACTCCAAGCTACTGAGAAAAATAGTATTGAAGGAACTGAAGAAAGAATCAAACAGCAGTCATACGATAAAAGCTATGCAAAACCGGTGACGGGACAAAGCCACTGGGTGGAAAAATCACTAGAAAATGACACCCAGACAGTGGGTAGGTAGAGCAGTCGCTCAATGTTTATTTTCATTTCGGCTTCTCTTAACATGACACTTCTTTTTAAAAATATATATATTTTATTGATTTTTTTACAGAGAGGAAAGGAGAGGGATAGAGAGTTAGAAACATTGATAAGAGAGAAACATCAATCAGCTGCCTCCTGCACACCCCCTACAGGGGATGTGCCCGCAACCAAGGTACATGCGCTTGACAGGAATCGAACCTGGGACCTTTCAGTCTGCAGGCTGACGCTCCATCCACCAAGCCAAACCGGCTAGGGCTTCACATGCCGTTTCTTACACAATACAAAAATCACGTGAAAATCACTGTCATGTACAAGCTGGGTGGGCCTTATTCCTATCCTGAAGCTGACATGTGCAGACATCGTCCAAGGAAGCCTGTGCAGAGCCTAAGACCAGCTCCTCCCGTGAAGACCCCAGCCCTCCCAGTTGGAAGGAGGGGAGAAGGTAATCATGAGGAAAAACAGAAGTGCTCACACCCCTCATATTTAAACAGCACCGTCTACTTGGCACGCCCCTGGCCATCTCAGTGGCACTATGTTGGGCAAAGACCTCTAGCCTCATAAAATTATTTCCGTGAAAATCTGGTAACCTGACCACGTCTGTGCTTCCAATGGCAAGAGTCAGGCAAAGGCCCTGGGAACTGAATCCGCTCCTTCCGCGCTGGTTGCCTGAAGCTAATTGCTCAATTTCACCTTATCTTTAAAATGCAGATAATGCTACCCACTTCAGAGAATTACAGTGAGGATTAATTCTGATAACTTTAAGTACCTAGCACAGCCTGACTTTTAAAAGGAAGTGATAGTTTCCTACGGTGGGGGTGGAGGGGGAAGGTTGGGAAGAATGGCTCTTTTTAAAAATATATATATATTTTTATTGATTTCAGAGAGAGAGGGAGAGAGAGATAGAAACACCAATAATGAGAGAGAATCATTGATTGGCTGCCTCCTGCACACCCCACACTGGGGATGAAGCCTGCAACCTGGGCATGTGCCCTGACAGGGAATCCAACTGTGACCTCCTGGTCCCACTGGTCCATGCTCAACCACTGAGCCGTGCGCGGCTGTGCAGAAGGATGGCTCTTAACACCTCCCACTCTCCAAACCAAAGGCCACCTAGGTCCCCACAGCACAGAGCAGAAGCCAGCTGGGCCCTGGCAAAGGCAGAAAAGGCAAGAGTCTTCCTGTCTTCCAGCATAACTCACAACACCTAGCACACAGCTGGTGCTTAAAAAACACGTGATAACGGACTAACCCAGGCAGGGAGCCCTCAGTCACCAGCTGATGACTGTGGGGTGGGGGTGGGGGTGGGGGGGGAACAGGCAGAAAACATCATCGATTTGAACTCAAACTCTGCCGCCAGGACATATGTTTGCAGTGCAGGGAGGGCACTGACTTTCACTATGGAAGACAAACTTTCCTGTGTGTTAACTTCAGCTCTATTTACCAAATATGCCTCTGCATGGTACTATTTTAAAACACTCAGAAACCACTGCTTTTCATAAACAAAAAGGGGGGGGGGAAAGGCCCCACTATTATTTTCTTATCTCTACCCATCCCCTAAGTAGCCTAAAACAATTCCACTTTGGTCAATACAGCTAGAATGAGTCTTCACAAAGCAAAACTGCACCCGGAGGTAAGAATTCTAAACGGTAACTCGGAGAGTGCGGATGGGTCAAGAACTCTCAACAGCAGTTTAAAAGGAACATGCCCGGACTATTCTATTCAAATGGCTTTACTGATCTTTTCATGAACTTAGTGTAAGATTAATAAATGTTTTGAAGTCACCTAATTATGTCATGGCTCTCTGTCCTGTATACCGGACCACGGCAGAACTGCTGTTCTCTGAGGTTTCTCCTGATCACTAAACATTCGGCTCTTAAATTGATGAGTCAGTTGTTTATCAAAACAACCACCAGTGGCCTTTTAAATACGGAACTATAAAAGTGGCAAATCATTGCGCTGTCCTTCCAAGAGGACACCCCCCTCCCGCCACCGTGACCTTCTGGGGCAGTGGTTCTCAACCTTTTTATTTTTATTTATTTATTTATTTTAAATATTTTTATTGATTTTTTACAGAGAGGAAGGGAGAGGGATAGAGAGTTAGAAACATCGATGAGAGAGACACATCAATCAGCTGCCTCCTGCACGCCCCCCACTGGGCATGTGCCTGCAACCAAGGCACATGCCCTTGACCGGAATCGAACCTGGGACCCTCCAGTCCGCAGGCCGACGCTCTATCCACTGAGCCAAACCGGTTAGAGCGGTTCTCAACCTTTTTAATGCCGCGACCCTTTAATACAGTTCCTCATGTTGTGGTGACCCGCAACCATAAAATTATTTTCGTTGCTACTTCATAACTGTAATTTTGCTACTGTTAATGAATCGTAATGTAAATATCTGTGTTTTCCGATGGTCTTAGGCGACCCTGCTAGCTCCGATGGTCTTAGGCGACCCTGCTAGCGGTTCTCAACCTGTGGGTCGTAATGTAAATATCTGTTTTGCTGAGAACCGCTAGCAGGGTCACCTAAGACCATCGGAAAACACAGATATTTACATTACGATTCATTAACAGTAGCAAAATTACAGTTATGAAGTAGCAACGAAAATAATTTTATGGTTGCGGGTCACCACAACATGAGGAACTGTATTAAAGGGTCGCGGCATTAGGAAGGTTGAGAACCACTGTAATCTGGGGCTTTGGGCACCAATTTTAAGCTGGGTACAAACTTTGTAGCTATGAGGTCAATACCCAGAAAAACTCCCCTTTACCCCTCCTTTACCCCTGCAACAGCACGCCTATTCATGAGAACATTGAGCATCACTTCCTTCTCTCAGGGACCAAACTGCACCCTGAAGCTAGAAGAGAGTTCAAAGACAGCACGGACATTCAGGACCTCCCCGTCTCTCTGCCAGGAAGCTGAGGCCAGCTCACCCTCAGCTCCCGTGAGCTGCACTGCTGAGCGCTCTCAGTACGGGACCACCTACTGGGTATTGTTCCTGTCATTCAATATGAAACCACAAACACAGTGACCAGCCCAACAAGGACTACAGCCCACGGGAGGTGTGATCACTGTCAGAGAACATCAACTCCAACACGCTGGTGAGGTTTCAAAAGAAAAAAGAAGAAGGAAAAAAAAAAAAAAAAGCCGTTGTGGCTCAGCGTTTTTTGAGTGTCTACCACCCAGGAACCAAGAGGTCGCTGGTTGGATTCCTGGTCAGGACACAGGCCCAGGTTCTGGGCTCCATCCCCAGTAGGGGGCGTGCAGGATGCAGCCAATGATGATGTTCCTCTCTCATTGATGTTTCTCTCCCTCTATCGCTCTCCCTTCCTCTCTCTCTCAACATCAATAAAACATAGTTCCTAAAACAGAGTCTAGAGAGGAATTTGGGGTTTAAATGAGTCCCTTCCCCTCTCCTCCCGGCCTAGTTCCCTCTACTCAGAGCACGAGGCCTGGGCTGCGCCTTGCCGAACCCCTTCCCCCTCTGAGCTTTGCAGGGGATGGAAATTTTATTTACTGTTTGTGTGAGATTAACCCACTGCACACTGAGCCGAGACTCAGCTCAGCAACACGCTCCAGGCAGTGCCCCAACTGCTATATTCGTAGGGCTGGGCACAGGGTGCCACCACAGGGCTCTAACACCTCGCTGCTCCTGAAATGCTCATGAAGTGCCCTTATCTGCAGCGGATCTTTCATAACCCGCAGAACCATTCTCCTCTCATTTAAATTAGGGAGACTATCATCTGCTCGCATGTAAATTATGAACAGGAACACTTCCACTGGAAAAAAAATCATCACACAAATCTTAACGTGGACTGCCAGGTAGGAGACCGTTAGTAAAGAAAACAAAACAAAACATCTGATCACCTTACACTTAGTAATTTGCCCTAATTGACGCATAAGGTGTCGGAAAGCATTTGTTGGATTACTCCCACGTGGTAACAGCTTAACATTTTAGAGCTACCAAAATTTAGCCTCATAACAGGAAAATGTTCCCTTCCTATACATTTTAAGCATGAACTATGGGAGTGAGTCCATCAGAAAAAAACAGGATTCAGGCAAGAGTGATACATTATCAAGATACAGTTACTGGTGACATTCACAAGAAGCTCGTTTTTAAATCTTGGAGACACCTGAGCCTCCTAGAAGCACAGGATCAGGCGTCCTCAAACTACTGGCTTGCGGGGCCACATGCGGGTGTTTTTGCCGTTTAGTTTTTTTACTTCTAAATAAGATATGTGCAGTGTGAATAGGAATTTGCTCATCGTTTTTTTTTAAACTATAGTCCGGCCCTCCAACGGTCTGAGGGACAGTGAACTGGCCCCCTGTTTACAAAATTTGAGGACCCCTGGATTAGATGGTAAAGTGCAACGGCAAAAAAAAAAAAAATTTTTTTTTTAATCTAACCCTGATTCAGTCCTTCTTAACCTCGAGTTACTGTTTGTTTTCCTTGCTTTTCCTACCTCCCTCCCTGGAGAAATTTTAAACTATTACTCTTTCTTATCAACATCCACAACAGCTCTCTCTCAAGCGTTCCCTTTCGGAAAGCCTTTCAGAAAGGGCTGCACAGCCAAACTGCCCGTTATGGGCCCTGCCTTTCCTTTGCCGCAGGACTTGGGCAGGTGACAGGGGCGCGGGCCCTGGGCGCCGGCTCCTTGGCTCCCAGCTCCCAGGCCCAGCACGCAGGTGCAGAAAGAGGGGAACACCAGTCCAAGGTGGTAAGGTGTGGAAGCCGTGAGTCAGAGGCGCTCACAAAAAGCCAGAAAAAACCCCAGCACTTCATACAAAGCATCTTGGGCTCTCACAAGCTGCTTCCTTCCCTTTCTAAAAGTTTTATTTTTAGTTCATTTGAAAAACAAAAGTGTTTATTGCCTACCTCTGGGGGGGAAAACACATTCACTACTAGAAAGTAGAGGAAGGCTCTTTTTAAAAGTAAGAAGGAACACTGCAGCCTCGTTCCCATGGCCAGCACCCACTGAAACGTGAGGGTGACTTACTCTCAGGTGCTGGTTAATGAGATTTTTAAGAGCTACTTCAGACCCTGACGCGTTCATTGGGGTCGTGCTGTGTATACGGTTTGGTATCTTGGGGCTTTTTGTTTTTTAACTTGGCCTAATGACGTTGCCATCCACACCCCCACTCCTCCCCAAGTGGTTACAAATTCCTTGAGAACATTTACCAAAGTTCTAGAACAAACACAAGAGCAATTCCTTTTATTTAAACGCCATTATCCAGGTTGAACTGGCCTGACCCTCAACTGTTTTTCAGAAAGATGACGCTTTTCTTAAACTTCCTTCTGTCTGTGCCAATTCCGAGAGAAAGTGGGGAGGGGGGGGGGGCGCGCACCAGAAAAGCTCCCCACTCCCAGCCCCGGTCGGTTCCAGGAGCGCAGCCCACGCCGAGCGCCGCGCCTCTGCAGCCTCCCCTCGAAGTGCCTGCAGTCCTGGGGCCCGCGGGCCTGCGACCTGGGCACCGACCCGGGCCGGAGGTCACAGCCCGAGCGCGGAGGCCCCCTGCCCCTCCAGCCCGCGGGCACCACCGCCACCCACCGCGCGCACCTGGGAGGCACGCCCACCCCGGGGTTCGCGGGACGGGGCGCGCCGGGTCCACAGCTCGGCGGCCGAGGGCCACGTTTCCCACCCCAGGCAGAGGAGGGCCGGGCGCTAAGGGAAGGCGGGCCGCGGGGGCGCGGGGGCTGCGGCGGGCGGCCGGACCCTCACCTGAGAGCGAGTCGCCAGCTCCATGCTTCCACCCGGGCTCCAGCTTCCTCCGCGCACGCCGCCCGGGAGCCTGCCTCCCCGCTGGCCAGCGCACGGCGAACGCCCGCGGCCGCGCAGCGCCCAAAGCTCCGGCCGCCCGGGGAGGGGCGCACTCGGCGCCGGGACAGGGGGAGCGCGCGGCGCCGCCCAGTTGGCGCCGCCGCCCAGGGCCGCGAGGCTTCGGCCCCAGATCCACACTTCGCGACCCGGGAACTTCGCTTCGCTGGCGGCGCGAGAGGGGGCTGCAGATGGGCGCGGCCTGGGGCGGCTACCAGTAGGGGGGTGCCGGGCTCCCCCCTGCAGCAGAGGGAGGGAGTGGAGCCGTCCGGCCGGATTTCGCGCGGGAGAAATGAAAGGGGGCAGTCCCGGGGCAGCCTCCAGCTGGCACGCTGGGCTCGGCTTTGCGCGCGGGATGTTTGCAGGGTTTTTATTGCTGGCGTCTGCTGCGGTCGGTGGGTGTCTCCAGGGCTGCTTCAGAACTTGTCTGGTTTTGTTGTTTCAAAGGGGCGTTTTGTGCCGCCTTCCAAAAAACATTGAGCCAGAGTTCCCTTTGCAAAAAGTTGCAAACGCCACTGGAACTTTAGACGGCCTTTGCTACCCATTGTAGGCCTCCAGCGCCGCTAGGCAGAGTTCTCCAGCGATCAGGAAAGCTGATTAACTTAACCAATATTGGCTGGGCACCTACTATGTGCCGGGCCATGTGTTATGCAATGGTTTTATTCACATGGTTGAACAAAAAACAGGTCCTTACTGTGTTGGAGATTACAGTCAGGGAACCAGCCACCTACAAGATATAAACGTAATAGTGATGCAAATAAGGGTAATAATAATGTAGTTAGTAATCGCTTTGATTAATGATTTAACAATGAATTCAAATAATGTCATTAATCAACAATGGTGATAACGAGTTCAATAACAATGATGCAAGTAAATGTCATAGGTGGTGTAAAGTAAGGGGACTTCACTTAGCACCGGGCAGGGAAGACTCCTGGAGGTCAGATATGAAGAGTGAAGAATTAAGTGGGTGGAAATTGTGGAAGTCTTGAAGTAGGTTCTGCAGAGGGAGGGCTGTAGAAGTCCTGAAAGTGTGGCAGGTTTGCGGGCCAGATTGAAAGCCTATTTAGGCCTGTGATCATGAGCTCATGACATAGAGGCACTCTGTCTGCATGAGACCTTCGGCAGGCCTTCTTGGCTGCTTGGGATCTGAGCATTTTCATCTTTTCCTTTTTGAAGGAGTGAATGAACTTGGTCGAACTTTTACTCAAGCTTAAGGAGAAAATGTCTGGGAACTGCTTTCTCCCGTCTTTCCTTGGTTCTGTAAACAGGTGCCCTCCATGTCCCAGACCCTCTAAGTAGTAAGATAGTCAAACACTGATTTAAGAAAATGCTTTGTTTTCTTTTTATTGGATAATGTAAGCTATTGAAAACCACTTTCAGTTTTACTATGCTTTAGAGTCTTCCTCCACATACAGTTTCTCCTTGAATTCCCCCAACATTCCTCCAGATTCTTATTATCCACACATTTTTAAAGTAAGGAAACAGAATGGAGGAAGAAAGACACCTGCCACCCTGCTGTAAGTGACAGCTGCAGGTTGCCAAACTGGAAACCATTCCTTGTGCCTGCAGACTCAACCTTCCCACCATTGTTCTTTACTTTTTCCCTGTTGGCTGCCAGGAAGCTCAGAGCATAATTTATTCAATCAAAACTTTTTAATTTTTTTTGGTATAATTGCTTTCCGATGAACCAGTGGTCTTCTTTTTATTTATTTCTGCTCTTTGTAGGTTTCATCAAATCCCTTTTGGAATTTGAAGGAGGTCACATTTTGTAAAGCACTTGAAGTAACCAGCTTCATACTTGGAAACCTGTAGCTGCTGAGCCTGTAGCTGCTGGGCCTGTAGCTGCTTTAGAAATGTGCTGTAGCCAGTCCTATGTCTTCCAGTGGCAACCTGGAAACTTTCTTGCTTTGCCTGGCAAAGCCCATGAACTTGAATGGTACATAGGAATTGATTCTATAATGCTGTGTTTTGTTTCCAGATTTGGGTTCCCCTCTGTTTAGGGAACTCCCTTTGGACCCAGGGCATTTTAATATCCTGTGATAACACTCCCTCCTCAGGTTACTGATGCGATGAATAAGATGTGCGCATTGAGTTTCAGCATGGCACAGCAAGAGTGACTGTCCCTTCCAGAAGCAATGGTATCCATGTTGCAACAGAGGAAAAGCAGACATAATATTTGCAAAATGCTTTTAAGACGTCTCTGTCTAGAAACCTATGCTTGCTTCCTTTATAAAATGACATAAAAATAGCTGTGACTGGACGTCAGGCCCAGCCCACAATGTTTGCTCTGTAAAAGGAATCCCAGTATCTCTTCTCTACTCTGTTGGGTGGCTCTGCCCTCCCCACAGAGCTTAGCTGTGGGCAAACTGCTCAGTCTATCCTTCATAACAGTGAGTTGCGCCAATTTGGTGTTCCAGACAACCCAGCGAAGACTTGCCCTGTGCCAGAGAGCTGGAAGCATTGTGGGTAATACCTGCTTACCAGTGTACACGATCATGAATAAATCAAGGACAGTTAAGCAAGCTAACATCCCTGGTTGTTCTCTATCTCCTGGTTCCTTGAGACTGCCATGTCACTGTGATTAGATAAAAACCTGTCCTAGGAAGGGAAGGCATCCCTAAATTTGAAACACTGAGAGATAATTTTTCCAAGTTGTTGCAAAATGAAAGATCTAGCATTGAGTCTCTTGCAGCAGAATTCTCTAACAGTGACTGGGTGCCTTTCTGGAAAGTTCTTACTACAACCTGGTATTCCATCTTCCTGACTTTGCACGCAAAGACAATACCGTCACAGCCGTGCAACGTTCTGATGATAACCACTCGAATGGCTACGGAGAAAAGGACCCCAACAAGCAAACGCCGATGCCTTCACATCTACGGGGTAAGAAAGCACACAGCGTGATAAAGCTGCCACGCCCGTGGTCCTACCGAAAAGTCAGCAGCAACCGTGGCATCGATAATGGCAGCTGCTTGCTGGGCACTGGCCGTGCACCAGGCCCTGGGCTGGGTTTATCGTTGCATGTGTCTCTCATTTCATCCTTCAGCTGTGACAGTGACCCATCTGCTCCCGGAAAACAGTGCTGTGAACACAAATGAAACAGTATTTCCAAAGTATTTGGGATTTCTTAGGGCTGCTATGTAAACTCTACGTGTGATTAATGCAACCCATATTCCATCGGTTTTTGCAAAATATGTAATTAATAACATAGACTTTGCATATAAACTATGATTATAACGAGGCACTGACAACAAATGGATAGAAATTAGAAGAGATTATCCAATAATTCTAACCTCTCTAAAAACATGTATATAGGATGGGGCAAAAGTGGGTTTCCAGATCTGAGTATGCAAAACACAGTTTATTCTTACATTATTATTTATGAATTCTTGTATTATTTTCCATACAAACAGTTGTAAATGCACTTTTGTCCCACCCTGTATTACAAAAGAAAATGATAAGGATCCATTTCTAATTTGTGGTACCAGCAAAAGTACTGTGGTACATAGTTTTTAAAGAACTGAAATTTTTCATAATGAATTATATAGGTAGCATTTTTTAAAAACTAGTCTATAAAATATCAACATAGAGTTCAGACTATATCTATAAAAATAACTTTTAAATTACTTCTTAAATGACAGAAAGTCATAAGACATTTCATTAGAATATTTTTAAAGCAGGGTTGATTTTCAAATTTTGTCAAAACTAAGATAACTCTCTAGGGTTCAGAAAAGAATTTCAAAGTATCAATATTCATTACAATATTATTAAGGAAACATGACTGCTTTACCTATGGTCAGCAATCTCTATTATTTGCTAACTCTAATTATTTGGCAAGCATTAGAGAACTGTGGGTCACACAATGGGAAATTTGGAATCAGAAATGTAAAACTTCTCTAAATAGTTGGCTCTACAAATATTTTGCATTACTACTATATACTGAGTGGCCAGATTATTATGATCTCTGAACACATAATAATCTGGCCACTCAGTGTGTGTGTGTGTGTGTGTGTGTGTGTGTGTGTGTGTGTGTGTGTTAGAGGCCCGGTGCATGAATTCGTGCATGGGTGGGGTCCAGCCAGCCTGGCCAGGGGGAGGGGACATGGCAGTTGGTCGGCCTGCCTGCTGGTCTAACTCCTGGTCGAGGGGACAATTTGCATATTTGCCTTTTATTATATAGGATATACACTGAGTGGCCAGATTATTATGCGTTCAGAGATCATAATAATCTGGCCACTCAGTGTATATGGTGGGGGGAACCCACAACTTTCCAGATTTTGTGGAATTTCCAAAGTTGTTACAGATTTATCCTTTTGTACTGGGAATAATTGAGTTTTATATGCTAGTGGTAATGCTGGATCATATTTTCAATAGAAAAATCCACAGCCTTGAGGCAGTTATGGGGTCGTTGATTTTAAGCCTCCAGATGATTCTAATGAGCAGGTATGTTTGCGAACCATTGCTCTAGTCTAGCTCAGTGGTTTGCAAAGTGGGTCTTAAGACCAGCAGCAGCAGCAGCAAACCTGAGCTCTGATAAATTCACTTTCATGGGCTGCACCTCAGACTTATTTAATTGGAAACTCGGGGTGGAACCCAGCAGTCTGGGTTTTAACACCATTCTGGTGTTTCTGATCCTGGCTTAAAGAACCACGGTGGTTGTAATCCAAGGTTGATTGCTCACCAGTGGGGTGACTTTGGCACTAACCACTGGACTTCATTTTCTCATCTGTAAGATGTAGATACTACAAACCTGCTCAATCCATGCAATAGTATTCCTCCCAAAAACGAATATGTAGTATCCGATGTGATTGTAACTTATTAAGCCTGGAGTGGTGGACACTTGTAATGAGTACGAACAGTGATAATCCTCCTGTTTATTGAACACTGACCATGTTCCAGAAGCTGTCTAGGCACTGTTTCGCCCAGTCTCTACCACAAACGTGTGATGTGCATAATACTCTCTGCGTTATTCAGATGAGGAAGCTGAGGCTTTGGGGCTTTAAGAAACTTGCTCACAGCGACCCAGCAGAGCCAAGCTAGAACCAAGATGGGTTCTACTACAAAGCTAAAGCTATGCTCTCACCTTTTTGTCTTTATTCAGATAGCTTGGGGGGCGGGGAGTAAATTCAATTTTTAATTTAAAAAAAATGGGTACTAGGTTCTTTATGTACCATCATCCCAACTTACTTAATGTATCTAGGATTCTGAGTCTTCTCCCCATTTGTTTGTGAAGATAACTATTTTTCCATTTGTAGGCCACTTTTAGCAGGTGTTCCTCCATTCATTTAAAGAGTCTCTTCACCACCCCCTCCCCACCCCCCAGTCTCTCTCTTCCTAAATCTACATGTGGTCTAGACTGTAATGTGGCTAAATTGTCCCAGATGGTTATTCTCCTGTCTTGAACAGCGTTCAGCTCTGACCTACTTATCATGTCTGGATACTTTTATAGCTTTGGAGTCCAAATGAGCTCCTGACCTTGCTAACGATAGCCCAGCCCCAGGAAATCTCTGACAACATAAAACTCAAGGTCTAATCTTAAGACTATGTAATGAAACCCATAACCATAAATTCCAAGTTGGGCTCAGGAAACCGAGTGCGACAAGACTTGGGCACTTCCGACCGTTATTTCCCAAGCAAACCCTATCTGGAGGTGAAATATGGACAAGAAAGCCTCCGCTCTGCAGGCGTGTTAAATATGGCTTGTTACAGAATGTCATCTTGCAAGCCCAGCCTCTGCGCACGCCTCTTACACACAGGAGGTGGGCTGTTTCAATCAGACACGGACCAAGTACATGGAAATGCTGTATCTTGAGTCTTTCTGTTTTTTTTTTGTTTTGTTTTTTTTTTTAAAGAAAAGCAACGTGTCAGCTCCCCTGCCTCTTCCCTACAAATGCTCCCACTCCACCTTTCTCTCCCCCAAACACTTTAAAACTGTCAGGCATTTTATATACCAGACCTCGCCGTCAGTCCTCCATGGAGCTCAGGAAAGGCTGGGAGGATTTCCTAGGTAAGGTGGCATCGCTTTGGCAATTCTTCGGGACATTTAGGACCTAGGCAGAACCTATTATACTTGAAACTTGAAACATGATTCCCAAACTAGGAAGAAAAGCAAAGTAACCAAACGGAAACCATCATCAGCATCACCATCCATGGAGTTTTCCTTTTTCGGAAACTGCCTGTTGGTGGTTAGCGTCTGGGGCGGTACTCCCAGCCTGAAGACGTTCTGAGAGAAGGTAAAGCAGTCTCTACGTTACACCCAAAAGGGGAGTTCAGCCACAAGGTTGAAAGAAAAGGCAATGCAAGCAAACCACTTATTTGGCATCAGACATTTATCTTTTGCTTTCTACTCTTCCCTTACAAAAAAGCAACATAGTATGGTCCCGTGGCAATTAGCCCATCTTTATTTTTTTTTAATATAGTTTATTGATTTTTTACAGAGAGGAAGTGAGAGGGATAGAGAGTTAGAAACATCGATGAGAGAGAAACATCAATCAGCTGCCTCCTGCACACCCCCTACTGATGTGCCCGCAACCAAGGTACATGCCCTTGACTGAAATTGAACCTGGGACCCTCACTCCGCAGGCCGACACTCTATCCACTGAGCCAAACCAGTTAGGGCAATTAGCCCATCTTTAAACAGATTGTTTCCATTTTGTCCTCTCTGGGGACAGAAATCAGAATGCAATATACCTCTAAAAGTGTCATTTTTAGTTGACTTATTAGGACCTTTGTAGATTTACATGCAGTTGTAAGAACTACATTTTGCACAGTTTCCCCCAATAGTAACATTTTGGGAAGCCATGTACACTGTCCCGTCCAGGACACTGACACTGATGCAATTCACCAGCCAATTCGGATTCCCCCGGTTTGACCTGTAGGTGTGTCTTTAGTTGTACACAGTTTGTCACCATGTGTAGATTTGTGCACACGCTACCACAGCCAAGATACTGCACCAACATAGCAAGGGCCCCTCCTATACACAGAATCTCTCTGTCTTATTTCTTACAACTGCATTTGAATCTACAATGGTCTCAATATTTCAACTAAATATGACACTTTATTTTTTTAAAATTCTTAAATCTTTATTGCTGAAAGTATTACATATGTTCCCTCTTTTCCCCCATTGATGCCTTCTAGCCCACCCTATCCCCCCATCCCAGGCCTTCACGACCCTATTGTCTGTGTCCATGGGTTATGCATATATGCATACAAGTTCTTTGGTTGATCTCTTCCCTCCCACCGCCCCCCCCCTTCCCTCTGAGATTCGACAGTCTGTTCCACTTTCTGTCCCCAAAGAGGACAAAAGAAGAGACAATCTATTTAAAAACGGATCTTTGACACAGGACCACACCTCTGAATCACGGCCTTGCTTTTCACCCTATTCCTCTCATCATCCTACTGACTTCAAGTGCTGTTTCTTGACAGTCTCACATTTTATGTCAATCAGAGTTGAGTCAGGCAACAGGAGCCCTGCCCATTATTTGAGCAGAGAGAATCTAATATGAAGAACGTTTAGCTAGGTATAAAATCCTCAACAGATAAATGAAAGGGTCGAAGGAGAACACTAAGGTATCATAGAGACAGCAACTGCCATAGGTAGCCACCACTCTAGGAATTGGGTGGAGTGGAGGGGGGCGCTATGATTGTCAAAATCAGACCCTAAGAGGAGGGCCTGCCGAGCTGAAACACCTCTGAAGCACAGTCCTCCTTGGCTGGCGCTGGTGTCTCTGAGATGGGCTCCATAAAGCCGGTTCTGCAAGTATTAGAAAACCTCAAACTGGACTCTGTTTTTGCTATGGGGAGGAACTGGTGCCTGGGTGAAGAAACATGGCTGGGGTAACATCGATAGAAACAGGAAACAGACAGGAAGGAGCAAGCTCCTCCTTCCTCCTCCAGCTCTGTCGTCTCACCCTATTGGCAGAGTGTAACAGGGAGCCATGTGGCAAAGCAGAAAGATTTGCAAAGTCCCAGGCCTGGCATCACAAGGGGAAATATAGAAGATGAGTTTTGAGCTGTGAGACAACGCCCTTAACCTTGGCATTACTAATATCTGCATCATCTCTGAAATAGTAATTCCAAGCATCTCACTCTTTGACAACTGCCTCCCCTACCATGGTTTACCTTCTTTAATACTTCCATTTCAAGCGTCATTTTAACCCTATTAAAACCTCCAATCCATTGACAGTTGACAGACTTTCCACCATCCATCTCCTTATGGCTTCTCTTTCCTCCTTAAACAGCCCAGATTCTACATCATGATCATCACTTCCTTACCTTGAACTCCCTGGGTTTTCTCTCCTTGTGTCTTATTTGCCCATCAAAATACCATCCCTAATTAAACCCAAACAATCCAATCACCGCGTGCCTGCGCCAAAGTAGCAAGCTCTCCCTGAGGAGGGATGTGGAGAGGTCAGCAGTAAAGCGCACACAGGCTTCCCAGGGCCCCAGACACGCCTGGTTGTCAGCCTGTCTGGTCGCTTCACCTCCTCCTCAGAGGGTTTCCGGGAGGAGGGGAGGCTGCACTGAGATGGACCGTATCTGCTCCTGTCCCGTCTGGCCACTTCCTATCTGCTGGGAATTGTGGGATTTAAATTGGGAACAGTCTACAGTTCGGTACATGTTGAGTTTGGTCTCACTCTCACTCCCCGCCTCTCCTCTGTTCTATTTCGAAGGGGCATCAGGAAGATAAAGAAGAGGGTGCTGGGGGCTCCTGGGTGGAGACAGGATAGTCTTGGTGCCACTGAAGGAGCTGAGCTGGTGGCAGGGACACAGTCTCCCCTTAACTCGCCAGTGGCTCTACCCAGTGGTGCGAGATCTGTGCTGAGGGCAGGGTGAACCCGGACAGGGTTCCCTGGTTCCTCAGAACCGCACAGCCAATGTGGTCCGTGTCACCGAGGAGCCCGGAAGTGAGGAGAGGCCTCAAGTTTGGGCCGTGGACCAGCTGTCTTGGGTGAACACCAATCTCAAACGCCTGCAGCCACAGCAGTAGGACAAGTTGAGGGGCTGAGGACTCCTTAAGCCCCCACCAGGCTTCTGATTGGAGATTTCAGGGAAGAAGTCGGATTATGGCTGATTTGTTTTATGTGGGAGGGAATGAGAATAAACCTGAGAGAGGTTTTAATGGATGTAATGGATGTGACTCTACCTGTATGACTGATTTGAAAAAGAGGGAGGTAGATTACAAAGAAAAAAATCTATTATTTTTTTCTTAAAAAATTAGTTACAGCTATAACACATGAACACATTCTCATGAAATAAACTGTATAGACAAATATAGAGTAAAATCTTAAAAGTTCCTCTTCACTCCTGTCACTGCCCACACACATCAACTCCCAGAGGGCATCTGGGTCAGTGATGTGTGTCTACCGGTCCTTTGGGGTGCATTTACATATGTGTCACATGATTCGTTTTAAGTAGAGTTCTGGTTGTTGTTTTTTAATCCTCACCTGAAGGATTTGAGAGAGAGAGGAAAGGGGAGTGAGAGAGAGGGAAGCATCGATTGGCTGCCTACCATCCTTGCCCCGACAAGGGATTAAATTCACAACCTAGGTATGTGCCCTGACCAGGAATCGAAACCACAACCGTTTGGTGTATGGGACGATGCTCCAACTAACTGAGCCACCCAGCCAGAGCTAGAGTTTCTGTTTTGACGTTTGCGAGTCAATCTTTCTGTTCTTTTCAGATGAGAACTTCTAGCTTCAGAAAATAGAGTTGAGTCCCTGGAACCCTGGGGCTTGGTGAAGCTGAGGTTTCAACAACAGAGTTCAGGGTTCAAGGTCTCAGACCCACCTTTCTCTTTGGCAGAGACGCTTGTTTTCTAAGCGGAAAGTTAGCAACTCGGTACTATTTTTGCAACTTCCCATGAGTCCATAGTTATTTCAAATTGTAAAAAAAATAATAAAAATAAATCATTCTTTAAAAGCCAGCATGTGGTTCAACATATTTTCTTTCCCCTGACCCTGCCACTGTGAAGCATGGGGCACAGCGGACCTCCCATCGCCGGGATCCCTGGGTGACTGCTGGGGGGTGTGGGGGGGCCGGGAGCACCCACGGCGGACGGGTAGCATCTGCAAGAAATACGCTTTACTGGGTTCAGCAAAAGCACCAACAGAAACAACAACAAACAAAAATACCAACAGACTGTGATTCTCATCCTGGTCCCCCCCTCTCTCTCTTGGATCACTGGCAGTGGAAAAAGCCACCTGCCACTCAGGCAGCTTGTGAGGAGGCCCCGTGGGAAGGAGCTGAAGTATTTGGCCCCCGGCCAGTGTGAAACAGACACTGCCAAGGACAGCGGAGTGAGGAGCGGACTTTCCTGCCCTACAGCCTGCGGGCCGGGCAGCCTCAGGAGTGATCTGTGGCCTGAAGCCCCCAGCTCAGCCTCTCCCAGATTCCTGCCCCCCCGAAACTGCATGAGATACACGCGTGCTTCTTAAAGCTGCTAAATTTGAGGGTACCTTGTCAAGCAGCAAAAAAGATCACCAACACACATGCAGGGTCAAGTTGTGACTTTCCAGGGCCCCCCACATGATTGCCTTTGTAGTTGTCTTCCACCATAAATACTAAAAATTCTATTGTGTGGTGTTCACACAGAACAATAATAGGATAGAAAGGTGAGGAGATCCATGTACGTGTGGGACTTCAGTCTATGATTTAAAAAAAAAAAAATCAGTATTTAAAATTAATGCAGGCCCTAGGCAGTTGCTCAGTGGATAGAGCGTCGGCCTGCGGACCAAAGGGTCCCGGGTTCGATTCCAGTCAAGGGCACATACCTTAGTTGCAGGCTCCTCCCCAGCCCCGGGCAATAGTCCGGTGCATGCAGGAGGCAAACAATCTATGTGTTTCTCTCACATCAATATTTCTCTCTGTCTTTCCCTCTCTCTTCCATGCTCTCTGCAAATCAATGGGAAAATATCCTCTGGTGAGGATTAAAAAAATTAATGTGGAATGGAATGACTAGCAGCAAATATTGTTGGGACAACTGGTGAGTTTTTTGGGGGGGAATTTTTTATGTTAAATTGACAAGTTTAACTACATCAAAAAATTGTTAATTCTATATAATAAATCACCACAGCAAAGCTGGAAGATAGGCAACCTTTCAAAGCTGCTTTTCTCTTTATCAGAGCTCCGGTAAAATAATGGTGAAGTCACAGTCCACTGCATATGCCCACAAGGGCAAAGAGGATGGAAGAGGAGATATCAACGCATGAGAGATTTTTATATCATTTTGGGAGAAGCACAGCAAGCAGACGACAGGTAGCTGATCTAGTAGAAGAATCTGAAGCCAAAATCCATGGGTGGGTAGACGGATCCAACTTGCTTCCACAACCTGGAGAGGCTTTGGACCTGGAGGCGGGAAGTGCGGCTGAGGGGGGAGCTGTGGGCTGAGGACTGGAGATGAGTTCCCACCTGCATGGCGTGTGGCTGGGGGAGCCCCCCATCTCCTTGACTCCTGTGCTGCCTGGGATCCAACCTGCGGGCAGGAAACCAGCACTTTCTTCCCCGGAGACACGGGGCAGCGTCAGAAAACCCCCATGCGGACAGCTGAGGGTCCCCACGCGACACAGTCAGTGCCCGGCTCTGCTGTCCTACAGGGAAGGGAGCCCCCTGGCCGACAAGCCAGGTCCATGCCCCCCGCCAGCCTGCAGGGCTCTTCTTAACACAAGCAGTAAACAAGGGAGGCCGGCATTTTACGAACTACGCCACCATGGGAGAGATTCAGATAAGCCGATAGGAAACACACACTTGGTACAGAAGGTCATTCATATACTAGAAGACATGCTTTTAAAATCTTTCTCGGTCTCCTCAAACGGATACTACAAGATGCTGTGCCCACAGATAAGAACAGGACACCGTGAAAAAGGAGCAAAGCTAGAATAATAAAGAGTTCTTGGATATTAAAAATATGCTCTAGCCCGCAACCCAGGTACATACCCTTGACCAGGAATCCAACCCGAGACCTTTCTGTGGGCTCTAACCACCGAGCACACCGGCCAGGGCTTTCTTCCCGAATTAAAAGAGAGACACAGTTTGCCTGGCTCCAAATAAGATGCGATTCCAGGAAATGCCAGCCTGCCCTGCTTGGCCCTTTCAACCCGACATAAAACAGGAAAAGCGGTGACGGGCAAAGCTCTGTTCTCTGCTGGCTTTGCCCTCGTGTCTCCGGAGGTAAGATGCAGAATTTGTGTAGGCCCATTGCCTGCGGTATCGCCTTCATTTTCCATCATTTCTTTCAAAAAATCACGCGTGTGTCATTTGAGGACCCTCCTCCATAACGAAGGCTTTTCCTCTTTTGTGCATGACTGGGGCTCTTAAAGCCGGGCGGCTTACTCCGGCTTGGGATTCTGCATTACCCATTTGTTTAAACTTTTAATTTCAAAATAATTATAGACTTAACAAGAAGCTGCAAACCTAGGAGGCCGTACCTTCCCTCAGCGTCCCCCAGTGATAACATCTTCCGTAGCGCAGTTCATTGTCAAAAACAGGAAGCTGCCATGGGCACGCTCTAGACATTTTCATCGAGACATGTGCACACCCTTGGGACAGCCGTGTGATACCACCTCCGAGAAGGTAAACGGAGTCAGAGAAAGTAGACAAAGAAAGGTGTGTGTGTGTGTGTGTGTGTGTGTGTGTGTGTGTTTCTCCATGAGTCACCGTTTTCAGCGAGCGAGGCAATGATTTTTCTGTGTTCTTTTGGTGACACTAGCACAAAGCATAGTTGTCTTCCTGTCCCCTCTCTTTTTGTGACAGAGGTAGCAAAGCAGGCGCATTCCCAGGAGACATGGGAATCCTCTATCAGGTGACTCCGGCCGGAGGACTTCCTGGTGGTGGTGCCAAACTTTCCTTGGAACTGCACTGCCGTCTACGACGCGCCACCCGGGCCCTGGCCTGTGCGGCTCCGTTGGTGAGAGCGTGGTCCCGTGCACCGAAAGGTTGGGGTTTGATTTCCGGTCAGGTTGCAGGGTGCATCCCGGGTTGGGGTGCATGCAGGAGGCAACTGATCAGTGTTTCTCTCTCACATCGGTGTTTCTCTCTCTCTCTCCCTTCCTCTCTCTCTCAAGTCAACAAACATATCCTCAGGTGAGGATGAAACAAAACAAAACTACCTGTCGGCCATTCAATTTAGGGATGAGGGGACTAGGCGTAGGGAACTGACTTGTCCAGCAGCACCAGGACGGGAGTGCATGCCCCTGATGTCTATTCTAGAACCTTCCCCACCACATCCTGCTGCCTCCCAAAGGCCTGTTTGTTTTGCCATCGTTTTGGGCACCAACGGACAAGGTCACACTCACGTAAGTACCGAGGCTGTGGGCTCTGTGACCTTTCTCTCTCGCTCCCCTGCACTGAATTTTCCAAACCTCTTCTCAGTGGCACAGCCTTCCGTGTTGGCAGCTCGTGCACTGGTGGCCACAGACATTTCTTCAGCAACATGCCAGGTATTTCCCCCCGCCCCAACATAAGTAACAATTATATTTATTTTCGATCCCAGTTTCTAAATATATTTTATTGATTTTAGAGGGGAAGGCAGAGGGAGAGAGAGACAGAAACATCAATGATGAGAGAGAAAATCATTGATTGGCTGCCTCCTGCACGCCCCCTCCTGGGGATCAAGCCTCCAACCCAGGTATGTGCCCTTGGCCGGAATTGAACCTGGGATCCTTCAGTCCGCAGGCCGACGCTCTATCCATTAAGCCAAACCAGCCAGGGTAACGATCCCAGTTTCTAATATGTGACTTCCTGGATTCCCTCGCTGAGCCGGGGTGCTTTGGTGTGTGTGCGATTCTGAGCTCCCTGTCCTGGGCTCAGCCACTTGGCCTGGAAAATTCTCTAATTTTGTCAGTTCACAAAACTAGCCCACAAGGAAACAGGGGCTTTCTTTTGTCAAGTCTCTGCATAACAAAAGGCTGCTGTAAGGGAAAACGATGGATAACACCATTCAGAACATTTTCTCTTTCTTTCTTGACCTTGAGATCTTGAACTTTCTCAAGATGGTCAAGATCTAACAGCACCCACAATTGGTCCCAGAGGATCTCATTTTATCTGATGTCATTGTCCCTAGTTACACGATGGAGTCTACTTTTTATGGAGTCTAAAAGTTTACTCTTAAACTTTCCTCTTCCCATTGTTTGCTGCGTGAACAATTTAAATGGCAGTTTTTCACCTGCAAAAATACTTTCTATTTCCTTGCAAAAATGCTTTTGATGTGTATTTTCTTTTACTACTTTCTTAATACCGACATTTTAGTTTCCCAGTCATCTTTCCTCACCAGCTCATATTTTTAAAGATGTGATCCAAGATGAAAGGGATCTTGATGAAATTTAGAAGTTACGTCACAGCTTTCCATGAAAGTTGATGTAACAAATCTTAAAATAAAAAATGTCTTCTCTCATCTCACTATTCCCCAGGATACACTGAGTACCCAAATAGTCCTGGTGTTTCCTCAACACATTAAAAACAGAATTACCATAGGACCCAGCAATTCCATTTCTGGGTATATGCCCAAAATAACTGAGAGCAAAATCCTAAGGAAACATTTGCCCACCCATGTTCAGAGCAGCACTACTCACCATAGCCAAAAAGTGCAAGCAACCCACGTATGCATCAACGGGTGAGTGACTAAACAAAATGTGATATATGCAGACAATGAGCTATTGATTATTCAGTCTTCACACATGCTACAACAAGCATGTCAAACTTCGGCCCCGAGGACCACATGCGGCCCACAACAAATATTTTTGCGGCCCAGCCAATATAACGGTACGTAAGAAACGTTTTAATAAAAATTTCGTAACTTAATTTTTACAATATCCTGTTATACATAATTTTAATAACAAACTATAACGTTCGCTAATGACTGATTACTATAATCGTGTTGCATGCACACCATTTCTCTCCACTAATACTAGCAGTGAATATTTTAGCAGCCGATTGCCACGCCATTAGTCTCGTACTGTCTAGTTTGGTGTGTGCGACAGGAAATATTTCACTCGGAGAACAAGAAAAATAGGTTTATTTGCGTTACACTTATTAATTTGTGCAATTATTCAGTGTCTGGTAAGTTAATGTTCAGGAACAAATATTAATTTTTATTAAAATGTTCTATTATTTTATGTTAACGATTACTCATTTATTTCAGCCCTTTGTATCCAGTATATGTCTCCATTGAAATAAACCTACGTTTCTATGAAAATTGAAGCTTTTGTTTTTTTTGCGGCCCACATCAACTTAAACCTTGTTTATTTGGCCCGTGTTAGCCTTTGAGTTTGACATGCTTGTGCTACAACATAGATGGACCTTGAGAACATTATGTTTTGTGAAAGAAGCCGGTCGCAAAAGGACAAATATTGTGCCACTCCACTTCCGTGAGGTACCTAGAGGAGTCCAATTTATAGAAACGGAAAGCAAAGTGATGACTGGCAGGGGTTGGGGGAGGGGGAAGTGGGGAGTTATTGTTTAATGGGATGGAGTTTCAAGATGAGAAAGTTCTGGAGATTGGTGGTACCACCATGTGAATAAACAGCACTCTACTGAGCTGTACACTTAAAAAATGATTAAGGTAGTAAATTATATGTTACCACAATTAAACTTGAAAAAAAAAGGAAGAACAAGATGAACCAAAACCCCAATTCACACGTTGTTTGAAGCGTCTGCCTAAGAAAACGTAATTCAGTTTCTACTTTTGCTTAGGGAAGCCCGTGGATGGTGGGTGCCACACTTACAAGAATAGACGGATAGACTCTAATCAGAGCGCACATGGGATGAGGCAAATATCTCGGCACGAAGAGGGAAAGGAGCTGGAGATGTCTCGCCTGGAGAGAGGGATTCAGGATGGAAGTCACCGGTTTCCTCAACTACCCGAAGGGCCGTCTTGTGAAGGAGCGCTGTTCGATCTGACCCAGTTGTCTCCCAAAATGGAATTCGAACTGGGTGGGAGCTCCCGAGACAATTGCAATGGAAACGTTCCATGAAAACGCCGTTTAAATGTGGAAGGTGCTGTCTCAAAGCAGGTTTTGAAGAGTAGTCTGCAAGCTGCTTATCTGGATGCCGGAGAAGGAATTCTTCAGAAAAGCACTTGCCTCCACAGAAACCCAGACCCCTTCCTTTTCTTTGAGATGCCCCGCATCCATGGAGGTCGTCCCTGACGCTGTCGGCTAAGTGAATCATCTCTCTAATCTGGGTACATTTTGTCCCGCCCAGTTTGGGATCCGTGACGTGGCTCGGCTTGAACCTCGCCTTCAGATCCCCCATGAGCCCCATAAAAATACTGTTCGAAGGAGCACATGGTTTGATATATGTACACACTGTGTGATGACTACCCTAATGCAGTTAAATAACACACAGTTACCTTTTTATTAGGTTTGGTGAGAAATTCAGGATCAACTCTTTTAGCCAATTTCAAGTAGGCGGTATAATGTATGCTCTGCATTAGATCCCCCAGACCGCATCCCTCTCCAAAGTGAGCGTTTGTGCCCTCTGAGCGACCTCTCCCCCTTCTCACCACACCCCCGCCCCCGTAACCACTGCTCTACCCTCTGCTCCTATGAGCTTGACTTTTTTAAGATTTCACACATAAGGGCGATCAGACAACATTCTTGTCGATTACATCTCAATAATACTGGGGAGAAAATAAATTTTAGGACAAGACTCCTCGGCCTTGCAGGGATTTTCTTGCAAACCCTCGGAAAGATGCATGATCTTCCTCGGAGGCAAACTTCATTTGAGGCTCCTTATCACTTTCCCACTATTTATGAGTTTAAGCCGAGGCGGATTGTGTTTTGACACAGGGACCACAAATATTGGATTTTCCAAGGCTACAGTCTCACATTCATAACAATGAGATTTCAGATTTCAGACTTAAATATGGAACAGCCAGGAAGTGTAATCTCTCGGCCCGCAAGCGTCGCCTGCCTCTGCAGCGTTATTTAAGGAAACGGGACAGCGGCAGTAAAATGTGATTTAGCAGCACGAGGGGCCGGGTTGGAAAGCGGGGGGCCCCCACCCCCATCCACACTCACCTGTAATTTAAGAGGCACGAGAAGAGGCGTGGTGGATGTGGGAGGCGGCTCGTGTGGTAGACTCACAGAAAACAGTCCAGATCCGTTTCACTACAATTTCATCTGGAGTTTCTCCTGGAGTTGGAGGTGAAAGCCCTCCTCTTGAAGAAGCCCGACTCCGCACTTCCATTCAGCCGGACCAGGTGACGTTATGGGAAGGGCCTGGACTAAAGCCCCATTTGGCATCTGGAGAAACAGCAAATCTGTGTGTGTGTGTGTGTGTGTGTGTGTGTGTGTGTGTGTGTGTGTGTGTAATCCTCACCCAAGGATATTTTCCCATTGATTTGCAGAGAGAGTGGAAGAGGGAGGGAAAGACAGAGAGAAACATCGATGTGAGAGAAACACATCGATTGGCTGCCTCCTGCATGCGCCCCTGACTTGGGCCCAGGCCGGGGATGAGCCTGCAACCGAGGTACGTGTCCTTTACCAGAATCGAACCCGGGGCCATAGCAATGACAGCACCAGAAGTTAAACTCTGTAGGTTACAGAGACTGGGTGGGGATGGGCTGGGAAGGATGGGAGAGTGGGGGTGGGGCAGCAGGATCAGGGGGAAGTGACAGTCCTCTAAGTACATGTTTTTAGAACCCCGGTGACATTTTACATGCCTCAAAACACAATTAAAATCAACCCAAACATGGAGGGAACCCAACACGGAGTACGGACAGTGGCAAATGAGCCTAATCGTGTAACAAATGAATAACATAACCACACTGAAGAGGGCGAGGCTAAAAGGAAGTAACCTAAGTAGATGAGTCAACACCGGGAGATTCAATAAGAGCAGAAATTTATCACCGAACAATTTAATCACTTTTACTATCAGTGGCCACATGTATTGAGGATATGTCACCTTGCTGTGGGCATGGAGACCTCTAGACCCGGAAAGCCACAGGGTTGAGACCTGTTATTGACCAGAAACATGGGGTGGGAGGGACCAAGCAGGTAGAAAACTCAGGATGTGGACTCTTTGGGGTATAAAACATACGATCTTTCCTGTAGGGAGCGGCTATAGGGTTAAGCTTCGGACTGACCTGTTGGCAAAGCCACAAACAAGTCCCAGCTTAGAGGACACAGCCCTCTTAGCATAATGAAGCTTGACCTTATGACGCTCCCTAGATCCTATCTGGGTAGCTAATGGGCTGTGGGAGGTGCAGCAAGGGCTGCCCAAACAAGTGAAACTCACAAGAACATTGTAACTGTGTTGACCACTACCTTGTTTTTCTCCAACTATAAAATAAAGCCTCAGCTTGCCGGCTGGATCTCCCTTTCTGTGGCCTCAGCCAGGCACAGGAGATCCACCTAGACCCAGCTTATTCTCTTCGTCTGTCTTTTCTTTAGTCCTTCGCCGCCCCTGCTCAGGCTCGCCGAACCCTTGACTGTGCTGGCCCGGCACACTTTCCACCACACAATTCTAGGTCTTTAGATAGAAACAAACTGAGGAAAACATTAACAACAACCAAAAAATGGGGTCAATCCCTCACTCCACACCTTTATCTGCGTGGTCATAATGGGGAGAAATAATAATAATAAAAAAGATACAGCTCAGGTTTCTCAGCTCCTCTTTTTTAAAGCAAAAGGTTTGTTAAACTTAGCAGTGGGGTTGGGGGAGAGAGATAGGATTAACCTTGCAAGATCCATTAATATCACAGGCCCCCGGAATTACCAAATACGTAAAATTTCAAATACATAAAACTTTACTTATCTGAATAAGACTTTCCCATTAGCGCCATCCATACTCATTCCTGTGAGTTGTCCATTGGGGGAGGGAGAATTCTAGAAAGACAGCAGAAATCTTTCTCTAGTCCCCTGACCCAAATGATGGGCGGCTTTTATACAATACTGCCATCTACTGGAATGATTCAGAATTACAGAACACTCTAGAAATGATCGAAGTCTGTTTTCGGCTTCACTTTTAAAACGAGCTAAAAAATGTTGAGATCTACATTCTTGGTTACTAACCGCTATATTTTATAAGTTATCATAGGGTACAGACCTGGCCAATTCCTGGGTATGCACTAAAACCCCACAGCAGCCTAAAAATGGCGCTCAAGGATTTCATACTGGGACAAATAGAAAGAGATGATCTCTGGAAATTTGAGATTCTTTTTCATTTGAAATTGAAACAAAAAATTATTGCAAAGAAACGGTTCTTTGTAGAAAGAAGAGAACACTTATAGGGGCTAAAGGGAAAGATAGTCACCGTATTTCTCATGCTAAAAACAATCAACCTTTACATTTCCTTATGTTTTCAGTATTTACAATTCTAGAATCATATTGTCTCTCTTGTCCTATAAAATCTTCCTTCCCATTCGTAATCTATAATAATAAAAGCGTAACATGCTAATTATACAGGACATCCTTCTGGACGACCTTCCGGACGAAGTCGGGGCTGTGAGGGAAGCCCAGGTCCCAGGTGCCTGCCAGTGGCCAGAGGGAAGCCGGTGCTAAGTAGTCTGGGGAAGGAAGGCCTACTCTTGCATGAATTTCGTGCATTGGGCCTCTAGTAATGAAATAATCATGATTCTATATAATCATCATTGTTCCAAATATATTGTATATAAAATCATGATTATATATAACTAGAGGCCTGATGCACGAAATTCGTGCAAGAGTAGCCCTTCCTTCCCCAGACTACCGGCACCGGCTTCCCTCTGGCACCGGGGACCCGGGCTTCCCTCCTGCCACAGGTCTAATTAGCATATGATGCTTTTATTATTATGGATTATTATAGATCATTGTTCTGAACAACGTTGTAATCCTCATGCTACTGGCCAGTGCACATCACTGTTTCGTTTCTGTTTCATTCGGATAACAGGGTCTCAGGACAAGTCTAGGCAAGGACTTGGCTCTCGCGTGGGTGCTTGGCTGTTCCGTCGGCCCTAAAACGCCTCCTATGGGTAAGAAGGCCAAAGAGCAAGAAGCTAACCATTCCCCACCTCACGTTCCCCCTCTTTCAGACCGTCCTTTTCATGGAAGCCGAGAAGTGAGGGTGCAGGGAGGCTGAATCACAAAGCACACAATAAAAGCCCCCTTGCAAAAGGCTCTGAACGGGGAGTCCTCCGAGGTCCCTTAACTATTTAGAAGTCATCGTGACCGAATTGGAAGAAACCCACCCCAGTTTTAAGAGGAATACGGAAGTCACTGGCGTTATTTTGAGTGTCTCTGCTTTTCATAGAGAAATGCAGATGGCCACAGCCATCGAATGATTTCCTCCGCAATTACCCTGAATTCTAAAAAGATTGATATTCTTACACATTAGGTGTTCTTCCCAGCGAGGATCCTCAGTGCAGGCAGGTCCAGTCTGTTGGCCGGATGTCAGTGCATCGGTGCCCATTGTGTGGAACCGAGAAAACAGTTCTATTGTGAAAAGCCTGCCATGGGTTTATGGTTGTTTTCTGCCCACTTCTCTGACATAAGTGGCTCCTCTTAATGATTTACTTGGTTCTGAGGCCTTGTTCAGGAAAACAGCCTTCAGGGAGAACATCCTTCCTATGGGGAGACAGGCAACACTTGGCAATGATTTACTCTACCGGGTGGCTTCCAGGGGACCCCGGGGGAGATGGCAGATCGTATGTCTATACTTGACTTTGAAGTTCTGTGAAGACAAACGTGATTTCTCACATAACACAGGAAGGAAATGAAGTCCCGTAAGAAGCTGAATGAGGCTAGCATCTCTTCCTTCCACAGTGCATTCTGCTGAAGTTATATTCCCGGCCTGTCCTTGATGGGGGTACGAGGTTGTGGATCTGGATGCCTGGCTTGAGTCTAGGCTCTGTACTTGACTTCACTGTGTATTAGGCAAGTTGCTGATCTCTCTTTACTCAGGATTCTAATCTGTAAAATGGGATGATGAGAATAATAATATGTTATCTCAGAGAGTTGTTAAGATGATTAAATTAATAAAGCAATTTTTGAACAGTGCCTAGAAGAGAAAAATAACACAATAAATATTAGCTACTGTTGTCTACAAGGTCAATTCAATTATATACTAATAGTTATTTCAAGTATTGAAAAATATCAGCAAAGGTATTACCATAATTTAAATGACATTAATAAAATCATTAATTTCCAGTTGATGGGTGCTTACTATATGCCAGACACATTATGTATTTTCTTTTATGCTATTTTACTGATTTTAGAGACAAGAGGAAAGGAGAGGGAAAAAGAGGGAAACACTGATGTGAGAGAGAAACATCAATCAGCTGCCTCCTGCATGCCCCCTACTGGGGAATGAGCCCACAACCCGGGCATGATGGGGAATTGAACCAGTGACCTCCTGGTGCATGGGATGACGCTCAACCAACTAAGCCACACCAGCCAGGGCCTTATCCCCATTTTAGAGATGGCAAACTGGAGTCTCAGAGAAATTGAGTAGCTTTCCTAAAGCCACACAGCTAGCAAGTGGCAAAGCCTGTCTTAAATGCTGGGCTCCTCCACTGTTAAACCCTGTGGCCGTTTCAGCTGTGAGCTAGATGATGACACACTAAACAACGGTGACCTGGCATTATTTATCTGATATGATGACAACAGCTTGCCTTGTAGTTCAAAAGACGCTTTTCTGATTGTGAGAGACCAGAAATTTCTTTTACACTATAGGTCATTTCAAGATAAGTTGTTCTCTGAGTGTTTGAGGGGACCCAATGCCAGACAGGGAGTCAATGGTGAGCAAGACACACTCGCTGAATTCAAGCCGCTCGCAGGCTGGGTGGAGGGGGAAGTCCGACCACTAATGGGAAATTGAAGTGCATGATAGAAAGTGTTCCAAAGTAATGGTCGAGTAAGGTGCTATGGGAAAGTATTTCTTAGTATTTCTTACCAGCCCAGTGTCGTGGGGTAAATGGTGGGTGGGGAACATTAAAAATTGATAGATGAGCCCTGGTTGGTTTGACTCAGTGGATAGAGCATCAGCCTGCAGACTAAAGGGTCCCAGGTTCAATTCCGGTCAAGGGCATGTACCTTGGTTGCAGGCACATCCCCAACAGGGGTGTGCAGGAGGCAGCTGATCAATGTTTCTCTCTCATCGATGTTTCTTACTCTCTATCCCTCTCCCTTCCTCTCTGTAAAAAATCAATAAAATATATTTTAAAAACTTGATAGATGAGCCCTAGCTGGTTTGGCTCAGTGGATAGAGCGTCGGCCTGTGGACTGAAGGGTCCCTGGTTCGATTCCAGTCAAGGGCACATGCCTGGGTTGTGGGCTCGGTCCCCAGTGTGGGAGGGGGAGGGTGTGTGTGCAGGAGACAGCCGGTCAATGATTCTCTCTCATCATTGATGTTTCTATTTCTCTCTCCCTCTCCCTTCCTCTCTGAAATCAATAAAAACATATTTTAAAAAATTGATAGATGAGCTAAGACCTTTCTGTCCCATCAGGTTCTAAAAAGCACAGCTAGTACCTGCTCATTACCTGATGAACATCAGGCATGCACCTAAGACACCTTATCTCATTTACCCTCCTCCCCCCCCCAATTCTCTAGGGTGGTACCATTATCCCCATTTTTGCAGATGAGAAAACTAAGGTTTTGAGAAACCTAGTAAGTTGCCAGAGGCTACCCAGCTAGTAAGTGGTGTGCCCAGGATGTAAACCTAGTCTATCTGCCCAAAACACTAAGGCCATTAACCACTCTATCAGATCGCCTCCACTCTTACATCGTTTTCTTGTGTTTGGTTCAGGTTAACCTGAAATTGTAATTTTTGCCTTCATCCATGTCTGCATTTTGCTGTTGCACTTGTTTCAAACAGCACTATTCCATAAGTAAGCAATTTCTATTAAAAAGAAAAGTTCTTCCTCTTCACTGTTATGTTAATAGGCTGGGCCGGTTGCGTTGCCTTTTCCTGAAGCTTGCACGGTGCACGCATCTCTTGCACAGCTTCTGTGGAGCACAATAGGTTGGTAAAGAGGGAAAAGGACTAACCGTCCAGTTTGGAGTTGAATTGGTGGGTCCAGATCCCCGATTTTCTATTCTAAACCCCGTTTGACAGACTTTCAGCCTGTGGGTGGGCCGGTTGTACCAGGCCACACCAGGTTTTGGGAAAACAGATTTAACCTTGGCCTGATTCCTTGAGAAACCCACAAAAGGAGGTAAGTTACTTAAGGCCCTAATGTCATTCTCTTGAACCAACATGAATCAAAACCTGATGGACAGCCACCCAAAAGAGAGGATGCTGGGATATTTAGCAAGATGGAATCAGCTGGGAGGTAGAATATGAGCAAAGCACGATTCCTGCAGCATCCAGTCCCCGGCACACTGCTCTGGCTCAGTTCTCTCACGGGTCATAATCGTGGGGATGATCTGGCCCCTGACTCCCTTCCTTCTGTGGTCTCTTGCAGCGTGCCTGTCTTCCCGCCCCTTCCCCCCAATCTCAGAAACCCCAACACCACTCAGGATCCAGCTACAGCGAACTTGCAGTTCCCTACATGTCATGCTCTTTCTCACCTCCCAGCTCCTGCACACACATTTGCCCTCGCCCCCCTCCCCCCAACACACACACATACTCTTTCCCTGGCATGACCTTTCCCCACATCTCCTTGACCTCTGGCTTCTTACTCTTCAAGGTTAATTCACATTCAGGTCTTCTCCAGAGATTTCTTTAGGTCCTCATTTAAAGAATCAGGAGCTTTCTCTTTGGGCTTCCCATAGCGTCCTCGGAAAGGCTTTTTCTTAAACCATTGCTCTGATTCCTTATTGCATGTGTGTTTCCCTGATAAACCACAAACACTGGAAAACTAGAACCATATTTCATCCACCTTGTACTCACCACCCCTTGAACAGTGCCTACAACGGGGTAGGCACTTACTAATTGAATGGATGGATAAACGGAATTAACTTGTACCGAGGACACATTGCACACGCTCAAACCAACTCAGAAAGGAGACTCTTCAGTCAAGACACCATCAATGACCCAAAAATTAAGGATAGCCCTAGCCGGTTTGGCTCAGTGGATAGAGCATCAACTTGTGGACTAAAGGGTCCCGGGTTCGGTTCTGGTCAAGGGCACATGCCTGGCTTGTGGGTTTGATCCCCAGTAGGGGACATGCAGGAAGCAGCCGATCAATGATTCTCTCCCATCATTGATGTTTCAATCTCTCTCTCCTTCTCCCTCCTCTCTAAAATCAATAAAATATATATATATTTAAAAATTAAGGATAAAGCAATTTTAGACTTCACTAAGAAAACTCCTTTATGAAGGAGCGTATATTTACAGGAACCTTTGGCCCAGTGACCGCACCCCCCCCCGCCCCGCTGCCCCCCCCCCCGCCCCGCTGCCCCCCCAGCTTAGGCCAGTTGCTGCATTTCATTAACCTAGATTAAAAATGGGGGGAAATTACAGGAGCATTTACAGATTTCCTGAAAGTAACAAGGCCACCTGAAATAGTCAAGAAAACACTTAACAAGAAAGTGACAGATCCTCCAGGAAGCAATGGCGAAGGCTGTGGATATGAAAATGAAAATCACTCTCCTCTCCTGTGGGCTCCTGAACGCTAGTCCTTTCCCGAGGGACCAGAGCTGGGAGGGCAGAGGGGTTTGCATGCTCTCCGTCGGCCTTGCTGGCCAAACTCCATAAGTGACACAAAGGAAAAGGCTTCGCTGCCCGTGCCTAAGGCAACGAAGTCCTTCAGCAAGCCCGCAATTAGGACTGTGGCGGAGTGAAGTTTCCACTCCTGCTATTTCCTTCCCATTTCAACATTGTTTGTGAAACAGCACTCAGGCCACAGAAAGAACAGCCCGGAAAGGTGTCTATTAGTCAGGCCCCATTATATAAGTCCCCCCACTTCTAGCAAGTCTTGTTAGCAGGCAGCAGGCTTTGTGCCTTCAAATGCTGCTCGTGGCTGCTGGGGGCGCCTTTTCCGCTCGCCTCTGGGGCGGTGATTGCTGCCAACGTGCATGATTTTATCCACAATATACAGTATCGTGTGAAGCTTGCTTTTATTGCCTTTAGCCTTTTCTTTCTTACAATTTATTTTAATACGTTTGGAATTATTATCCCACACATTAGCCAGCTGGCCCGCTGGGGTTTCCTTTGCCGAATTCAGGTCTCTGTTTTTCTAATCCTCTCTTCACGGATAATCCACTCTAATGCTTCTTGGCTGGTGAGGAGGCTTTGCTATTACTACCTGTTGATTAGAAATTCACTTTGTCCTGTGTAGGTGGCTCTAACTGTTCGGTAATGAACAACTTTTTGGAGTTGGCTGAGGTCAGAGTTATATTCATTAAATTTTCTTTCTTCTTTCCAGATTTCTGGATGCTTACTTGTCTTTTCAAATTTTTTTCTTCTTCTGTGCTACAATTCAGTTGGGCCTTGAAAACACCCTCTAAGACCAAAAAAAAAAAAAAGAAGAAGAAGAAGAAGAAGAAGAACCGCCCTAACCGGTTTGGCTCAGTGGATAGAGTGTCGGCCTGCAGACTCAAGGGTCCCAGGTTCGATTCCGGTCAAGGGCATGTACCTTGGTTGCGGGCACATACCCAGTAGGGAGTGTGCAGGAGGCAGCTGATCGATGTTCCTCTCTCATCGATGTTTCTAACTCTCTATCCCTCTCCCTTTCTCTCTGTAAAAAAATAAATAAAATGTATTTTAAAAAAAAGAACAGTAAGAAAGAAGAAGAAAACTATATGGCAGGGCCTGAGAAAGTAAGGCTCTCATGTCCTTCTATAGCTGTGAGACACCAGGTATATTGGCTCTTGTCTTTGCCAACCAGTGGGGGGAGGGGGGGGGGGAGAGAGAGAGAGAGAGAGAGAGAGAGAGAAACATCGATGTGGGTGAAAAATATTGATCGACTATCTCTTGTATGCACCCTGACTGGGAATCGAACCCGCAACCGTTTCTGATGTATGGGACAATGCTCCAACCAGGGCTGGATGGATGGTTTGAACACAGTTGTTCCCTGTGTATAAGCTGCACAGGATGTGGGGGTCAGGTACAAATGATCAAAGAAACAGAACCACTTAGTACATGAAGGCATCTGGCTCTGCCAGCAGGTGCTTCCATCCTCACACTGGACGGGCCACCCAGACTGGTTTCTCTCCCAGGCCGTGTCCAGCGGACGCTGCGAGCCATTATCTCTCTGACTCTCCATGGGTCATGTCAGCTTCTTGCTGACTTACCTCCTTTCTCACCAACAGCTTATTTCTTTAGATGTGTAGTAACCCACCAGGTTTAATCCCTTCATACTCAACCTCGGAGCTCTTTCTGCTTCTCCTTCTCTCTGCTCTGACCCATGTGTATTGGTTTGTGGTTTTGATCCCATCTACCATTCCACTTCTATAATACTTGAGCTTTTAGCTATCATCTCACGTATGCATTTATCATTTTATGTATTTATAGCTCCTTTAGAGCAAGACGCTCACCTCCTACCCCTTGGTACCCAAGCTCGTCAATGGCGTCCCACCATGGCACTCCTAAATGTGTGCGGTATTTATGAGGAGCCCAGGATGACCAAAGCCTCCATTGGCAGAAGGCCCAAGATGTGGCTGTCACCTGAGCATGAGGTGGTTAAAGGTGCCCTAACAAAAGTAAGGTTGGTGCCAGGAATAAAATGTTAATAGCAATTTAATGACACAGGATAGTCAGTAAATTTAAATATAGGAGCTGTAGCTTTTGCACTTTTCAGTTACAGTAGGAATAATAAAAACATGTCGTGTGGTTTTTAGAAACCTTAATGTAACCTTGCTGCCTTTCCCCATATTGCATGAAGACTTCCCACCGGAGTTTAGTTTCCCATAGCAGGTGTGTGTGTGTGTGTGTGTGTGTGTGTGTGTGTGTGTACACACGCACGTGCCTACTCTGCTTCTGGATTTAGTGAGTGATGTGGGGATGCATGACTGGCTTGGTGAAATTGGGTACTTAGCAATACTAAGACCAGATGCCCACTGAACAGAATGCCAAAGAAAAATGTTGGCATCTTGTTCTTTTGGAGAGCTGACTGCATCTGATGATTCCATGACAAGCTGGTTTGAGTCTGGGTGAAGTCACAGTCCATAAGCCCTCTGAACCCAGCAGACCGGGCAGAGCTATTAAATGTGAATAATGAGCGTGTGCAGTTCAGCCATGCCTGTGCCTGGGAAATGAAAATGGGAGTTTTGATGAGGAGAAGAGACGGGAAACTTTTAGATCGTGGGCACTGGAAGTGTTTATGGGGTGAGGAAGAGGGAATGACTCAGAGCCCAAGAGCTGATTTGGAAAGGGTACCCTGGGGGTCAGATAAAAAGGAAGCTGGGGGGGAAAGTGCATGCTCAGAAGGGTGCTAGCGAGTGGCCCCAGACAGGAGGAAGGAGAGGATAGTCTGGGCCAGAACCCATGTTGGATAACGAGGGAGTGGGAGCTGCAGTTGTAGACCATTTAGAGAAATTTATCAGGAAATAAAGAGAAATAGAAAAACAGATGGAAGGAGCAGTCAGGCCGGGTGAACCCCAACCCCCTCCCATGACCTTCCCTTTGCATCCTGCTTTGTGGATGGGGGCCTTCTAGCAATACCTCACACCCACGCTATGATGAGAGGTGATCCACACTAACAACAGAGAAGGCCGTTGATGTTGGTGATCCGTACTAACAACTGAGAAGGCTGTTGATGTTGAAGGTGCTCCATACTGAAGAATGTGAGAATCCAGGATGAATGGCAATTGCTGCTATAGATTTAAAAAAAAACACGAGAAAGGAAATGCTTGCTGTACCCAGATGGGCAGTAAAGGAATGATGGAGGGGGCCTCTTGCACTCCCCTGGAAGGTTCAGTAAAGAAAGGTGTACACCCTCATCTGGACCTGGGCGTATACACACCTGACCACTGGTGGAGTTGGCCTGTTGGTGATGGAATAGGTCTGCCTGGCTTTCAGAGGATCGAGGGCTCTCATGGCAAGGTTTCAATATCTTTTGGTTTAATGCGTAGATTAGTTGGTTGGCTTTGGTTGTTGTTGCTTTGGGGTTGTTTTGCAAATCAATCGGGGAGCGGGGAGATGGACAACATGTTTGGAGGCTGAAAGGAAGCAGCTAGGAAAGAGAGTGGAAGGTCTCCCTTGAACCAGAAAGGGATGAGAATGAGAGCAGAGCGGTAAGGGGAGTCTAAGTGCAGACAGATACTGAATCGGGAGCGCTGTCACTCGCAGATATCCATTCAGTGCCTAATCGGTGCTGGGTCTGTGCTTGGCACTTGCCTTAGGTTTCTATCTATAGAGTCAGCTTGGGTTAGGGGATGAAAGAAAAGTAAATTATTTAGAATAGCTTTTGGGGTTGGGGATTGACTTTTAGGGAACAATAAACCAAAGGGTAGCAGGAACTTAAGGTGGGCTTTAACATCTACAGAGTTAGCGAGTCGCTATTAAGAAATGAAGAGAAATGGCAAACAAAAAAACAGATCAAACCAAACCCAGGAACATTTTATGAAAATATCAGGGTCTAGAATAATGGGCAAAGCGCCCTGAGAGAGACTGCACCCTTCCAGGCTCCCCTTTGCCCTGGGGTTACCTCATTGTTGGTCAGAAGAACACAGTTTCTGAATTCCCAGGCGAAGTAGAAAAGAAAGGGCAGATTTGCTGCTGAGTGAAAGCACAGTGCCCCAGTACAACACAGGGGCCTATTTCTAGCAAGGAAGCCCGATGCGTATTGGCCCTGTTGTTTCTAATTCTTGCTTACATTTGCTGTCATGCATTGGAGTTAAAATTTGCACCCCTTTTCAGATGCAGGAAGTTATTTTTATTTATCCTTCTTTGTTAGCTGTTTCCCTTCACAATAATTAATCAGATCACCAAAGCAGCCTCGAATTGGGGGGAGACGATTGATTCGCATTATCTGGCTTTTCTGAAGGGGGTATCTCAGAAGGTGAGGGCTCTGCGCTCACATGGCCCTCTGGTTTTATGACAGGTTGCAATTTTCTTGTAATGTTAGATGTGGTGCATCTTGGTAATTATGCTAAATTAGGTAGGCCTACACATTATAGACATGGGTGTTAAGATACATGAACTAACATGAAGAATTTTAATTAGGTTCTACATATCATAGAAATATATATTAAACAAGAATTCATCTGAAATTCAGAGTTTGAAAGTAATTCCACACAACGCCAACAAATTACTAATGGAGAGATGGGGGTAACCGTAACCTCCCAGCCTTTCTCCGGATATGAAGTTGTATAACGTGAAAGTGAAAAGCCCATCCACTCTAATCTTTAGCTATTTACATAATAAACATCAATGAAAATCACTTAGCTCTAAAAGAATCTTCAAATGGAAGCTGGGCATTTTGCTAAGTTTGGGGCTTTGATTTTAGAAGGAGCCTTGGTCCTGCCGTGAGCACTAATGTCCCGAGTCCTTTCCTCGTGCTCCATACAGCCCTCTTTCTCTTCTTCAAACCACTTAGGCCAGAAGAGCAACTGGTCAACCCCTGAGAGGTCAGTTTTCCCAGAGTGAGACATAGATAACAATTTCTGTAAAAAACGAAATGACAGTACAGGAACGAATATTTAGCACCCAGGATGTTCAGTCAAAGATAAATTATCATGGAGGCTTATAAACTTTGTGCTTATTTATTCTTTCCCTGTCGGGCCCTACATAATAAAATAAATTCTTTTGGTTTTCATCCATAAAATGTTAGTGCGCACATTTAGATGGCTCTGCAGGGATTGACTACAGTGGGGTTGCGGGGGGGGGGGGGGGGCGGGGGGGGAGGGCAGGGCACTGCTGCACACTCTCTCCAAGCAGCAAGAACCCCGAGGCTGATTACTTAACTCCATTTCCTGTGAGGCTTTCTTCTTAGTGGGATGACTCAATCCCACAGAAGTCCACAGTAGGGGGACCTAAGTTGGGACAATTATCCTGAATTATGTGCCTTCCCCAAACAATTTACTCTGCGGGAAAGTCCCCAACTTGGGCCTGCCATTCTTTCATAGGAGCCTTACTGTATTTTCTTTGCCTCAGTGGGAGAGGAAATGGATGTTATCACTGTTGTGCCCAGAAAAAAGCAATACATGCCAGACACATGCTTGTTACAAACATCACTGTAAGCAGGCTCAGGGGATTGTCCCCCTGTGGAGTCAGAAGGCGGTTTGGAATGCGTGCATTGCCTCATTGGTGTTAAAAAGTAGATCAACTGGGTTGAAGTAACTCAAGGAGAATAAAGGGGGTGGGGGGTGTGTGTAGAAGGAAGAGGAGGGCAGAGGTGGGCAGGCGCATCTTCCAAGATGAAGTCGTTGATATACAACCCAGGCAGTACCAATCGCTGTATGTCTCGTGACCAGAAATTAATGGATGTACATGCAACACTCATTTAATTTGCCTAATTACCATTTGTTCGCACCCGCGCCACAGGGCTTTGTTACAAATGATTCCCCAGCCCAGTCCACCGGGTGGAGGGCAGAATACCTCTCCCTGGCGTTTTGTGGGGGAAATTTGCATAGAACATCTCCCCCATCAAATTATTAATTGGCTCCTGGGGAGGCACTGGTTTCCAAGGTTCTGCTTAATTACTGTTCATGTCAAGGTTAAACATCTGCCAGTGGTAAGCGGGGGTACCTGCTAGCCCGTCTGCTCGCTGCTGACAGCATCGTGTTTACATTCACAGCTAGGTAGCTGGTGTCAACACATCCCTTCCATGAAAACAAAAGGGAGTGTTGCCGGGGACACTGTTTATGCTGATCGCCCAAGGTTGTGTGGGTCGAATGTAAACAAGTAGAGGAGGGGGAGGCGTGGTCCTCTGCTCTGTGCGGAGGGGTGTGGGGAGGGGCTCCCAGTGTCAGGCGTGGGGCTGTGCATTGAGAAGCAAACCGGCTGAGCTGTGGACGGTGGCGGGTCCCCCCTCCCCTCCTCACCAAGGATGGGAAATATTCTCAACTCATTTCCTGGTGGTCCACGGGTTTCTCTGCGGTTCTTGGAAGTGAAATGATGCCTTCTCCCAGCCCCTTGATCCCACCAGATGAAAAGGTTGGGTTTGGGAACATTATGCTAAATGTACTTTTGTTATTTTGTGTTGCTAATCTGATGGCCAGTCTTCATTTTAAATGTACCAACATCATTGATTTGAAGACCAAGATTTTGGATGGGACAATCCAGCTAAACTGGCTTCCGTCATCACCAGCCAATTTTGTAAGGATCAGGATGGCTGACTTTGACTGCAGGACCTCATATGCCCTGAATGGGCTAGTTTGACCAGTTAGGCTGAGAAGGCTAAAAAGGGCTAATCCCAATGTAACCCTGATATTTGGGGGATAGTGATCTGAATCCATGCCAGCAAGCTCAGTGTACATTCTTGATGACCTATAATTAAGTCCCTACCTCCTTCCCAGATACTGGTCTTGCAGAACCTGTTACTGTGAACAGTGCACTGCCCCGGAGGGAGGGTTATTAACACTGGCACCAGGCCAGACCATCAGATATGGCCTGGAGACCCCCAACACCTGGGGGTCTTCTTGCAAGGCCCACGAAAAGGACCGGAAGCATAATCCATATTTGCGGGACAAAGACCACAGGGAGATATAAAGGAAAGGCCCCTGCATGTTTCTTCACTCAGATTTGGAAGGCTGTTCCCTGAGTCCGCTGGTGTATTAAGCAGTGTCCCTCTTCTTTAAAAGCGTCCTTGGTTTTTCTTTGGTCTTCTGCAACAACACTAATGAGCGACCCCACTTCCTGACCTTCTCCACTCCTCGCTAAGGGTCTTCCACACACATTGCACATGCTAAGCTATCTTTGCAATTGGAAAACCACATTTCATTCTCATATCCCATGTTCCCTGGCTTGGGGGGTGGGGGGCGGGGAGAGGAAGAAACCAATACCAAGGATAGAGAGAAAGAAATTAACCTCAAAGTACAGTTTCAAAATAAATCAAGAAATAATTGAGAACATGGGTTGGCCAAATCCAGCCCACTGGCCAAATCCAGCCCACTGCCTGGGTTTGTAAATAAAGTTTTATTGGAATACTGCCATGCTCGTTCATTTACATACTGTCTGCTATGGGCTGAATTGTATCCATTTCCTCCCCCTCCCCAGATTCACACGTAGAAGCCCCCAATCCCAATGTGACTGGATTGGAAGACAGGGCTTTAGGACGTAATGAAGTGAGATTATAAGGGTAGGGTCCTGATCTGAGAGGTTTGGTGGCTTTATAAGAACAGGAAGAAAGGGAGGGATTTCTCTCTCTTCAGGCGCACACTTGGAGGAAAGGCCATGTGAGGACGTGGGGAGAAGTCAGCCAACCACGAGCCAGGAAGAGGCCTCACTAGAATCTGACCACGCGGCAGCCTCACCTTGGATCACCACACTTCAGCACTGTGAGAAGTCCATGCCTACTGTCTAAGCCACCTGGTCTGCAGGATGTTGTTATCTCAGTCTGAGCAGCCTCACACATCCTCTTTGGCCCATTTGGGGATATGGCAGAATTGAGTGGTGGACAGAAACTGTAGGAGGTGCAAAGCAAGAAATAGTTACTGTCTGGTCTTTTAAATAAAAGGTTTGCTGACTCTGATGTAGAAAGCTACCTTCCCAAGTCATGTTTAGAGATTAAAACTATTATAAAAATAACCAGGGGAAACACCTCCTCAAGACATGTTAGAAGCAGGCAGTAACATAGAGGCTACACAGATGACTATAGGTGCCATTTAATGACAAGATGTAGATTAGATAGAAGTTGATACCTGGCTAACTGTAGACAGAGACTAATTCTTGATGGAGGTGGGTTGAAAGAAGTGAAAGAACATCATGGAATGAATGTGAAGTTTGGGGCATAATTTTGAATGAATGGTTCATTTAAAATTGTGACTTCCTAAAACTAGGGAGAGCTACAAACTTAAATGCCTAGTCAGTGTGTGGGAACCTGCCAACATGGGCAGGATTCTTGTCCGTCCTTCTCATTTCATGAAAAAAGCCCCCAAATCTGAATTCTTGTATGATGTCTCCTGGTTTGTAAAATGAAAACCACTCAGTTCTACAGATCGATGTAGAATCTTGACCCATGAGCCACTAGTTTGCAATCTTTTTGTGCTAATATATATTTTATAAAAGACATTATTGAAAAAGAAAGGAAAAGGAAAGATTTCCTTAGTAATTATTGAGGGCATTTCTTCTGGAGAGGCTTCCCTTTCAGATAGGTTCTGTGTTTTCTGTCTGTATTTCCCCATGTTTCCATGTTTAGCCAAAGGATTAAGCATTGGGGTGTCACTTAAGCCCCAACAGTTCCTCATTTCAGGCAGGTGAAATGTGGTGTGAGCAGGAAACATTGCCTGAAGGCCTTCATTGTGCTTATTTGCTTTCATTTGAACAATGCTGCTGGCCCACAGACCATGTTTGAACTGGGTCAGGGTACCGCAATCATAATTCATCATAAACCCCCTGGGATGCTTACTAAAAACACCATTCCTAAAAACAAAAGCGCAAACATGATTCCTGGACTCCCACCAAGTATAAACACACATATGTATACACGCGTGCCCATGGAACAGAACTTTTAAAATGTATTCAACACATTTTAAATGAAAACTCAATGATATTCACTATAAATACCTCGATTTCTAAGAGATTACTCAAAGACTTCTTACAAACTTCAGACAATTGAAGAAAACATCCAGACCAAAGTTGGTGGACAATTCCTGCATTTTACCATGTTAGTGCTGTGCCATTGCTAATTATTGGGTGAAATACACAACTAGTTCTCCAAATTTTGAAATTTTTCTAGATAAATTCCTGGTTAAATTTCTATCTCAGAAATATTCAAAGTTGTCTTTAAAAGTTTTCCTCTATCTGTTCCAAAGAGTTAGCTTGGATATGAAGATGGGATGGGATGTGATGTGATTGCTTTGGTTTAAAACAAAATCTCTGCCCTCTTTTCAGTAGTGTTACTCATTTAGATGTTCTCCCCCTTTTACAGGTGATGGTAATGATGGCGCTCTAACCTTCACAGCTACATTCGGCCCCAAGCTGGCCCACCAGCTTAAGCGGCTGAACACGTGAGCTCGGGTGAGCCCCATGGAGTAACTTCCCAGGCAACATATAGAATCATGGGAATTAACAAACCACTGTTTTAAGCTAAAACAGGGGTTGGTTGTTAGATAGCAATACATATCTGATATAATGACTTAAAAATAAATAAAATTCAAGGCAGACAACTCTCTTTATAACTAAGAATCTTTAGAGAATTGTCTAATTTAATAAGGACTTTTGATTCAAGAAAATAATTTGATGTACTAAAAAGTAAATGCCTGTGACCAAATTAAAGATGGAAGGGGACACATTTACTCTTAGCGGTTTCCAAAATCACTTATTTTCAGAACCAGCAACAGCAAAGAAGGCCATTAACTAATTGCATTGCTACAAATTGGAATAATCATTGATTTCATATCTGAGATTTGCAGCCAGTGGCTAGAAAGATTTTGTGTCTACATTTTTATAGTATATTGGTAGTGTATTACAAATAACATAATTCCCCTCTTTTAGAAAAGATAATACATCAGAAATATAAATCTCCATTTACAAAGGGATCCAACTTCTAATTAAAGGGGAACTGAAGTACTCTCCACGGATCTAAAATCGCTCTGTGCTTTTTGGTTACTGTGTTATACATTCCACCTCTATGTTTGCAAGGAAACCTGTCAGATTGTTTTACTGTAAGCTTGTTTTCACCCACCTAAATAGTCGACCTTTATATGTTTAACGCCGTCAAAAATCTATAAAATACATTTCAGGTAATTGTGGAAAATCACAAACACGGCCTAGGATAGGACATAGGGATCGTTCCAAATTAAACTTACTGTTAATCAGTTCAGACACAACTGAACTGTAAATGAACTATTTTTCCATGGAAACCACAGGTCTTTTTTTCTCTCCACCTTTTCTCTGCAGCAGGTACAAATATAACAGCGTCTGATAGTTTCAAAATCCTGTACACAACAGAGCCTTGTTGATTACTGCAAACTAGACTAACACCTGCATGGGTCACGACGCATGAGGACTTCTAGGGAACTATAAAGCGTTACCAGTTACACAACTATTAGTAGCTCCAAAAATCACGAAGACTAGGGAAAAGGGCACATGCCTTTTTCCCCTCGATGGAAATTCCAAAGACAGGTGATTACTTATTATTTTGTGTGCTTTAGGTTCCATGGCAAAGTGTTAGTTATTTGGAAGGCATTTTATTGAAATCACAAATTTAAAAAGTAATCGTTCGCATAAGCTACTGGTTATCTTGGCCAGCTTCCATTATTGGTAAAAAGTAATGGCACTGCATTAAATTTCTTTCATTATTTTCCAAGAGCCTAATCATGCTAAATTTTTGGTCTGGATGTATATCCCAAAGTTGTTTTTTTTTTTTAATTTATTGCTATAGATATCAATATTTAGCTAGGAGTCCAATGGGGGGTCTAAGATTTTGTGAGACTAATATCAGATTGGCACATTAATATGATCCATCCATTTATCCACATAAGGAATTTTCCCATCTGCCCAAAAAGGCATTGACAAATTGCAAAAGTGGCCAGTCTCAAACTTTGCCTGAAATTTTAACACAAACTTTAGAACCCAGCTTAATCTATTGTTTTATTTTCCTTAAGATTGATAAGATCAATTTTCCTTGAGATACTGTCAATAAAGGTGTCAACAGTGTTGACATAGAAATGTAGCCACCCCACCCTTCCACGTAAAATGAGCTCAGACACCCTTCCATCTACTTCTATGTCTTGTGTGAATTCTGGTGCCCTCCCCAAGATACCTGTAATTCATGGGAGATGGGTCTTACACTTTTATACAAGCATGTCAAACTTGTGGCCCATGGGCCGCATGTGGCCCACATGAATATTTTTGCGGCCCAGCCAATATAATGGATGTAAGAACATTTTAATAAAAATTTCGTAACTTAATTTTTATAATATGAAAATTAATACATAATTATTAATAACGAACTACAACGTTCGCTAATGACTGATGACTATAATCGTGTTGCATTCATTTCCCTTACGCGCCTTAAATGCAGGCGCATCGTTTCTCTTCACTAATACCAGCAGTGAATATTTTAGCAGCCCATAGCCACGTCATTAGTCTTGTACTGACTTGTTTGGTGTGCACAACAGGAAATATTTCACTTTTGGAGAACAAGAAAAATAGGTTTATTTGCGTTACGCTTATTAATTTGTGCAGTTATTCAGTGTCTGGTAAGTTAATGTTCAAGAACAAATATTAATTTTTATTAAAATGTTCTATTATTTTATGTTAACGATTACTCACTTATTTCAGCCCTTTGTATTCAACATGTCTCTATTGAAATAAACCTACATTTCTGTGAAAATTGAAGTGTGTTTTTTTTTGCGGCCCCCATAAACTTAAACCTTGTTTATTTGGCCCGTGTTAGCCTTTGAGTTTGACATGCTTGCTTTTATAGTTACTCTTGGCTCTTTGATCTCCTTTTTCTATGGTTTTAGTTGATTTTTAGAATGTCTTTCTTGAAACTGTTGCCCCTTTCTTTACTTGTGTGTGTTAATCCTCACCCAAGGATATTTTTCCATTGATTTTCTAGAAAGAGTGGAAGGGAAGGGGAGAGAGAGAAACATCGATGCCAGAGAGACACATTTCCTGATTTACAGGGTTGGATTTCCACAGTGAAGAACTTCCTTCTGTGGGCCTGCCTTAGTAAGAATTGGGGAATTGCCCTGCAGTTTCCTCTGCGAGAGAAGAAAGCAGCAGCCTAAAGGCACAGTTTACCTGTCAGCAAGGACAAGACATCGAAAGAAACAGAAAAGGGAAACTTCCCCTGGCTCACACTTTGATGAAGGCTGGTCCTGAAACGCCCCCACTTTCAGGTGCTAAAGTCGGTTTCCTTCCTCTCACCCCCGAAAGAGGATGGGCATTTGGCTCAGCTGGTTGCATCTTCTTCCTTCTTCCATCTCTACATCTACCATTTATTTCATCCATAAAATCCTCTATAAAGTCCTCTTTTAGAAATCTCCGTTAACTCTACATTTTCATACTTACTCAACAAAAGCTGACTCCCCACCAGAAACATGTATCCTATCCTTTAATAAAGTTATGAGTTTACTGATTGCTTTGAGTGAACTGATCAGAGTTAAAATTATCCATTGAGAACGAAGAAGAAACAGAGGGCCACAAAACCACCCAGCTCATCCGTTTATTCAGACACCTATTCACTGAGCACCTACTAAGTACCAGTCACCAATATAGGTGCTTGGGATACAAATTCCAATAAGACATAGTCACAGTCGCCAAGGAATCTTTGGGAAGTAAGTCGGCCTTTCTAGGTGGGCCCTAAGGATTATCAGGACATAGTATTCCTCCTCTCACAAGGATTTTTTTATTTTTTTATTTCATTGCTAGTCCAAAAGGGTGTGTCCTTTGAAGAGACTAGATTTAATATGGGAATCGGGGTTTAATGGTTTACAAAGGTATAGTCATATCTGGAGTCCATTATAAACATCACGGCCAACTTAGTTTGTGGGGGTTGGTTTACGTCTGGGTTGGGTATAAAAACAGGTTAACTGTGGTGTTCAGTAAATGGTAAAAGGCAAGGAAGCTTTCACACGCATATTTAGGAAGTTGTTGCTGGACTCGCTGAACGTGGAGGTCCTGTCCTTGGTCTGGGTCTTTGTGTTTTCTATGCAGAATCTACAATTCCTGAGGAGCTTCATAAAAAGTGAAAGAGCAACTGGACCTTCATTCTTTTCAAATGCTCTTTTGCATTGAAACTCCTTTGCCCTTTAGAAATTTTAGGCAGATGGAACCAAAAATCATAGAAGGAAACAGATGCTTTGACCCACTACTATAGTCCGCAGGGTCGCCTCCCGCGAACAGCAACATTGTGCCCCATTGAGGGGGCTCCGTGCCTGGCGTCCCCGGGAGAGGATGGCCCGTGTGGCCCCACCTCCCTTTCTCCCACCGCCACAGCCACCGCACTCGGTACGTCCAACAGGCCTGTCTTGGAAAACAAGTGGAGTCGCCTTCCGTCTTCTAAGGCCGTTAAGCAAGTTGGCATTTCATGAGCGAGGATAATCCTCTCCCATTTTTGGAAATAAGTTGACAAGCCCGCGGGCAATGGGAGCGGTGTGACAAATGGGGACACGGAGCGTCCTCCGGGCAGTAAATTCTCCTGCTTTGGCAGGTCAGCCATGTGGGGACACCATAAGGTCCTTTCTCCCTCGGCCTCACAAAGCATCCTTCCTGGCCGATGGCTGCTCAGCCGGGAGAGCAGCTTTAATGAAGTAGATGCTGAAAGCTGACAGGAGTATTGGAAATGAATGGAGAGGAAATGGAACTATGATGCACCAAATTGGCAGGACGGAAGACCGAGTGACGATTAGTGGACACAGAAACAGAGCGTGGCTGCGCGTTCTCTCAGGCCAGCTGGTGACAGCAGAGTGTCTGTGCAGGGGAAGTAGTTAAATTAAAATCCGCCCGTGAGGGGGGCAGTGCTTGGAAATCCGAGTCACACCACGGAAGGCCGGGCCTCACTGGGACATTCGGGCCCGCGGGCAGGCATGCTGAAACAAACACAGCCACGGGGAGAGGGAATGTGAGGACCCGAGTTGTTGGGGAGGAAGGTGAAAGCCCGAAGACAGAGTCAGGAAAGATAAACGGCAAAGAGAATCTGAGGGCGGCAACCCCCCTCCCCTCCCTCTGGTTGTTTTCTCTTCCGTCTACTAATGTGTTGCTTGTTTGGTCTCTGATTGGTCACCATATTCGTGGTATCTACTTTTTATTTTATTTTTTTTTGCATTCTTCTTCCTTGAAACTACACAAATGCACATGGAGAGTAACGTACCATTCAGGTGGAAAATTATTGTAAAACGGGGAAACAATGCTTTACGGTTTGAACTGGTATTACTAGCAGGTATGCCCATAGGACTATCCAAGTGGCAGGATGGGGAAATACATGCACTGTGACCCACAAGTGGAAGAAAGGTGTGAGGGTGGGACTCTCCTGCTTTTAAGGAAAAAGGGTCTGGCCGTTTGAGAACATAAAACGCATCCTTGAAAAGGACATCCTTGCAATGAGGGAGGACCTCAGCCCAGCTGTGCTCAGCGGAGGCAGCGGGACTGTTGCTCACAGCTCCCTGGTCCCGTCCAGGCGTTGCTGTCACCCGTACAGATCCCAGAAGTTGTAGGGAGTACCCCCCTTGTCCCGAGGTCAGGTCAGGACAGACTCACAAGCCACCCATCTCTGAAGAAATGTCCCGAGGGAAACGGTGCTGCTCAGAAATGACTCGACTGGAATGAGTGACTCAGCGACGGCACTGTTCTGTCAGGAGAACAGGAAAGAATGAAGCAAGGAGGGATCGCACGATCAGGATTAAATCCCAACAGGCCAGACATGTTTAAAATAGGAAAAGGCGATCCGTGGGGGACAGAGTTAGGCATCTCTCCCTATTACCACCTGCACGACATAGTGAGAGGGAAGAGGAATATAGTAATAAGCTATGTGAGAGCTACCTAACCAGCAGACATAGATTAAGGCAACGTTATCACCGCTTTGATGGACATGGCACGAGGCGATAGAAAGACACTGGATCAGAGGTGAGATTCATGCACTGGATCACACTACCAACCCGGCAACTGGCCGTGGGCTTCTAGAACGTCAGGGTTTTCTGACCTGCCTCACGCAACAACCCTCAGCAACTGTATTTCTATGCAACTACCAACAGGACTTGGAACATTGCTTCCAAATGGACCGAACTGTCTCCAGGGAAAAGGCTTTGGTTGGGCTCTGAGGCTGCTTTCCCGGAGCCTGTAGGTTTGCACCATGGAGCTTTGCTCTTTAGTTCCCGCCAAGGTGAGTCTCCGGAGCCTGCGGCCTTGACCGCGGGAATCCATATCCCCACACCTTCTCTCCGCTACCGGCTTCAGAGTTTATGCCAAAGAACCGGGCCGAGAAGCTAGCAGAAGGGGCAATGAGGGGGGGGGGGGGGGGGAAACGGATGAGCAAAACAAAATGGATTATGAATTTGAAAATTGCCAATTATCTTGTATCATACAGCTCAGAGCCCTGGCACAATGATGAGCCACGATCCAGATTTTTCAGCTTAAATGGCTTTACATTCAAGCAAGCAAATTAACCATAAAATAGAGGGGGGGGGGCGGTGGTGAGAGAAAAACAACAAAATATCCCAAGGAAGAATAAACTGCAGATAATAAGCACCAATCTGGTGCTGAATGCAGCCCAAGACACCAATTGTTTTAAGTCACGACAAAGACAGCTGAGCGCTCATCCTGCGGCTGCCGAGCGCGGATGATTGCCTGCCATGAGGATCTTCTCTCCCAAATAACAGTTTTTTCCGCTCTTAATTTTCTGCTAAATTGGAAGCTAACTGCTTCCCACATTGTCGTCGGAACACCTGCAGCTGCGCTGGGTTTCCGCGCCCCGTTTCTTTGAGGTAGAGCAGCGCCCCGCTTCCTCCGGCGCCTCATTATGCCGAGGGCTTCCTTTCACGGCGCTGCGCCCCTGATGACTCCGGCAGGCTGGTCAGTCATTAAGTGACAAGCAAATGATACCGTGTGCGCCGCGCGCCATCGCTCTGAACAAACGAAATCACAGACTGCCGCTGCCATCACTCAGGGCACACGCAGCAGGTAGCGGGGGTAAAACCAGCCTGGTAAACGCCTGCCTGCGGCGGGGCCCCAGGAGTTAAGGGAGGTGGGGTGGAGTGGGCTGGCTGGAGTGGGGGTGGAGGGAGACGGGAAGAGGGGTGCGGAGAGGGGGGGCCTCAGGACATACATTAGAGTAATTGCGGGTTTTGTGTCCGATGGGTATGTTTTCCATTTCAGAAATGACTGTTGGGGTAGCAGACCCCAAACATACCGCATCCCCGTCCCTGGGCCTTGTCGGAAGGTAGCTGTGGATTGGCCCAAGGGGGAAGTTCCCAAATAAATCTTCTGCATTTGGAGTCACTGTCCATCAGACGGGTCGCCGGGAAGCTAGAGATGCGAATCGCAGGGATACCAAAGCTCCTGGCTTGTCTTCTCCCAGGAGAGCCCCTGTTTGGTTGGGTAATTGTTTTGTGAACGGTGCAACCGGCCACTCGGAGAAACCCGGCTTGCATGCTAACGCTTCAAATAAGTTCGAGTAGCCTGAACATGAAAGGTGTAAAATTCGAGGGAATGACAGGAAATTCTTCGTCGTCCCAAAGTCTGCGCCTTCATGACCAGCCCAGCCCAGCCCAGCCCAGCCCAGCCCACGCCAGGCAGGACAGGGAAAGGCGCTGCTGTCTTCAGGGACCTGGGGTCTCCCTTGCAGCGGCAGCCGCTCTGGCTCTCCTTGCACTGTGGCCCGGGCCCATCAGGGAACCAGCGGTGTTTTGGTTGAGAGTGTGTTCAAGTCGTTATGGCAACAGTGTGGGGCTGTGGAGGTCAGACCTGGGGCTCTGAGGGCCCCTCACCAGCTCTTTCCTCCCACATCGTCGGAACAAGACTGAACAGGGTCTCAGGGCTGGCACCCGAGTTTCCTCTCTCTGTTATGATCCTGATGTTGACGTCACTCATAGGCACCCTGGCCCTTTAGACAGGAGAGGTGAAAGGTCCCAGAAGAGGGCTGGGCAGTGGGTCTGATTGGGCCACTGGATAGGTCAGTGGTCAGCAAACTGTGGCTCTGTTGACTAATGAGTTTGCCAACCACTGACCTAGACTCTCAATTCCAATAATTACAGGCTGTTGTTGTTCCTTGTGATTAAGTCCCTATAGGCGCACACCACGAAGCTGTGTGAGGCTGTAAGGACACCTACGCTTGCGTTCGGCCTCCTGGACCCGCACAGACTACATTTAGTGCCACAGCCTCCCTCTGGCTCGGACACACAGGATACAGGGAATGTGTTACAGGGATGAACGGAAGACTATCCCTGAGTCAAGAGCATTGGTACACCAGGAAGTTTCCTCGGGGTGAGTCCCGCCTTCTCAGGCTGGAAACGCTTTGTGGGTGGGTTTGAACTCACTCACTAAAGCGACTGTAAAAAGACGAGAGAGGGCTGGGTGCGAGAGGCGAAGGGATTAAGAAGCACAGATTGGTAGTTACAGGATAGTCACAGATGTAAATTACAGCATAGGGAATATGGTCAATAATATTGTAATAACTACGTGTGGGGTCAGGTGGGTGCTTGAGCGATCAGGGGGACGGACCACTTTGTAAAACAGAAGATTGTCTAACCACTGCGCTGCACACCTGAAACTAATACAAAACAATATTGAATGAAAACTGTAATTGAAAAAATAAATGTTTTTAAACTGTAAAAAAAAGGGTGACATAATAAGATATTCTTCTTGCAAATGGTAAGGCGTCCATTGCAAATAAGGCATCCTTGCTCCCTTCAGCCCCACCTCCATCTATGCGCAGCTATGAGTCGACCCAAATAAGATTGACTCAAAGCTGTTTTTGATTTGCCAAAAAGGATGCACAGAATTTAAGTTTTCAATAGTATATTATTGAATTTATGCCTGCTTATTGTAGATAAATCGAACAGTATAGAAAATTGTAGAAAGCAATCCCCACTCTGTGTTAGCATTCACAGAGTAACCACTGTCATGAAGTATGTTGTGCATCATCCCAGAGATGACTTTTCTATACCAACATGCTCGCATTTGTGATCACACTCCACACCCTTCACCAACTTACACTATACACAAGAATAAACTCAAAACGGAGGATAAAGGATTTAAACGCAAGTTGTGAAACCATGAAAGTCCTAGAAGAAACCACAAGCAGCAAAATCTCAGACATCTCTCGGAGCATTAAGTTTGCTGATACATCTCCTAGGGCCAGGGAAACAGAGGAGGAAATAAACAAATGGGACCACATCACAATAAAAAGCTTCTGCACAGCAAAAACAAAACAAAACAAACAAACAAACAAAAACACCATCAACAAATGCAAAGAGAGCCCTGGGAGAACATATTTGCCAATGATACAGCTGATACAGGGTTAATAGCCACACCCTTTTCTGCAATAATCCAGACCCGGGGGCACCTTTCCCTGTCAGACATGGCGATTCATCTCATTGGTTTTAACATCTACAGAATGCTTTGGCCTGTGGGTGCATTTTAATTCATTTAACCATTCTTCTACTGAAGGACACGTAGGTTTCTTCCAATTCTTAATCTATTGAAAATGACGTGGCAGTGAAAATCATTTTATCTTTGTGCTTTTGCGTGAGTGTAATTATAGGGTAAATTCCTAAAAACAGAGCTACCACACGGTGTAATCCTTGCCAATCTGACAGCTGATTGTTTTTCACATTCAGTCTTATTTAACTAAATAGGAAGTTGAGAATTGTTTCATGTTTCAATGACATTTGCAATTCTTTCTGTCTGTGGCTGGCTTGTTTGTCCATTTCTCAGTTAGGTTGATGGGCTTTTCTTATTTTCTTATTGACTCTCATCTTGTATGACTTTATTCTTGACCTCTTCTTGGTTCAAGGACAGAACACTGCCCACAAGCCCATATTCGGCATGCTAAAGTGCAAAAAACTCAGAAAGCTCACACTTTTTTTCTTCTTAATTCGCTTGATGGCAAAACTAACCTTAACCATCATAAAGCTATTTAAAAATGAGAATAGTGTAAATTTCAAAAACATATATGGCCCTAAGGATTTTGGAGAGAGGACTGTGGCTCTGGTGAGAGGCATTTGTTTGACACAGAAGTAAAAGCTTGTCAATAGACAGAATGGAGTATGATGAGGGTTAATGGAAAGGGGAGCAGAGAGGAGGGAAAGGATAAAAACTGTGAGAAAATGGAGCTGAGAGGAGAAAATGCTCTCACAGACATCTTTTTCCATTTAAAGCTGCAAGTAAGCATCTCCATCAGACTTCACACTCAGTGCAATCCGGTCTGAGATTTTATGAAGGGGAGAGCAGTCACAAAGGCACTTAGATTCCTTGCAAAACAAACCCAAAAGGCCTTGAGGTGCTGGTCATCGATACGCGAGAAAAGGCCATGGTTAATATTATAGCGTCTCATAAAGTAATGCGCTTCTGCATTTCTCTGAGGATCTTGCAGTACCGCTTGGGACTCTGGGGTGACGTTTCATTTCTGTCAAGGGTAGGTCCTGGAGGCAGATTCTCCCAGAACAGTGGTCAGCAAACTCATTAGTCAACAGAGCCAAGTATCAACAGTACAACGATTGAAATTTCTTTTGAGAGCCAAATTTTTTAAACTTAAACTTACACACCTGTGTAGGGAAAGCATTAAAACATAGAAAAGGTAAACCAACATCAGAACTCCTGCCCTAGCTGGTTTGGCTCAGTGGATAGAGCATCAGCCTGTGGACTGAAGGGTCCTGGGTTCGATTCTGGTCAAGGGCACATGCTGGGGTTGCAGGCTCCATCCCCAGTAGGGGGCATGCAGGAGGCAGCTGATCAATGATTCTCTCTCATCATTGATGTTCCCATCTCTCCTGCTCTCTTCCTCTCTGAAATCAATAAAACAAAACAAAAAACAACAACAACTCTGGAGAGAGTGAGAAGGATGGCAAGTGAGGGCTGCACCAGAAGCGCCAACGATACCCAAAACACTTCATTACCCTAAAAAGGAAAAAATATATTAAATATGGGTGGGCACAGGCATGCGTGCTTCTCTGGGTATCTGAAATATCTCTCCTTTTTTCATCGTAACTTCCATTTGTCACGGGTGAATCCTTTAACCTCTTGATAGGATGGATAAACCCAACAACTGAACTCTCAGTTCCTTCGTTCTGGTCCTTCTTCTCCGGGGCTTTTACCTGAAGCTCTGGGACGGAACCCCAGGTCGTAAAGCGGACGTGCTGGACCCAGAGCACGTGAGGCCAGGCTGCGGGACAAGTCGCTGCTCAGACGCTTCCAGAAAGCTCTTTCCGTCCCCTTCTCCTTTAAATGCTACGTAGGAAGAAGAAACAAAAGGAGATGGGACCCCCCATGGCGTTAAGTCAAACCCTTAATTTTATTTGAAATCGTTTTGTGTTATTTTTTTTTGTTGTTTAATTACTGCCAGTTTTTCTTTTCTTCAAAGCTTCCAGCTTGCTGTGTAATTTCTGTATCTACGCAGATTAGCCTGAGAGGCCAGGAAGGCTCAGCCACGTAATTAAGGAGAGAACAGCACCTTCCACTTGACACCCATCTTCCCAAGCCGAAGAAATGGCGCGTTCTGTTTTCAGATCACACGTCGTCACTTCCAGGTTTTCACTGTCGACCAGTATTTTCTGCTCAGACCTGCTGCAGGGAGTTCGCAGCCTCGTGCACTTGGACTTGAGTTGGCAGGGCATGTCCAGAACTCACTGGCGTGTCGCTCTGTATCTAATTCTAGGAAGAAACAGTGGGGACCGAGTAAAAAACTCCCCCCTCATGCAGGGCCTTCCCTCGAGAGCTTTTGTAGGACCTCGAATGAGCTTTTTATACATTTGGGAGGACTCCATGTTGCCTCCCTGGCCGTTGAGTCTAAATTGCTTCACCAGAGGTCTATGCAGCGGCAGTGGGCTGTCAGTCAATGTCCAGAGAAACTGGTGGCAGACATAAACTCGGGAATCTGAAGAAGGAACTGTTTTCAAAGACGTCGTCAGGGTAAAGGAGACCACGGGACAAGTTACCCCCCCACTGGCTCCTTGGCCCCCACAGGCAGGAGGGAGGAGCGGTTACGTACAGCCAGAGAGAGGTACGGGGCAAAGGTGGTCTGGGTGTCAATGTGTAATATACGGCAAAAAGCCCTGGGAACCCCATCATGGCATTTACTCAGAAAGAAAACAAGAATTGTGGAATGGGCTCTTTTCAGAAGGAATTTGCTTTTGGAAAAGGTGAGGCAAATGACTCAGGATAAAATATTTTGGTTTAAAAAAAACCAATTGTACCTATACAAGGAAGAAAACAATGTTTTTAATTACAGCTTAGTGTTGGCTCTGAAGGCAATTTAAAAAGATGTCCCTTGTTTCGTCAGTATAATATTCCCTAAACAGGACGGCCAAATGTGGCAGAGGATAGGTAGGCTCAGCCGGAGGTGAGGGAGATAAGCAAATGGTTTCATTTCAAGGGCAATGGAGCACACGGTTCTGTGAAGGTCAACACATCTGCAAGCCCAGGATGAGGGTGAGGCACGAAAGGTGTTAGGGACCCTGAGTATCCCCTTACATTTTGTGCTCTGCTCACTCCTCCCTAGTGCTGGCCCTGGTGGTCTAATTCCGAATCATAAGGAGGCTGATTAAGCAGCAGGTAGCACGCAGTCCCAGGAAGAAGAGAATGGGGCCAAGCAGATCCACTCACAGGTGGCACGTGAGGAGGACAGAATATTGAAATCATCTGAAAAAGTTTTTTTTTAATTATTATTATTATTATTATTATTTTTAGAGAGCGGGAGAGAGGAACATTGATTTTGTTGTTTCACTTATTTATGTATTCATTGGTTGATTCTTGTATGAGCCCTGACTAGGGACTGAACCCAACACCTTGGCGTATGGGGGCGATGCTCTAACCAACTGAGCCACCTGGCCAGGGCCTCGTCTTGAAAACTTTTGAAGAAACCTGATGTCCCCTTCATAGGCTCTGATTTCACTGGGCTAGAGTGAGACTCAAACACCAGGTATTTTTCAGCTTTCCCGGATGATTTTAATGTCCGGAGAGAATTGGGAAAGGCGCACCTCAAGAAGATGACAAGTGCAGGCAGGGAAGCAGAGGTCAACATCAGATCCAGAAAAATGGCGGGAACCATCCAATCCTCAGTTACTGGAAGTTATTGTAATTTATAAGTAACTTTATAACAGCAACCTGATAAGGCAATACCTACTCTGTCTACCAACATAACTATCCAGCGTGAGGGGGCTAGGCCCACTTCACTGAAAAGTTTTGGCCATGAAATACAGGCCCCTAGGGTTATATAAGCTCAATTTCACAAAACCGGGGAACAAGACTCATGAATGAGAACTCCATCAGCAATGGCTCATGTAGGGCAGAGGGGGCATTATGATCTATAATAATCTATAATAATAAAAGCATAATATGCTAATTAGACCAGACAGCCAAACTACCTTCTGGACGTCATTCCAGATGTCCTTCTGGATGAAGCTGCAGCGGCAGGGGCTGAGGCAGGGGTGGTTAGGGGCAATCAGGCAGGCAGGCAAACAGTTAGGGGCAATTAGGCAGGCAGGCAAGCGGTTAGGAGCCAGTGGTCCTGGATTGTGAGAGGGATATCCGACTTCCGGTTTAGGCCTGATCCCAGCAGTTGGACATCCCCCAAGGGGTCCCAGATTGCAAGAGGGTGCAGGCTGGGCTGAGGGGCCCCGCCCCTGTGCACGAATTTCGTGCACCAGGCCTCTAGTGTATGAATAAAAGGAGATTGAAAAATGTTTATTATACTCATGGTGACAGCATCCAAAAGATAATCCAGTTTCCATGAATCTAGCTCTTGGCTGTAAATTACAGAATGAGAGAGACAGCACTCATTTGAAGTAAGGACAGTCCCAAAGCAGAGAATTCCCACCAAAAATAAAAGGAGAAACCCACCCACTCTCCTTTACTTTCCATCTTCATGGAAAGTTTTATGCTTTTTTTTTTTTTTGGCCCCTTTCTTCTCTCTGTGCCTCCTGACACCCTGTAATTAGCGCTCCGGGCTCTGCCTCTGGCTCCAGGGCTGTAGGTGGCTGGCGTGACATCCCTGCCTGCCCCTGCAGTGCTGTAAGGCACCCCGTGGCGCACAAACAAAAAGCCCAGAAGGCCTGACCCGACTATTTTCCTATGAATAGACCGAGCTTTCTTTATGGCGATGAAAGGTGCTTATGTGTGTCTATTCGCATAGGGATGAGCTATATACATGTAGGCATAAACATAGGGACTTAATGCATGTGTTTTGCATGTGAATTTCTTAGTCTATTTAAAGAGGTTCAGGCTCGGACATATTTTTGCCGCGTCCTCAAATAGGACTGGAAACTCCTGAAGGACCAAACTTTTGTCCTCCAGGCTGGAAAGGCTGAGACCCCCTTTCTAAGAGGGTCTTTGTTTTCTAATTCCCCGGTTTTCCCATCTGAAAGCTTTCAGGTCTGTTCTCCTGTTGCTGGCAATTACTTTCATGTTTTACCCCTGGAGGGACTATTTTCAATACTGAAACATCAATATTTCCAATACATATTGACTGGTCAGGGAAAAAAGATGCCCCTTTACTTGGAAAAGCTTAACAGAAAACTACAACCGAGCCCAATAACAACCTAATAGGAGCAAACCAGGAATGCCTGTCCAGAGGGTAGAAAAGGACAGTCCTTCATTAGGGCAGCGCTGCTCCCTGCCATTCACTGCGTTTTCCAAGCCGGGAGGGCTGGTGAGAACTCGAGGGCCGGCTGAGGTTTTCCGTGCAGTAACCTGTGTTCCTTCATTTCATCACTCATGCACTGCCAACCACGTGCCCATCCATCACGGGGCTTTGGTATGAGGCTGGTGGAGGTTCCGGCCAGTATAAGACTCCGGGAGTTCTTCCAGTCTTAAAAAAGCCTTTGAATAGAGTGCTTTTACATACAAGGAAGGAATCTCATCAGTCACAGTGTCTCCAGTGCTCATCTGCTGAGGCCTGGTGAGCTGACGAGCCCTGGGGGAGGGCGAACGTGGCCACTTCAGCAGGGCTGGAGGTCAAGACCATAGCAGAGGCACTAGGGGCAGAGAACCACTCATTTGTGTGATATGCGCTGTTTCCATCGGGTAGAATTTTTCAAAATCCCTTCACAGCACTAATCACTTGATCTCTGCAACTACCCTGTAGATGCGGCAGAGTGTCCCATCCCCCTTCTACGAATGGGAGGTGACGATGCCAAAGATGCAGCGACTGCCTTTCCATCTGCCACACGCCTATGTGTGCCCCGCAGGCGTGTAAAGAGCCGAGTCTCACTCCATGGCACCGGGATACTCTGAAAGCCATTGGCCTCAGGCGGACAGTCCCAGGAACGGATCCAACCCGGTGTGTACAAGTCATTTTCTGTTGGACATCATCATCATTAGCTCTCAGCAATTAAATGCTTCTCGTCCCTTTCGCCCGGAAAAGCCGATGGAGAAGCTGTTCAGGTAGTTCTGATCCAAAGTTCCCAGACCCAGGCGGCCCGGTTTCTCCAGCGACGGTTCAGTAACGCGTAGGAGCCGGGGACTGTGAAGGCGCGAGAGTGGTTACCCGCCACCGGGGGGGTCCTGCTCAGGCTGTCAGCCTGCGGCCGTGGCTTTCACACAACGACTGTGGCCACTTAGTGACAGTGTCAGGACAGTTAAGCTGGGACTATTCCCAGCTCCTCATTTACCTCTCACTGAAAATGGAGTTTGAAAGAAAGCTAGCTTGGCTGCGGCCTCTGAGTGTTTTTGAAGGACAGGCTGGGGCAGACAGGGCGAAGGAAGCCATCTGACCGAGAACGTGGGTTAGCTGGAGATGCGGGGGAGCCATTTTTAGGGGGCAGAGTATTTTAAGGGGGAAGTGGACAATTTGTCCTGATCCAGAGGGTGCTCCTCGTTTACGGATGTTCAGGCAGACCCCGTGATCTCGGCCCTTTTCAAGCATCTTTTCTTTACACTCCTTTGATAGTACGTCTCAAACCTGGTGCCATCAATGTAGAAATTTAGGATTCTATTTTCTAATGTCAGGGAATTCTTGCTGCTCCATGTGACTGCCTGGGACACTTTAAAGTGGGTCAGCTTTGTTAATTTTTTTGTTTGTTTTGTTAATCCTCACCAGAAGATATTTTTTTCCATTGCTTTTTCAGAGAGTGGAAGGGAGAGAGGGTGGGGGAGAGAAAATGGGGGGAAGAGAGAAAAAGAGAGAGAGAGAGGAAGAGAGAGAGAGAGAGAGAGAGAGAGAGAGAGAGAAACATCGATGTGAGAGACACATCGATTGGTTGCCTCCCACATGCTGGGGGTGGGTAGGTGCCTCTGGCTGGGAATCCAACTCTCGATCCATCTGTGTGCAGGCCAATGCTCCAACCACTGAGCAACACTGGCGAGGGCTAACTTTTAATTCTGTAGGTTGTTTATTTTAAAAATTATTTCTGATTCAAAGAATTTTATAAGAACCACAATCAAAAGAGAAAGAGAGAGAGAGAGAAAAGCTCTGGCCTGTGTGGCTCAGTTAGTTGAGTGTTGTTCTGTGCACAGAGGAGTTGCCAGTTGGATTCCCAGTCAGGTCCCCAGTTGGGAGAGGCAGCCAATCAATGTTTCTCTCTCATATCCTCTCACATCAATGTTTTTCTCTCTCTCTCTCCCCCTCACCAGTCCTCTCTCTCTCAAATCAATAAAACATATTTTTTAAAAAAGAAAGTGGGGGGAGAATCTCACTCACTATGCTACCACCCTAGCTTTCACTTTTCCTCCATTACAGTCTTAATTCCAGGGAATTATTTTTAAAAAGGTTCCATTAAAGATGCTGAGTATTTCATGGGCCCAGGCCGTGGCACTACAATCGTGAAGTGCTGGCTTTTGAGGGTCGCTACTGCTGTAACCGTGAGCGAATACCACAAGGACCCCGGGAATCCCCAGCTGACAAATGTTTGGCCCCTTCTCCACCCCACAGCACTGCGAGGTCTCCCACCTCCCACGGCTCTGATCCACATTGGAAATTCCTGACATTGGAAATTAGCTCAGCGCCTTATAATTTAAGCGAGACTTTAATTTAAAGGAATGGTTTAGTTACCATCTGGAAAAGGCCTGGCAGAGGGCTAGAAAAACTGTCTAAAATGTCTAGTCTGTTTTACTCCATACTTTCCTAATATTTTGCTTTATGTATCTCTTTCTGGTTAGCAGTTTTTATTGGGTCTTCATCTTTCTCTTTGCCCACGTTCACCTGCTCAGCTTGCATTTCTATACTTCTTCCTTCTCTCTCCAGTTCCTCCCTGTCGCTCTGGGTCTATCTCTCCCTTTCCCTTTGGATGAGCTAGTGGTGTGATGTGCAGGACAGCGCCATAGCTCATTAAGGAAGGTCCCTGTAGGAGGTGTGGCTTACCTGTCTGATCCATCTTTTAATAGGCAGGTAATGGAGGTACAACAGTGATGACTTAAAATTAGAAATAAAATCACAATCAATTGCAATTTTTAAAAAGCCAACAGGCATCAAAGGCAAAGGCGATGAAAGCAAAATAAACAAGTGGGACTAGATCAAAGCAAAAAGCTTCTGCACCAATCAAATGAAAAGGCCACCTACAGAGCGGGAGAAAACATTTGAAGATCACATATCTGTTAAGGGGTGAATATCTAAAATAAATTAAGAACTCATGCAACTCAACAGCAGCAACAACAAAACAACAACAACAAAAATAAGCACCAAACAAGAGAATGAAATCATGGGCAGAGGATCTGAATCAATATTTTTCCAAAGAAGACGAACAGATGGCCAACAGGTACATGAAAGTTGCTCAACATCACTCATCATCAGGGGCATGGAAATCAAAATCACAATGAGATATCACCTCACACCTGTTAGAATGCCCATCATTAAAAAGACAAGCAACAACAGGGAGACTGTAGAGAGGGGGGACCTGACGTTGAAGTCCTCATTCCCAGGAACCCCAAATGTGACCGTACTTGGAAATAGGGCCACTGCAACCAAGATGAGGTCATACTGGAGCAGGCGGGGTTCCTAATCCTGGAGGTTGAAGACAGGCGAGCACAGGGGGACGGCGGGTGAGCACACAGTGGGAACGTCCTTTGAGGGTTGGAGTTATGCTGCCACAAACGAGGAACTTCCAGAAACACAGAGAGACCTGAACCCATTGCCCTCAGAGGGAGCTTGGGCCTGCCCACACCTTGATTTTGGAGTTCGGGCTCCAGATTTGTAAGACAATAAGTGTTTGTTGAAGCCGCTATGTGGTTCTGTTACCGCAGCCCTAGGAAATGAACAGGGGCATGCAGTTCAATGGCTGCTACCAGTGATTTCTCAGTAAGGGTCAGGATTGTTATGGTTTGAAACGGAGAAAAAGTGGGTCTGGGCCCGCCGCCCTAAGCAGAGTTAAACCCCCGAGGTAGGACAAGGCGGGACATTCGCCCAGCGGACTGAGGCCGGGGTGTGCCAGGCCTCTGGCTGGAGGCTGAGGAGCAGCGGACAGATGGTCACCACTGCTGGTCACTCCTGCTCTGGACGAGGACCAAATGCGAGGCGCAGAGGCAATGGCGTGCTCAAGCTGAGGTGGCTCGCCTCCCCTCCACCCCTTAGCACCTGCTCGGTACCAAGTGGAGTGACCGAGCCGGCTGGGCTGACTTCCGCTGCTGCCCTGGGGCCTGAGTGGGTCCATGGCAAGTGGGGGGAGTGAACGGGGCTCCAGTCCTACCAATGGCATCACCATGCCCCTCGGGCCAGCTGTTCGCTGGCGTCAGCAGTGGCAGGGAGGCATTCTGCCCCAGCGGGAAGCCAGCTCTCCACCAGCTGCAAGTTTACATCCAAGCTCGCTGCCCCCACCCCACGGGTTCTGGAGCCTCCCCTCTCCCCCAGGCTGTCAGGGTGTAAGGGCACTAGTCTTAGGGCAGCAAAAATCCTCTGTGTGAGCTCGTGCAACGATCAACTTTGCCGCACATGGGGGCTTTGGTGTTTCCTCCTTAAAGGAAGATGGGTTTAACAATGCCTCCGTGGCTTTTCTCGGGAGGCTGTGAGGTGAGGCAGGCTGTGGGTGACGTGGCCTGTAAGCAGCAAGAAGCCCCGCACGTAAGCGCTGTGGAGGGAAACTGTGGCGTGGGAACATCTGCCTGTAGGTCAGGGCTCCCTGACCTTGGTCTGACAGTTTCGCCCGCGTTGTTCAGCGACGCAGGCGAAGCTCAGCAGGAAAAGCAGCAGGCTGAATGAGGGCAGCGTGAAGCGAGATGCCATTCAATGGGCAGGGATTTATTTTACGTTATGTTTTGAAATATATATTTTATTGATTTCAGAGAGGAAGGGATAGAGGGAGAGATAGAAGCATCAATGATCAGAGAGAATCACTGGTCGGCTGCCTCCTGCACGCCTTCCACTGGAGGTAGAGCCCACAACCCGGGCATGTGCCCTGACCGGGAATCCAACCAGTGACCTCCTGGCTCATAGTTTGACACTCAACCACTGAGCCACGCTGGCCGGGCTGGACAGGGATTTATTACACCTCATTGCCTCTCATTCACTCAAAAATCAAGTGAGAGAGAAATAGTTAGCCACGGTTAAACCAGAGGTTCCCAAACGTCCTCAGTTCACGCTGCTCTTGGCCTGTCAGCGTCCCTAGGAAAAGAAACACCTACCGGCGCCATTGATGGTGGAGTCAGGGCCAAACGGTGTAACACACACTGCCCTCCTGACGGCGAGCACCTGCGGGGCCTGCGCAGCTTCTGGGAGTGGGAACTGGACAGGACTGCACGCTCATTTCTCCGTCCACACTGCCTGCCTTCCCCACAGCACTAGGGTTTCATCACGGCAGAAATCCTAGCTGGCCATTGAAAGGATGAAGCGATGTACTGCTGACACTGAACTGTGTGGAGCTGGTGGGTCACACACAGCGTTGGACAGATGTTACCGCATTTCCCTTGAAATTTCAAAATAACCCAGAGAGCCTGTGATTCACTGGGTGCCCCAGGGTGCCTCTGTGCGCAGTTTGGGAACTGAGGTAATAAACTAATGTTCAAAAGGGTGAAGTAACTTCACAGCAGAGTTTTTCAGCTTCTAGCATGCACTGGAATTACCTGGGGATCCTGCTATAAAGTGGCTTCTGGTTCAGTAGGTCTGGGATGGGGCCCGAGACGCTGCTTTGCTGGTGAGCTGCTGGGTGTGCAGGGAGCTGCTGGGTGTGCAGAGAGCAGCTGGGTGTGGAGGGAGGGAGCTGCTGGGTGTGGAGGGAGCAGCTGGTGTGCAGGGAGCTGCTGGGTGTGCAGGGAGCAGCTGGGTGTGGAGAGAGGGAGCTGCTGGGTGTGGAGAGAGGGAGCTGCTGGGTGTGGAGGGAGCTGCTGGGTGTGCAGGGAGCTGCTGGGTGTGGAAGGAGGGAGCTGCTGGTGTGGAGGGAGCTGCTGGGTGTGGAGGGAGTGGTTGGCTGTGGAGGGAGGGAGCTGCTGGGTGTGCAGGGAGCAGCTGGTGTGCAGGGAGCTGCTGGGTGTGGAGGGAGCAGCTGGTGTGCAGGGAGCTGCTGGGTGTGCAGGGAGAAGCTGGTGTGCAGGGAGCAGCTGGGTGTGGAGGGAGCAGCTGGTGTGCAGGGAGTTGCTGGGTGTGCAGGGAGCAGCTGGTGTGCAGGGAGCTGCTGGGTGTGCAGGGAGCAGCTGGGTGTGGAGGGAGCAGCTGGTGTGCAGGGAGCAGCTGGGTGTGGAGGGAGCAGCTGGTGTGCAGGGAGCTGCTGGGTGTGCAGGGAGCTGCTGGGTGTGCAGGGAGCGGCTGGGTGTGCAGGGAGCTGCTGGGTGTGGAGGGAGGGAGCTGCTGGGTGTGCAGGGAGCTGCTGGGTGTGGAGGGAGGGAGCTGCTGGGTGTGGAGGGAGGGAGCTGCTGGGTGTGGAGGGAGGGAGCTGCTGGGTGTGGAGGGAGCTGCTGGGTGTGGAGGGAGGGAGCTGCTGGGTGTGGAGGGAGCTGCTGGGTGTGGAAGGAGGGAGCTGCTGGGTGTGGAGGGAGCTGCTGGGTGTGCAGGGAGCTGCTGGGTGTGCAGGGAGCTGCTGGGTGTGGAGGGAGCTGCTGGGTGTGGAGGGAGCGGCTGGGTTGGGGCCACACTGCACATAGTGAGGGTTTAGGCGGAGCATCAGGAGGGGCAGCGAGCCCACCGAGTGGTAAGTCTCCCAGCCATGCCTTTCTCACCACCATCCTGGTCCCAGAGCTCAAAACTGGAGGACGTGTAAGACATTGTACTAGTGCAGGGGTCCTCAAACTTTTTAAACAGGGGCCCAGTTCACTACCCCTCAGACCATTGGAGGGCCGGGCTATAGTTTAAAAAAAAACTATGAACAAATTCCTATGCACACTGCACATATCTTATTTTGAAGTAAAAAAACAAAACGGCAAAAACACCCGCATGTGGCCTGCAGGCCGTAGTTTGAGGACGCCTGCAAGTGCTTCCAGCTCGGCCTGCAAGGAAGCTCAGAAGCCCTATGTCGTATCTACACAATTACAACAACAAAAAGCTGAAAAACTGAAAATCAACACCTCTTCTTAGATCCATCAGAGAACTGAGGTCACCACACAAGCCACTGCTCCCCCAAACTGGAGAGACATCAGGCAGATATACAGCTACAACCTACAACAGGTGGATATAGAGCCACAACCTACAACAGGCGGATATGGCGGACATAGAGTCATAACTTACCGGAGCAGAAACCTCCCCGTGGAGTCAGTGCCGGCGGGAAAAGCTAGTGTAGCTGCTGAGTTGCTGGCGGCCCAGTGCGGACACGTCTGAGGGTTCAAGCTGCAGGGACGCCCCCACACTCCAGGTGTGGCCGGCCAGGTCCTCTCAGAGAAGCCAGGAGGAGACCCCTCCTGCTCTGGGCAGGGAGGGGAAACAGCCTGATGCATCCAGAGCATTCGGGTCTTAACCTGCGGGGGACGGAGGAGGAGGGAGGTGCCCAGCGCAGCCCCTTCCCGCCTCCCTGTCTCAGCCAAGGGGACAAACAAACCAAATGAAACCGAGAAGCCTTCGTGAAGGTCCAGCCCAGGCCACAGGCTCACTAATCCTGTGACTAAGGCCACTGCCCCTCCACCATCGCCTTCCTATCCCCAGGGCTCCTGTGTGACAGCGGGGACAACTGTGCGTCTCAGGACACCGGAGAAGTCTCGGGAAACCCAAAGACCACAGAAGGCACCAACAAGGACACAGAGGAAAGCGGAGCCTCTAGGACCTTGAGCCACAGCAGACAGGAAGCAGCCAGCCCTGGCCAATAACCGCCCACACCCACGGCCTACACCTCCCCCCTCACCCAGTGCGGCAGCGCCGGCATTCCGAAAGACAAAACCCACCACTCGGAGGGCCTCCAGCCCCGGCACGTGCTCCATTGTCCCACTGGATGTATGTCAAAAACACAAATTCAAAAAGACAACCATTAAGAATTTCAGGATGGAAGCTACCGAGCACTCGGGGCCTCCTCGGCACGTCTGAGCGCCGTCCTGCACGCCGGACCGCAGTCGCCGAGCTTTGCTGCAGATCCCGCCCAGGAACTGGGCTCTGAGAGGACGCAGTATTGAGCAGCCGGTCTTACTCCATCCATCACATCATCACAGAGGCCCTGGGACTCCCCCAGGCTCCGCGGCCGTGGAGCCCATGTGCTCCGTTCCTGGATGCCTGCCCTGACCTGGCGGGCAGCATAACGGCCCTGCCTGCGGGAGGCAGCCCCGTCCCTGCGTGTGCCCGCCACGCTCCGCCACACATGGCTGGGCCGTCAACTCAGTGTTGTCAACGGCTCTTAGGAGGAAAACGTGTGTGTAAACTCTGCACGGCACCTGCAGAAGCCATGCACTCAAGGGCCCCTCTCCTAAGATACTCACCTGAAGCAAATCAAAGCTATTCAGGAAGACGAACCACAAAACACAGGCGACGTTATCTCGTTGCAAAGTGGACTTTCCTTAACGCCACGGAGACGCTCACGCCAATGAGAACGTAAGACAATTAGTAGCAGCTCCACAGAGCCCTGGTCCCACTGGGCGGGGTCAGCCACCCGGACCCAGCACCCGCACCGTGCACGCAGCATGCTGGGAGCCACAGGGACCAGCTGGTGGGAATCAGCCAGGGGGATGCCTAACAGGGCAGCGCAGCTGTAACCATAGGGAGAGAACTCGCCGTCGACAACCACAGTCGTTCTGAGGACGCGTCCTGGAAAAGGGAAAGCCCTCATTCTGCCACGTTCCTTGGTGGGTTTGGACTTGCAGAGTGTGGCCTGGAGCTGACCTCTGGCGGTGGGACGGAGGGAGCTGAAATGAGGAGAACGCGGTGAGGAAGGATGCAGGAAAGGAGCTGAGTAGGAAGCCACATGATGGAAAAATGGCCAAGGGATTTAAAAAAACCCCAAACAGGAATGTCTCGAATTCCATGTTCGATTGCCTGTGTTGCTATAGTAACCGGGTAGAAGGAGATACTGATTACATCTTCTGTGGCCCTATTTGAAACACAATCACACTCTGAGGTGCTGGAGGTTAGGACGGCAACCTATGAATTTGGGCGGGGGGTGTGGACACAGTTCAACGCCCCCAAATGTGTACGGTAGCAACTGTGACAAAGCACTCTTCACGAGGACTGGTCTTTGCAAAGAAAAGCTCCCGAATCCCAGCGCTGGGGGGCAGGTGGCGTTGCCCCCGCGGTGGTGGCAGGCGTGCCCCTGGACTGTGCCCCAGGGGCTCGTGGCGGAGCCTCCTCCGAAGCCTCTCTCTGAGGGGGTGCCAGCCGGGACTCCTGCCAGATGGAAGGCTCAGTCACACACGGAACAGGCCACCTGTGAAGCCAGGAGGCGGTCACGGCAAGTCGGCTGCAAGGAAAGATGGGCCTCTTATTCAACACGGGGTGACTTTGCCTTGAGGATATAGAAGGAATCTCAGCGGAGAAGAAAGCAAGAACGACTGAGGGGCTGTTGCCACGTGGATTTTCTTTTTTTAGTAGCTTACAACTTGTTTTTGTAGACTGGTGTCCACTGCCTCAGGGTGCTGCCTTCAGCACAGAAATGTTGAAAACCCGCACTAACCAATGGGTTGATGAAAAGATTGAACGGTTGCTCTCTCCGCTGATTTGGGGCACCCTCAGGCTCTCAGGATGCTCTCGAGGTCTCCCTCTGGCTGCCTGCGAACCCAAGCACTTATCTGGGGCCCCAGGGAGGGTTTTGCAGCGTCACTTGGTTCAGCAGGGCCCAGCGCTCAGCAGCCTTCTGAGCGGGTGAGCCACTAGATGGCGCTCCATGCCCACACGATCCTGTGGAAGGTCAGCACCACCAGCCCGGGGCGTCCCCTCCAAAAACATGAGTTCCTCTAGGGCCGCTGGCTGGTCCCGGCATTTTGACACAGAAGCCCCAGCCCGGCCTGTGCACAGAACCACCTCGGGCCAGCAGGAGTGACGGATGGAGAGCTGGGGACTTTTCCTTCTGGATCTGCCCTCAGCACTCTTTCGCGGGAAAGGAGGGGGGCGGGAGGGAAGGAAGCTGTTTGCCTTCTGCCTGCCCAGCAGGTGTCGCGAGCGCCTCACGTTTTGGTGACTGCAGAGGCGGAGGCTCTCTAGGTCAACAGGTTACTCGTTAAGCAAACGCTGCCAGACTTACCTTCCAGCTAGACCTGGAATCATTCTACGTCCCTCCCACACACCCCCTCCCCCCGCCTCGCCACAGCGGCGGAGGTCACTGTGTGGGTCATCCCAGGAGCTTCCTCACTGGTGATTTCTTGCCTCCATCCTCGCCCCCAAGAGGAAAACTCAGCAGTGGTCTGGTTCAAACACGAATCAGACCCTATCACGCTCTGCTTGACACCTTCCAGGGGTCTCTCCTCTGAGTTAGAGACACGTCCTGGTTCTGTGTGGTCTGGCTTCCAGCCACGCCAGGCTCCTGTGGGCCTTGAACCCAGGGGCACCTTCGGGGTCTGCACTCGCTTGCCTCTGTGTGCGGGTGCTCATCCCTCCGGTGTTGGCATGGCTGGCTCCCTGCCTTCCTTCCCGTCTTCCCGGCAGGGCTACAGGCCTTCCCAGGACTGCCGTACCAAAGCACCACCAGCCGGGTGGCTAAAAAATACAATTTATTGCCTCCCAGCTCTGAAGGCTGAAGGCTGTCAGGAAGGGGTTGGCAGGGCTGGTTCCTCTGAGGGCTGGGAGGGAAGGATCTGCTCCAGGCCTCTGTCCTGGGCTTGCCCGCAGACGTCTGTCTCCACGTTCACGGGGCGTTCTCCCTGCACGCATCACCAAATTGACCCTTCTTCTCAGGACGACAGCCACACGAGAGCAGGGCCACATAGCCACTGCATCCTAACGTGGTCACGTCTGTAAAGACCGGTGTCCAAGTTGGGTCAGATTCTGAGATCCTGGGGGTTAGGACTTCACATGTGACTCTGGAGGGGACACAAGTTGACCCATAGCTAAGGCCTTCCCTGGCCGCCCTGCCTAACACGCCACCCACCTTCCCGGCACTCTCCAGCCCCCTTCCCTGCGTGAGCTTGGTGCTTTTCACAACCCTCTTATCATCTAGGGAACTACTGCGTATTCCACTCATCTGTCGTTTTTATTATCTCTCTCTCTCTAACTGTCCAGCTGGATCGAAGCGTCATGAGGGAAGGGATCCTTGTTATCTTCATGTCTGTCTTCCCATAACCTAGGATGGAACCTGGCACATAGTAGGTGCTCAAGAAATATGTATTAGACAGATCTGATGAAGTCTGTTGCACATTAATGTTAGCTTACACGAAAGAGAGGGAGAGAGAGAGACAGAGATAGGGTGGAGAGAGAGAGAGAGAGAGAGAGAGAGAGAGAGAGAGAGAGAGAGAGAGAGAGGTGGAGCAGAGAGAAAGTTAGCTATTGGTTGCTTTAAGGAAGAAAAGCACTAGGCCAGTTGCATCCACAGGCCCAGGGTGAGCTGTCCTTTCGGCCGCCCCTGCTTTCCTGCCTCACAAAGGGAACTGCATCTCAACTCAGGCTCAGAGGTCGGCCCTTTAGCTGGTACCGACTGACTCCACATGAAACCAGAGACAACTGCCCCCAACCGCAGAGGACACAGCTAGAGGCAGAGAGCGTGTGTCCATCTCCGTCTCCTCGGAAACGGTGATGCTTCCGTGTTGCCCCGGGGAAGCCCAGAGCTTGTGAGGTGGACGTGCTGCTTAGGAGTTCCCCATCCTGTGGTCCAAACCAGGGAACAGGAAGCAGGGGGCGGGGCCAGGAAAAGCCCTCCGGCAGGCAGCTTCACCCAGTCAGCTGCCCGGGGTCAGTCAGCCTTTCTTCTCCCCGTGTTATTAATACGTGAATGACAATGTCAATGATGCTAACAGTAGGGTTATGCCAACTCTGCAGGCTCTAGGCAGACATCATTGTTCAGATCAATCAGCAAACCTTTAGGGCGCCCTTGCTTTGTCCCAGCTTGGAGCAAGGCAAGTGGGGGTTCAAAAGGAAACCTCGGATTTGTATCTCACTGGAGCTCCCTGCATTGTCCATTGCCTGCTCACCGCTGCCCTGGGCACAGATGTTGCTAAATGCCTTGTTGGGCAATGGAGAGAACCAAGGACAAGAGAAGTTAAGTAACTTGCAGGCCGTGGAGTGCAAATGTGTGTATCTCGCATTAATCACCACCATCCTCACCATCTTCAATCGTTATTTGAATGCCTACTAGGTACCAGGCATGACACTAAGCACTTCACCTGCATTTTCTCATGCGATTTCTCATACAACCTTGCCAGGTAGGGGGCAGAGTAACCCCCATTTTATGGGGTGCAAGTTCAAGGTGGAGACCTTCGCCAGTGCTTTCAGCTTACACGTCGGAGCCGGACTTGAACTTGGCGGCATTCTGGCTGCAGAGGCCACACCGTTAGCCCTGCTCCTCACCCTCTGGGCGGCCCACGCTGGGTGGGGGGCAAGACAATGCAGGGTGGTTCCCCCAAGAGTAACGAGTGGGACCTGCTGCAGGAATTCCGATAGGGATAAGGGGGTTCAGGAGGGCTTGGTTGTGGATGAGCCTTGCCTGGGAGGCAGGAAAGGGGTCCTGGCATGTGGTATCCAGCAGAGTAGACTGGGTGCAGGCAGGGAGCCTGAGGGAGAAGGCACGAAGGGCCAGAGGGCTGGGCTGGGAACACAGCGACAGCAGACCAGAGCCCCCTCCTTTCCCTTGCGGGGGGGGGGGGGGCAGCAGCTTGGTACCTGGAGGCAGGCCCTCTGCGGATGGAGGCCTTTGTTTGGCTGTTTGTGGCAGGCCTGCGTCCAGGGCAGGACTGTGGAGTCAGCAGGGGCACCGGACAGGGAGCGGCGAGGCACTCCTTTCCGGCTTCCGCCCTCTGCCTCCCCGGCCAGCTCCGGCCCAGCCCAGGTCACTAGAATACAAAGGAGCACGAACAGTTCTTATTTCCCACAGCAGCCAAGCCACTTCCTTGAATAAAGCCCAAGTAATTAGCTCTAGCAATCACAGGCCTGCACGCTTTCTTTACAGCCCGGCCGAAGGATCCCAGAGGCCTCCTAGCACAGCCGCATCCTGTGACCGGATTGCTAGGTGGGCTTAGGTCTGTTTGCACATCTCTGGTGGGGAAGGGTTCATCTATCCTGAATGCAATTCCGGTGGCCTGGGCTCCTCCGGTGAGGGACCCCCAACCCCAGCTAGCTCTGTATCCCTGTCAGTCTGGCTTTAGGATTGAATACCTTGCAAGTAGCAACTAAGCCTCATAAACACTTACTTGTTTAGCAACTGTCTGGTGCGTGTCATTGTCAACAGGCATTTTCTTTAGTAAGAATCCATTCATCTCCCCATGAGGGATACGAGGTTAAAGGGGCTTCCACCTTATTAGTGTCCTGGGGCATCGGCCCCATCTCTTTGGCCCTGAACAGGTAAGTCGAGGCCGAAATGTGAAGCCCTTGTATGCCGTTGAGGTTTATTTAGCTCTATGGCCTGGGGGTGCTATTGAAGGATTTTCAGATGGAAAAAAACCACACATCAGATTTGTGTTTTAGAACAAAAACATGTTTCGGAGAGCAGTTTGGAGATGAGATGGGGGGCATTTAGACTCGAGGGAGGGCGATGGGGTAGCAGGTCACTGCCATGGCTGGAGGGAGGCGGCAGGGCTGCGCTCATGCGGGGGGGGGGGGGGGGGCAAAGAGGGAGCCGCTGGTGGAGAACTGGGTGCTGGGCTGGGAGCCAAGGTAGTTCCTGGTTTGGCCTTGGTGCTGGCGTCACTCACCACAGCAGACTCTCTGGAGAAAGGACCCACCAGCAGGAGCCGCCAAGAGGCCCTGTGGCCAGAACTTGGGAAAGCCCTCGCCCCTGCCTCCAGCCTCCGAGGGGCCAACTGCTGTCGGGACTTCAACCTCTCTCTCTTTTCTCTCTCTCTCTCTCTCTCTCTCTCTCTCTCTCTCTCTCTCTCGGCTAGGGTTCCAAGTGTCTACTGCAGGGACTTTTCTCAGAATGCCATCATTTTCACTCAAGTTCTAACGGGCAATTACAGCCTCTAACCACACAGACAACTTGGGAACCTCCCACCATCGGAGCAGGGAAGGGGCCTCAGGACAGAGGGTCAGTGCCCGCTCCCAGGCAGCATCCCAGCTCCCGGCTCCACGCTGGGACCTGGACCACCTGCGAGTCCTCCTGGGAGGAGAAAAGTCTAGTCAGCACCACCTGCCTCCCCGACCCCCACTTACCTGGAGAAAGTGGGGGTAGGGGATGTTAGACAGTGGGGGGCGGGGGGGTCTACAATTGGGCGGGCTTGGTCTTCTCTTCGTAGGTGGTCTGTGGAGAAGGTCTGCCCCTTGGTGTGGTTTTAGCGGAAAATAGAGGGCGGGGTGGTGTGGCCAGGCAGCGGGGAAGGGCTTGGGAGAGTGCAGGGCCATCCAAGGAGGAGGACCAGGAGTTCTGTCACCTCGTCACCTCGGGGCTGGGTGAAGCGTGGGCTCAGGAGGGGCTGCAGGTGCCGTGGGGAGGAGTGAAGTGGCCGCGAGGCAGACGTGCCCTGACAGCTGACCACAGGGGGCCCTGAGCCACCCCTGGAGGACCGCTGGCCGAGAAAGGGAAGGAGCCCTGCTGGACTGAGTAGGCCCAGCTCCTCCAGGGCAAAGACCAAGTCACCATAAGGGAAACAAAACCGAGAGCTGCGATGTGACGGGCTCTGAGTGAGGCTGGAGCAGGGTCCCAGCTCGTGTCCCCAGGAGCCCAGTGAACAGGAGCCAGGCCTTGCTCAGCAGGTGTGCGGGCAGGGTGGGGGTGGTAGGGGTGGTGGTGGGGGGAGGCTTCTCCGCCACGTCAGGGTGGGGCCAGGACCAGGACCACTTTACTGAGGATCAGTCTGTGTAAAGCTTAGGAACCTCTTGTGTGCGGCAGCGAGTGGAACCAGGCACAGCGGCTCACCGGGACCCAGAAGACCCGAAAGGAGAGCCTGCCGACACGGAGCTCTCAGTGCCTGGAACACGATTCTGTGTTCGTGCACCGGGGCCAGGACCAGATTTCGGGGTTTGCAGATCTGAACAAGAACTGGCTTCTGAGTTGGCAGGAGCCCTTGCCTTTCCAGTCTGGGAAACCCCAGTGAAGAAAATCCCCAGTACCCGGGCCATGGGAACGCCCCTTTCTTCCCTACTCCCTCCCGACGTGGAGTCTGGCTCCCGCCCTTCCTGGCCTGTGCGCTCACTCGGATTTTATGCGGGGGGGGGGGGGGGGGGGGGCCTGCCCCCGGGATGGGGATGGCGATGATGTGACCAGGACACCAGGAAGCTCAGGGGTCCCTCGCTCTGGCCCCTGTGTGCCCCACCCCTTCCCTTGTCTCACGAAGTGCCACTTCCTGGGGATGAAAGTCCCGAGAAACTCATCTGGGGTCTCCCTTTCCCTTTCCCACAGAGACAAGCCTTTGCACCATCTGGGAGGACAGGGGTCTCGTGCATTGGGACTCTGGCCCACCCGTGGGCTGAGGGAAAGGGCAGTTTATCAAGGACAGTGTCCTGGGAGACTGTACCTACCCGCCAGCTCAGGCTAAATTCTCCAGAGACACGCCCAAGCCCCACCGACCCCCAATCCCAGTAGCTTCTAATGATGACGTTTTATTTCTCACTCGTTACACGTCCTTCAAAGCTGGAGAGCAGGCGATGGCGCCGCCTCCCCTGCTCGCCTGGCTCACTGAGTCTCGGCAGGAGACGGGCAGGTGCAGGTTGCCGGGTGACGCTCCGGTTTACGGGCCACACGGCCACTCCCTCCCTTTGTTCACCGGACAGAGCGGGACCTTGGCCGCTGGGAGTTCAACCTGGGAAGACACACACCCTGTGCGGGGAGGCACCACCACGCGGGCCCAGCCGGACACCGGGGGGCAGGACGTGGCACCCTTCCAGAGCGGGGGAGGGAGGGTTGGAAGGACAGGCCACCGGGGTGCGTGGGCACCGAGACATCCCGTGTCCCCAGAGCGTCGTGAGCCCCCCGCTGCGGAAGCATCTGCCCACACTTGTGTGCCAAGGCTCTGCCTAGGCCCAGGCCATCCCAGCAGGGCTCAGCGCTTCCCCGGCCCCTGGCCCTGCTCCAGGGGGTGAGGTGACGAGGGCGTCGCTGAACTCTCCAAAGCCTAGAACCCGAGGAAGCTGATGCGATTTCCAGCCCAGGGCACGAGGGTCTGCAGGAACTCAGGGGCAGCGTGCGTGATGTGGGCGTCTGTGGGCTGCCCCAGACCGCTTCACCCCCTCCCAGCTCTCGCAGGGAGCAAGCCATTTCCGAGCTCCAACTACTGCATGTAATAAGCCGCCCCAACGCGGGCTGCGCACCCACACGCGTCACGGACACAGCAAGAAGCTCCCAGGCACGGATAGCGTTATTAGCATCATCTTATATTTGGAAAAGCAGTTTTTAAAAAAAACACTTGAAAATACAAGGTAAGGTAACAGTGACATATAAGTTTTCAACCTTATATTGCCCGGCCGTTTTTTTTTACATATAAATTATTGCTTACTAGCTTCGATAAATACACAGCACAGTCATATATGTACAGAAGCAGAAAGCATGAAATCCGAGAAGGGAAATACTGTTAATGGCAATTCTGGTAACTCAACCCATGTTTCATGTTTACCAGCTCCGGTGATGGTGGAAAACTACGGGGTGTGGTCCCTGAGAAGTTAGGTGGGCACCCTGGCCGCGGGTTTCTATCGGCTGAGCGCTCACGCCAGCGGACGCCACCGCAGTCCTAATGAATGGCACATCAGAAGGCCAGCGTCCTTGCTGCAGCTCACTGATTCCGTCCCAGTATTTAATAACAGCGCGACACGAATACAATAAATAGGCTATGCAAATAAATAGTACTCTGCTAAAAAACGTTTAGTATGTACAGCTTTGCTTTTTACAGTAGTACATTTTCATCTAGCTTTTTGGCAAATTTTAAAAACATTTCCCCCCTCCCAGTGTCCAGCACAGTGGCCCGCTCGTCACAAGCAGGCTGAAATTTTAAGGACATGTTTGAAGCGTCGAAAAGAAAACTCCGTGTCAGGCCATGGCAGGGCACCCGATGGTCCCCATTTTCACGGTTTCCCCTAGTTTCCGAGAAGCTCGGGTTACTTGTGCCATTTGGGAACACTGAGTCTGCGACTGTGTACGTGACGGCTGTCACAAGGCGGCCGGGCTGGGACGGGGGCCGCAGGGCAAGCCCAGCTCTGGGGGCCCAGGTCCCAGGCACCCTCTCCTTCCTGCAGCCATTTCTCCCACCAGGAGGCGGTAAGCCTCCCCGAGAGGCATCTGCCCCTGCCGACTGGGAGGGGTGGGCTTTTACTTTATCCTCACGCTGCCGAGCTCGGTGCACACCCCACCTGACTTGCCTGTGGACAGGGTTTCTGGGTAAATGAACTTCTTCTAAACATAATTGATGAAATAGAATAAAGCGAGTGCAGGCCATCCTATTTATCAGGGCAACCATTTGGCAATTGTGCAGATCATAACGAAGAGTGACTCTGAAACGCTGCAGTCTGTGGGGCATCTGTAAGTACGGAATGGAGAAAGAAGACATTTGGCAAGGTTGCGGTTTTGCCCACGGGCACCTGCCCGTGCTGATTTCTAAGCGGGGCTGGTTCGCCGGGATGCTGACAGAGAGAAGTACTCGGAAGGGCCGGTGATGGCGGCAGCTGGCAGATTTCCAGGGCGAATGGAGGTTCTATGCGATCATAAACATCTAAAAGAGCCGGGAAGCAGCACAGACATCTTCCAGTCCATCCGTCTGTCTAGCCAGCACAAGACCTATTCCAGAGGCTGCGGCAGGATTTGGAGGGAGCACAGACCATCCCCGCTCACAGGGAGCTGCTGAGCCCCACGTTGGCCGCTCACGGTTGGGGGCTCAGGTTTTCAGAAAGCACTCCATGTTGCACTAAACCCGGCTCCCACAGTTCCGCCTTGAATTCTTTAGTCCCAGGCTTACGTCTCCTCCGCGCTTCTGAAATCTCTCAGAGCGGCTGCCTGGGACATCGCTGGAGACAGCTGGTAACTTTCAGAAAGATTGGGAGATGTGGACATTCAGAAGATGGGGATGGAAAAGCAAATCTAAACAGAACAAAATCCTCCCTTCCCTCGGCTGCCCCGAGAGCCACCGACCACGGCTGCAGGAAACGTGACCGCACCACGCTCTCCCCCGCCTGTGTCTGCCACGGCATGCTCTGCCTACACTACCAAGATGGGTTTAAACGTGATGCACGTGTGGATTTGTCTGGCCGTGGACATATCTGAAATGAGGTCTAAGCAAAGGGGGCTTTGCTGAAAAAGTTCTCCACTAAAGAAACTGCAATAGTTTTCGTTGGAGCAAAGCAGATCCTATGTGAATAAAAACTTAAATGCAAAACAGGGAGACAGTATCAAAATGGCCTTAGATGGTTTGACTGGGCCAACGCTCCGCCCCTGCCCCCTGCAGCGTGTGATCGGCCCCCAGGGAAGCCTGCTGCCCTGGCTCCAGGCTCAGGTCCCCTCCAGTGGGTCTCCTTCCAGCCCTAGCAGCTGGGAGCATTTCTCTAGTGGGCCGGCCCTGGGTGGTGCTTTCGACAAAATCCTGCGAATTTTCAGGGCTGACGTTTACATGCTGGGGCAGACGCAATCTCTCTGCAAGTTCCAACAACATTCTTCTCCCCGTGGCTCCTTCCAGCGACTCAAGCTCTCTGGGGCTCCTGAGCCAGGACACAGCCCTGCTGTGAGGGGACAGGCTGCCCCGGATGGAGGTGCTGAGGTGGCAGGAAGCTACAAGACGCACAGGCGGCCGGGCTGAGAAGAGCACCGGCTCCCAGGGCTGGAACGTGCGTGGACCTGGCATAGGAAGCCGGGGCCTGGGATCTCAGCAACGTGGTAAGTATCTAGCTGGCCGGGTGCATGTCATTGCTGTATCCCACCGGCTTTTATGAAGGGCAAGGGGACGCTAACCCATTCTGGAGAAGAGCCAGGGTCTTATTTACTGGAGGAGCCCTAATCTATAAAAATGGAAATTAAAAAAAAAAAAGACTTAAAAGACTCGGAGGAAAACAAATAAACAAATTTGGCTGGAAGGTGAACTCTAGGCGAACTGTGAGGGTCCAACTTAAACCAGATGTTTGCTGTGAGGCGGGCAATCAGCACCATCTTCCTCCCTTGCTCTTCACTAGGGGCGGAGTGCGGAGTGCCTCGCACATCCCACCCCACTCACCTCCCTGGGCCGGCTGCCACCCCTGCACGCGGCGGGCAAGGAGCCCGCGGAGGCGAGCAGAGCACCAGGGCACCGTCAGGCTCCTCTGACTGTCACCCTGATGAACGGTCACGGAGCCTACGATGTGTCAGGCACTGCGCTCTTTCAAAAATCGTATTGTTCCCAATAGGAGGAGAGCCTGCTTGCACGCGTCAAGAAAATCCCCGGAAATTAAACCACGCGTCAATCTCCTAAGGATTCTTATTTTTCCTTATTGGCAAAGCCACGTAGCCTAACTTGTCCACAGCTGCAAATCAGTTGAGCAGAAACGGACTTCACCGGCGAGCTGACATCCGTAAGTGATTGTGGGTGCAAAGCAAGGCCTGCCCTGACGTTTCCCTTCCGGGGCTCAGGGCACGGGCTCCCCAGACACAAGGGGCCTCCGGTGAGGTCACAGTGTGTATCAGCAGAGACCACGCCTTCTCCCTGGAAATCCGGACGTGCCCTCACTCCTTCTGGGGTTCAAACAAGCCCCTTCGTGGACAGCCTACACACAGTGGCCTGCTCCCCCGCGAGGCAGCGCTGCTCCTGTGTCACGCACGCTCTCGCTGGAATATCTGGCCGCTGTAACAAGACAGGATCCCTGGTCGTGATGCTGGCACATCTCAAGTTGAAAACTGGAGGGGATCAACAATGTCCGTGTAAGGAACCGGACTTCCCCGTGCCAAGGTGCTCTGAGTCTTCTGCCTTCTCGTCCGAGAGCGAGAGCGGTGAGGCCCTTCCCCACCGCGGGTGGCTGGAGCGTGTCTTGTGAGTTACTGATAAAACTCAGCAGCTTCTTTCCTCCCAGGGAAGGGACGTGCTGGGCACTGACGTCCATGGCGGGAGAGCTGCAGGTGCTCAGGGGGCGCGGCTGGGCTCACGCCCGGGGCTCGATCCGGTGGGAGAGCTCGAACAGGGCCTGCTGGCTGTCGATGACGTACAGGTGGGTGACGTAGGACTTTAGCTCGTGGTGCTCTTTCGGAGACACATCCCCTCCTAATTTTTTGGAGGAAAAAAAAACCCCCCAGTTAGTCCCATGAGCATGGTGATGTTATGGCTAAATCCCAGTAGACCCCTCGGTAAGGCTTAGTGTAAACCTACCCGGCAGGCTCCGTGAGTCAGGCTCGCAGGGGAGCGCTCGATGCTAACCGGGCAGCTGCGTTCTCAGCTCGGACTAGGTTCCTCGGCCAGGTGTTTAGACCTGGCAAGGTGTTTGTCTTACCACCTGTCTACAGTGTTTATTACCTAACAGAACACAGCATCCAGCAGCTGGGAAGCAGCACACACACGAGTGAGTGCCGCGTGGGACTGGAACCCGGGCCCTGTGGCGCCCGGTCCATGGTCTGAGGTCCCGTGTCTCAAGACATGCCCATGTCAATGGCTCTCACGGGCTCTTAATCTCAGTCTGGAGCTGTCGGAGATCACTGCTAACCTGGTGAGTGCACAGACACAATTCTTTTTGGTGTCCTTATTTTTTGGGGGAAAAAAATGAAGGGACCCATTAAATGAACGGATATCACAGAACTAAAGGTAAGGCATGGCTAACAGGCACCGCAGGTTCCTAAAGGACGCGGCTGGGCTAACATCTACCCCGTGGAAGGCGAGGCAGGGGGTTTGCACTCCCCATCCAGGACCCGGGGTGGTTAAATACCGCGGGGCCGCCCGGCTTCGGTGCACTGTGAACACACACGTGCCCCGCTGGTGGCAGCTCTGATAAGGAGCCAGAGATAAGGGGGCCTGGACAATGGGGCAGGCTCACTTCCCATACTCAGACATGAACACATCCACCCGCACCCCAACCCCGGGGCCCCGGAGACCGAGCTGGGCCGCGGAGGACAATGTGACCGCGAGTGAGCGGCGTGAGGTCACTGGCGTCGGGATTTCTGGGGGGGGGGGGGGGGGAGCAGGGCCCAGGCTGCGCTCAGTCCGAACAGAGGGGCGGGGCCTGAGGAGGCGGACATTTCAAAGCAGCTGTTTTCTTCTCCCTCCTCTACGGCAATGTGTTTGATAATCTAAGGCCTGTATGTCCTGGGTGGCTTATCATCCTCAGGTTTAACAGAAATAAGACTTTCTGGTTTCAAAAGGTGAAAAGCACCAGGAGTTGATGTTTTCACCGTCCTACTTGTTTGAAAGTGAGCAAAGGCTGTGTCATTCCAGAGGCTGTTTCCGGAGACACCAGATAATGTGGCAGCTTCGTGAACACTGGTGTCGAACACACGATGCTACCAAGGTAATTTTGTTGTTAAATTTCTGGCCTTAAGAGAAGAAGATAGAACGAATGGTTCCGATCATGACAACGGACACTTGCAGGCACCCCATAGCTTATAGGGGCCTTGATTGATCTTATTTTATCCCAAATGCCGACAGTGGCTTACCATGCCTACCTAAACTGTCACCTTGAATTGAGGCAACTCAGTCACATATGTGATTTTTAAAGATACAGAAATATAGAACACAAACAGGCCTCATAGTTAAATGAATTTCTCCTTTGCTTTGTGCTAAGGAGACTTCCTCTCTGGTGATGGCAGGTTCAAGACAGGGTCAAGGTCAGCCCAGCCTTCCTGTCCACACTTGCAGCACATATAAACCAGGGCCCTTAGTAATGAGACTGAAGTCTTAGAATTAGCTGAGTGCCCATAAATACGTGGGAAGCACAGGAGGATGAAAGAAATATGAACTCGTTAGCAACATTATACTTGTGCACTTGAAAGGATCTCCAGGATAACGTTACTATCGCTGTTTCTATTGTAACAGCATTGTACTTGTGTGCTTACTGGAGAATTATATAAGCACATATCCAATGGTATTAACTGATGTGAATATTATTGTACTTGTGTGCTTAATGGAGAATTATAAGCACATATCAAATGGTATTGATATGAGTATTTAGAAAATTAGGTCTTGCATTTATAATTCTTCCTTTCGAACAGAATTCATACAGATGTTCAGTTGTTTTGTTGGGGGGTGATACAGCCAGCCAAGACCAGCCCAGACGAAAAAAAAAAAATTCTTAAGAATGTGCACCCACCCTTAGAAAGTGCGCCTTTGATTTTCTACTTTACATACATCCCGTGTTGTTAAAGAAAAACTGTCTTACAATGAGGATGGATTACTTAACAAAGTAAGTTTTACTTAGCGGACACCTTTGATGGATTTATAATTTTTGAATTCAACTTCCTATTTTTTAAATTGCCCTTTATATCTACTGAATCTGCAGAAGGCAAGGGCAGGGCATGGGCCAGGAAATCGGGAGGACTCGGGGTGAGTAACGGCTGTGTGATTAACCTCCGAGCTTCCCCTGCTCCGTACCCGCAGGGTAATATCTCCATTCACCAGTCACCAATACTGGGGACAGGATCCCACCGCCCAGGCGAAAGCTCCGTGAACTCAATACAGTCGATTTCCTTCCTTCCTGCAGTGTTTTAACACGACCAAAACATAATGTAAATTGTGCCCAAGATTCAGAAAAGAAGGAATATTCCTGCTTACATGGGCCTCAGTGGGGAGTCTACAAAAATGCTCAGAAACACACCTTTTCAGGGAAAGGCAACTCCAGACAGGACATTGTTGTTGGAGAGGAGGACAGACGCTGGGAGGCTGCATTAGGCACATTCACAACGATATTCCTATTCCAGGAAGGCTCCAGGCAGAGAGGTTAGGGACGGGTCGCCCCTGATAAACCCACTGGCATTTCTGTGCCAATGGGCAAACTAACAAGACTTCCTGGGGTGGGGTGGGAGCTTCTGACTGTCCAAAGTCACTCTCTACAGTACAATCTTGCCTCCCTCTGCATTCCAAACACGCAGAGATCAGACACAGAGAGGGCAGTGTATGGTACAATGTGCACATTATACTTCACAGTCTGCTTACATGTTTTACCACAAACCCTTGTGACAGGGTCACCGTCTACTCTGCTGCATGTGAATACATTGCACGCCGACGGCGGTTACTCACCAAACTGGTTGGCCCTGCAGTGTCTCAGGGTTCGGACGGTGTCTGCAATCATATGCTGGAAGGCAAGCAGGAAGCAGGTCAGTGGGAGGGTTACTGTGGGTGAGGCCCAAGTAGCATGTTTGTGGGGATCGATGGGTATTTACACCCTCGGGTGTAACTTGGAGCTGGCCTTTAAGTGATAACACTGAGCTTGGGTTACAGAAGAGTATTTAGTCCTTGTCTGTAGAAACAGGGGCTCCCCCATCTAGCTGCACAATTCTAACAGAGCCCTGGAGGCCCGGGAAAACACACTCAAAGATGCAGCTCTCCTCCGCCCGCTGCCCACCCGTCCCCACCGAAGGCTTTGCCCTCCAGGCGGTGCCCCGCGCCCCTCTTCCCCAGGAGGCCGCACTGAGCTCTCCCGGTGAACCTGCGAGGCGTCCCTCCCCACCCTCCCCCTGTCCTTTGTGCACTGCAATGGGCTTTGTGTTGTGGCATTTGTTGTGGAGCTTCCGCTGTCCACCAGGTCCCACCAGCCGGCTCTGTCTGCCGGCATCTACCAGCTGCCAGGCACGTTGACTCACACCACCTGCCAAAGGGAGGTTGGCATTTTTGTGGAATCCAAGGTTCACGTGTCTCAAATGGTGAGAGGAAGGGAGGCGTTCATGGAAGGTAAACATTTTCTAGAACCTCCGTATCTTCACAAAAATGTATAATTAGATTCCCTCCTGGACTCCCCAGTGTTCTACTTCAACGTCTTTCTTTCCAGTCCTCACCGGTCTCCAGGCAAAAGTCTTCTTCAGCTCGCGGCTGCTTCGGACGAGACCCCACCGCCCCCTATTGGTGCCCCTGCAACAGCCTTCTAAGCGCTTGGTTTTCCACGATGGAGGAAACACAGCCTTTAGGGCAAGGCCACTGTCCGCTCCAGGTCCCCCCATCACGTTCCAGAATCATCTCCAGACACTCTCGTCCTCCTGCTCTAGTCTTCGGGAAAGTCCCAGTGACTCCCTGATTTGTTTCATATCAAAATCCAAACATCATCCCATTATCCAAGCATCCGCACTGTTCATCACCTGGTGCCCCAAACCCCTCCAGGCGGCAGCACCTGCCATGCCCTGTGTGTGCGCCCGGAGCCCGGGGCCGTGCAGACATGGCAAACACATGGGACCGCTGCTGACATAAAGTGGATACTACAGAACTACAGGACCTGTCGTGTGTGAATGTGACCTACTTACTGAACTGTTCTCACAGCTGCATTTCTAAGTGGCGGAGCATTAAATAGGACAGTGATTAGAGCAGTCGCTCCGTTGCCTGTGTGACGGAAACGGGCCTGACTCATGTCTGCGAGTGCATTGTTACGTTTCCTCCCCCCGTGGGCCGCTGCTCCCGGCAGCCCCTCGCGGGTGTCAGCCGCGGCGTCACACTGATGTCTGTCATGTGCCATTGGTGCAGCGCACGCAGGGCTCGGTCCTGAGCGCGGAACCTGAGCCCTGAGCCTCATCGTTAGGCTTCCTGAGGGCGCAGAGAGGACGATGTGGTGAAAAGAGGATGCTCCTCCCATTGAGGGGTGGAGAGGAGGAAGGGGAGAGCATTTGCTTCCTCACGATGTCACAGGTTGGACTGGAGCACGGGGAGCCGCTGAGGCAGCGTGGGGAACAGCGGGAACCTCGTTAGGCCCGCTGAGCGCTCCCGGGTCTCCTGAGTTAATGTGTCGGCCTGGATCAGCCAGATAAAGATAATGCACTGACTTCTCCGCGAGCTGGTTAAGCTAATATCCGTCATGAGGAATTGGCTCCCCACAAGTTAATTCAGTTACGTTCTATTGGTTCATTATTGTGAAAGATGAACCTGTTTTAGCGTAAGCGAAACCCTGTCCTTTGCTGAGAAATATCCTTAAAAAAACTGCCTCTCCTAGGAAATTCAATTTCATTCCCCGGCATCTGAGGATAACATAGGTTATGTACAATAGATATATGCCCTTCCAGAAAATTCTAACGTCACCCCGTCTTTTCTGTGCCAGGAGGGGGTCAGCAGCAGGTGTGCTGTATCTTAAATGCCATCTACGTCGAGGCCTAGGAACCAGTGTGTGTCCTATATGGCCTTACAGAACGTTGCTTCTGTCTTCTTAATAAAAGTTCTCTTTAGGAATTTAAAATGGAAAATAAGGTATCACTTACATATGCTATGCTATTTCCTCAAACTTTCTTAAAGAATTAAGGGTACAGATAATTACTGACCACAGTAGATGTACTACTAGGTGGACTTTCTTAGTTTGAGCCCCAATGGTTAGTATGACATCTGAGCACGGATGAAAGCAAGACCCCGGATGACATCGGCAGGCGTTGAAGGCCTTCCCGGGGCTGCTGGGGGAAGCAGGGGAGACCAAGATGCTGGTCAGAAATAAGGAGAGCAGGGGCCGGGCCCCTCCATCGCGCGCTCCCCATTGTGCCATTACTGAATTGTTCTCTCCCTCGTAGCACTTAGGGGAAATGACACAATGAGCTTAACCAAACCACTGGTTCACTCCGGCAGAGGGTCAAGCACCCGTCAGCCCTTAACAATGGGTAACCGTCTGCGTACAGAGTGCAATTGTTCTCCCATATTCCAAGGGAACTTACTGGACCTTTATAGGGAATTCCACCCGCGTGACAAACCTCACCCTATATCTTCACACATGCTCTCCAAAGCTTATCTGGCGCTCTTCACTCGGTGCATTGGCCAGGATTTGGAGTAAACATCGGCCAAAGGTTTGATAGTCCTTCAATCCTTACAGTGAATCCAAACATCGGAGATTAATCTGCCTGGAAACCAGAATGTTGGCGCCTACAGCCTTTTGTTGCAAATAGCTGCCCTGTGATCTTCAGAACATTACACAGCGACACAGAACACATCTTCAAAGAATAAGTACCGAAACCCCAACACCTTAAATGCCCAATCCCAGCTGTGTTGGTTTGACCGTATGTAGTATCTAAATAACTGAACTCTGATTCCAAAACACTTAGTGAAGAGAGAGACGCGAAAAGTTATAGGCATGGCCACTTTAAAAACAACTAGCCCTAGAGGGATGGTCCTCAGGGCTTACACCTATGGCAAGAAGCCTGACGCCTGCCTTCAGATGCTAGGTGCATGGTCCGCGAGTGGTACGGTGGCCCTGAGCCCTCTCACCCTGTCTGTGGCGAGTTAGAGCAGGGCACTCGGGAGGCAAAGGTCAGATGCCAAACCTCGTGTGGACTCGGCAGTTTGCATTGTTCTGTGGTCATGGTCTGCGTCCCCCACCTCCCTCCTCCTCCCCTCTCCCTCCTCCCAGGGAACCGGGGGTCATTTCCTGAAAGAGTTCACACAAATCCATTACCGTGACTGAAAAGTCAGAGGCCAGGATCTATGGGCAGGGGTCACTGGTATCGTTCTTAACCATGAAGGACAATCTAATTCATGACTAAAGTTCATCGGTCAGACACATCCATCCTTCTTGTCGTCCACCGGGGCTCGCTGGAGCTCTCCTAATTTATCCTCGCTCAGTTCTGACAGGCAACTCCTCCTCTGCCCCGGGCGTGGCTGGCACAGAGGCCAGGGGGAGCCCGTGCAGAACCAAGCCCCGGCCATGTCCTGGAAATGTCTCGGGAGAATCCCTGTGGCAAAGCACTGGCTGGGGACCCTTCTTGTGAGCAGGGAGGGCAGTGTGTCAGAGCTGCCTCTCCACGGTGACCCTCTCTGTCCACAGGCTGATGAGAGGGGGTCCTTCCCCTCACACACAGGCCCTCCCATCCCCCTTCCTACCCACGCTGGGAGGTGGGCACCTCCCCAGGAGGGCAGTGCATGCTGCGACACAGAGAGACACCGTTCAAGCTGTAAAACTCAACCTCAGGAGTGTGAATTCCCCGGACAGGACTCCTATGTTTTACTTTTGGTTCAATAACATACACTCAACTGCTGATGCTAACCTAATGAAGTTCCATTTTTTGACACTAAAAAGCAGATTTTTATATTTGGTCCTCAGAACCTTGCTAGTCACGTAGTTTTAAGCGCAATACATTTTATACACATGCAGAAAATAGCTCCTGGAAATCGCCACGTGTTCGCTGAAGAAAAGGGCTGCATCCACTGGCTTCTTGGTGCAAAAGGGAAAGGTATACATTTGAAAAGGGAGAAACAATGCAAGTTACTTACCAGCTTCTCAAAATTGACGAGATTATCCAAAAATGTTTTATTTCCCTCATGAATAAATGTCACATCTGGAAATTAAAAGCAAAAAGATACATGTACCATTAGGAATGGATTATGAGTCAGGGCTGAAGAGGTCTAGATGCAACATAGCTTATTAATTTTTCTTAAACATTATGGATTGGCCCATGCATTTGACACGGCACCTTGAAATTGAATCTGTTCATTATTTGAAGTGAAAGGGCATCATTTATGTGTGTGTGTAGAGGGGGGAGAAAACATTATAACATTAACGCAAGTATATATTTTGCACTGACAATGAAGTGTTTGACTCCAACTGCTTCATATAAACTAAGACTTCATACTAGTCTATGACCTGACAGGTCCATTATGTTTTTAGGTCAGAACATTGAGCAGAAAACAACAGAATCTCCTGAAATAATAAGATCTTAATATTTATGATTTTTTAAAACAATTTTTGGCAAAGTGTAGGGAACCTGCTTTATTTAAAATGTTCAGACCTAGATTTAGGTGTTTCATGTAGATTTCTGGCTCTCCGAGTCAGTGCCTGATTATGTACCAGACATGAGTGAGGAAAGAGGCAGGTTTGAAAATGGCAAGGTCCCCGGCCGTGTCCGCCCAGTAGAAAGGAAACACCGCTGATGGAGATAACCTGAGGACGAAGGATGAAGGCTCATGGGGAGAGGAAGGGAACGTTACATTTGGCTTGAGCGTCACTGCACTTAAAGTGACAGAAGACATTCAAATACAGGTCTCCTTGTGGTTGCACGAAACAGAGGCGCCCTCCCAAGAGACAGGGGTTTAGGAACTGGGCCCAATGAAGACGGCAGCTGAAGCTAAGAGGATGGATGACGAAAACGTTCAGATCAGAGGGTCAATGACGGAGCATGAGGGAATCCTCACAGACAAGAACCAAAGGAAGAAATACACGACAACTTGAAGAGCATGGAAATAACCTGTTTCGTCACAGACACGGAGGGCAAACCAAAGGAAAATAATTTTCAAAAACCTATTAAAACAACCTGATGTAAAAGAGGGGAAAGGACACCTTACCAGCCCTGTAGATAGAAAGGGAAAGCACTGGTATTTAATGAAGACTTTGATCCTGCTGGCTGACTGGGGGGCAAGTAAGAGCTAGGTGCTCGGAAACCTGCCCACAACGCACTGGGCCACCTAACTCTGCCCACCAGGGGGCGACACGAGTTCCACATACACTTTCCTCAAGGCATCCCTTACACGGCTTCCAGCACCCACTGCAACGTTTCCCCATGCTTTTTGCCTTTTCTTTCTTTTTCCTCTTTAAACGGATGTCCTAGCAGGAAAGCAATTCAGTTACGCAGTCGTGTGACCAAGTCTCTGGTTATTGTACTACCTTTCAGGATTTTGCTTTCAGAAAAGAATCGCAAGTTTTCACTGTGTGACAGTATTTAGGAAAGAGTAGTCAACGCAGGTAACGTCCACCTTTTCTGTATGGCAAACCCAGCGCCGTGTGCACTCTCTCCACACGAACCCCACCTGCAGGCCTGGTCTCTCCCAACTCCCTGAGAATTCGGATGACCAACGGCCTCTGACTGCCATCCCGTTCCTGTGTTCCCCAGGATGACAATGAGGGGTGATGACAATAAGGACAGCTTATATTGATTGACAGCGTCCGACACAACATTAACGCTTTGAATCCTCACCAAGGACTGAAGGGAAAGCCCTGGCAGGAAAGAATGCGGAGAAACGCTGGTCCAAAGAACATGCACAGTCCCCCCCACGCTCACAGCTCTACATGTCACAGCCAGGATTCAAACCCAGGGAGCCGGTCCCCTCACCACTGTCCTGGTATCTCACCCGCTGAAGGGACTTGACGTTTCTTACAACCTGTCACAGTCAATGTGCCGAGTTCCTGGCACAGGGGGCGCCTGCAGCCACGGGCTCCTCTCCCTGGGGGGCCTCACTTACCCTCCATCTCAGGACTTGTCAGGGGAGCAGAGGAGATGGCTGCTCTCTGAGGGCGGGGCGGCCGGGCAGATGCTGATGAGAATAAGGCCCGGAAGCTTCTGGCAGGTGGGGAGGGAAGAGAGGCAGGAGAAGGGGGTTCAGGTGACTGCGGGTTCTGACCCATTTGCGTGGCAGGGGTATGATGGGAAAGGTGTGAGAGATGAACCAGGAGGTGGCTGAGCTCAGACCCTGGGACCTCAGAGCGGAAGTCACGGGTGTGAAGCAGCTCAGGTGGGAACTGGCACGTGCCAGGTCCCTCTTATCCGAAGTCGCCCGGACACACTCCAGACACTTCCCAGAACAGAACTGTGGGCGACAGGCTCCATCTGAAGAGATGGCAAGTGAAAGAGAAAGAAGAAGCATACCAGCACCCTGCCATTCCTTTTATTTAAATACCCCACAAAACTGCAACATTGACCCTGCTCTAAGGGACACACACAACCCACGGGGACCTCAGTTTACCTTCAAGCACCTGTCAGTTTACCTTCAAACCACCATCTCCCAAAACACCACTTTCTAGAGACTATTCAGCTGCTTGGGACCCTGAGCCTCAACACTTCTGTAGGGTTTCTGCTTTCTTACCAGATTCCACACCACAGTGGGGGGAGAGGGGGGTGTATATCAAAAGGCAAGAAATTCAGCTGGAATGTAGGGAAGCTGATGGCAGGTAGGAGCCCAGGCCATGTGGTTACTTCATAATCTGCAGGCTTGCTGGGTGCTGAGCACCTTGAAGAATGAAAGATGGGAAGCCAGCCCTTCCTAACACCCAACGAGTTCAGTCCAGTCCCTTTACTCTAACAAAAGGACCCCAAAGTAGGGAGCACAGGTGGGGCGGGGTGTGTGTGTGTGTGTGTGTGTGTGTGTGTGTGTGTTTTCTAAAGTAGTTTATTGCAACTTTTAAAATAATTTTGCAGTTAAAAAAGCCTAACCATTAATGTAGTTTATATTTTCCAAAATGTCTTATTCTCAGGCATGATATATACATATTTCAATTTTTCATCCTATTTTCCTTTGGAAATTATTTCAGACAAAAATGGCAGCTTTAAATACAAAAGACTGCTAATGATGTTTATTTTTGTAATCCCAAACAATTAATGTGAAGGAAAAATAAGTGCTTATTTAACTCAAGAAAACTTCTAAGGAAAAAAAGAACGTGTTTAAATTTACTAGAGCGAATGTGTGATGTCCTTTCAGTAGAAAAAAGGGGGTTTGTTGTGCTGCCAACAAGGAGGTCTCGATAGGAACCGTGGGGCAGAAAACTGCGTCTGAGCTAAGTTGTGGGTGTGAGACACCTGGCTGCAGTAAGCAGTTTTGGGGAAAATCACCAAAGTACAGCAGAAAGCTCTGCTCACGTCCGATTAAGTTAAAGGGGCACTGCCAGCTAATTTCTCATTACCTTAAAAACATCTGTTTCAAAATTTTTAATTCCTAAACTCATTCCTTCCTAAGAGCTGTCCTCATTCTATTTTTCCTATTTTTGTCTAAATGAGTCTGTGTTCCTCCCCCTGCCACCCTCACTCTCCCGCTGGATGTGTCTCATTTGCAAATAAAAATCACAAACCTATCCTAAAAGGAAATAAATATGGAGAACCAAAGGTCCCTTTAAGTTATTTTGCTATTGCCACCTCTCCTTGTTTCATCCATGTACATTAGTGGACTCTTTTCGGGCTGGATGAAGTGTCTGTGCACCTCTCAATTGTTCCCAGTGGTCGGCAAACTGCGGCTTGTGAGTTTGCCGACCACTGGGATAGGGGCTTAATCACAAGGAACAACAACAGCCTGTAATTATTGGGATCGAGAGTCTAGGTCAGTGGTCGGCAAACTCATTAGTCAACAGAGCAGCAAACCGTGGCTCACGAGCTGCATGCGGCTCTCGATCTCCAGTTTGCTGACCACTGTAATAGACTATTGTCTTTATGGTTTCACAGAGATGCTTGCTTTATGCCAGATGAAGACCAAATGAGGAGCTGCAAGAGTGAACAGCCACTCAGTAATTCGAAGGGGGAGGTGGGCGCAGGGGGAGTGGGCGCAGGGAGAGGCGGGGGAGGAGGGCCGGGCCAGCCAGCCCTCCAGCTCTAGGTAACTCATTTCCAGAATCACATCTAAGGGTCCAGTGATGGGGACCTGGCCCAGCCAGAGAGCAGAGGCTATGTTGTTTCCATAAAATCCTTTCCAGGAGTCACAATATGGCCAAGAAAAACGGCCAAATCCACCCTGGCCGGGTGGCTCCGTTGGCTGGAGCATGTCCCGTACACCCAAAGGTGGCAGAGGTTTGATCCCAGTCAGGGCACACACCTAGGTTCTGGGTTCGATACTGGGATGGGGTGTGTGTGGGAGGCAACCGATCCATGTTTCTCTCTCATATCAATGTTTCTCTCTCTTCTCTCAAATCAATAAAAGAAGAGAGCAACCCCCCCGTGGAAAGCACACAGGAGGACATGTACGGAAGGTCAGGAGCGTAGGCCAGATTAAAACGAGCTTCCCCTTCATGAATCCCCTTGGTGTGAAAGAGATCACGAAGATCTCGTCAGGACATTTAACCAACATGTTCCATGAGGCGTCATTTGCTGCTCCTCAGAGAAGTCAGCGGACCAACTTGGAGCGGTCACGTTCTTTCCCACCAGACCCCCTCCTGGGAAGAAGCAAGGGAATCCTGTGTCCCACACGGCAGCAGGTGGGGGCTGCGGCTCTGAAACTCGGGCTGCCAAAGTAGCGCTCAACTGCCCGCCTCTGGGGTCCTGCATGCCAGCCTGGTCTCGGTGGAACTGAGTGGATTGTAAACTCACAGAAAAACAAATGGCACGTAGGAGCAGGGTAAAGTAAACACACAAAAATTCCCAGTCCTAAATTCTGTGAGTCGCAGAAAATGCTCTGCTGTCTGCTCACGTGTAAGTCCGTATTGTAGGCATCTCAGAAATAATGGCGCATTTGAAAAACAACCACAGGGAAACCCTGTTAGTTCTGAATGTGGAAATCACTTTAAAGCAATAAACTGAGCCCTCTTTTTTTTTGTTCTGTACAGTTATAACGATACATTTCTGGAAGATGGAATGACAAGTGGAAGAGAAAACATCGTTACCTTTGAGCAGTAAGGGCATGAACGGGATTTTGGGCGGCTTCATCTTTTTGAACGCATCTCTGTAGGCCTTGTGGTTCAGGGAGGGATCCTGCCCAGCCAAGCGATCACAAAGAGAAAGAAAAATCAATCTGCTATAGAAACACTTCTCAACCCACGTTGCTATGCAATTTGAACACGATTTGGATATGGATACGTCTTCCCTAAGAACGCAGGGGACAAAGGGTTCCTAGGAAAATAAACTCACTAAATGAGGGCAGGAAATCTAGGCAATGAATGAAAGCCACGTTATGGGTTTACAATAATGGGAAGTGGCCGCAAAAGAGAGACACCTTTTGATGGCCCTATTATTTTCCTCGAATCGGTTCTGTAAGTAGTTTCCTCCGCGTAATTTCTGTCACGAGGAAGCCCGGGTGTCTTTTGTCAGGGACACTGCACGGAAAAATGCCCTCGTCGCGCACAGACAAGGCGGCGAGCACAAGAGAACACCGCCTTATTGTGCTCTGAAAAGCAACTCTGCATTTTGTGCCTGAACCTAAGCAATGGCACAGAGGAGAAGAGAAGGCGGCATAAGCCACTGACTGCACACTAAACCTATACCAGTGCACGTCACAGGCTGGAATGGACCACACCTAACAGTCTGCCTGCTGAAAACCACGCCGAAGGGCCATTCCCAGTGCTGTGTTCCACGGAGAAGCAGCATTCACCGTGTACTTGCTTCACTTCACAAGAGGCAAAGCTCCATTTTCAGGGCCGGTGAACGTGTGTGTGTCTAAGCTACCTGCCCCGACGCGGTGCAGCCCCCACCACTGGGATCTAGAAGACCATCAGACACTGGAAGGATAAGTCCCCTCTGGGTCAACTACTTACCGTTAAACTTTCAAGTTCAGAGAAAAGTTTCTTAAACTTCCCAGGGATTTTCTAAAAACAAAGACAAAAGCACACACACAAAGGTCAAAGAGGTCAGCTATTTGAGAGGCGACCAGGGGAGGGTTCGTGAAGTTGTGCTGACGTGAGCCGTGGCTCTGCACGTAACTCTCTCACCTGGCTCTCCCCTGACTGCTCCTCACCGGCGGTTTTCATCACCCCGCAATGTGGCTGTGCATTGCTCGGGAATGTGGCGAAAACCAGTTTAAAATACGTAACAGCCACATGGACTGGAATCGGGCTGGTTAGACATTCCACACACGGGTGATTTTTTTTTTAAATAAACACTTGGGTTTCAGTCCATATTCTACCTTTGACGAATACTTGCATCTTCTTAAATAGTCTTGCTGATTGGGAGTAATAATGTCAGCTGACACTTTTTGTGTAAGTGATATAATTATGTCTCGCATCAGAGGGCCAAAGCGTGGGAGGCTGTGAAAACCCTCCGTGACGAAGCCTGCCCTTTAGCAGGTAGAAGGGCTGGATTATAAAGATCAGCCGCACGGGCAGGTGGCGTGTAAGTGACAGTGGATATGCCATCCTCCCCATTACAGCTTCGGGCCTCAGGAAGAAGAGCCGGGGTTTCCCAGCCCGCCTGCCACGGGGTCAGTTACGTGAAGAGCTGGGCGCCTTCCACACTGACACAGGCAGCAGACGGTCTGCATCTGAGTTCTGCCTCCGCCCCTTGCTGGCCGTGTGGTTCGATGTGAGTCTCGAAGTTCTCCGGCTGACATGGAGACAATGCCCAAGAAGTGCACAGTTCATGGTTGGCGCTTAACCAATTCCAGCCATGAACGCCAACGCCCATGTTCTGGAAGATACTGGCGGGACTGTCTGCTTCCAAAGCACATCAAAGTAACGGAGGCAAACCCCACAGCAATTAGACTTCTACATCATTTAGAAATAGACTTTTCAATGTGATGGTTTTGAATGTGGACTCCGTTTATCACAGCACACAGGCAGTTTAATATGTTTGGAAATACCTTCTGACACTTCCATATTCATGAATGGAGGACAAATCAAATGAGAAAAGGTAAAATGCAGCCATCTGCAGCTTACTCCCACCGTTCTTCTGAGCTGCATATCTTAGTCTATTGGACTAAGTGGCTCCTCAAACTCAGAGCCAAACTGGTCACCTCCAGGGGTCAGCCATGAATGGGCCAGATCCGGTTCACGGCCTGCTCTTGTAAATAAGGCTGCACTGGAACACGGCCACGCCCACTCACTTACATACACCTTGTGCTGACTCTTGCCCTGCAGTGGCAGAGTGGAGTCACGGAAACAGAGACCACAAGGCCTACCCAGCCTAAACACATTTGCTGCCTGGCCCCTTCCCTGCAGAGCCGGCTGACCCCGTTCTACTCCTTTAAATCCGCTCCATTCACTATTTGGGACAGTGCGCTCACTCGTCAGCAGGCCTAACGGTCCCACGGTCACTTCTGCTTGGTGCCCACCCCAACCCCCAGCAACTCCCAACTCAGCCTCTCAGGCCCTGCTTCTCAGAGCTTCTCTGTAGAGCCTTCTCGCTCCCGGGAGGCAGAAGGAGTCCCTCTACTTGCTCCTCTGCGGTCCGACGGGACTTGGTTCAGCACCTCCTCCATCAGAGCCACTCTGTTCCCATCTGTCTGGCCCGTCCTCCTTCTGCCACGGTGAAGACCCAGAGCCTTGCACCAAGTAGGCAGCCAATGTGCTCATGGGATGCACGCGGTTTGAATTTCATTTCTCCTCCCAATGTGTGCAAAGCAAAGCTTTTTTCCAGGTTTGACTCACATTCCACTCTCCTCTAGCCCCTGCCAGCCAACTGTTCCTCCTCTGGTCAACCAGAGCACTGGCCGCCCACCTCCTTCATCTTATGATGTGCACACACACTCTCGTTTGCTTCACCAGATCATTTCATTTCTTTCTTTGGAACCTTTTTAAAAGGAGCACTGGCCCCGACCCTCAGGCCACCCACCCGGTGCATTCCGTCAGAGCATCTCCCTGACCCACAGAAAGTGACCTGCAGGTTGCCCTGAGACCCACGCTGAGACCTACTGTAAGAAAAGGAACAGGCGGCCTATCAGCTTCTCTCTCGCAGGAGTTTGCATTGGGACCCACGAAGGGAATGAGCGGTTACTGATCGGAGCTGAACCTGGGAAGATGGAGAGAGGCCAAGGAGATGGAAGTGAACACATGCAGGCTGAAGCCAGGAGGGGGGTTAGAGAGAAGGGGGGGGGGAGGGGGGAGTATGGTCCACGGAGTGAAGTAGGCAGTCAGCAGGGAACAGGCAGTGAAGGAAACAAAAGCCCACGGAGAGAAGAGCCCTACCTTTGTGCCTGGCTCAAGAGGGATGCCCCACCTTCAGTGCTTCCCACACATACCCTGCAAGTCCATGTCTGAGAACTTGGGCTAACATTTTTTAAAATATATTTCTTTATTGATTTCAAAGAGGGAGGAAGAGGTAGAGAGAGACAGAAACATCAATGATGAGAGAGAATCATTGATCGGCTGCCTCCTGCATGCCCCCCACTGGGGATCGAGCCCGCAACCTGGGCATGTGCCCTTGGCCAGAATCGAACCTGGGACCCTTCAGTTCGTAGGCCGAGGCTCTATCCACTGAGCCAAACTGGCTAGGGCTTGGGCTAACTTTTGTGGGCCTCTCCCTCTTAGAACCTACACAGTTTTCATCATGTAACAGCAACAGAGGCAGATCCAGGATTTGGGAGGCCTGAAGCATACAGCATTTTGTGGGCCCTCTTTAAGAAAATCAACACAAAATCACTTTCCTTTTGCAAATTTTACAAAGACGTACACTGTCCAGGTGAACACACTGCCAGGGGCCCAACAAGTGTGAGGCCCGGAAGCTTAATTCGTTAGTGTCTCAGCCAATAGACTTCTGGGCACAGGCCCGCAGGCGAGCGTTTGAAAGGACCACCATGGAGCGGTACCCACACCACCTCAGGACAGAGCCGAGGAAGACTCAATCTGCAGGGGCTCATTTTACAGTTCTCATCCCTTTCATCCACATCACACAACCGTTCTGAAGACCACTTGATTAGAATAGTCCCTACCAACTGGACACATTATTTTTCATGTAAACCCTTTAAATCAATGTACGCATCGTAAACAAAGGCTTTTGCGGGCCATCTCCCGTTTGGTGTTATCTGTCCCTCCCACTCCCCTCTCTGTGAGGACCCCCGAGGCTCACCTCCCAGGTCTGCGACAGCCGGCTGACAGAAGCGGTGTTGAGACCCATCACGATCGCAAAGAAAGAATTCAGGTTCCTCTGGGCTTTGCAGCTGCGGCAAAAAGGAAAGCAGAAGGCACTTTGAGGCAACATCCTTTCTCCAGGTGATCGCAAAAGACACAATGAAAATACTCCCCGGGTCCAGAGTTCAACCTCAAGGGCAGGGCTGATCCCTGCTCCGTAGCCCCCACATGCCTCCACACGCGTGAGCACCCCAGTGGGAGGGTGGTGTCCCCGCCACTGTTTCTCACAGAAATGAACTGATTTCAAAGGTTCAGCCCATCCTTACTTACCGTGAGGAGATCTATGCTCTGATACCTTCTGACACTTCAAAAACTTCCTCCTTTTAAACACTCTATTTTGGATGTATTTTCAGTTTCAACTGAAAATTCTTAAACTCGTCTTCCTCTGTATATACCATACCCTCATCATACCAGCTCTCTAGTCCCGCCCCTTTCATCAGCAAGCTGTCTATTTTTTTATAAACAAGCCCCTCTCCCTTCACAGGTCTAAGTGGCCCCTCCCATTACACTCAGACATACTTTCTTTGCTATCTACAAAATTACTACCATATTCTGGATATATGTAAAATATGGCCCATATTCTGGGGATACTGTCTCATTTAGAGAGAGAAGGAGATAACATGCAAAATGAGACCATGCTGAGCTCCATTCACTCTGCAAGGTTATCTGTTGTGCATGACGTCAACCTTGCCTTTGACTTAATTGGTCAAAACTCCACCAATATTCACAGCCACGTGAGGGCGTCTGGAACAGCAGAGGGAGGCTGGGCGTCCGGTTAGCCAGAGCAGCCTGTGAGTTCTAGACACTCTGTTGTCTGGGATTCATTAGAAAACAACTTCTCTGAGGCAAGTCTTTAAAATTAAGAAATTATCCTCGCTTGATAATTAAATATGAAAAATATGAACGTGCTTAGCAGTAAGCTGGGTGCAGGAAAAATACCGAGTGTCTGCTAATCTAGCTTCCCTGGGCCGCCATCTCTCCCCGACACCTCCATCAATCATCAATGCCTCAGGTGGAATTTGGGAACAGTGCATATGTAACTTCGTATCTCGCTCTTTCAGTTATATACGGTGTTAAATTATACATTGTGCATTCTTCACTACCACCATTAATGGCTATGTAACACTTTATCAGAAACATCTCTATATATAAAAGCCTAAGCAACCGGTCGCTATGACATGTACTGGCCACCAGGGGCAGACGCTCAATGCAGGAGCTGCCCCCTGGTAGTCAATGTGCTCCCACAGCCAACCTCCCGTGGTCCCTCCCCTCAGTCGGCAGGCCCCGATCAGCCCCAATCACCAACCAGGCCGAGGAACCCCACCGTGCACGAATTCGCGCACTGAGCCTCTAGTATTTCGTAATTTGCTTACTCACTCCCCTGTTGTTGACATTTAAATTATTTTAAATCAATTCAATTCAATTCAATTCAATTCAATTCAATTCAATGCAATACAAAATGCTGCAATGAGTATCTTTGTGTCTAAAACTTTTAACTATATTGATGATTTTTTTATTACGTTAGACTTCCACACATTCAACAATTGGTCAAAAGTGATCATGACTTGAAAAGTTCTTGACACATTAAACACTTCTGTCTCCCCAAACGATATCCAGTTCTAGGCGGGCAGGCTGTGTAAGAGCATCCGGTTCTGAACCAGGAAAATGGCCGGGCTGCTAAAGTAGCAATAGACACCCCTGGCTACCCCAGGGCAGGTCCCGCAGAACTGCCTGCTCCTGGGGCCAGCCTCAGGGCCAGGTGCTGCCCAGTCCAGCTGAGAGCCACACCGGAGGTTCTACTCATCAACAGTGGAACCTGGACAGGCACTGCTGCCTCCACACCCAGTGTCCAGGGCACCTGGGGTGAACTCAGCCCTGTGGGCCCACCGCCAATCTCCAGGGCACGGTCAGTACCGGCTCTGGTCTCCGCCTCTTGGTAGGCAAGAGGATCTGAAACTCAGTCTAACTGGCCCTCTGGTTTCTGCCAGCTTTCTCCTGGGTCAGTGGTCGGCAAACTCATGAGTCAACAGAGCCAAATATCAACAGTACAACGACTGAAATTTCTTTTGAGAGCCAAATTTTTAATCTTAAACTTCTTCTAACGCCACTTCTTCAAAATAGACTTGCCCAGGCCGTGGTAATTTGTGGAAGAGCCACACTCAAGGAGCCGCATATGGCTCGCGAGCCACAGTTTGCCGACCATGGTCCTGGGTGACCCTGCTTGGTATATTCCAGGAATAAACAGACAAGATACTTCCTGGGCTATGATTAAGGAATCCATCTGTTCTTGAGAACCACTGGTGTCTAAAGACAACAGTATGGTGACTCTATTTTTCTTCTGCCACTGACTAGCACCCTTTCGATCTCAGCGCAGCCCTGGACACTTCACACCAGCTGGACAGAGCTGAGTGGGCTCCCTCTCTGGACGTGACGACTCCGAGTACCCGGTGACCAGCGAGAGTCGGCCCATCCCGGTGCCAGAAGACCTCGGCCGGAGGCTCTCCCTTACCCCAGGTCTCCTGCTACCAACCTCATGGAGGCCCCTCTGGTCTGTCTCTCCCCACTAGACATTAGGTTCCTGAAGGCTGGATTATAGTCTATTTCTGGCCATTACCCCAATACCGGGTAGGCAGGAAGCCATTCAGATGGCATTTACTGGAGTTGAAACTGAGACTTTTTGGGGAAATGGATTATTATTATCTCTATATGTAAAAGCCTAAGTCACCATTTGACCATTAGACCGTCCAACCAGTAGCTATGATGTGCAATGACCACCAGGGGCAGACGCTCAACGTGGGAGCTGCTGAGCTGCGGTGACTTGGCAGCTGCAGTTCTTGGGTGACGCAGCCAGAACCAGAGAGGAGGGAGCCCGATTCTGGGGTGCATCACCTGAGAACCGCCCTCTCACAATCCGGAACCCTTCAGGGGATGTCGGAGAGCTGGTTTTGGCCTGATCCCCACAGACCAGGCCTAGGGATCTCACCCTCTAGTTCAGGGGTCCTCAAACTTTTTAAACAGGGGGCCAGTTCACTGTCCCTCAGACAGTTGGAGGGCCGGACTATAGTTAAAAAAAACAACTATGAACAAATTCCTATGCACACTGCATATATCTTATTTTGAAGTAAAAAAAAACAAAACGGCAAAAACACCCGCAGGTGGCCCGCGGGCCGTAGTTTGAGGACGCCCGCTCTAGTTCATTATAAAAAGGTTTATTCTTCTTTTCATTCAGTATCATTTATCTATGTGGGATCTTAGATATAATTCCCATTTTTATCTTTTAGCCCTCCATAAATAATTTTCTTGGCCCAGATCTCTTTTTCACTCATACTTAAAATAAAAAGGCACTTATAACTAACATCTGACTCTGTGAAAAGGAAAAAGGAATGAAAACAGACACGATTTCTCTAGAAGACAAATTGAGGCAGTACAAATATTAGATACCATTCCAGTCCGGACTCCTCTGGGACTGAGGTTCATTCATTCCATGATAAGAACAGACCATCTGACACTAAACATGCCAGTTTAGCAAAACTCCTTTGTCTGTGAGAGGGAATAAAATCCACTCTATCTGCAGAGGTGGGGGATGGGATGGTGAGAAGGAAGGGAGACATGAATATGCAAATAGGATGCCCGAGGCAGGGAAAACACTTCGTGATCACGGAAATGACTGTTTTCCCTTGGCTCTCCCTACTACTGTGAAGATAAAGAATTTAACTCTGTGTTCCTATTGCCATTCCAGTCCATGGGCTAGGGTTAGAGACCAGGACCGTGAATAATTCAAGATCATGGGGCCGTATGGAGAAGAGGTGAATAGATTTCATTTCCCTGAGGATCCATATAATCTTACACTGAGAAGAGAGAGCTGTGTGGTGTCATTTGTCTCCTTGGAACATTAATCTCCCATTTCTCCAAGTAACTGGCATTTATAAGAGCGTTTTTTTGTTGTTGTTTTTTAATTCGAAAGAGCCTCACTGTTAGGTATTTCACAGGCTGTTATAGAATGTATTGGCCAAATTAAAAAAAAAAAGGGAGCATTTAACATAAGAGCAGCCCCAGATTTAGGCTTCTCTGTTACTCTCTCTCCTTCCCTTCCAGGCACACCAACCAAGGCAGGCACTCCCACTATCTCTCACCGAGTCAATGGAACACCCTGCCTCTGGGGTCTTCTCCCTACGATTCACTCTACACCCAACTCTCAGACCAGCCTTCCCGAGGGACCACGCTGAGCATCCGCTTCCTGCACAAACATTTTCAGTGACCTCCTACCGCCTCCTCCAGGCAGTGCAAACCTTCCATCTGAAATTCAAAGTCCTTTATCGATTGGTCCCATCTTCCTTTGCAGATGAATCTCCCACAACTTCCTTACAAACACCCTCCCTGAGGGTCCCCCTGGGTCAGGGTACTTTCCCGGACCACGTGTGCTGTGCCTCCAGTGAATGGACACCTGTCCAATTCTACCCGGAATTCAAACATAGCCTCACATGTTTTCCAAACCCTCCTTTCCCACCTTTCTCACAGCATGAGCCCTATATAAACAGATAACTTCAATAAACATAATAAAGGCGTTTTAGAAAAGGAAACACAGCATGAGTATGTGAGCTTCCCCTCTTCTAAAGCCCCCAGAATGTGACCTCACATCGTGGCACGTCCCCGTTCTAATCTGCACGCTGGCCACTCGCGTTATAGAAGCGCCACCCTGGCCCCGCAGACTGCAAACTCCCGAAGGCAGGAATGGGGTGTCGGCTCGGTCTGATTTGCCCACGGTACCCTGCGTGGATCTGCACCTATACTAAGTGATCGATAAGTATTTTCTGAATGTTGGTCTGGCATGTACTCAGAACACTGATACAAAAACTATTCTGGAAGACAAAGGAGAAGTAAAGTGGGAAGGCTGGGAGGTAGAAGGAACGGGAAAGATTTCGGTTCCTGCCGCCTGCTTCGGTTGGGAAGCTGTCCCAAGAGCGGTCTCAGGACACGGCTCTGGAATATTCAGGGATGCTCCCAGCAAGTTACGAAAATGTCATTCCACCAACATTTACGGAGTCCCTGCTATTCACTGAGTGCTGTTCCAGGCTCCCAGTACAATGACTATTAGAACTGGTCCCTGTCCTCTGGAGCCTCACACAGCCCAGGGAAGGAGCCCTCTATAAACAGATAAATTCAATAAACATAATAAAGAGGTTTTAAAAAAGGAAACACAGCATGAGTGTGTGTGTGTGGGGGGGGAAGGGGGGGTCTCGGAAGGGAGTAGTTGACCTTCCATTTGAAACTCAGTGATGTCTTCAAGAAGGAAGCAACACTTGCCCTGCATCTTAAAGAGTGACAGCAATCTGCGGGGTAGAAAGGGCCCTTCTTAGCAGACGCAGCACATGTCCATGCTTGGAGGACGGTGGGCCTGGGAAAGAGACAGCCATTCAGAGTGGCCGCAGCATGGCGTGCACCCAGCCTGGGGTGAGGCTGAGAGGCCAGGAGGGGCCAGCCAGTGTAGGGCCTGCAAGGAGTTTGTAAGGTTCACACTGTGGGCAACCGGGAGCCAAGAGGAGAATTCTCGGAAGCACCTGATTCTCAGTGATTGTTACCCCGTCCCATCACCTCCCCCACTTTCCTAGCTGCTGTAGCTCCCCGGCCACATGGCTATTTGGCTGCAGGATGCGTATGTGTGCGCAGCCTGCTTATTAGCTCTGTAGCACAGAGCAGAGGGCCTCCGTCTGGGATTTTGATATTTACTTTAAAATAGAAAGACTTCAAACGAAGCGTCATAAATACTCATGAAGAGACCTTTCCAATCATTCGGTCACCTCACCCAATGTGACACGTTTACATCCACGTTTACATCCACCCTTCCTATCGCCACAAGGGAAACAGTCCTCTGGTGACTAGAGGAGCGGAATTGCAGGTTTCATCACAAGGAACTCACTGGGCGGCGATTTTGATGAACTTCTTCACCAGCTGCACCCGCTTGCCCAGCTGGCTGCAGAGCAGAATCTCCGTGGCCACCCAGAGCTGGACCTCATTGCAGCGCTGGAGCAGAAGGCTGAGGTTCGCGGTGTGCTCCCCACTTCCTTGTCTGCTGAATGTGAAATAGATCAGCTCTTGCTGAAAGAAAAGGTAGTCATGCCAGTGTTTATTTTCAGCGCAAAGTCAGGTGGATACAAAATTCAGTCCATCTTTAAAACCTCTTTCTGGTAGCCATCCTCATATCCGACGATGCGACAATATATTCACTTTGAAACAACTTCCCTGTAGTTTTAGGGATGCCTCATTAAATAATGCTCACTTAGACTCCTTATATAAATGCATTACTTTAGAATGTAAGAATGGTGCCTTCACATGGAAATCTAAGACATTCAATGTTTAAATCACAGGCTGAATGAAACCCAAACTTCCTAAACTTGTTACGCTGGCCAATTCATGCGTAAATGAAATGCTATTATAGTACTTGTTAAGATCACCTTAGACCCTCACAGGTAGAGTCTCTAGGCAAGGGTTCTCCAAGGGTTTAGTGTGAATCAGGATCACCTCCCTTCCCCCAACCAGCCTCTGATTCAGTTGGTCTGTGGTAGGGACAAAAGTGCCCCTTGCTAACAAGTTTCCAGACAGCGCTGAGGATGCTGGTCTGAATGCCCAGGCTTTGAGAGCCACGGACCCAAGACAGTGTCAAGTCGTAAAGAGAAAGTGCAAGGTCCAAAATGAAAAAAAATACGAGTAAGGCCAGTAACTATTTACTACATATATGGCTCGTTCCCAGGCAGAGCAGTAGAAGGTGCCTGTTTCTAAGTGGAGGTGTGTGTACTCTACGGAAGTCGTTCACATTCTCCCACGGCCTACGCAGGACGCATCCTGTTCTGTTAACATTTCCAAAGCGACATGTCATTGAGCGGGAATGACTTCACCACTTGCTCAAATTCAGATCATCGTGTTGGAAATGTAATGAGCAGATATGAGGACACTTAGAAGTCATTCCCAACTGACAGCGAAGCGCAGGGAGCACGCTGGGCCCGAGGCCCTCCAGCGGGAGGAGGGGCCGCCTCCTCGTGAAAACGCCACCACAGGCAAAGCAAGGGCAGCGCGTGGTTGCACAGAGCTTCTCGCTGCTGGCCTTCGGATGCCCGTGAGCGTCCCACGGGCTCTGCTCATTCGTTCATTGTCAGCAGCATTTTGCCCATAACCTGTTGCTTTACAAATGTTATAAGCTGTCCTCCAGGGAGAAGTTGATGGACGTAAAAGTGTGAAATATACCTCAAAATTTTCAAGAAAGTACTTGACATCTTGCTGAATAGTCTAAATTTATAGAATGTTCTTATGTAAAAGCATGTGTGTGTACATATATATACACAATATACATATGCTTCTTGTATAACTATTATAAACTTCATGGGAAAATTAAAATATCAATATCAAAGGCATCAAATACAAAATAGCTCTTCAGCCCCATTAGAGCTCCATATACACTGAGTGGCCAGATTATTATGATCTCTGAACGCATAATAATCTGGCCACTCAGTGTATATCCTATATAATGAAAGGCTAATAATATGCAAATTGTCCCCTTGACCAGGAGTTCGACCAGCAGGCAGGCCGGCCAACTGCCCATGTCCCCTCCCCTGGCCAGGCTAGCAGGACCTCACCCATGCCATACACACACACACACACACACACACACACACACACACACACATACATATATACATACACACACTGAGTGGCCCAATTATTATGCGTTCAGAGATCATAATAATCTGGCCACTCAGTGTATATATACACACATAATATACATATATACATATCTATTCATACATATACTAGTAAAACTGTGACATGTTTAAATTATATTCTACAAACGTATGATTGTACCAGGAGCAAAGAAAGCATGACCAAGTATTTGGATTTTCCTCGGACTGGATCAAATACCAAATATCAAATATCTTTTTGGACCATGATATTCTAGCATAACATTATCACTAGATAATGGATCTTTTAAACACCTAGTCACATGCATAAATATTCTTCAAAAGGAATTCACAGTTAAAAGAGCACCAGCATTTATTTGATCTTTCTCTCCTTCCTTACCTCGTGAATGGAATTGAAGAGGCTCCAATCAAAATTCATTAATTCCAGAGCAAGATCCCAAGTGTTCATTCCCAAGATCCTCAACGGCCTTTGCTGGGACTCCTCGTTTTCTGCAAAGGGGTTCTAAACCAACAGAAGCAAAAGGATCCTCAGTGGCCTCAACGTGCGACACTGCACTGGCTGCCCGTGGAAGGCACTAAAGCCCAGATTAGAAAAGCAATCTTGTCTGAGGGCACTTCATATTCCCCCCGGCCTGTTCACCTTCAGTGAGTTACAGCCAATTTAGGAAACAGCCTTGCAAACAGGAGAATGTGATCAATGAGTTAGCCTGCCCCCTGCCTCCCCCATACGTGCCCACACACATCTGATTATAAAACACTGCCGGCAGACAGCATAATGAAAGCAAAAGCTCCGAAGCCACGTGGGCTTCTGGTGGGAATTAATATGCCAGCAGGGTGAGTATGAAAACAAACAGAAGAAATGTCACGGTGCACTTCAATAAAGACAGACACGGCTTCTGCAGGAAACGTGCTTAGTAAGACACATGTTCACAAATTGTGTTGCAGTGCTTGTGGAAAGCGAACAAAACTTAAACGTGAAACATAAAATAAAAGTGACTTCATTTATACCGTATAGTGGGTGATTATGTTAAGTATCAGTACTTCCTTAAAAGATGGCATGAAATTATTAAATGTCACCACAACTTTAAATCTACTGTCACTGTTAAATGTATTAAAAAAGTATTCGGCCTCTTTTTCAAAATATTTGGTATTTTTAAATTAAAATAGGAACTCTCCCATGTGAGGGGTGGACTGGAACAGTTAATGAAGTACAAGTTACTGACGTGGAAAAGAAAGAATGGGACTTTGCGAACTACATGACATCGCAGGATGGAGGGAGTCGCTCAGATTCCAGATATTAACCTCTGCTTCTAAACTGCAAAATAAACTATTTGCATTTTAGAATTTTTACATTTATGAATAGTTTTTCTAATTAAACCAAGAAATGGCAAAGGACCTTCCTAGAACTTTTCCACAGACCTGAATCTGCTCAGAGCAGGTCAAGGTACAAACTGTCCCCGTGTCCCCAGAGTGGGAGGCAGAGGGGAGCTCAGCCCGGTGGTCGGCCTGGACGCACATGCAGATACGGAGGCGCTGAGGGGGGACAAGCCAAGGCTTCTCAGGGATTGTCTGACGGGACCAGACGGACACCAGGCTGCACGGCAGACAGTCAGAGGGAGAGCCACGGGTTGGGAAGGAGCAGTAACCTCGGCTCACTGAGCTGGAGGCACAAGGATATTTTCACAGGGCCTTGAACCCCTCCTACTATCTCCCTAAATACGCCCCTTACCTTGGTACTGCCCTATCGTTTATTCAAGGTTGTCCACCACCCTCTCGGAGAAATGCTTTCTATGTATTTCTCCATCCCATTCATCCAGGGCTCCAGGCCTGCTTTCCAAGAATATTATCTACAGGCAAGCATAGTGGATACTGGTGGTTTCACGTGCTATTCGCCCGTTACAATGGCCCCTGTCAACTGAACTGAAATATTTTGGAGATAAAATACCTACAGCTATGATTCTACTGGGGAAATGTTAGGTGGTGTGCAAAGTTGGTGGGGGAAACATTCGAGGGCAGGATGGTGTCTGGCGCATCTTGGCATGTACTTTGTAGCATCCGTTGGGACCGTGACTTGGCCTGCCTTCTCCTCTTCTGAAGCTGGCCCTAGGCCAGTGATGGGCAACCTTTTGAGCTTGGTGTGTCAAACTTCGCCAAAAAACTGAGCATAACTCGGGTAGTGTGTCACTTTGAGGAAAAAACATTATTTCGCAAATGTTTCATCCTCAGGAGCAGCAAATGTTTCATCCTCGGCATGCGGCCGCCTTAGCAGCCGCGTGTCATCAGAAATGGCTACGCGTGTCAGTGCTGACACGCGTGTCATAGGTTCGCCATCACCGCCCTAGACAGTGGAGAGGAGAGCTCTGGGGATGCAGGTTCCCTCCGCCACCAGGAGCCCAGAAAAGCCACACGGTAGATTGCCCTCCTTCACGGGGAGGGGTCAAGTCTACTCAGTCTCATTATTTCCTCAGAGATGCCGTGCACATCGGTGTGTCGTGTGTCACCGGTGGAATTACATCGTGCGCAGACACAGGACTAGTGACCTGTGGGATACTCAGAACTGGAAAGGGCCCAAGTTAGAGCCGAATATAAATGGAAGAGATCCTAGCACCATCCCCTCCCTGAGTGTGGGAAGCCAGAGTAAGCTACTCAGCCTCTCCCAACTCCACAGGGTTACTGGGAACGGGAAATGAGATATTGTATAAACATTACTCAGCACCTACGTGTCTGGTAGTAAGTACCCAAAATGACAGTGATTAGTATTATGGTTGCTTGATATCCTGCAGGTAATTTAGCATAAAACTTGTGTTATTGTAAGCCAGTCTGGTTTACCTACATGGTATATACATTCCTCAATTACATGTACACCAGGAGCCAGCGAGGCAGCCCCGGCCCAGGGGTGACTCATGACACAGACCGGGGACCAGGAGTCTAGAGGGTACAGTCACAACCTGGTAAAACGGGCTTCTCATGGGCGATGAACCCTCCCATAGAGAGAGAACCAAAAACAGGTTTTCAGAAACAAGCAAGTCATCTACTTAGGTGCCAATGTTCTCACATTTGGACTGAAATAACTTACAGAATGGTTTCTACATTTCCTTAACCGCTCACTCCTCAGCGGCATCTGAGGCCCCACTGTTATGAGACCATTTTGCACGGGGAAGGCTGACACCCCTTCTTCAAGAAAAGGGGTGCATCCAGGTGCATCAAATGGATGCAAACCAAGGGTGGCGTCTCTGCCTTAAATCCTCGCAGGGTGCATCTCTCGGCCTACTCTCCACAGGTCCACCAGAAAAGAAGACGTGGAATTAAGATCCATTGGTGAAGAAGTCACTTCTCTCAAATCCCTTGTTTCAGGGGCTCAGAGAGAAGGAGGATTTGACTTAGGAAGGGTTTAGAATTCCTCACGTTGTGCGTCTTTGATTTGCCAAGGCAATGCTACGCGACACGCGTATTGATGGCTAGAAGAGGAAACAATTCAATGCATTTTTTCTGACATTCGTTATAAAACAGACACAAGTATGTTTTCAGTCTGACATCTGCGTCCGTGTGTTTCAAGTGCAAGGCTAAAGGTCCTCACCAAAGTGTCAGCCAGGTCTTTCCGGTAGACATATATCCGACCAGATGCTTCCAGGGATTTGGAGATGGCCAGGTCATTGGGATGAAATTCACGCTTTCCTTTATTTTAAAAAAAAAGAAAGAGTAATTAGAAACACACAAACAGCAGTAGGCATACAAGTTGCAGCTGAAGAGTGAAACACACCAAAGAAAAATATTCCAAAGTAAATAGGATGCAAAGTACATAGAACTGAGTTCTGCGTAGTCTCTGTAATGATACCAATGATACCAGGGGGAGCAGGGCCATCACTGCTCACTATCCATGAAGGAATCCTCTTGTGAGTCTCTTACAGTATTTAGTCATTCTTTGGAACACAGAACATGTTAGGGGAGAAAGTACAATTCACTCATAACCCCAGCACTCAGATAACCGTTGGATGGGAATATTGGTTAACATTTAGGCATTTTTTTGTTCTGATTTTGATGTAAGTGTGTGTGTGTGTGTGTGTGCATGTGTATTCATATACATACATATAGTGGCAATTATTTATACATATGCATACATATTTATTATGAACACATATATTTTTGATTATGTAGTTTTATATTGATTTTATTATAAGCACTTACCCATTTGTCAAAATTATTTATATATGTCATATTTAATTGGTTCCATAACAGTCTATTATACTATCATTTAATTTTCCCGCTTTTGTTGAACATTTCAGGTTTTCTAATTTTGTTGGTCATATAAATTAGATGGCAAGATGTACGCTAAGTCCTAGCACAGGGCTTGGGATATAGCAAGGGGCTTGATAAATGGGATCTATTATTACTGCAGCCATAATATATACTGCTGAAGTCAACATCCCTGTGCATAAATCTTGGGCTGCTTATAGATGATTTTCTCAAGATAGATTCCCAGTAGTGGAATTAGTGGGTCAAAGGGAATGAATATTTTTTGAAGTTTTTGATGCAAACTGTCAAATTGTTTTCTAATGCTTACACTGACCAACACTGATCATTACTTTTGATAATTTTGCTTTTTTTTTTTTTTTTATGAAACCACAGATTCACGGTTTATTGTGTATTTCCTGACTGCCAGTGAAGCTGGAATTTTTCATATAATCTTCTTCCATTTCATTTTCCTTCTTGCAAATTGTCCCTGTCCTCTGACCATTTCTCTGCCATCGCTGGAGCTCTCCTGTACAATAGAGAAATGTCCTCCTCCTAACTACACGACGCAGGTGGGGAGCAACCACAGGAATACTTGAGTTTATTCCACTATAATACAATCAGCTCCTCACCCGCCCCCCCCCCCCCCCCCGACTCCCCAAAGCAGCCCTTCAGATACCCAGCCTGGCTGGGAAATGCGATATTCCACCTCTTTTCCTAGGTAACCTAATCAGCGTAAATGCCAAATTTTGTTTTGAACAGTTCTGCTTAATACAGAGCACACGAATGATAATCTAATACATTCTTTACGGCCCCACATTATAAAGATCAATAGCACTGTCATGTCGGGCTGTTGACGTGTGTAGTAAATGGTCCCACAAGGCTGGGCTCAGAGGTTCTTCCATCTCCTTCCTCTTTGTTTGGCTACAATTTCTTGCAACCCTCTGTGTGCCCAGATGTACCTTCAGTCAGAATTTATGAGCCATTCTGCACTTGCTATGGGAAGAATACCACGGCGTTCTGACAGTAATTTTTCCTCCCCTTCTTTCCAGGTTTGTCACCAGACTATAAAAGATTAAAGCTGAAAACATTTTAAGCTCTGATATTCCGGTAGGTAGCTATTACCTACATATCCCTACCCTCGGTACAAAATAGCACAAAACCTACTGAAAGCTAGAAGGATAACAGCGCCAGTCCTTTTAGGAAAATCCATGAAACCTACAAAAGGCCAACATCTTAAAAAAAAATTTTTTTGACAACAATAAAATAACAGTCGATCTCATTGTCATTTTATTTTGCGGTAGCATTTGAAACATTATTTATTGAAAATTGTGTAATTAGAACAAGGAATACATTAAGCCCTGTTTTCTTCTTCTTCATAAAAACATGATTGTTCGGGGGATATTAAGCTGCAGGCAGAAAGGTTCTCAACGGACGAAACTGCTGATTGATGGAAACTGATGGCACATTTCCAAACTGGTGGGATAATTCAAGAGATAAGCTGATATTTCTAGTGATGATTAGCAATGAGTCTACGCACATTAAAACGCCACTGCCCACCCTGATGAATCCGATTTAATAGAGTGTAAAAATGGTATTTCATGGCCATCAGATAGAAACTGGGTAGTAAAAGAGCTGCTCATTAATTTCCAGGTCCACACGTTGGCCCTGTTGAGTCCCACATGACTCTCTGCCCCCCCCCCCCCCCCCCCGCCCCAGTTCACGCAGGTCCCTTCTCCTCCAGCACTTCTGAGTGGGGACCCGGGGACTACTTTTTGTAGCGGTACTGTCTTGAGAGGCAAATGTTGGTTTTGATGAAACTTAGTATTGTTTAGGATCATTTAATAATTGGGTCACTTAAAATATTTGTCGTATCTATCTGGAATGTCTGATATATTTTATTAAAAATTCAACCACGCTCTGATTAAAATTCATGTAATCCACGTTTCTCAAAGTTTTGCTCTTTGTTTTTCTGGGTAATGTTTTGACGGGATGCACACCTAGGGCCCTGGGAGAGGGAGGAGGCCCCCTTCGCTGACAAGGCTGGATCTGTCCGCCTTGCAACCCACTAGCCTGCAGGTGGGACGGTTTCACCTGGCTCCGAGTAACAAAGCAAGAGCAGCAGTGTTCGGCCCCATGATGCTCTCATGGCGAGTTAAATTCTGACATTCTCCTCCTGACTCGAGAATGCTAACAAAGGGTGAAGAGCAATTCGGTCATCTGCTCCCCTCCCCCACCCACCCGCTCACCTCCTCCCATTTTTCAATGCTAAGTCACTTCCTTTGTATTTTTCTCAGGGTTAATGAGATATTCAATAAAAACTGTAAGCCAAAAAGGAGGCCAGCGTGCTGCAGTCTCACAGGCTCTGGTGAAACGAAGGGTCTGCTCAGGTCACAGAGATCAATAGTGTCAGCGTGTAATCTGTGTGATCTTATTCAAAAGACAAGAAGCCATCCTCTGAGGATCAATGAGGCCCGAGAGGAGACAAAGCTATAAGCAGGCCTCCCTCCCCACGTCCACCTGCGGGAACACTGCCTGTGAGTTTCGGGCTTGTGGTGCAGGCTTTATTTCCTGCAGTGGGGAGTCTGTAAGTATTAAATTGCCAGCCAGCAATATGACTAGTGCAAGGCTGTGCTTCTTCTTCCTTCTTCCTAAAGTAATTTCATCCTTTAGCAATTTCCCACGTTAATTTAAATAGGAAAACAGAGGGCTTATCTAGAGCACAAAATATGAGAAGCTTTACAATGTACTTCAGAGCATGGGCATGCCTCTCTATGCAGCGCTCAGGGAGGATGCTCAGCATCCCACGGTACCCAGCTGTCGTCATGGAAACTCCTCTGGTGGGCGGCTTCTCACGGTCCCTGTGGCCGGCCAGCTGCGAACCCCGAGGGGACACGCCGCAGGCACGCTGACTCTGTACAAATGTCAACTCCCTCCCCTCGGAGGAGACCTGGCGAAAGGTTAGTGTTCTGGGACAGAAGAGCGCTCACCCCCGGAGAAGGAGACGGCCACCAGGGCCAGGTCCTCTTCCGCGTGCTGGATCTTCTCCGCCACGACTCTTAGGACCTCCTGGGCTGTACTGGAAACTTTCGCCTTCACGCTGACATACGAGTGCTCCGTGATGTACACGTGGCAAAAAACTGCACAGGACAGAAGCATGGTTAGTAAACGGAGGGCCGTGGCTCTGAGTCACAGACTTTTCTAAATCAAGGTGCCCACCTTCTTCATCTCACTAGTATGAAACATCCACAGCTAGATGTACCTACTTATGCACGCAGATGGGCGCCGGAGGGCATATGCACACACGTGTGCTTGCACACACACAAGATATCTATCCGTCTGTTCCATGTATCCATGCCTCTGTTTCTATTTTGTCTGTTTATTTTGTTCATTAGATTCCACATATAAGTGAGAGCATATGGTATTTGTCTTTGTCTGACGTGCTTATTTCACTTAGCACCATAACTTCCAGGTCCACCCATGCTGTTCGGTGGTGGTGAGTTTTTAGTTTCCAACGAGTGGTCACATTTCTAGCCATTTTAATTTCCTTTTTATTGTCTGCAGTGCTAATTATTACTAGGACATTATCCCCAGCTGGGTGAACGGGTCCTGGAGAAATGCTTCCTTATGATTTGGTAGCAGAAACTGTTTTCATAGCAGTCGGGATAATTGACACATTATTTGCTTATTATATCAGCAATTTTGAACAGTAGTGTCCCTGGGACACTATTACATGATCAAGGAAATGATAACGCCCAAAGGCTGTGTTTCCAGGCAACTTTACACTCTTCCCACCTTTTCCTCTTCTTTAGAAAAGACAGAAGGACGATGATAGACTGAGACATTTTTCTCTCCTATAATACAACATTTTTTTTAAAAAAGGAATGCAGCTGCTGGAGAAATTTCATATGAATAACCCCAGGAATGTTTGCACAGAAATGCAAGTAAAGCGAAGACAGACTGTGAGTTTACATGTGCCAACCTCAACGTGAACACGCCACCAGGAGGCACTGACAGTATTCAGCGTTTGGTTTCATTGGGTGTGTCGCTGAGACAATAGCATCTAACAAATCGTCGTTTGATATGTTGTCAACAGACTCCTGAGGGACAAAAAGGCTTTTTTCCTTGCATAGGAGCATGGAATTTTTGAGCAAGGCAAAGATCCCATCTACAGGCCACTAAATATGATGTCATTCACAGCTTGCTTAATGAACTGATAAACAGAAAGAGGCCAGGGCCTTGGAATACTCAGCTTGGAGAATGGCACAATTAAATTGTGAGACTAACAGGCAAGGAAGGTCAGTAAGCAAGGAATGAGAGGTGAGATCATTTTGTTTGCTCGTCCACTTCTTATGACACAACAGCACCCTTGCGAGCAGCATGAGGTACAAACAACACAACAGAAGAAGTATTCTTGTGACATTGCGTTAAGTGTTCAAGAGGCTGAGCAGATGTTAACGCTCTCCCTTAGAACGGCAGTGCTTACGGAAAGGCCAGTTAAGAGAGAAGGTCTCTGAGTCACCTCGAGTGAACATTTTAATTGCTGTGTTTCCCGGCTCTGCACTTGACTCAGCCCTTATCCAAACAGGAGGAAACCGTGTTCTGTTCCGTTATAAAATGTTACCGTAGAAAAGCACGTCAGATTTCCCCTCGTACTGACTGGTGGGTCCCGAGCCCACTGATGGGCACAGATTGAGGACATGCTGGGTGTGGGGCACTGCCCAGCACCGCCATGCCTTGCAGGAATTTTGGTTGCACATCCTTCATTATTCTCTCTGAGATTTCTTTTCTAAATGTGCCCTGCACGTGCGCTTCAGCGGCCTTTCCAGCTAGTCACAGGCCAGGGGCTGACAGAGCGGGGGAGGGACCCAGAGGAAGGCTGCATTTCCAGGTAATTCTGCACCTCTTCCCAAGAACTCGGGAAGCTCTTTGCAGTCTCCTTTCCATAGTTCCCAAATTACAAGTGTCCTTGGGCCTGGCCAGTGTGGCTCAGTGGTTGAGCATTGACCCAGGAACCAGATCATGGTTGGATTCCTGGTCAGGGCACATGCCCAGGTTGCAAGCTCTATTCCCAGTAAGGGGCGTGCAGGAGGCAGCTGATACATGATTCTCTCTCATCATTGATGTTTCTCTCTCTCTCCCCTCGCGGAAATCAATAAAAACATATCTAAAAAAAAAAAAAAATGTCCTTGGTCCCGGGGGACACTATTACAGGATTAAGAAAAGGGTAACACCCAAAGCAAAGCAAAGAAAAGCCATCATTTTTTGATGCTAATGTGCTGGTTAAAGGGTGTGACAGCTGGAGTGTTCAAGCTGCAGAGCGATGGTGATTGACAGCGGCTCCCCCTACCCCCAGGCCATACTCACTTTCCTCTGTTTCAGTCACAGTGCCTCGGTGCTGGAGCCAGGTCTCCTTAAGACTGAATTGGTGGAAAAGGGCCTTATTCTGTGCGAGGGGAGAACAAGAACAATGAATGAATGTATTCCTGCCCTTTGGAAAGCCACAGCTGTTTACAACATGTTCCAAAAGAGCTAGCCAATTTCTTTTTTTTCATACGAAACCCACCCATCCAATCAAAGAGGAATAAACTGGGAGTTGCCTCAGCGAACACATGTGGAGGTGGACAGTCTGAGCAACACGGCAGACCTCCGCCAAGGCCAGGGGAGCAAAAAGTCCCTACGGTTATCCCCTGCCACAAGCTGCAGAGTGTCTGGTTACGACAGACACCCCCAGGTTCTTCTGAGAATCCCCGTGTCCACCCTGCTTTGGGATAAAGCAGCCTTGGGATGGCCTCGGACTCTGCGGGAGGGCAATGACTTTCCTAAGGGAAACGGGTACCTTATCCGCTTCTATAAAACTTGTGCCTGAAACTCAGTTTCCATTCTCTCCCTCAAGTTGAATAGGAAACACATTCATTCTTGCTATACCATCCCTCTTTCTAGGTTGAAAGTGCGAAACTTTTTCTTCCGAGACTATTTTTACTCTTGTTCTTGCCTGGAATTTTTTTTTTTCTTCCAGTGTCTGACATTCAGATTTGCATCACTCTGGGGACACTGGGGAAACTCTGAGACTTCAAAATGCCCCACCAAAAACAAAACAAAACAAAACAAAACAAAACAAAACAAAACAAAACAAAACCCGAGAGCCAGTCCAGGGCACAGGGCTGACCCTGAGCCGGCACGGGCCCAGGGAGGTGACATAGTAGAGTGTGAGCAAGCTGCAGCCTAGGTCCCCGGCCTCTGAGCCCAATCACCCGTCTCAGGCAAGAGGGGCTGCCTTACCTTCCTCTGTGGTGAATACTCATCGACGGTGCTGAAAGGAGAAGAAGGAGAAGTCAGCCTTTGTCCCCAACCCAGAACAATGCGGCTATTGTCCCCGAAGACTGATTTTCAGGCCCTGGGCGGAGGCCTTTGCTTTTCCCTAAGATAAGGCACTTGACTTTGGGCTGTGGGTCCCCGGGGAACCGGACAGACGTCCGTCCACCCCACGGGTGTGTTTTGCTTCCCACCCGCAGGAAGTGAACCCTGCAGGCAGAGCCAGCTCGTCCCTCCACAGAAGCCCCAGCGCCCTCCGAGAGGGACAGGTTTCAGTGGGAAGGATCGTCCTGGCGGCAGCTAAGGGCCGCACTGCATCTCTCCCAGGATGTTTCTGCGTGTGGTGGAACTGGCGGACATTCCGCAGGTCCCCAGCTAGAATCTTCTTCCAGAATCTAAAGACATTTCACACTCATGTCTTACACCATTTTCTTACTTTACTATTTCCCACTTTTACGTAAGTTCTTTAATGAAATGTGTTACATTCCACTCATGCCTTTAAGGCATTTAAGTGTCTGAAGCCAAGGATGGAAGGTTCGCAACAGGAATCAGGCCTCCCTGCAGCACAGGCCGCCTTCCGTAGGGGGACTATTTTGATGTCATTTGTCTTTCTTTTTTGTTTCATTTCATTGTTCCTATTTTCACACGCGTCCCAGGCAATGGAAGCGCTACAGTGCAGACTCCGATAAAAGAAGACCACGCAAACCCACAACATTCATTTCTAACATACTGTCCCCACTTACACCTCATTTCTGAATTTCTAAACATGTAATTTTCGTGTTTGAGGATTTATTTGCACCCTAAAATTACCTAGACATTTAATTTGCAGGAGGATCATTCTTTACTGAAATCAGGTCAGGTTTTAAATCTCAAATCAGTAATCTGGAAGGCCTGAATTAACATTTTCTAGGAGACGTGCATTTGTGACTGCCGGAATCTTAATAAAAGTTTCACCACTTGACAACAGATGTGTTTCGTGCTTGCTAAGTAGAAACCACACTGTAAGTCAGAGGACAATTTTCCCCTTCAGATTAACTTTGCAGCAATAGCTGAACAATGAGCTGATGTTTTTATTTACCAAAATGAATAGGAGCGTTCGTATAATCAGAGCAAAGTCAAGTTTTGGCAGTTTGAATGACTAATGATAGATACCTGGGGGGCACTTGGATATGCCGAAAGTCACTGAGTAAATGGTTTCCTTTAATCTTTCTAAATTGATTAAAAAACAAACAAACAAACACCCCCAGGAGCCCATAAAATGGAGCTTTTAAAATGCTCCATGGTTTACTGGGACATATTTATTAAACATTTTTTTCCTATTCCATCAGAAATAGCTATGAGCCCCTCAAACGACAAGTTAAATAGTTACACTTTTAAAATTACATATTAATATATTAGATAATTGTTTTTTGATTTAATCCCCACCCAAGGATATATTTACTGATTTTATTTTTAGAGAGATAAAGAGGGATAGAGAGAAACATTGATGTGAGATATATTGGTTGGCTACCTCCTGCACGCCCCAACCAGGGATTGAACCCCTAACCTAAGTATGTGCCCTGACCGAGAATCGAATCTGAGACCTTTTGGTATACCGACGACACTCCAACCAACCGAGCCACCTGTCCAGGGTTGAAATTATTGTTTTCAGGTTGTCTTGGCTCAGTTTCTTTCTCTTGTATCAGAAGAAAGTTAAAAAGTAGTCAATAAGCTTGATTTAGTGTTCATTCATTTTGAGATATAAAAACAAAACACAATTTACAACTAGAAAAGCTAAAGAAATCAAGATGACTCTCAGATTCAAAGTGTTCAAAATGAACTTTCTGGGATATCTCAAATTCTACCACATTTGCTGCTTTCTTTCATTGACCGGAACATGGAAAATAAAATACATACTGACGACGGTGCATTCCAAGTATCTTTTGAAATTCTTTCAATTCTTTTTCAAGTATTGGATATTCATATACATCATCCAGTACGTTCCTGTATATGGTCTGGGGGAAAAGAAAAATGGCAGTTGAATTGGTTTAATGTCCATTTAGTAATGTCCATTTAGACCCATACAACGGTTATGCCCAGGGAATTGGTGGACCCCAGGACAACTTAGGGGTTAACCCCGGTAGCAGGGAGATCCGGAGTGGGGTCACACCTCCGAGCCCCTCACTCGGCTGGCACGGCCCTCTCGCACTCTTAGGGCTGCAGGTAGGAAATGCTGGAAACTCAGAGCTCTCTGGCTGGCTACTGCAGAATCCTATGCCTGTTTATACTTTTAAAAAAATCTACCCACATAATCATCTGGGAGGAAAAAATGTCAATTGAGTTCAATTACCCAATTGTTCTGAAATAACGTTAGTTTACTCAAAGAGCTGGTTGAACACCTTTACACTGGATGTCTACATGACATCTGAATTTTGAATTCGAGTGGTTTACTCCATGAAAGAGAAACAGCCAGACACTTCCCTGTTTGGAGACAGAGCCCCTCCTGGCTCAAATCCCACTGACCCCTTTGTGTTAGCCTGCACAGCTAATACGGCTTTGGTGGCCAAAGGAATCCAAGCACCTACAAATCACCTCCAGAGAGTGATCTGTGTTGAAAAGATGTTGCAGCCTATTACTGATTAGAAAAATATATCAGTTTATCTAATTCCAAATGTAAATCTAGGTTAGCATCTATCCTATAAGCTATTATTACTTAAAATTCTCAAAATATGCCATATCCTCAAAAAGTTTCATAATGTATATATTGGGAATATAGTTTTTAAATGGTCATGTTTTATCCAAATATTGTATATATGAGACGGGTTAGTTCGAATTTATAATAAATCCCAATATATGAAATACTATTAAGTTTTGAAGTATGTTTTATTTTACCTTCCTTAATTATTTCATTTGCAATCAAACTTCCCATGACTTGTATAAGGTAACATTAAGTTAGTGAATGTAAAATTTGCTCTCTACATTTTTTCACAATGAATCAACATTTTAAAAATTCTATCTATGTATGGAATATCAGGCCTTTGAAGTCAAAACAAATGAACACTTTGTTCAAATCACGACTATAACTTACAAAGGAGTTTTTCAAACGCAAACTAAAAATAAAATCAGTCATCCGGCATCAAGGAATAGCTGGCAGCTTCCCATTACCTTTAAGAACATTTTGGAGTGTTCATCTTCGTGTAGCCAGTCTTTGTACAGAGAAATCCACTGGGAGACAAGATGCAAGACTTTACGTTTCCGACAAGGAACATCTGAGTTTTCTTCTTTGCCTTGATACTTCTTGGCAGAATAGGTGCAAGTGGTTAAGAAAGAATATTGCCTTGTTGAAAATAAAAGTATTCTTATGAAGCATATTTTCTAAAGAATCTACAGGTATCTAAGCAAGGAAGAAAAGAATATCTGTAGAGAGACCAAAAGGTGTATATTGCAAAGAGCAAAAGTAAAGCCAGGAAAATGACTCACACACACTCGGAGACAGGCCATGCAAGTGAGGGCTAGATGATGCCACTGTCAGCTGCTGACTTGGTTCGGTAGGCGGCACAGGCTAATGTCACCTCAAAGAGATGCGAGGTGGCCCATTAATTTCAAGGGTGGCTCCAAGGGATCTGGCCACACCGTTCCCATGAGAGTTAGGAGAGAGCGAGGCCACATATCCTTTGCTCCTAAGAAAGTCACATTCTGTAAAACCAGTTACTTCTAAAGTAGCCCCAAATGAGCACAGATTTCTGAAGCATAATTTGTGACATGTTTCCAATGCCCACCCCTATGAATTTACTTGAAGTAAAAAGGGACTGGATAAATGTGCAAACATAAATAAAAAGGACTGCTAATTTTAACTTTCACTGGAATAAAGAAAAGAAAATATGAATGCTTTAATCATTGAGGATAGTTAATGAAATTATTTACATATCCATTTAATGGGCTATTCTGCAGCCATAAAACTGATAGCCCAGCAGTACATTTACTGACAGAGAACATCCCAGCATATCGTTAAGTAGGAGAATAAGAAAAGGGCATGTTAGGATGATCCATTTCCATTAACTATGCTCATTTATACGAATAATTCCATTACCTGGAAAGATATACTGACAGTTAACAGTGGCTTCTCAAGGTAATGAAATTTCAGAACACATGAATTACTATACTTATAAGTGTGTTTTCTAATTCGTATACAATGACCACGTGTTAACAATGTTGTTAAATTGTTAAAAACGCCCTAGCTGGTTTGGCTGAGTGAATAGAGTGTTGGCCTGAAGACTGAAGGGTCCCAGGTTCTATTCTGGTCAAGGGCACATGCCCGGGTTGCAGGCTCGATCCCCAGTAGGGGGCGTGCAGGAGGCAGCCAACCAATGATTCTCTTTCATCATTGATGTTCCTCTCTCTCTCTCTCTCTCTCTCTCTCCTCTCTCTCTCTCTCTCTCTCTCTCTCTCTTCCCCTCCCTCCTTCCCTATCTCTGAAATCAATAAAAATATATTTTTAAAAATTATTAAAAATAATAACCTCAAAGGCAACATGCTGAAAGCCCGAGGAATGAGACAGAAGCTTGGTGTTTTCCAAATGAACCTAGTGTTTTTGTTTGCAAAATTATGATTTCTGAGTCTCCTGGACACATTGGAAGGTTCACTAGGAATAGGAAATGCTAAGATACAACACACAGGTAGGCTTTGGAGTTGATGGACAGGTGTCTATAGTCCTTAAGGCTGATACATAATTGCAAAAGAGAAACAGATTCTATATCAGGCTTTGTACATATTTTAAAACATAATTCAGTCACTGTCCCCGAACCTGCAAAAATACATTATGACCAACTGATTTCTTTAATTTCCACTAGTGACATAAACTCAGGCAAACATGCAAAGGCTGGTAAAATATCCATTTCGTCTAGCTTTTCTCTTGAAAGGCAAAATATAAAGATTTATCCCACTTATGCAAATTCCCTTTTCTCCTTTTCCTGTAACTATCATGACTTGACTACTATGAAGAAAAAAAAATCTGGAAAATTAAGAAATACTAAACTTCTTTCTTTTAGTTCAAGAGGTAAGCTTTTTATTATGGCTGCATATACATTCTACAATTATGGGCCTGGAGGTTAAAGCAATTTTGAGAACTGAAATTTCATTCATCGTTATCGCCATTTATCTGCTTCATCATGTTCTCTACCCTACAAGATGCACTTTAAAAATATTTACTGGTTAAATTTACGTTCATATTATTCTGGTTTTCTGGTATCAGGACATATTCAAATGTATGTTCACACATTTTGCTCATGCTAAATTATATTAACTTATAATTTAGCCGGGTGTGGGGAGAGAAATAGTGGGAAGGTATTCAGTGTATAGCAGTGAACATTAGCCCACCTGGGCTGTGAGCTTAAATAATGCTCTTTATGGTGATAAAAGTGAAAGGTCTTAAATTATATTGCAATAAAAGTATCCACCTTAGATATCCCAACACAGTAGAAGTGGCTCTAACCTATAAATAATATTCAAAAAAACAATGGGGGAAAACAAAAAAAAATAATTTGGGCCATTCTTTAGAATGTGATAGCAGTAGGGTATAAAAGATATCTTCACTAAAATATACTCCAAACTATCTCAGATTAAATATAGATACCAAATTTTTGTTTGTGATTTGCATTATTTCATAAAAGGCAGAGGTTGTAAATATATCAAAATAGTCATGTAAAAAGATTCTTGGCTTAAAATGTTCTGGATTTCACGGGTTTTGATGATTACTAAAAAAGCTGCTAAGAAATTGAACTACATTTATGTATAAGATGTCTTAGTCAAAGACCCAAAACATGTTTACCAGCAAGCAAAGTTTTAGAGATTCTTTAGGGAAATTTTATGAGGCATTAAATTACTCAGTGGTAATCACAAATTATTCTAGGATCATATTTAAAAATAATCGTTTGCCCTGGCCGGTTTGGCTTAGTGGATAGAGCGTCGGCCTGGGGACTGAAGGGTCTCAGGTTCGATTCCGGTCAAGGGCATGTACCTTGGTTGCAAGCACATCCCCAATGGGGGGTGTGCAGGAAGCAGCTGATCGATGCTTCTCTCTCATCGATGTTTCTGACTCTCTATCCCTCTCCCTTCCTCTCTGTAAAAAAAAAATCAATAAAAATATATTTAAAAAAATAATAATTGTTGGAAGGCACGTAACGTCTATAAAACAAACTATTAGTTAAGGAATGGTAATTCTTTTGGAAATATGCTAGCATTAAAATATAGACGAAGTCAGCTCATAGATATTATTTCAAAACACTTTTAAAGAAGGAGAAATGGAAAATCTTGTAATTATTGCTAATTTTTTTAGTTAACACCCCACTTGGAAGCTGTGGAAGAAATCTGTTTTTGAAATTTTCCAAATTCAAAACTATGTCTCAAGACCAGTTTTATGAACTGGTTCTGAGAAGTTTTGTGATCTCTACAGTGGCCACACGATGTAGTAAAGCACTAAAACGTTTCTAGCTTATATATTTTTAAGAGAGACTATGCCCTCTATAAAGTTTTAAAGTATTATTTTAAGCAAAAAATGCTAACATGGAGGAGAAATGTAACTATTTAACAGGAAAGACCATTCCTAGGGCTCAATAAAATGTAGGTAAATGCAAAAAAAAAATAAATAAATAAAACAAAAAACCCATCTTTCTAACGCCTTTCACGTGGGCTCGAGTGGAATCTTCAGTTTGGCCGAATAAAACCCCAACAGCTACCAGCTACCTGAATGCTCCTGCAGCATCCCTCCTTCAACACCGAGGCAAGGAGCGTGTCTGGGGAACCGAGGCAGTTTTCCTGGCTTGGCTCTTTGGCCTTTCATCTGTTGCGTCTCTTCTACTCGGTGCATAAACCATAAAGCTCCCTACACTGGCCATTACCCTTCTCATCACACCCATCCTTCTGGGAGAGCATGCCGTGACAAAGCTCTGAAAAGACGAGGGGTGGCTCCGGGGGGTAGTTTAGACCTCCCAGGTGAGGGGATGGCTGGCCTCGCCCAGGACACTTGCCCAGAAACACGATCGCACACACGCACACGTTCCCCGCCACGTGGTCCGGCCCTGACTGAGGGATTGCCTTGTGAATTCACATACAGCCAGTTCACTCGACCCCCGGGGCTTACCCAGGAGGCCACATTTGCCTCCAGATGTGTCAAGTCTTGAGACATAGGGATGAAGAAGAAAACAATAACGAACAGTACGATTTCGAATGGGAAAAAGGCAGCTGCGTTTCCAGCCCCCCCCTCCCCCCCCCGGTCTATTCTGTCTCATTTCATCTTTTGCCTTGGCTGTCGTCACATTAATAGGGAGCATAGCCGTCCCCGACTGGGGGTCGAGTAAATGAAGAAAGGCAGTTAATCCCTAAATGCGAGCCATCTGCCTGCGAGGGGGGCGGCGCAGCCCCCCGAAGCTGATGAAGGATATTGTCTCAGCAGCGCCTGGCACAAGTCGTCCGTGGTCATGAAGACGGTGTACGTGAGGAGGAAGTCATCCAGGAGGGTCTCTGCAAGGAAAGAAGCACCAGCACTAGGTAAGCAGAGCTGAGAGGAGGAGGACGACGGAATGCTGGAGGGTGTGAGGGGCTAGGAGGGAGCATTTTAGCCACAAAAGAGATTATTTATTCAAGTTAAGATTCTTAAAACTCCTCACACAAAATACTTCAAGTGGTGTGACATTTTTATTGCAAGACTCTAAACATACAACTTTTGTCATCTTCCCCCCCCCTCTACCCCTAAAACAGCATTTATATTTGTGGGTAAAGATGTTATGGAAAACCAGTGCATAAATCATGTGCTTTTAGAATAAAATTCTACAATATTTCTGAGGTATACACTCCAGTCCTACAGGGAATGAAGCGGAGTGTCCTAATAAATGAAGGCTTTCTAAAGCCATCCACCTAAGTCTAGGGCAAGAAGGACGGTAATAAAACCCAGAGGACATGTATCGGGTTCCAAGGGCGTTCGCCTTATCTCTCAAATGTATCTGTAAGAAGCTGGGAAAGTGGCGAGTGATTTTCTTATTGCTGTGAAGACAGACAGAGCTGAGTCCTTGCTCCGTCCTAATTCCTCTTCCACCTCCTTAACCAACAAGAATGGGCTCCCTTTTCATCACCTCTTTGCCTTGGGAGTTCTTTGAAAAGCCCAGCTCACATATAACATGGAACTGCTGACCCGGCAAATGTGACCTCGAATGCAACTTCCAAACGGACAGAAAAGATTATATGCAGAATACAAAGTAGAGCTTCTGCCCTAAGTCTTTATCTAACCTCCTTAACTTGAGATTCATTTTACTAGACAATTTCATTTTACATTCTGGACATCAACCTTTCAGTTATTTGAAATAGTAATAACTATATGAATAGTGGGCTTGGTGTATACTCAAGAGTATCTGTGATCTCCAAAGTCTATCCACTAAAGATGTGGAGACAGAAAGATTTGTCCAGGACAGAACTTTAGAGATACACGCTGAGACTGGAAAAATTCCAGAATCTTTAGAAACAACCAGTACCATTCACTTTAAAAGGTTAGGATCACAACCCTCTGCTGAAAGAGGTTGTGGAGGGCACCTGCAGGCCTAGTCAGCTGCAGGGCTTCAATTATTTCCACGCTCTGCTTATGTTGCAGAGTGTCAACAGTAACCCTGATCCACACAGGTCGGGGCTGCAAATGGTAATGCTCAACCACAACAACACAAGAAGGGAACTTTTCCAAATACATTTATTTATTTTCGGTAACAATATTCCTTCTTCAAAAATAAACTTGACAAATGGCACCTACAATGTAAAAGAAGCCGACACTTAGGAAGTATCTCACTGTAACATGTTGTAGACAGTCACCGGCCTAACTTACTTGATGGCAAAAGCAAGTTCTCAAGCAGCTGTGCCTGGGCCTTGCCGAGCATGGGGTAAGTCCAGTACGAGAAGACGCTGGGAATGTGTCTGAGTGGACGATTTAATGTGAGGGGAGAGGCCCAGCCTGCATTCACAGGAGAGCGAGGGGCTTCCTACTGGAGCCCCTGTTTACAAGAGCCTTACATCTGCACAAAAAGGCAGGGGAAGCTTCGTTCGGAGATCTGCCCCCAAAGCCGTTAAACTGGCAGCAAAAAATACATCACTGGTCGCCCTAATAAAAAAGTGTGGAATATACATTTGAAACTTTATGTGTCTCTCATTCAGGTTTTTAAATAGTTTAAAGTCCAACGATGGCATACTGTCTGAATCCCTAGGATATTTTAAAGAGGAATGCTCACCCACAACATTTTTCTGTACTAAATATACCTAGTAATTGATGAAAATCCTTAACTTCTCTTGTCTGATTAGAAATTGAAAAAATTTTTTCTTTTTTTTTTTTTGCATTCAATGGTAGATACAGGCAGCAAGGACGAGAGAGAGCCTAGAATCTGCCTTAGATTGGGGCCAAACACGGACAGAAACCACTGCGTGACGGAGCTGAGACCCTTACCCTGCCAGCATTTCAAATGCTGGACATTCAGGTTCAGGCTCTTTGGGGGTGATCTTACACTTAGCTCACTGAATTAGGTTGCAAGGAGTCTCTAATCAGGATTTACTCCATTAGGAGTCGAGATGAAGAAGAACACCATTAACTTTGACATAACCAGTCTTTCCTTTCTGGAACAGCCTTAGGTAATGAGCTGAGCGACTGTGAGTCTGGTTGGATGCTGGCAAAACAACCTGACATTCGGTTCAATTAATCAGCTCGCATATGACAATATTTTGTTAAGGGCTTTGACCCAGAAATGCTTATTTCCCCAAAGTTACTACCATATTAAATATTCAAGGCATTTGCCTAATTATCTCTCTGCCATAGAAATATTAATGAAATAAAACAATAAGGCTACATAAAAACATCTCCAGCTAAAATCCTAATGAATAGAATAGCTAAAAGTTGTAAAGAATAGAACAGATTCCCAATAGTCTTGAATTTCTCTCTATTTAATTAGCATATTGTTCTGAAATTTTTCTATATATAAAGAGCTTTCCTTTATTCTTTTTCAGCACTGGTATTTTTTTTTTCCTGCACATGAAAGTAATTGAGTGATATAATCAAAATGACACACTTCAAGTAAAAGTGCATTTTATAATAGCCATGCTTCAAAAAAGGCTGTCCCATTGGTACTTAAAGATATTTTTAGAACCACAATAGCTATATAAATGATCCCCTGAAGACTATTAGAAAACAATAGCCATTTAGAAAGACTAGCAAATCCATTGGCATCCACATTAACTCTATAATTATCTATTACATTCTATAGCGCTTAATTAATAGTAATTTAAGACCAGGCAAAAAAGCACCTTTGTGTATAAAGGCATCTTTCATTAAAACAAATTCCTAGTTGCCATATGCACTAACATTCTTATAAAAAGATGTATTCACTTTGATTTCTAACTCTGTGAATACCTAGGTATCAATATACAAAAAACCTTTACTTTAAAATTCTATTCATTAAATCAATCACTAAATCTAATTCCAAGTTCTTGGCTCATCACTGACAAAACTATTCAGCCATTCTTTTGGGAATATCCCGTACTCAAAAATAAAAGAATATTTTTTAGTAGCTTTTTAAAATACAGGAAGTACTCTTACATTCAAAAAGTAACATGCTAATGGCAATCAAAACTGGAAGGCAGCCCGGCTGGCGTTGCTCAGTGGTTGAGCGTCGACCTACGAACCAGGAGTTGGTCACTATTTGATTCCAGTAAAGGGCACATGCCTGGGTTGAGGGCTCAATCCCCAGTAGGGGGCGTGTGGGAGGCAGCCAATCAATGATTCTCTCTCATCATTGATGTTTCTATCTCTCTCTCCCTCTCCCTTCCTCTCTGAAAGGAAATAGTATTACAGTTTTAAGTACTGTGTAATAACCTGAAATAAAATATATCAATGTGTAGTTAAAACTGGAGTGTTGGTAGAAGGAGCGCTAAAATTCATGTCTGTAATTAGCCCCAATGATGTTAATACAGGGCTCTTCCTAGCATCTGTTTTCATTTTAAGGCATAAGAACTGGCTATTTTTATTTGGTTTTACTTGAATGCATTTTTCTTTTATGTATAAATTAAAATATTTTCTCAGTCTCATTTTGAGTGTATCAAGCATTAATAATTTCCATTTTATTTCTGCAAAACATAAGCGTTTCTAGAGCCTCCTGGATGTGTATCATGGAGGAAAAGTAATTGATTTGGTACAGACCCTTTTTGTAATCAAATTATAGAGGCGCTGTGCTAAATGTTTCCAAGAGGTCTAAGCTTAATGCTTTTTTTTTTTTTTTTTTTTTTTGGGTAAAACAAGAAAAAAAAAACCACATAAAAACAAACCTTGAAGCCTAAAAATCACAAGGAGTATAGGGTTACTTAGGAGCAATTAGAGAAAACTACCTCAGTTATTTTTCAACACTCATATGCAAAATGCACTGCAATAATGAAACCACTCATCTGTTAAAGTGAATTACCAAATGAAAAGAATTTTGACAGACAACTGCCTATAGTGGACATTTAATCTAAGTAAGGTAATGTGAATATTCGACATTTCTGTACTAACTCATATTCCCTAACGTACCGTTAGCAGTTTTGTGTCACCTGTATTTCTACCTCAGATGCAATGGAATGTCAGGCACTCTAAAATATGTTCTACTTAACCTTTATTTCAAGGAGACAAGAAAAGCTTTGTACTTGAAAGGGCCCATTTCTGGCCCTGGAATGTCACAACTTACCATTATTTTTTGAGGAGCAGTGCCAACATGTACCATGTAATTTGATAAGTGCACTCACACGCGCGCACACGCACACACAAACTTTCAGGTTCATGTTTGAATCGTAGGTAGGTTACAGCCATGCTTCTTTCTCAATGCCTTGGTCCACAGAACAACTGTGAAACAGCCATGGGAGAGATCACATGGTATGACAAGAAGTCAAGCTAGGAAAGTAGGTTGGAATAAATTCCCAGAGGGACTTTGAGCACCAGACTAAGGAGCCTGGAGCACCTTCTACAGGAAAAGGGGAGATTTTCAAAATGAAGAGTGACAAGAGACACAGACTATGCTTGCTGCACCAGGGAAGTCAGACTGGGTAAGGAAGAAGGATGTGTTTACTTTCAAACTCCTTGAGCTTGAGTTCCATGGGTTTAAGTGACGCTTTTGAGCAAAAGCCTCAGAGATGAGAGCTTGCTAAAGAGGGCTGGATGAGTATGGGCGCTACTGTGGAAGATGGCTGAGACCAACATGAATTCTCAGACACAGTCCTGGAAAGGTGTCAGCAGGGGTCTGAGGGTTGAGCTGGGTTGTATGTTCACATTTGGGCAATAGTAAGAGAAAGATGAGTTAAGGCAGGGGAAAGAGAAGGGAGATATAGGAGAATTGGGAGATACAAATGTAATAGAAGCCAACAAGAAAGGATTAGAAAAGAGAGCAGATTTTAAGTGTCAAAAAAGTGGCTGGAAGGAGGTTCATGAGCCTGGGCGTTCAAAGGCCATCGGATCTGGTGTGTGGATGGTCCCTGGTCTGAAGGTTTTAGAGCAATGCCCCTGAGTAAGTGGTAGGGGCATACTCTTGTTAGACTAAAAGGGACAAAGGCTATTCTGATAATCAGCTCTCATACCATCTATCACACTGTTTTCCCCCAAAGACTCCTACTGCAGTTGTATAGCTCACTGATTAGTAACAGCAGTTGCTCTCACAAATGAGGCAGGAGGAAAAATTTCTTCATGATCAATGCAAGTATCATTTTATTTAACAGTATAGATTGGAACATGGGAATCGTCATGGGTATGTGGCCTTCAATACAATCTGCCAGCATCTACCAACAAAAATTAATATCCGGTTGTGAGATTCACTCAGTTGAACATAATTGACCTCTCTGGGTTGCTCCATCTTGTATGATTAATATCACATAATGCATTCTTGTGATATAAACTGTGTTCCTAAGAGCTGGCCAATTAAACATTCTAAAACTTGATGTAATAAGTAAAAAAGAATTTTAACATTAAACCTTAAATTAGAAGTCTGGGGCATGGTTATTTCAAACAATAACTCTAATACTATTAGAATCAACTTAGAACGAGGTATGATATTTTATCTCCCAAGCACCAAGAAGAATCTCTGCTATCAGCTTTCTTTCAAAACTAGAAATATATCACAATTCAGAAAGTTTCCCACTCCCCCAGATTGTTGTGAATCATTAGCACCGAGTTTCAGAGAAGCAAATTTTTATTTATTTATTTTTGTTTCTGGTTAACAGAAATTCTAGGGATACTAGAACTTCTAGAGAAGTTATTTTCTTTAAGGTTTAGCAGCTGACGATTTTAAAGCTAAGAATCAGCACGATAGCTAGATATATTAAAGATAAAAAGATATTGCACAAACTTACTAATTTAAAGTAAATGCAACTAAACACAACTAACGCTCTTTCTAAACAATCTGGCGCAAGATCTTCCACACGCTGAAAGCTTCCAATACGGGAAAATTTACTTTAGTGTATTTCCTATGCTTAAAAGTACTCATGGGATAAATATTTCAACCAGTGGCTGACAGCAGGCACGCCTTTGTGTTCTGGTTTCCAGAACAGTCATTGGAGTCTTCATCAATAACACAGAGCTGCCTCCTTTCTCACACAGGTGGAAGGGAGACGTGGTTTAGGGTCACAAAGAAAGGCTGGGCCCCAACCGAAGACCTATTACTTACAGTTGAGCACGGTGCTCTCTGTTCTGAAGAAGACAAAGTTGTAAGATATGGTCTCGGTGAGGGCATGTGCTGGGGATTAGGGGAGGCTGGGGGGAGGTCAATGGGGAAAAAAAGGAGACATATGTACTACTATTTATAATACTTTAAACAATAATAATAAAAAATAGAAAAAAAAAAGATAAGGTCTCAACTTCTGTAGGGGTTTGGCATCTGACAGGTGAGATCATTAAAGAACCACCTAAGGCAGCTACAGACCCAGGCTGATAAACATCCCATTCATGCGAATGTCTGCGCAAACCTCCACATGCCACTCCTGCCTACCACACCTATTCTTACTGTGCACCGGGAAGCCAGGCGTGGCTTTGGTGGGCAATGAGGCAAGTAGGAAAGGGAACACAGTAGCTACTTAAAGCCACTACTTAAATGACCACTACTGTGTTCTGTACCAGAGCTTTACCCCCTGGTCTGCGCTCTCCATATCCACCCTAGGAGGGTCGGCCTTCTATTATTCTCTTTTGTGATGATGACACTGAGACTGAGATCCATAAGGGGGATAATCACCGAGTTACTACAGATCAATGTTGGATGGTGCCTAGGTCCCAAGGTCTGACTCTCTCCCTGTGGGAACCAGGTCAGGGTCCCCAGATAGTCAAGGCCAATGGGAGCACAGGGGCCTTGTGGTCAATACAGCAGAATGGCCAAGGCCGCTCTGAGCAAGAGCCTAATTGGGGTGCCCAAGGCCAAGATGCCATAAGCGGGTTTAAGGACACATGGTACCCTGTGCCCTTCTGTAGCCAAAATATGATTGATGTCACTGCTGGCAACTAGCCTTCTTTGTCTCTGGAGTAATACACAAGTTACTGACCAGCTAGTGTGCTGGAGTGAGAAGAAGCAGAGGCAGTAGGCACAGAGAACGTAGCTCCTGTGTGTGCAGGAGAGAGGAGAGCTCAGATGGAGCTGAGAGCTGGTACTGCTACGATGTAAGGCCAAGAGCGCATAGAGAGCTCAGATATAGCTACTGTGTTACCCAGCCAGTGTGCTGGGCAGGGGAGACGGGAGAAGCTGCTGAGCCAGAGAGGTTGGAGGGAAGGCTGAGGCGCTATGTAAAGCTGGGGGTCCAGAGGCAGCGTGCGGCTGCTCAGATAATAACCGTGGGTACAGAGACTGATGCTGCTTTATGGGAAAGATATGTATTTACCAACCAGTGTCTGGCTGCCTGCCTGTATGGACTTTGCTGTGAAGAATCGTCTTTTCTGATGGCTATGTGGCGGCCACTGGATTCTGCAATAAATACTCATTCTTATATACCCACTAGAGGCCCGATGCATAAAATTCGTGCAAGGGTAGGCCTTCGCAGCCCCGGATGCCTCGTGGCGGTGACACCGGCTCTGGCTGCATCACAGCTCTGCCGCCCCCCCCTCCCCCCCCGCCTGCCTTGGCCTGGCACTGCCCACGTCCGCCGCCACACACCCCTGGTTCCTTGGTTCCGTGGAGCACACCCCGCCACCCCCGATCCATCACCCCACAGAGGGTGGCCTGGGCCTCCCTCTTTGGGGCGATCATGTAGCCCCATCCCCCAATTAATTGATCGCCCGACTGGCCAGTGGCCTGGGCCCCTTTGCAGGGCGATCATGGGGCGATGGCCGGGGCCCCGACCAATTGCATCGCACCCGCCTTAGCTGGTCTGGCGCCACTGGGTGTCACAGTGTGGTTGTCTGGACGGTTGTTCTGCTGTTCTGCTGTTGGGTTGATTTGCATATTACGCTTTTATTATTATAGCAACCTCTCATGGCTTCTCCTTCTAAGACCCGGCGTCCTAGGAGGTCCAGCCCCAGGCAGAGGGGCTCAGAGCTAACACTTGTTACTAGTGAGCAGAGGATAAAGGAGGAACTTGGACTAAGTTCCCAACAGTTAGTACAGTGGGCAGGGTTCTAGAAGGACCTGCCCTGGCATAGTCGGGAAAAAATTAGAAAAATATATGGACTCAGAACAACTCAGAGCAGCAGTGCTGAGCAGTGCTCCTGCTGTCTCTGACACTCCCTCTCCCTTCCTCTCTGAAATCAATAAAAAAGTTAGAAGATTCACTAAGTATAAAAAAGTTAGAAGATTCAGCCGAAACCGGTTTGGCTCAGTGGATAGAGCGTCGGCCTGCGGACTCATGGGTCCCGGGTTCGATTCCGGTCAAGGGCATGTACCTTGGTTGCGGGCACATCCCCAGTAGGGGGTGTGCAGGAGGCAGCTGATCGATGTTTCTCTCTCATCGATGTTTCTGACTCTCTATCCCTCTCTCTTCCTCTCTGTAAAAAATCAATAAAAATATATATATATAAAAAGAGAAAGCTTTACTTTAAAAAAAAAAAAAAGTTAGAAGATTCGCCAAGTATCCTGTATACCCAGAACAAATAAGAACAGTAACTTTAAAATAGAAAAGGATACAGAATTGCTCTAAAAATAATTTTCTGTTCACTATTTAGGTTATAACAAGATATTTTAGTTTTCCCCATGTTCTGCTCAGCCACATTTAACAATTCTAAGTTCATGTTTGTTTCTGAGGTTTGGGGGAGGTAGTGGGGGGAGGGGGGGCAGGGAGAGGATTGCCAGCCAAGTAGCTGCCTTAAGTAGAAGGCAGAACGCTGCAACCGAACGAAAAGAATGGTTTCAATTATAGAGCAAGAAAGCCCCGAGGGCAGAAAATGAAGATAATGGGAAATGGGAGGGAAGGTTATAATGAGAAGACTGTGAAATGAGGAAAAGCTCAATTACAGGTATGTTACAGGCAAAGATCCCCCCCACTCACAGAATGTCCCTTTCAGACATGTGCTTGTCAATTACAGCAATTCGGTGGCAAGGCACCCCTTAAATGAAGCAATAATTTGCCTGAAACATGCTGTGAAAGATTAACACGCAGTGATTATAATCAACAAATTGCCATCCACTAACATTCTTTCCTCACACGGGTAAGACTGTCTGAAGTACACACTTGTACACTGAAAAATCACTTTTTTTTTCCATTTTCTGATAGGATGCTCAATTTTGCTTGAGGAAAATGTCACAGCATTTAAAAATACAGACAAGGACATCTGATGGTCTCACTTTAAATCCATCAACTGTGTGGGGAGGTGCCCTGAGATCTCTGAGAGACAGAGAGGGAGAAGAGTGTTTTCATCCTTTGACATTATCTTCAACGGTCTCGAGTAATTCCAGGCACTGATGTTACAGTAAAACTATGGTTTCCCTAAAATCACTAGATTGTTAAACTCACTGTTGAACATAATATCTTGTCTCCATGGATTTCAGAATCTGTTGCTCCTTTCAATTTGCTGCTCCCCAAATGCCTGCCTTACATCACACCTTTAAGCAAGTTTCTGGGAATGAGGCTGGACGCTGAGAAAATCACAAGTGTATCATCTACTAAAGTACAATTATTGTGACAATAGACCCAAACTCACTTAGAAAATATGATACATTTAAAAACTTTAAGATTTGAGAACAGCATTTTCTTGTTAAAGGAACAAAAATCAATTTTTTTCTTTTAAAATAATACAGACAACACAAAAAGAAAAAATTTACAAGAACAAATATTGGCACCAAACTGCTGGGAACCTGCTGTAGAGATTACAGAACTATAGATGGAAAAGAAACGGACATAGCAACCTTCATTCTTAAAGGGCGGAGATTAGGGAGACAGATTTAAAAATAAAACTAAACAAAGCTGTCATCTTTCTCAAATTTACTTTTATGAGGAAAACTACAGGCTATATTGAAGACTTGTGTTACAAAACAACTTTCATCCTATGACAAAGAGACAATACAGATGTAAGCCAATATCTTATTCATATAATAAAACTGACGTCCTAATAGACCTCAAATTCTATATGAACTTTGGAACTTATTAAACAGGGTCTTTATATTTTAGAATAGATTATAATTTTATATATTCTGATTTTTTAAAAGCTGACCAATCAAACACACACTTTTAGTAGCTCTCAATGTGCCAGAGTATTATATTACTTGGAATAACGTATCCTCCAGCCATTCTAAGAAATTGGAAATGTACTGAACAACAAGGAAAGAAATACCTAAGGTTTCCACAGTCATCTTTCTAAAAAGATGAGTATCAAACCGGCATTTGAGGTGGAGGGAAAGCAATTCAGGAGATGCAAATACAATGTAAATAAGAGAAAATGCGCAAATGGGTATAAGGAAGAAAGCCCATTCATGCCCAGGTCTTCCATACTGGCTGCAGTGTACACAGGGAAACCCCTATGGTCAGGGGGTTAAGAACACTGTAACTACAGAACCAGCTCAAGATGGTCCTATCTTGTTTAGTGAGATGCTGAGTTGCTTTTTGGAGAGGATATACCAAATCATGCAGCCAAAGCATGTGCAGAGGAAAGAACGTGGACCTCTAGCTGCATCTGGAACCGAAGTCTTGATCCCTGGCCCCCTTTCCTTCCCTGTCCCCCAAAAGCAAAGAACCAGGACATGACCCCAACCTGGACACCAGAACCCTGTCAGAAGCCAAGGGTCCACTGTCCAGGAAGCTCTGGTGTTGATGCCCCTTTACCATAAACGGCCAGGTGCCAAGGTCCTCCAATTAAAACTTGTCCCACCAGCATTTTCCCATGCCTGTTCCCCCATCCCCTTAAAAACCTTTAACCTAGTCCAGCAAGTGAGATGGATTTGAGGCATCATTAAGCCTCCATTCTTCTCAGTTGGTGCTTTCTCAATCAATAAACTTTTCCTTACCCCAAACTCTGAAGTCTTGAGTTTTGGCCTTTTGAAGCATCGGGCACAAGAACTTGGGTTCAGTAACATCATCATCAAGAGAACTGACTTTAGAGACACAAGCAGTCACGTGGGTACTACTTCATTTGGAACATAGTGTGAAGGAAACTTTCCAAGACCCTCTACCTCACCTCCAGGCTCCAAACAACCAGAAAGGGGTTGACAGTTTCCTTAAAAGCATTCAAAGAAGAAAATCTAAAAATTCTTGCTAAGATGCACAAGTTTTTCAAAATTCTTATAGTCAAGAGGGTTAAGATCTACTTTCTAAGGTAATTCTTGCCCCTCACATATTTCATTTCCACCTTATATCCTCTTGAAATTAATTTCCCATCGCTTTACAATACTTCAGTTTGTTTCTAGTGTGCTCTAGAGCTATACTTAACCTCTAAGTATTGGAAGAGGTCATGTGGAGTCAACATGAAAATGATGCAATTAAGAAAATGCATTGCAATGATCCATTCTCATTCCAAATGGGGACTAAACAGTCCCTGAAAAGCATCTTTATCCATTAAACATCTCCCTTTGCCCATTGGTTGTGCTGCAAGGAAAACGTCCACATTTCCATTATTAATCAGTGCATGTTAATGACCTTATGCTCCGGGTCTGTCCCGCTTCATTTCACCTTGCTTCATTACCAACAAGAGTATTAATTAACCCACAATCTCCTGGCAGTGTAAAAGCATCACTTTCCTAGCTATCATACATGATAGCACATGTTCAAAGGGGCTGTGGATAGATGAGTCCGGAAGATGAACACCTCAAATGAAATCCAAAGTCAAAATCTGACTTCTAGTCACTTCTCATGTGAATGTCCGATACAGCACCATCCGCTGAAATTAGGACCTCTTGTAACCTTCTTGAGGCAGTGAGCTCACCCATTGGCCTCTCTGCTCACAGCTGGGAACCAAGCAGCAGGTTTGTGCTGGAGATTAGATCGCTCTTAAGTGGCTACTAAAGCACCTGATTTGGGGGCATACAGCCAGAGTTGAATGGTAGGTTTTTATTTCATTTATGTCTTTCATCCATGATTCTAAGTCACTGGACAAAAATGATAAAGGAATAAAGCTAGGAATAGACCTGGGTCCATCCCCAGATTCAAATGATCACTTGATCTCTGAAACAGCTTAGTTAACTTCTTTCTTAGTTTCTCTGTCCATTAGATGAGGATAATGATCCTGTATAAGGATCTATCTAATGGAGAGGAAGTTTAATGGATTAAATGGAGTGGTGTCTTGAGTAATCTTCAAATCCTGGCTCTCAAATCTGGAAGGGAACTCAAATGTCACATGGTCTAAGTCCTCTGCTTTCACAAATGAGGCAACTGAGAAGAACATTTCTACGCAATTCCAATGATCCTATCACTTTGTCAATGCTAATTTATAAAGTCTCCCAATGCTTCATTTACAGCAAACACATTGCATTCTTCATATTAGTAATTAGGAGAGAAGCTAAGGGAACTGCCCAAAACACACACAAACCAAACCAAAAGAAACAATCCCTGGAGTACAAAGATGAGAAAGCAGAGCAGAAACCATATTTTATACACACACACACACACACACACACACACACACACACACACACACATTTGTATTAATTTCAGAGAGGAAGGGAGAGGGAGAGATAGAAACATCAATGATGAGAGAGAATCACTGATTGGCTGCCTCCTGCACGCCCCCTATTGAGGATTGAGCCCACAACCTGGGCATGTGCCCTGACTGGGAATCCAACTGTGACCTCCTGGTTCATAGGTTGATGCTCAACCACTGAGCCACCCTGGCTGGGCAGAAACCATATTCTAATGTAAGCACTTCTGCTCCAGCTCTCCCTCCCTCCACAGCACTTGGAGATCTTCACTGTCACTGCGGATAGCTGTCTCAAGCCTTTGCTCTGCCTGGAAACAGAAGGTGCCTGTCCAAGCTTTACTCAAAGTTCAGGTGGCACAATAATACTCTACAAAGCCATGAAGCTGGCGATGGAGAATGATGTTTGGACTCTATCCACAGAGGGAGAGGCTCCCATAATACACGCCAGGCACTTACACAGAGGTTGTTGCCTTGTTACAACGACATGCTCCGCCTACTAGGTGCTCAGCACACCACCAACCTGGAGGCGCCTATCACAGGCTCAAAGCAGGCTGGGGAGACATTCCCACACCGAGCATAGACTATACCAGATAACCCATGAAGTTAAAGAAAATACCAGCCATACCTTGAAGAAATCAGGTCAAGCCTAATAAGAATCAGCTGGTAGGCTCTCCCTAGTTCCCCTATCCTAGTCTCTGTTTGCTTCTTGTTCTTGGAAACCTGCAATCATAGCGCATTTTCATCAAACAGATGAATGAGGACTAGGAAACTAAAAAAGAGGGGAGCACGTCATGCATTTCCTGGTGTTTCCCTGAAGGTCCACCCATCAGACTGCAGATTTAGAGAGAAAAATCAATAAGAAGGTTTTTCTCTGTATAATCTATGTGATACGTAGTCCCCCCCCCCACTCCGCCCCTGCTTTGAAACAGACATTGTTATTCCCAGAAGCATCTCTAATAAAACACGCTTTATCCTCTCGAGGATGGGGAGAGGGCTAAAGAGAGGCAGGGACCTCTGTGGCCCTCAGTCCAGGGCGGGCTGTGGACTTGCCCTCCCTCTCTCCTGCTCTCAACTCCTCCTCTCTCTTCCTTCTTGCCTTCCTGGTCATCCTCCTGGGCTGGGAATGCCCCGGGACGCCTGCCCTACTCTGGGAAGATGAAGGATACAGCTGTTTGATTTTTCTCTAACATTCCCAATGTTTCAAGTTAGAACCTGAGCTTTGAAAGAAAAGGAAATCTTTGAAAATGGCTTCAATCACTTTCCATGATCACAAATAGATATCCAATCACCAGACTCAAATACTTGTTCCATTTTAAACAGGGAAGAATCATTCATTCATTCATTCATTCATTCATTCCTTGTGCCTGGTACAGCCGGGGAGGAAAGGTATGCACATAGGGGATTATGAAGATCAGCAGGCAAGTAAGTGCTGTGTGGATCTAATCGGTTAGGAAAAGCATTAGTAGATTGCTTTTAAGCATTTCTGATATTACTTTTGCTTTGAAAACTCAGTTTGATTTGGTGATAGAACACCATATGAATTCAGGTAGCCACAGAAACACGTTATCTCAGTAGCCCTGACATTCTCCCTTCTTTTCCATTTAATTGAGTAGACTTTTCCCCGCTTGTGCTTTAGCATCACTTAGTAACCACTTCAACTGGTCCTTTGTGATGTAGGAGGTTTCTTCCGCTTGGCCTTGCACCTACACTTTCACAACTAAGTGACTTTTGTGGAGAAGAGATGGGAAAAAATTTGCATCTCATGCTTGTTTATCTTTCCCAACCTCCAGTGGGTACAGGAATGCCAGGTCCAGAACAGGTTCATGGCAGCCACTGGGACCATTTATTTCCTCCCAGGTACCCCGTTCCTCCTCATTGCCGTCGGGCCCGGGCGGATGACTGCCATATGGCTCCACCCTGCCCCATATGGCTCCATCTCCCTAGCAGGGGCGCTCGAGAACATAAAACGCTGCTGCACACTTTTATTGCAGCCCCTTCTCATTCCCCTCCATCTGCCTTCCATATGTTTATGTGACTCTATCAGGCTCCTGCACACAGAGCCTTCTGTAATGAGGACTGCCGGCCGGACCAAGATAAAGAACTCGACTTCACCTCCCTCAGGGACAAGGAGCCTCGAGGACTTTCAATATGTGATTCCTTCAGCATTCAAACGACAGTGCGCTCATACCCGGTGTCCTGCAATTTGTACACAAAATGTATTTTCTTTCATATTTATGATCTCTTTCAATTTTATCAACAAAAGCCACATGGTGGCTCCTCTGTCGACAGCACTGTGCATGAAGTTTTGAAGAATTGCATGTGACTGTTACATGCACATCAATCTAAAGTTGACTTCCTTATTGTCATAAAATTCTCCTTTGGTCAGAGAAGTCCTTACCATTTCCCCCCTCAAGTGTCTGTAAAACAATCTGAAGTGTGTCCTTTACAAACGCTACGAAAAGGAGAAGGAATGAGGAGAGGCTGACCCCAAATGGCGTCTCCGCCTGCCCCCAGGGAGTTGCCAGTATTCTAGTCCCAACTTAGGTCAGACCACTGCCTCTAGTCCTCTGAGCATGGGGCTAAAGTGACACAGTTGATCCCAGTGTTGGTGTAATTGATAAGAAAGTGGAATAGCAGTCACCAGACACCAGGCACAACACCAGTTCCCGACAGGAGGCAACTCCTGGCGTTAGGAAGTGTAATCGGGGTGATTTCTCACTCCCAGTGTTCAACGGTGGGAACTTGTGATTGGCCATCTTTCACAGGAAACTAATGGCAACGGGAAAGAAAGAAAAAGAAATCAAGCGAGGCCTTGGGTTGGCTTTCATAATCTCTACCCTTGTCAATATGACCTGGGCACAAAGTCTTGTATTAAAGAATAAATTGTGGTGCTATTAAGAAGAAAGCATTTAATCCCCCCGAACCTCTACCCATGTTTAAAGGTGGCCTCTTCGTGGCAGGTGAGTTGCTGGTAACCTAGTCCCAACCACCTGTGAGAGGCAGTCAGGTGATCAGTACATGGGCACCCTGGCGGCTCCAGGAGGTGCTCTCTGATGAAAGGGGGACACGGGAACAGTGCTCAAACACACAGACTATTAACCGATGGGCGCACAAAAGCACCCGGCAAACGCTGCGAGACTACACTTTTCCTTTGGCTTGTTTGTGTACAAAAGACAACTACTGATTGTTTTTTGCCCAAACCTACCTGTGCAAAATAAAGTATTTATTTGAAATTTGAGATAAAACATAACATCACTGTAGGAAACCTGATTGGGTCATTTTGCTTTGTTTTCCTTACCCACCTACATATTTCACACATCCTTGTTTCTCTTAATGTCCTTTGGAATGCAACGGAGAGCCAAACATCAGTTAGGTTCAGAGGAACCTCTGGGATTCAAGGGAATTCTTGCTCCCACCTATGCTGTCATTTCACAATCCTTCCTGCCTGGAAAAACCTACGGAGCTCCTTTGTACTAAGACAACTGAAAACTGCCTCTTCCCGCTGCAGTCAATACCTGATCGCAAACTGGGGGCATCCCAGGTGCTGTGGTGGCAGCAAAAAGTGCCTTTCCGTCAGGGGATCAAGTTACCAGATTCAGGCTCTGGCCAGGGGCCTAGTCATCGGAATAATTGCTCCAGGCTGTGGAACAATTTACAAATCCGGTGAAGAGAAGCAAGTACTCACCCTCCTGTGAGAAAGAAAGTGTGGCTGGTCCTTCTGTACATGGAACAGTAGTGTTGGCAAAAGGGCAAAGGTGAAAGAGCGAAACGGGCATTTTGCTCCCCGATTAAATAGGAAAGACAAGGATTCCCATCAGTCAGACTTCAGTGAGTTGTAATTTCTGGACCGAGAGGCTGTGCGTGTCCTATTCTGCACAGCAGGGCGTGCTCCGAGCGGCGTGTAAGCCGCTTGGGAAAAGGCAGAAGTTGCTCAGCTTATAGTTGCTGAGCAGTTGCATTAACTGTTGACATTTCCCTGGGAGGCTGCTCCCCCCAGTGCAGAGCCGCCCACAGGCCAGGTGAATGCTCCTTAACCCCTCGTTGTGCCTGCATTTCTCCCCGATGAACACTGGCCTCTGGCCAACCGTCTTTAGGTAAGGTCTGGTAAAAACTGCCCAAGAAACAAGAACATCTGCCTGCGTCTCCTCTTCTTTGTACAGCTACTTCCCCGGCAGCCGCTCGGATCTCCGTGTGTCCATTTAGTGGATTTAAACAAAACGGCACGGGGCCGAGGGGGAGGGGCACGGAGCAGACGCTGGGTCAGCCCACCCCGGGGCGGCCACAGCGGGAGGCTTGCTCCTAAGGATACACAGGGACAAGGGCAGCCGCTGCTGAGCCTGCAAGCAGGAGACAGCCCGGTCTTACCTGTTTCTTTGTCCTGGACGTCTTCCAGGTGCAAGTCATTCAGAAGGTGCTCCAAGATCTTCTCGGGGGTCCCGGACACGACCACGTATCTGTCGGAGAGCAGAGAGTCCACCGAGTCATCCTCCGTGGAGGACTGCGAGCGGCTGCTCCACGCATCGTCCTCGTCCTCCTCGTCAATGTATTTGAAATAAGGCACATCGAAGGTGGGCAGGGGCAGCGGCCGGTCCGAGAGCCCCGCGCAGTCCTTCCTCTCCAAGTGCGGGTCGCGGACCCGCAGCCGGGAGCTGCCCATTGTGCCCGGCTCCTGACAAAGGCATCCCCTAAATGCTAAGAGATCTTGGCCATCTCGGGCTTTCCCTGGGAACTGAGTCCATCTGGCTGCCGAGAGCTCTGCAGTCAGCTAGAACGCTGAGAGGCGGAGAGAGAAAGGAGGGGGAGGAAAAGGAGGCAGAGGAGGGAGCGAGGGGGAGCGGGGAAGGGAGGCAGGCAGCGAGAGGGAGCGGGAGCGGAGCCTCGGAGGGAACTCACCTCCAATCGCTGTCGGCGCTGCCGCCTGGGGGGGCCGGGCCGCTGCGCTGCACTTTCCTCAGCACCAGGACGCTCTGCTCCTGCTCCCGGACTGTGGTCACCTCACCATCCTGCTTTCGTGGGGACGGGAGAAGGAAAACGGGAGAGAAAATTAAAAAGGAGCTCACGAGAGCGGCATTTTTCATGAGTTGTTTTGTGCCATAATTTCTCTAAAGATTCAGAATAAATTAGGAGGCTGGCCAAGAATCTCCCTCTTGGACAGTGTCCAGGCTCAAGTTCGACAGACACAGAAAGCATGAGGGAGACAGAACTACTTTGAAGTGTTTTCATGTCACGAGCCCTTTGGGTCTCAGGGAACTCCTGCGGCGGCGGCAGGTAGAGTTAAGTGAGAAGATGACCTTTGTGCATGGGGGCAGAAAAGGGGCTAAAAAAATAAAGCAAGTAGAAAACCCATCAAGTGGGGATAAGGATTCAGACTGTTCATTGTTAAAGCTACCTGAATGGTTTGAATTAAGGAATCCAAAGTTTCACCAAACACAACATACAAGTTGCATGTGTATTCCCTTTTACCTGGTGAATGCTTATTAAACAAATCACTCTTTTAGAATGGGAAAGTCATTTACAACATATTCTTTACAATTTATCTTTATTGCTAAAGGTATTACAGAAGTCCCCTCCCCCCCACTAACCCTCTCCTTCCCACTCCCTCCCCTCCCTAGGCCTTTAATGCACGATTGTCTGTGCACCTCATTTAAATAGTGGTGCACAAGCCACATTAAATAGTGGTGGTAGATACGTATACTCAGTCATGTCACAGCCTTGCTTTAAAAGGTGGGCCTAAAGCTACCCATTGAATCATTCAGGTCCATTTTTTTCCCAGACTTGAGACGGGCCTTCCAATTTATCATGTACTTGTTTTGCCAGAATACAAGCAACAAGGGGTCTCTAGTAAGAATCTCATCTAGGCCGAGATTCGGATGTCACGGGTGAGTGCCCTGACTTTCTTCACCTCAGTCCCTTTGAGAAGGGAGAGAAGGCGGAACAATCATTCATTTCTGCACACACAGCTTCCACAGCCCAGAGCCAGCGTGGCCGCTGACGTGGCTGTCGGAGTGGGCTCGCTGCTGACCCAGCAGTGTGCCGCGGACCCAGAGCGATGAACTCTCTCCGAGTGTGTCCTGTGAAATCCTCCCCATGTGCGACAGCCAGTCAGTGTAAGAGAGCCAAATGCATGTCAGAAAACCTAGTTTCTGTATATCTGAGGATTTGAGCAAAAGATTAAAGCAAGAAAAGTTGATAGTAAATTAGGCTTTATCTTAAAAATGATGTCGCTTCTTTAACAAGGGAAACCTGTCCTAGGGTCCCCTGCATGTTTCTGCGGCTGGCAGAAACTCCTGCCTTATAATTAAGTGCAAACATAAAGAACAGTCTTCCCCAAAGGAGAAGAGGCACTGGGTCTGGCCTGCCTTATTATCCATCAAACCCACAGACCTACAGGGATCTCCATGTATGCTGTTCACCCTTCATATGGAAAGCAGGGCACTCATCTTGTTATAACTGCCAACCAAATCAGTGATAAAATTATGATCTCAGCTCCCAGGATCCTGAGTCCTAAGACAATGCAGTGACCTAGTCGTTTGAGTCCTCCAGGATCTTCTTAAACACACACAAAAAATACTAGTCATTCTAAACAGCAACATAATTTTATGATGATTCTTTTTAAATCTTTTGGTGGCAAATAATTTTCCTATGTAAAGCTGATGTATTACACTTCAGCAAGGTCAGAGACACAGTTACTGTGGCAATTAATGTGGGATATTCATTGTTAAACTCCCCAAGGGACAGAGTGCGACTCCTGCAACGTGAATACCAATGTGTAATTGCTATCTCTCGTCTCTCCAAAGGGCTTCTTTTGTTATCCACAGGAAATAAGGTGGCCAAAGAGAGGGGCACATACTGAAAAAGCGTGGGCCTGGGATACTGCGACACACAGAAACAAATAATTCAGTAAGGAGTAGATTTGAAAGGAGAGAAATCTTCCCCTGGTTTTCCTCTTCTCAGAAGCCAATACTCATTTTGCATGAGCCCACCGCCGTTCTGACATACGTTGTACATTCTCTGTGCACGTGATATATGGCGTTATTAACTTCCACGGGCCATGCACACACATATGGATCGGAAGGGCTTCCCTAATGTCTGTGCGACTAATATGCATTACAGGGCCGTGCACAGAGCAGCCACACTCTGCTGGGCAGGAGACGAGCTGCATCAAATTGATGTACTATCAATAGCACCTAATGTCATAGTGGTGGTTTCCATTTCGAAAACCTGTTAAAAATAAAGAAGAAAAAAAAGCAGAAAAATCAATGTATAAAGGGAGATGTAAGTTATCTAAAATTGCCATGAAAACATGATAACCCTCTGTATCATAGCTGGCTCTCAAGAAGGAAGGTTAGATGAATGCCTCCCGACCCATGCATCCTCACCTACTTGATCTTCCTGAAAAAGAGCAGAAGTGGCATGGCTAGGGGTCTGGGTGTGAAACTTTATTCTAGTGCTTGCTTGGTTAAGAATAACAGTATTTAGAGAACTAATGATGGAAAATCGGTTCAATGACAAGTAGCTCACAAGATGCAAGTTAAGCATTAAAACACTTAATTTACAGTCATTTATTCAACAAACAATGAGGAACCCCCCTGGTAAGGGCACTGTGCTGGCCACCAAGTGGCAAGCAGAGATGAGTAAAATAAGTTCCCTGCCCTTAAATGACAAGTTAAGAGGCTCCATAACAACATAAGTCTAACTTAGTCAGCACCCTAAGATGAAGCCAAATGCAAGAGACAACTCAAAGCTATAACCCGGGGGATTTGATGGTCAAAGATGACTGTGGGTGTCAGAGAATGGGATGCCATTAAATGGGACAAAAATGTACAGAGAAACTGGTTCTGGTGAGAGTGGTGAATCTGGTTTCAGACAACTGGTATTTTAATAATGATAACACATCATGCTGTTGACGTTTAGCAGACAGAAATAAAGATTGAGGCCCCTGGACAAAGGTCAGGGACAGAGACAAATCTGTGAATTATTCAAGTTTGGGGAGTGGATGGGATTGTTAAGAGGGAACAGGAGAGAAAGGGCATTATAAAGGTAAGGATAAAGAGAGAAGACACAGAAAGCCGGGGGGAGCGGTAGGGAATCGGAGTCATGGAGGAAACCTATGGGCAGAGATTATGAAAAAGTAAAATCAAGATGAGTCAGGAGACCTGGAGAGCACTTTCTCGGGAGATTCAAAGAAAAAGCTCGTCTGACGCTGCTGAGTTCACAGAGATGATAAGTCTGAGACAAAGTGATGAGAAGATCACTTCAGGTCCAGTGGTGGGGAGAGTGGTGTGGAGGTGTGAGTGAATGGAGAGGGAGTGAACCAGGTCTGAGGAATGTCATCATGAAAGGGAGGAGTCAGACCGAAGAGCCTGCATGGCTGGGAAGGCAGGGTGGAGAGTGGGTATTGAGAAGATGTGACAGGTTCAGGAACACAGTGGAGGGGTTAGGCTATAAAAGGACTGAGACTTCATCCTTTCAGAGAGGATCACAAGAAAGAGGATGGATGAAGATTTTTTAAAACATATATCTTATTGATTTTTTTTACAGAGAGGAAGGGAAAGGAATAGAGTGTTAGAAACATCGATGAGAGAGAAACATCCATCAGCTGCCTCCTGCACACTCCCTACCGGGTATGTGCCCACAACCAAGGTACATGCCCTTGATTGGAATTGAACCTGGAACCCTTGAGTCCGCAGGCCGATGCTCTATCCACTGAGCCAAACCAACCAGGGCTGGATGAAGATTTTTTTTTAAATAAGTAGAGATAATGAGGAAGCTTAGGTAGATCTAGGAGAAGGCTTCTATCTTCTTAGTACAGTGGGAACCAAGAACATCGTATGGAACTTTGTGCTGAAGGTGGTGGCCTAAGGGAGATGACTGGGGGAAATGGGCTCAGAAGATGGTGAGGCAAGAGACAAGATAAGAAAGCTACTGAGGGAAGTGCAAGAGCACCACTGGAGTAGAGGTCAGATGACTAAACAAGTGGCAGAGACCTCAGGAGTGAAGGGACTTCTGTAGGGGCATCAATGATACAAAAGGTGAGGTGGGGAACGGTGTATATTCCCAGAAGACACCATGCTTCATGCCTTGGCCCATAGTTGGAATATGCTGTGAGAAACTCCCTTCTCCCCAAAACATACGTTAGCCCCCAGATATGCATAAGCCAGTTCTTGCCCTACTTTCTTAAAGGGATGGTGGGAGGAACAGGAAACTTCAACAATAAACAGGTGTCCTCAGCTGAAGGAGGGGGAGATGGCTGACAGGAGGAAAAGCATCACAGGGGCCATCAGGAGTATGAGGGCTTCCGAGTTTGCCCTGCTCCCCACCTTTGTTCCATCCTTTGGGTGAGTAACTCCGATTTCTTTTCTTCCTATGGCTACACTTCTCTCCTGCCCATGAATTCTGAACGAATAATAGAACCAGTACCTTTGACTTACTTTAGATTCACTTCCATGATCATGATCAGCTTTTGTACTTTGAAATAAAACTTGGTTCTTTCATTTACTCACATAAAAGACATACTTATTTTAAGATGAAAATACCTATGGGGCAATAAAAATATCGATTTTTGTTTTTCCTAAACAGGTGAAAAATTGGTGTTCCCAGGTTAGCAGGTCTTAATTTGTCCTGAGCCATGTTTCGGTCTGTATTTATATTTCCACTTACCACCAACACTAACAAGAGAAAGTGATCACTAAGGGACTTCTCAGCCCTGCTGGCATTGCCACAACTGCTTCCTTGAGTTTTCCATTAGCAGAGATAATGGAAAATATTCCTCTCCCAAGCACTCCCATAAAGCAGCCACTGGCGTTCTCCATGGCCTCGTGTCCCTGCCGCTCTGTGAGCATAAACTCTTACATGAGGGCTTAAGTAGGGGCTTGTGGATGGGCTTTAGGGACGCAGAGAATCCTCTGAAAGCATATAAAATTTTATGTGTAGGCACATTTTTTCTAAGCAGAGCTTAGAATTCTAAGTCTCACTGAATCTATACACCCATAGATCTATGGCACAAACCATCCCATACGAGGCAACTCATATTTATCACCTCATCTTCACTGACGAGTCTCCTGCCACTAACTCCCTCTATCCAGATGAGATGCCCAAAGAACCCTGTCATGACGTTCATCACACTGACCTCTAATTATCCACTCCCTCTGTGTTCTCCTTGAAATTGTGACATCTTCAGGGCAGAACTGTGACCCCGATTTCTCTTCCTAACACAGAGAGGTCTGGCATGTGATAGTCACTTGATAAATGTTTATTGAACATGCAAATTACTGAGCAAGCAAGAGAGTGCGTGAATTATCTTTAAAAGAAAGAATTCTATCTCACATGACTCAAAGGTCACTCTTACTAGGAGGCATCCTTTATCCGCTCAACTTAGTCACTTTTCTATTACAAAGCTCATTACAATCACATGATATAACTGTGTTTTGAACCTGAGTGTCAATTATTTATTCTCTCTGTCAGAATTCTACCAAATGAAGCTCTCATGCAACTCACATATAAGACACCATGTAACTAACACAACATTAAGGCAGGCATTCACTAAATGGTATTGCCCCTCAGTCTAGGGCACATGAAAAGAAGGGGTTGGGCATGAATGCCAGACATTGGGGCGTCATTTAACACCGGTTGGGTCTTGATCCGGCATCCAGAAGGGTTCTGGAATCTGGAGAAGGCTGTGCGTAGATTAAGTAAGAGTCCAAAGACGAAAGATAATTTTGAAAGGCATTGGGGGTCTGAGGAGCCTGGCTGAAGAAACCAGGTTCTCCTTTTCTTAGGACCCCTTGCTTTTTATTAACACAAATTGTCCTAAGACAAGGTGGATATATACACTTCAAAGGGTAGGGTTTCGTACAGAAGCATTGTCAGATTGGGGAATTGCCTTCGCTGTTCAGGTTTTTGGCCAACAGGAGGCAATAACATGTAGATTAAGATGTTCTGAGCTGTCTGACAGCAAACAATCATCCTATTCAGGTTTGGGGGAAATGCCTTTAGCCATTCCCAACAGGTGATAACATATGTGACTCAGCCCTTGTTGAGTCCCCAAGTTTCCATCAACCTTTTGATGAAACTCTTGCAATTATGACATGCTGGAATTGGCTTCCAGCACATGAATAGGTCAAACTATGGGCTAAACTATGAACTTGGCAAGATGTGTATTTTTTTTGCTCTCTAATCTCCCTTTCCTACTCCATTGGGCCTCAGTCAGGATCCTCCACATTTCTCCTGTGGTCCAGTGCTCCATAATCAAACTTTGTCTGAAGCAGGCAGCACCAGGGACCCTTTCAAATGGAGAACATAAAGAATCACCTAGCTTGGTTCCATGGCATGCAAGGTCATACAAGTGGCACAGGTCACAATACTGTTTTCCCTCAAGTTTGTGAACACAGTAACTGAAGATGTTTATTTATAGGAAGGCATTTGCTATGGACTGAACGTTTGTGTCCCCCATCCAAAATCTCATATATCAAATTACAATCCCCAGTATGATGGAGATGAGGTTTCCGGGAGGTAATTAGGTTATGAGGGGGGGCCCTTGTGAAAGGGATTAGTGCCCTTATAAAAGAGGCCCCAGAAAAGATCCCTCATCTCTTCTGCCATGTGAGGACACAGTAAAATGATGGCCAATTATGAATCAGAAAGTGGGCTCTCACCAGACACTGAACCTGACTGTACCTTGATAGAAATAATAATTTCTATTGTATGTAAGCCACCTAGTTTGCCATATTTTGTTATAGATGCTGAAACAGACTATGACAGCATGTATAGCAATAGTTTGTTATGACTCTTTTCATATCATAACTTCTTGGTTTTAACTTTTATTCATCCCAAAAAGTTGACTTCAAGAACCATCTCCTCCAGTCTGATTTGGTTGGCCCATCTGTGACCCCTGGGCAGCACATGAGTCCTTCTGACTCAGCATTCCAAGGAGCACACGCTGACACACTTTTTGTCTCCCTTCTAAAGCATAAACTCACTTGTGGGCAGGTACCATAGCTTCTTCAGTTTTGAATTCTCAATGAACAGCCAGGTCTTGACACTTCACAGATACTGAAAGAACATTAACTAAATGAATAAATAAATGAACAAAATTGTAAATGGATAGCCCTGCCGGGTGGCTCAGTTGGTTGGAGCATTGTTCTGTACACCTAGAGGTTGCAGTTTCGATTCCTCGTCAGAGTGCATACGGGGGCAGAGCCTGTCTACAATATTACAGAACCAGGGAAGGCAGTTCTTCAGTGAGTGGACAAGATGACCTCAGTGTCTCTCCCAACACCAAGATTCTACAAAATTCAGCTGTCTTGACTCTACTTTTCTCACAGGAGCCCACAATGTTGTCCTTCCTAAATAGGAAAGATGCACAGGAGTTAGCAGTTAGGTGTGTCTTCTCATCTTGTACTACAGCAATCCACACACAGCTTGCAAACCAAACTGCCAGTGCCCGCATCGCATCTATTCTTGTCCTGCTAATGTGGGTACAGCAGAATGGATGCACTTATCAGAAAAAAAAATCTCTTCAGGCCAAAACCAATTTTGCCTGAGAACAATCCTCATAAAATTTGCTGACAATGTATCTCATGATTCTTTATTCTCATGGGGAAAAAAAAGTAAACCGATTTTTAAAAACTATTGCTGGCAAGATAGACCTGATTAGGAACGTACACTGAGGAGAGATTAGTAAGCAGATGTGTGTCAAGGTGAGCGGTGGTTGAGAATGACCGGACTGCCAAGTGCTGGCCTGGCAAATACATCTCTGTGCAGAAACAGAGTACTTAAATCATGATAATTGGTTCCTTTTGAAAATCCCACATATATTAAGATGAATAACCCAAATTAAAGCCTAAACGGGACTAATCGGATGCATCATCCCCAAAGTTACAAAATCTAGGTAAAGCCTGACTTCCATGGGTGTGAAGCAAACACAAAGCTGTTCTGGAACATGAACGAACTCCCCCAGGAAACCAGGAAACATGACCGGATAGGAAGCTCCGGCTGTGAGCGGGGAGCTGTACTTATTAAATCTTATTGCCTCTAATAATTACCATGTAAAACGAGTTGTCTAAGAGCTCTTAAATTAGGGCAAGCCTGGGAATTTGATCCTGAGGCCAACTTCCGCTAGTAAACCGATGGGAGAAAAGAGCAGGAGAGCTGAGGATAGACTGTAAAATCTTGAAATATAAAGCCAATATCTTTGCATCCCAAGTATATTTCAATATGCTTTATTAGCTTAATGGATCATTCTGGCAAAAAAAAAAAAAAAAAAAGAGGCACATTCATCTAGGGCAGTGGTCGGCAAACTCATTAGTCAACAGAGCGACAAACCGAGGCTGGCTCGCGGGCCGCAGTTTGCCGACCACTGATCTAGGGTTCTGAATGTGTTTAATAAAGGGACTATTTACAGAAGTGTAGGTAGGTTTGAGGAAATTAACCAAAATGTGATGAGATAACCATAAACCAGCAAAGAGGGGCAAAGGGAGGTAAGTGTGAGTACTGGATCCCATTGGGAGCTACAGGAGTAAGTGAGAGGCTCCCAGGGAGCAGCTGTAGTCACTGAGGGGTGTGGTCACGGCCAGGAACCTGACCTCTCTCCTACATGCTGATGTGCTGTGGCATTTCCCAATGGCCAAGACCCACTGGACAGTGGGAGGCAAGCGATCATGGGTGACATCGTCCATAGGGTCAGGACTCGCTGCCTGCAGCACAGAGCAGGGCTAGAGTGAAGGAGGGATGGGAATGCGGATGATCCAGCACACCTGACCTTTCAGTTTCCAATTGATGAATTTAGATGCCCTCTCACTGGCCATGCAATCCATCATCTTGATGCCAGAAATCAACTCACACTCTAATAGCTTTAGAGGAAGGTATGTTAGCATTTCCCTACCTGACTTAATCTAATTCTTGCATGCTTTATTGTCTGGATACTCTGTCTTGTCTAATACCCATATCAGTTTACTGCAATTCACACCCTACAATTTGCTTTACACTCTACACTCCCCACTCTCCACGTGACCTTTGAGAATTGTTATTAAATCACACAGGTGTTGTTGTTGTTGATTTTTAAAAATCATACAAGCTTAAAATGTATTAAATCTTGCCCAGCAAGTCCTCCAGTTCCAGTATAAAAATTCTTGGTTGCCTCACCGGCATGGCTCAGTGGTTGAGCATCGACCTATGAACCAGGAGGTCACAGTTTGATTCCCGGTCAGGGTAGATGCCTGGGTTCTGGGCTCAATCCCCAGTGTGGGGTGTGCAGGAGGCAGCCCATCAATGACTCTCATCACTGATGTTTCCATCTCTCTCCCTCTCCCTTCCTCTATGAAATCTATAAACATATATTAAAAGTAAGTAAATAAATAAAAGTTCTTGGTTGATGACCAAATTTAGCGATAGAGATGGAAGAGAGAAGAGAGTGGAGAAATGGCAGGACAAGTTCCTCTCTGATGTTAGCTGTGTGAGAACAGGGCTTTGGTCTGCTTTGCTCTATGGACTATCCCACCATCCAGAACAACAGTGCCTGGGAAATGAATGAATGGCCTGCTGAATGATGCATGAGCAGGCAGATACTAGACATTAGAATGGCCCAAGATCAAGGACAGAGAGGTGACCAAGGCAAGGAGGCAGAGGTTCAGCAAGGAGGGACACAGTCCAGAGAGCAGGCTAGAGCAGAAAGGGGAAATTTAAGCTAGAAGTCTACAGGGTACAGGTCAAGGTGGAGACCACGTGTGGCTAGGAACCCAGGCTCCATAGTCAGATGTGGGCGCAGAGTCAGATTAACAGGCACAGATCACCCGCAGCAGAAAGAGAGCGTGGTTCTGACTTTGAGGCACTTCTCACCCAGGGAGAGCTCTGTGCTCAGAGAAAGGCTGGGGTCCCCGCTGCCCAGGAGACCTCCAACGGTACTGAGAGGACAGGGCTTTGCCTCATCTGGAGAGAAATCCTAACCACCATTCAATGGCTGTGTTCCAGGGGGAAGGTGGACTCCTGAAATCCTAACGTGTCATTTGAAATATGAGGCTGTTACACCCTTCAGAATATGTTTAAGCACTAAAAGAAGAACGCAAAACTGTGTATGCAAAAGGCCTAGCAGAGTCTCACCCTAACCACCCTTTGATCACCAATGACTAGATAAAATAATTTATCAATTCACACACCTAACCACGCTCCCGCCAGACCCCAGGCAAAGGGTGTGATCCACTTCTATTTCATGGGAAATAACCAAGTCTTAGTACAAAAATTAAACTCAGATGATGGCAGCCCTTAAAAGAACTTATGACCCAAGTCAAATTAAAGTGATAGCAACACCAAAGTGAAGACAGACCTGCCTGGGTTCCAATCCTAGAGCTGCCACTTACTAGCTGGGTGATCTTCACCGAGTTGCTCAATCTCTCTGAGCATCAGTGTCCTTGCCTGTAGAATGGGATAATGACTAACTGGGTCAATTATGAATTGCTGGAGGCAGAGAAAGCCCTCAATAAATGGATGCAGAAAAATATACAAACTCTTGCATCTGTGTGACACCCAAGTATAGTAACATCAACTCTGGATTTGTACCAGGGCCTTGCTACCATTTTGTTTATGTGTATGTGCGTTTAAATATCCCCATTAAGAACACACACAAATAACGTCCTCACGTTTTTTCAGTTGCACTGAAAACTGCTCCCTATGGAGGTGTGCGCACCATTGAGAGCCCAGAAGCCACCAGGGGAGCTGATGGCAGAGCTCACTGAACCCGAGGAAAGAAGGCTCGCAGCCCCTCTGCTGGAGACCTGGGGCTGAGGAAAGGGATCACTTTCATGGGAGTGGAGAGCTGTGTCTCTCTGCCACTCACCTCACCCTTTCATATTAAGTCCCTCTCACCAAGAAGCCGTACACTTCTAGAGGCTGAAATCTCAAAGAAGGGAGAAATGAAGTTGGGTTTTCTCTGACTCTTACCTTTTTTTTAAATATAATTTCAATAGTTAGTTAACGCCTTATGAGCCCTGAGACTTTGGGCGGGGTTCCTGATTTCCGCAAGGGAGCAGTCAGCATCCTTTAGCATCAGCAAGACTGAAGCATAAACAGGACAAACAAGGTGTGACGTCAGCCACAGCCACTGGGGCGAAGCCACTGAACCCCACTTCTCTGCCGTCCCTCCGTTCCAGACACGGTAGTTATTTCATTCTGCTAAGACTCATCAGATACATACACCCCCCCCCAGCCCCGCCCCTGGTTAGTGGGCCCAGCGATATATATAAAGGGCTGAGCTGGAATCCAGAAGCCTAGGTCAAAGGGCACCTTGGGCACTGCCTTGGACATACATGATCTGATAGAGGCCTATTGAAGGTAACTGAGGAGAAATGAGATGCCTTCAAATTCTAAATTAGATCCTTCAGCATTTCCTAACACGTGGACGCAAAAGGAGGGAAACCTGTCAATCACTGGGATCACTGGAGAGAACTCTGTCAATACTTTGCACACGTGAATTCCACGCCTTGTTTGTTGCTGGTGGTGGTTTCTCCTGTTTATGCGTCAGACTTGCTGATGCTAAAGGATGCTGACTGCTCCCTTGCAGATAATCCCATCAGTTCATGGCATCCATGCCGGCTGCCTGTGAGTTATGCTTGCAACAGGTTCTGTCGCACTGGGATTTGCAAAAATGTGGACGACTCAGTGCTGGAACAGCACTTATTTCCACCTCGTGTTATTGGTGACCCTCAAAATACAATTCATAGGTTACCTGAGATTTAAAGAAGAAATAAATCTGGAATCTTGCTTCCTAGATTTTGTAGAAATGACACTATAAATGTTACACAGAAATACCTTTTAGTTTCTAAGAATTCTCAAATCTGCTCGCACACACACATGTGTGTAACATACATGCAAAGTTATTCTAAAGGGAAAATGTCAAACTGGTACTTTCCCCAAGCAGCCCAAGGTGGGATAAAAACCTGTGCTAAAATGATGACTCCAAGTCTCTATACCCGTGGTTGGCAAACTGCGGCTCGCGAGCCACATGCGGCTCATTGGCCCCTTGAGTGTGGCTCTTCCACAAAATACCACGGCCTGGGCGAGTCTATTTTGAAGAAGTGGCGTTAGAAGAAGTTTAAGTTTAAAAAATTTGGCTCTCAAAAGAAATTTCAATCGTTGTCCTGTTGATATTTGGCTCTGTTGACTCATGAGTGTGCCGACCACTGCTCCATACTCTTGTAGCGGATGTACTTGTCACCTGGGTTTGAATAATTCCAGGGAGCAGCTTTCCAGAACCTTTAACAGGACAGTGTGGATTTCAGAGCAGCCTTGAGAGCTAGCCCTCACGGATCCCTATGGCTCAGGTTTCTCCTCCCAAATTCCTCTCACTGAAAACTCAGCTGTGTTAGGAAATGCCCCTGGTTAAGACCTAATTCATAAACTGAAATTACTTGAAAAAGCTAACTTTTTTATTTGTATGTAATGAATACTGTTTTTTTTTTTATTACAGATGTCCCCCAGATCCCACCTCTCCCCAGCCCCTGAGTGCACCCCCTCCCCCCGCCTTTGGCCAGCCCCACACTGGTGTCGGTGTCCATGGGGTATCCATATATGCTGTTTGGCTAATCTCTTCACCTTACTTCATCTAGTCTCCCTCATCCTCTTCCCCTGTGTCAGTCTGGTCCATGTATCCATGCCTCTGGTTCTGTTTTGTTGGTCGGTTTATTGTGCTCATTATGGAAAAAGCTAGCTCTTAACTCTGAACAGATCTAAAAGAAGCATTCTTCACATTTAAAAAGCACGGAATACTTGAAATTTGCTAAGAGAGTAGCTCTCTAGAGTCTCTCCCTCTGTCTCTCTCTAATGGTAACTGTGTGAGGTACGGATATGCCAATTAGCTTGATTGTGGCAATCATGGTACAATGCATAGGTTTATCAAAATATCACATCATGTACCTTAAATAGATATGATTTTGGTTTGTCAATCATACCTCAATAAAGCTGGAAAAATCCTATATAATAAAAGGCTAATATGCAAATCAACCCAACAGTGGAACAACCGAACAACCCGTCGCTATGATGTGCACTGACCACCAGGGGGCACACGCAGAACATTGTAAGCGTGGGCAGCAGGCAGCAGAGTGTGGAACATGGTAGGCCTCGGCCGCGGCGGGATGGTGGAGCAGGTGAGCGGGGGTGCCAGACCAAGGCGGGGCTCCAGTCACTGTCATTGGGGTGAGCCTCTGGTGGTTACTGAAAATTCTTTGCTCCCAACGCTTGCACCTGCTGCTGGTGCCGGAGCTGCCGCTCACACCTGCTGCCCGGGCCCAGTGCCGGCCCCGATTGCTTGGCGCAGTCAGCACATGTGAGCACCTGCTGCAGGCCCTGATCGCCCCTGAGGGTTTCTCCACCTCCCACTCCTCCTGAGGGGTGATCGGGGCAGCTGCTCTCACCCACTGACAGAGCCAGCCCTGCTCACATCGCTGCTGGCACTGGCCCCAATCGCTCCACGCTGTCAGTGGGTAAGGGCAGGGCCAGCGCCGTCAGCATGTGGGAGCAGTGGTGGCAGGAGCGGGGCTGCAGGCAGACAGGGGACCCGGGGCCACTGTGGGAAGGGCCGGGCGAGGGCGCGGAGAATAAGCCGAGACCCACCCCTGTGCCCACTGCAGCCTTGCGGCCCACAGTTCCTTTCAAAGTGCACGAATTCGTGCACTGGGCCCCTAGTATTAAAATAAAATGCAAAGATATTATAAAGTAATATGCTTAGAAAATGCAAAGGCTTCAAGTCAAGGAACTCTACAACTCTCTCAATCCCTTCTGTGTTTACTTGTGTGTGTCTGCATGTGTGTATGCAAATATGCTTGCATGTCTGTGTGTACACAGGTGCATGTGTGTAACTTCAGAGAGGGCAAAGCATTAATAAAAAGGGCAGCCTCAGTACTTGTACAAGTTATGGGATAAAAAATTCCTAGTTACCACAGCAACTGCTAGATCACATGGCATGGGAGCATGGAGATAGAAAGCATTTTGAGTAAACACTCTTGTTTTTTCATGTTTGTACATTCCTTGATGTTTTTAGAGAGGCACACCTTTCGTCTCTGCAGTAACCATCTCAGAAACCTCATTCCACAGTTTGCAACAAATTGGGAGAAAGGTAAGATCTGCTCACTCTTGGTTCATTGCACAGCCATGGAAAGTTGGTATTAAAATTGGTTCAGAGAATTTGAAAATGCAACAAAATATTGCTAAAACTATTTGAGAGGCAAACAAACAAAATTAGGAAAGGAAGAGAGGAGGTTAAAAGAAGGCAAACTAAATTTGGTTGCACAGTAGGAGGTCATTCTCCCTCTTTTTCTGGGGTGGGGATGGGTATGAGAGGAAAGAAGAATGAACTGAAAAGAAAGGGAAGTACCGTATTTTCTGGCGTATAAGACGACTTTTTAACCCAGGAAAATCTTCTATACGCCCAGTCATCTTACACGCCGGAAAATACGGTATTTAATTGACTGACCCAAAAGAGTTCTCTTTTCCTGAATACTGATTTGCACCTGGGTGACAAAGAGGACGAAACCTGCCCAGGTAAGATCCTTGCTTCATAAACGGACTCACTGAAAGTTTGTGTCTACTCTTCAGCAAGCATGAATTCTGCCAAAGGCGCGTCCACAGTTACACATTGACTATCATATGGACCTCCCAGCTTTTTCTGCTTTGTCATTTCCAGGTTAATTTCCCGAGGTACACACCATTTCACTTAAAACTTGATCTCCAATGAACTGGAATCCTGGAGCTGGTACAACTTGGATTTGGAGAGATTTGGTCTGAGGGCTGGAGCTTGGGAAAGATTTTAAATCACCCACAATGCCTTCTCTGCCCGATTCAGGCCCACAAACAGTAACCAAAAGCCCAGTGCTAGACGCTGGGGATAAAAGTTCAAGTAAAACATGGGATTGCCTTCAGAGAGCAGATTCTTTATGAGAGAGACATGGGAGAGATAAAAATTTGCATTTTTTAGAAGCAGTGGTTTGGAGATCAGCTGTAGCTAGGGATTAATGAATTGAGCCAGTATAAACAACTAGGCCACTTTCCTGTCATTTCGAAGAGTTCAAGGCAGTACAGTCAAGTATTTTTTTAGTTTGTCATTATTCAGGAGTTCCATATCTCAGCCCTCATCAGGACATTCTGAACTCAGAAAAACAATTCCAAATATTTAATGACTTGACTTGAAACATGGCTTTAATACCCTGATAGCAGAGATCCTTCTAGCGGGATATGTTAGCTCAGCCATCTGTCCCATATCAACAGCATTTCACAGAGAGTAAATTTTCAGAAGTTCTATCCACAGGAGTATTTTTAGAACATAAAAGAACAGAATGATTCTTGGCATTGATAGGCGTATTAAACCAGAGGAAAAACTCAAAGCCTCCTGAATAATCAATTGGCATCCACTTACTGTGGCGACGGTTTCCCCAAAACTGTACAACACCCACAAGTGTGGATGCTGCTGACCTTGAGGAGATGCGTGTCTTCCGTTTAAGAAAGGAATGTTAGAGCTAGAAGAAACCTTACATCTTTCACCTTTAAATTTAGAAATGAGGAAACTAAAGCTCAGAGAGGTAATGTGACTCATGAAATTTGTAGTCAATATATTTACTTTGGAGGAAGTTTGTTAACAGAGTTTCAATTCCTCCAGAATAAAATGAATTTTTTAATATGGGTAGCAAAATCGTAAATTAAATGAAGAAAAATTTTGCATGTGATAGCTAATCAAGAAATCTTACTTTCACATTACAAAAATAAATCCCAGCAACACTGAAGACCTGAGTGAAAAGTGCAACTCTAGAAGAAATTGTAGAAAATAAATAAAATTAAGTATCTGGCTGAAAGTTTGGGAAGGGCTTTCTAATTTTAAAAGCAATTTTAAATTAAAAACATGAATCAACAGTTTTGTTCTCATATGTATAAAAATAATAGGTAAGAAACAAAGTGAGGAAAACTATATGCAACAAATATGACAAAGATTTATATCCTTATATGTAAAGAACTTATGCAAATCAATGAGAAAAATCCCAATGGAAAAATGGGCAAAGGAGGTAGATTATTTACAGAAGAAAGGTAAGTGGATTAATATAAATTGTAAATATTCAATCTCTCTAGAAAAGCAATGTAAATTTGAACAAAACAGTATCTCCTTACCCCATTATCCTGACAAAAATATTTAGTTTCTCCTCCTAAGAAGCATAATCCTCAATGGGGTGAAGGTGAGGGCGAGGGCATTACATAGCAAGTACTTTCATGTATTGCTGAAGTAAGTGAAAACTGGAACACGCTTTATGAAAAGGAGTTAAACAAAAACATAAAAGAGATAACACAGTTCATACCTGTAGGTAGGTAGTAATGCCTCAGCTAGGAATGTATCCTTAAGAAATGCAAATTAGGTAAAGATTTTTTTGTAGAGATGTGCATGTCAGATCATTTATAACAACAAAATTTTGAAAACACGTTTGACCCCCCCAAATGGAGAGATGGTTAAGTAACGTATGTTATGGAAGCATAAGGAAAGCCTCATCATGTACATACTGGGAAAGGGGCCGGGGGGGGGGGGGGGTGTTGGAATGTGGTTAGTTATCACTACACTTTGCTTTTCTTCCTTGTAGTTCTTATTGTTTTAAAGTTCTCTTCTCTCTGTTAACTGCTCTTCCTCTTCGCTGCCTTTGTTTTCTCATCCATTTCCTTCACTAAATGACGGGGTGGCTCAAATCAGATCTCGTTCACTTCTCTCTCTGTCCCATTTCTGTGATGCCTGTTCACAGGTGCTCAACAAATGCTTTTCCCAATGCAGAGAGGCAAGAATAAATTAATCTTAGCCAGATCTTTTAAAAATGTACAGATGAAAAGGAGAAAATCCTCCTGAGATTGAAAATTACTTAGGCTCTCTACAAAGTCAGTTTTATGTGTTGAGGCTGAATGGCACGTCTGGTAGGAACAAGCTAAGTAGCTATTTGGCTGAATCCTCTCTTCACCTAGTTCAGTGGTCGGCAAACGGCGGCTCGCGAGCCACATGCAGCTCGTGAGCAGCGATTTGCCACTCTGTTGACTAACGAGTTTGCTGACCACTGGACTAGACTAAATGTTACCATGTAGTTGGAAGCTGTGAGGATTAGGCAATTGTGGCATATTGTGTGCAAAGAGGTAAAGGGTAGTATGTGATTCCCTCTAGATCTCCATGAGCTCGAGCATGGGAATCTGAGATAAGCTGCCGACGGTAGAGAAACGACGTCTCTGGTGGCGTGATGAGGGATGCTGGCCTCTGTCTGAAGACCCCAGTGAAGTTATGTAAGTGACTGAATTTCCCTCACTCAGCTAAAGGCACATCCAATTCATTATGGGTGGTCCATAGGCCTGTGCTACCCAACTCTTCCTCCTAGGGTCCCCAGACTGGGAGGTCTGCAGCCTGCCATCCGGTGTCACTCTTGGATTAATGTAATCCATTCCTGGCTTTTCTATTCTGGACTGAAGCAGTCTCAAAACTTAGGTTTGGGCCAAAAGGGGACCATCAAAACACCCTCATACATCCTTCCCTACAGGTTCTGGAGTAGCCACATGTGGAGCAGGAAAGTAGAAGTCAGAGCTAAGAGGCAAAACTGGCAAACCTCCGAGGGCGGGCCCCGGGGAATAAGCAGCTGCAGATGTTGAATAGACCTGGGGCCGCTCTGAGCTTTATTCATAAGGATTTTTCCAGGGTGTGGCGGACTTTCCTCAGGTCTGTGCAGATCTCCCGTCTATGCCAAGATTATGCGTAATACCCAAGGGCAGGAATTTTCTGACTTGGGACGGAAATGGGATCTACTGAAAACTGAGATAAAGGTCAGATCTGATTGCCGAACGACAATGGAAATGGCACTTAACAGGTCAGAAGTCACGAATACTCCTGGCCACAAGCATCTGGCAGTCAACTATATTCCTTCAGACAATCCCAACAGGGTTGGCTCTCTGCTTTACGCCCAGGTTCCTTCTCTTGGGTTGTAAGGGTTAGTCAGCATCCTGCCTGATTCCAGGTAGAACTCTTCCCTTCCTCACCTTGTTGGCTTATCCCTTCATCTCAAACGTGCAGGGATAAATCCGCACCACCCGGGCCACGTGTACGCCGTCTCTGCCATTTTATACTCTGTAGTTCTACTCACCTCTTTTACAATTTGAGCCATGCAAATTCTAGAGGAGACAGTTTTAGCTCCATGGCTTCAACTACCCCCTCGATTCCCCTGTTTTTAGAGTCATAGCTGAGTATTGTTTTAATACGGAGGTAATTTTTAGGTCCGTGCTTCCCTATGGGTGTTTAATAAGAAGTGCTGAATGATCCCATTTATTTTTTGCCGACAAAATTGTTTGTGCCTGCTTTCAGGAGATGCTGTGCTAATCTCCTGATGGAGTAATTGCTGATACTTAGGGGAGAAGCAGTTCGGCAGAACGTTTCATTGGGACCAGGGTCATTTCGATGGGGCGAGCCTCGCATGAGGGCCCCACAAAGTATAACTTCAGGGACACAGAGAGGTGAGAGCACAAAGACTATATAGGACAACTTTCTCTAACAAACCTGCAAGATCACTGCTATTTTTATTCGTGATTTTTTTTTTTTTTTTTTGCTTCTGATGACAGAGGCTAAAGGGTATTCTATTTCACTAACAGACTATTATCAATGAAAATATTTTTAAATATTTTCTTGTGTTTAACAAACTTCCAACAGAATTAATGTGTTATATAGCATTTACTCCCCATTCTAGAGGAAACTCTATAATCCTATTGAGCAGGTGCCAGTTTATGAATGAAATGATTTCTTACCCAAACAATCAAGACACGTGACACCTAAAAGTTCTTCCCAACACTTGTGACTCTCAGAGGAAAGCTTCAAGGTACTCAGATTGATCGCGAAAAACAACACATCATCACAATCCCCCGACTTGTAATAACAGTACGTGCACTGAGCGGGGAGAAAGTGATAGCATTTTTGTCAACATAAAATTCCGTTTGGGATTTTATTTTGCATTGCACCCTTTGTAGATCATTAGCAATCTTTATTCCTAAGAGTGTCAATATAGAGCTTGTTTTACCTCTATTAATCCTAGCCAAGGAAAGACCATGAAAAGTCTAAAGAATCATCTGTATGAAATATACACTCTCTCCCCTCTTTGATTGCAAAGGGCCAAAATTTTACCTTGACAAATCTGACCCCACCCTCACCTTTGTGGTCACCAGCTATGTGCTTATGACTCATTACATTTTCATGAACCTCCTTACAAATCCCTACCCCCAAGCCACTTCCTGCCATCTTAATTACCTTAGTATCACCATTATTCTCTCCCTGTGTGCTTCTTGGATCTGAAGCAGCCCCTAATCCCTTATTCTGACTCAGCTTGCCCCAATCATGCCCAGCCATTCCTGGAACCTGAACAAAGAGAACATTTACAAGTGTTTATTAAAATTGTTGAGCCTGGTTCACTTAATTATGTACAAATGTACAATAAAGGAACATGCATGCCATATCTTATTTCTCCTTTTTTTATTATAGGAGGAAAATATTGGGAAAGAAAAAAATGGGGGAAAAAACCTCATTCCAGGTAAACCTAACTGCTATAACATTGACTTCTACAGACTAAAACAAGTCCTTTTCCTTTGGGAGTGGCGTGGTCCACTTTTTAAAAATTAAAGACAAATTTTCATGTAATGACAAATAAGAACATGGTCATGTTTTAAGAAAATATGGGTATTTAATATGACTTATTAGAGAAATATGTACTGCACACTTGCCCACAGTCTGTTATGTTCTGTTATGATATTTTCAGCGATCTTCTATTTTTGCTATTCTAAAACAACATTTAGGGCTGCTGTATGCCAGATGGAATTTTTCCTTTACACCCACTTCTCATTGCAAAAGGAAAAAAATGGTTCTTTGCATCCCATATGGAAATCTTTTATAAATTCCTTTTCCTCATCTTTATCAATTGAAGTATTCGAATCACTCAGAAATCACCAAACTTTGGCTGAATCAATCTGGGGCAAACTCCATACAGCAGAGTGAGAATATTTAAAGTGAACATATATGCCTGCATGGTGTTTGTGAACAGAAAGTGCTCATATTGCATGCAAGCTCAAACTTCATTTCTAAAAAAATAAGACTGACTCAAAGTTGACTTTTTAAAGAAAGCGATGATGTGGTGGCATATTTTAGGATAAAGCTAATGAACTAGACTTGAGCTATAATTGGACAGTCTGTCTTCACAGGGACTTTAGCTCACGTCCCTGGACTTGAGCTCCTCACAGCAAAGCCTTCGTGTTTATGCTAGTTCCTGCCTGGCAGAACCAACAGAGAGGACTGGGAAGAAAGGAGATTCAGAGAGAGAGCTTTGAGAGCAGAGAGCGAGACCCATTTTCTGCAAACCTGTTCCCACGTGGCCGCAGAGGAATCTCAGAAATTCGAATCTGATCATCTTTCTCTTTGTCTACTGAATTCCTCACACGGGCTGCATCGTGCTCTTAGCTCTCAGCCCTGTATCCTCTGGCCCTGTGCCTCCCTCACGGGCCTGCCTCTTCCCTCGTGCCCCCACCCCCTATGCTCCAGGTACTTGGTTCTGCCTCCAGAGCGGCAGCATCCTGCACATTAGACTCTTCAGCTCATCACACGTTCCTTCCTCCGCCTGGAATGCCCATCCTTCCCACTTCTCCTGGTTACTCTCTGACCCCTCCAGTTCTGTCTCTTCATCAGGGACACGTGCAGGCCTCCCTGGCCCAGCTGAGCTCCCTGGACAAGCTTCCATAGCGCCCTGTGGAATACCCTGCAGGTAACTGAATTCCGCCTCTGAGTTTCCTGCGGAGCGTTAGCAGCACTGGGACCCACGGCACGTCATAACTTGGCACCTGTGTCTCTCTACTCCTTGATATCTCTTCACACCATGTCTCCAGGCCTCAGTGGGACACACTGTCAGGAAGAACTGTCTGTCAGTCTGTCTGTGAAGGACTGTCCATCTTTTCTCAACACGTTTGTCTTAAAGCGTCCAATACAAACCCAAGTGAAACTGAACCAGCAAGGATTTCTAATGTTATCTGATCAGACAACAATCTATAAGGCAATAAAATTCTTATATTAATTCAGATCAAGTCTTGATAAGGGTAGATAAGAATATATAGTTGCCAGGGGTCTAGAATGAGATATATACCAATGAGGAGGGCAAAAGCCAAAGGAAAATAACCTATTTTTCAATATTTCACTTTAGTGATTTCTCTAACATACTAGAGATGCTATGGCTACTTTAATCACAGAGAACTTATCAAACTCAGGGAGCAGCATCTGTACCATAGAGAATACAAGATCCTTGAAGAACTTGAGTTCGATAAATCAAACTAACTGAGCCAGTATCAATTTTCTTAATTGGGCCTTTTCAAATAAACTTGGATATTTTCAGAAAAATAAACAAAAAAAACATAATGACCAATTCCCCCATCTTTAAAAATGCTGAAACTAAAGTTTTTAAGTCAGGACGTGCAATGGGCTTCTTGTGAGAACCTAAAAATACAGCGGGTGAGCAGATGGCTCCAGCCCCCAGCCCATCACTGGCTCTCGCTGGCTGCCAGGCTGCCACTTTTCTGGAGGATCTCTCTCTCTCCCCCTCTCTCTCTCTATCTCTCTCTCTCTCCCCCTCTCTCTCCCTCTCTCTCTTTCCCCCTTTTTCCCTCCCCCTCCCTCCCTCTCTCTCTCTCCCACTCTCTCTCTCTCTCCCTCTTTCCCTCCCCCACCCCTCTCTCTCTGATTAAAGAGTACATGAAGCGAACTGAACTTGTAAACCCTGAGTTTGAAGAGCATGATTGAAGCAACTGTGAAATTTGTTTACAGGAGGTATTTCCCACTCTCTGAATGCCTGTGGAGTTATTTAAAACACTTTATTGAATGTTGTCTTGAAGGGTTGTTTCTCATGAGCCAGCTAGATTGTAAACTTCCTGGAGGCAAGAACGATCTTCGACCACTTTTGTGTTACTCTGGTGACCAAATTAATTCTGGTTAAAGAGGAACTAAAATTATTCACGCAAGGAAGCTATTTCCTCTGAAGAGGTGCTTTCGTACCCAACCAACACAAAGTCAGGGTTTTGTTATTAAGAAAAATAACATGGTTTCTACATAGGAGGGCAATTTAACGTATTAGGAATTGCCCATTACACCTGAATTCTGGCGTTCAACACCAACCAGCAATGTCACAAAATTCTCCTTGTCTTTAAGTAGTTTCTTGGTTAAATTAAATTACTGGTAAACTTCAAATAATGCCAAGATTGCTCTTAACTTTACTTGACTAGATGGATAATGCAACTTTAAGTATAGGCTGACAGTACCACTTTGCCTTTTAGTATTTCACACAGTAAAAAGAGGGCTTTCCGCTTACATTTAGGCTTTTTATTAAACAAAGTCACAGAGGAGATGAAAGTTGGAAAGAGGCAGAGACCAACGTTTAGCATGTGAAATAAGAGTGACAGCAGCCATATTACTCCCAACCACTTCTGCCCTAGTGATCCCTGCACAAGGACCCTTTGGCGCAGGCAGAATTCCAGGATGAGGCTGCAGGAAACAGGGAAAAGGAAGCCCCGGTCGGGGTCGAGGGAGAGGAACCCTGCCCTGGCAGCCACTGTGCCAAGATTCAGTTTCAGAACGTGAAAAGTCCCTTCCCACCCTATTTCACAAGTGAATGAGAAACGGGGAAGGAAGTAGGGTGGGTCCCCAGACTTAACAAAGGAATTGAAGAAAGCGGGGAGAGAGGGGAGGGCACAGGTGGGGGGTATACAGACAGGTCCCTAGGGAAAGTGTCACCAGCATGGCTGTCACGTACATTATATACACCCTCCTTTCTGCAACTTGGAAATCAGGAACTCGGTTCAGGAGCTACTTACTCTTGGTATTCCACAGTCCCAGTTCATTAACACACTACTCAGCGTACACTACATCTCAGGAAAAGCAGTTTCTATTTTCTGGTAAATAGTGCAGTTGTATTCCAGAAAAACGGACCCGTAGCTAAACGTATATTTTAATGCAGCTACTTCACTGATAAAATGCAAACAGTGTATAAGCTTCTCATACCTGAGTTGGGACTCCAAGGAAGCAAGTCCCTTTGCATTCCTCTTCCTTTGGTCCCTCTCACCCTCCCCCCACCTTTTCAGTTAGTTATCGTTCTGTCTTTCCTGCAGGACTGTCCTCCAAATCGGCCCTCTTTCTCAGGACTATCAGGATCTAATCCTCTTAGCTTCTGTCCTCCTCTCAGTCCTCCCCCCACAGGCGACTGCTGAGGCCATCAGACTGAGTTCACGCTCAGCCCCGCTCTGCGTACTCACGCAGCTGCCTCAGCTTCCTAATCTGTCAAACTGAAACAGAGCAACTCCGGCTCAGACCGTGTGGGTCAGGAGAGCGCCCCTAAAGCCACGGTGAGTTCTGAAGACGGCATACACATCATTGCAGCAAATGCCGACCCTTGGCCAAATAATCCAGTTTGTTCTGGGGCTTCCAGGGATTCTCGCCAGCTAAGGTTGTGTCAAGGTGTCTGGTCTAAGAAGGAAGCTTATGTAGGCCCCACACTGTTAGCCAGAACCCCATGGAACAATGTGTTAGTGAGATAAATATCCCGTGCCTTGGGAGACATGCGGCAGGAAAACAAAGCAAGGTACATGTCACATGCATCTTTCCGGCCAAGGAGACCAACCATTCTGGCAGCAAACAGAACATTCTCGTGTCTACCACGGTACCAAAAAACCTTCATACAAATTCAAAAAGTGCTGACTATAAAATAACACACACACATACACCCCCCCCGGCCCCCCCCCCCCCTTACCAGTCATCCATTCTGCCAATTTCACCGCCTACATCTTATTTCTCATAGTTCCCTCCCTGGTGTAGGCTTACATCTTTCAACTTGACTCACTACAATAGCTTCCTAAGGGTTCCCTCCAAAATTTTCCTCTCCCTCACTCAATTTTTCCTCTAAAGAAATGTGAGAGAGATCTTATGAAGACTACATCTAATGACGCCACTTCCCATCTCTGATGGCTTTCTTTTGCCAGAAAAGCAAGTCTCAACCCCTTAGGTTGGCTTACTGGGTCTTTCATAATTGAATCCTGACCTCTCCTCCATCCCACTGCCTTCTTTCCCCATGAATCACCCGGTGTTCAACTCATGTGTCTTCCTGCTGGTCCCTCTGCCTAAAACACTCTTCCCCATCCTGCCCTTCAGTGACCTTCAGTCATCCTTCAAGGTCAAGCTCAAACGTTCCCATTGGGTAACACATGCCCCCTCCTCTATTGATATAATCACAGAATTAAGACGAGGAAATAGGATGCCTATATAAGAAGTAGTTTGTTTAAATAATTAATGACCAAATGTTAATCTCACTATCATAATATTTAGAAGAAATAGTCATTTTCTGGCCCCTTCTTAAAGTCCTCACATAATTTTCAACGCTTAGGAATAAGTGTGGGGTAATTTTGCCTACAGCTAGTTCATAGAAAAGAGGAAAACCAGGTGCTTCCTGAGAAACTTGTGATAATTATACATTTCACTTTTTTCATTTCAGAAACACCCTGGCAAAAGCTCAGAGTGAAGCTTTTCTCTAATGGCATGCATTTATGATAATCATGGCAAAAATTAGAAATGTCTCCTCAGGAAGCTCTGGTTTTGCAACCAGAGCTACCAGCAACCAAAGCTTTATCCTACCAAATTCACGTCTTTCTCTATGCAGTGCTACTTCAAAGTAGCTTTCTCATGTTGGCACATAGGTATAAAAAGGGATGTGGCGTTCCAGAACTGGGGAAGCAAAGCAGTTTAGTAAAAAGAATGACTTGATAGGCAACTCGAATTCTAACTCGAATTTTATGGCTATCTCCTGAACCAGCTTTGGCCCAGGAATAGTAGATGAGGTAGTGAAGCATTTTATAAACATAAAAAAAGGAAATCTGTATGTCATTTCAGGCTTTGCTATTGTTATAACAAGAGGAGGAAACTGCAGACCTGGGTTTACATTAAGTAAACTGTAGTTTCCTCTGTACATGCTGTGTGTTATAGCTGCGTTTTCATGAGTAAGAGCAGATGACGGCTATTGAAAAGAAAACAAGGGCAGGAAAAATAAAAATGCTGCACCCACCACATGGACACTGTGAACTCAACGTGCAAGTATAGGGATTGATATACTGAATGCTGAAGACATAAACGAGTAATATAACCTACCAGATGGTTTTTATTACTAATAAACTATTATAAAAAGGATAAGCATCTAGTATCAAATAATCCATTTAGCGGAGCACCCAATGAATATCAGCCTTGTATATGGAAGCAACCTAAGGGCCCATCAATAGATGATTGGATGAAGAAGACGTGATACCTGTATATGATGGACTATCACCTGGCCATAAAAAAGAATGAAATTTTACCATTTGCAACAGATTGGATGGACCCAGAGGGTATTACGCCAAATGAGATAAGTCAGACAGAGAAAGCCAAGTGCCATATGATTTCACTTATATGTGGAATCTAAAGAACACTATAAACAAGCAAACAAAACAGTAACAGATTCAGAGATACAGAGAACAGACTGATGGTTGCCAGAGGGGAAGGGAATTGGGGGACGAGGTGAAAAAGGTGAAGGGATGAAGAAGTGCAAATAGGAAGTTACAAAACAGTCACGGGGACAGAAAGTACAGCTTAGGGATTATAGTGAATAATATTGTGATAACTATGTATGGTGCCAGGTATAGGATTGTCTAAGTGTGTTATATTAGTTTCACACCTGAATCTAATATAAAATAGTCTTGAATGTCAACTGTGATTGAAAAATTAAAAATAAAAACATTTAAAAATGAAGAAAAATAGCACTGAGAGCTGATTAGTTCAACTGGTGTCATCCTATAGGAGGGAGAGCGCAGAATGCCTCCCTGTATATTCACCACCAAGGAGAAAAGCTCCTCACCTGTCCCCGCTGTCAGCTTCAGCAGGAAAGGCCTCCAGAGAAAAGGCCTTAATTCCCATGTTTATTTAGAACCATCTCTCCTCCCAGAAGCACTAACACTTCAGCTGTTAGTGCATCCCTGTTATGACATCATGCGAGAAGTAAAAAAAAAAAAAATCAACAAAATAAACAAACACCTTTGTGTTCTATTTTACAATCTTAAAATGAAAGTTCAAAGATGACAGAGTAGATAACATAAGCAGAGTTGCAAACCTCCTACCACTAAATTCCTATCTCAAGTTAAAAGTCTTTCCCGTTATTGGCACCAAGTTCATATTCCTATTATGACATCTTCGGAGGGCATTCTGTTCTCAATAGCTCTAACTCTAGTATTCTGAATTGAACTCAATAGAAGTCATCCACAACACAGGTACCTTTTAAATAAGCATAAAGTTGTTTGTGGCCTAAGGCTGATGATTTCTAACCTTGGTGAAATGGTACTCTACTGTTTGTTTGATTTTAAAAGATCTTGCCCTATGCTCAGGTAATCGCTATTCCATTGAATTGAATATGCAATGCATTGTAAAATATATCACTCATTTTAAGGGCCAGTTGGAAAGAAAAATGCCCACATCTAAACTATAACATGCTTTTATGTCATCATTCATGAAGATTCAGCCTGATTTCAGAGATGCTAAAAGGTGGGAGAGATGTGCATCTTGAAATCAATGAAATATGGCATATGAAAACTGTTGCTCTTTTAATTAAAATTATCAAAAGGAATACTGTTTTTGAGAAACTGAAGCCATGGGCTGGGATATTCAAATATGCTAAGGACATGGAAGGGGTGAGGAGTCCGTCTTTGATGTTGTCAACCTTCAGGACTCTTAACAACATAAGTAAGTCCCTAAACTTTCCAATGGTGCCCAGCAAAGTGCAGGCTCCGGAGAGCTCCATTGGTCAAGTCAAACAGTCACCCCCGAAACAGTTCAGCTACGAGGCTCGGAAACTGCGAGGTTTTCTGTCCCTTGCAACACCAACTGCTCTGATCCGAAGGGAGGTGTGGTTACTGCACCAACCAGCCTGCTATCCCGGAACAGGCTCCTCGCCTGCTCAGCAAAAGCCTGGCCTTGGTACGGACGGCCTTGGAGCAGAAAAGGCATGAATAGCTTCTCCCCCCTCGGAAAGGGTGGAAAACAAAATTCCAAGGAAAAACTAAAGCCAGAGAAAGACATGTTTATAAGCACTGAGGAATGTTCCCTCCATGAGCAGCCCTGGCTAGCTCGGCACCGAGAGTGAAGGCTTACAAACAACAGCAAAAGTCAACGGACGACCATGTGCAGCAGAAGAAAGCGGCTCCATTGTCTCCCGGCCGTGACGGCAGTGGTCTCGGTTCTGAGGCTCAAGCTGAATGACTGCTTTCAGGGGAACCCGGCCCAGCGGCCCTTCCTCCAGTTCCACTACGTGCGAACAACAGAACTCTTGTTGGGACACAAACATCCATAAGACACTGGGAAAACTCCCTGCTGACTGTCCCGCTGGGTGAGAGCATCTATCATCGGTCCTTCTCGTCTTGTCTATTTCTAGGGACTTAGGATACATTTGTTTGGTAACTAGAGCCACCCTTGTCCTAATCATAAAAAGTACACGTTCTTTCAAAATTCACATTCCACAAACTTTCTGATGGGATGAAATCCCCAAAGTCAAACTTGAAAGCCATCCGATCAGGACCATACGTAGACATGCGATCATAGCTGCCTCCATGTGTTCTTACATTTCTACGCGATTTACTTTTGAGAAGCGTTCTCTTATAAACCCAGTGGCATACACCACTGGCCTGGATGTCATTTTTACAAAGGAGGATGCTTTTTTGGGGGAGAGGGGGACATAAAAAGCCAAACCTTAAGGAATTTAAAATAAAAGGTTCTTTCCTTCAAGCATACAACCAGGCAGAAACATTTCCCACCCTTTCAAACGTGCACCCCCAAGAGGAAAAGGGCTTACGTGTTCAGATCTGTCCTGTTCTTTTTTGTCCGTCTGCAAAAACTGACAGTTCTCCCTCGCCAGCTTCTGGACCAGCTCGATGCGCCCGATGTCCTCTCTCTCCTGAAGCTTGCACATCACCCCTGCCTTCAGAGTCGGAGAAAAGGCAAAGATGTACTTAAACCCGCAGTCCCAGGACATGACACCGCCGCGGAGTTCACCCTAACGCACGCTCATCTTCTCTGTCGCCCGGATCCAGTCATGGTCGTGGTCCAAGAGTCGGCCTTCCCCAGATTGAAATTGTACGATTTTAACCTAGGAACGCCACTCCAAAAGTGTCACGGTGGAGAGCATGGATCGGTCTACTTGAAGAGAGCGAAGGGCAGAGCAAACTAAATCATTTGCTGCTAACGTGTGCTCCTGATATGCCGCTATTTGTTCCTGACAGCCTGTTTCCTGTTACATAAGCAAAGCCTAGCAAGAAGGTTAAAAACTCATGGGAAAGTTAGCCAGGAACCACTCCGGCAAAAAGGGCGAAGTGATACAGAGTTCTAAAAATAACAGGACACAGCCTCCTAATGTTTTAGCTCCACCGGATCACTCCATGTACAAATACACAATTAACAAGATCACAAGGTTTTAAAAATTTTTTTCCATAACTGGAAAGTTACTATGGGTTATTATTAGCAGAAGATCTCCAATGTTGCATAAAATATAGTGGAAAAGTTTATTAAAAATAAGCTGGAGCCCTGGCTTGTGTGGCTCAGGGGTTAGAGTGTCAGCCTGCACATGGAAGGGTCGCAGGCTCACTTTTTGGTCAAGGGCATGTACCTGGGTTGCAGGTTTGATCCCCAGCCCAGGTCGGGGCACGTGCGGGCGGCAATCAATCGATGTGTCTCTCTCATATTGATGTCTCTCTCTCTCTCTCTCTCTCTCTCTCTCTCTCTCTCTCTCCCTCACTCCTTCCTATCCTCCCTTCCTCTCTAAAAATCAATGGAAAAATATCCTCAGGTGAGGATTAACAAACAAACAAAAAAATCTGAAATAAAGGGCTTAAAATTTCATCAGGGTTTGGAAATGATCCATAAAACATCATATTTTTTATTACGCCAAAGTACCTGAGTAATAATAATATGGAGAAGAATCTGGGACTTTGATTAGACAAAAAATGTTTGTTATAACACAGGTTATGAACTGTTTCTGCTCAAATTCTTTAAAAAAGGCTTCATACTGACATATCAAGATATGATCTAATAAAGAAATCTAAAGTTCTCTTAGCAGGAACAGCCAAAACTGGAATTTTTGTTTTACCCAATACAGGATTTAAATCAACTCAGCAACATAACAAATATGGAAGAGGGGCCAGAACTGATCACAGCGCCATGGTCTTAACACTCAGTGATAAAGGTACCCATTTTGTTGAGTGGGCATCAGAGAAATGAGACCACACATGCCAAGCAATGGCTAAATCTTTACTCCCAGGGGCAAGGACATCTGCTTATCTAGCAGGTTCTCTGACAACTAGGAAGGAAACAAAAAAAGTCCATGAAGTGGCCTGAATCACCAACTCCCAGAGGTCAGCAAGTGGAATTCCTTCACCCAAGTCCGAGATTTATATTTACAACATCCTCATAAGAGGTATTCCATGTCCTGTCCAAGGTTGGACAGGCATCTGTTTATCTTAGGGCAGCCTGTGTACTTTGGAGAGTCAGAGTTCGTGGAAAGTCCCCTTCACACTGGACAAAATTCTTAAACCTCTGAACTTCAACCCATTTAAGCAACTGAAACTCTATTTCTTATTCAATATGACAATCTTTCAAATATTTAACTACCCATATTTATGATAGCCTCCTTTTAGCATTACACACACACACACACACACACACACACACACACACACACACACACATATATTATTCATTGACTTGTTCTTTCATTCACTCTTGCAACAGATTTTATTTGAGCAACAATCATGTGCCAAGGTCGACCATAGGTTCCTGGGATATAGTAGTGAACAACAACTACTCAGAGAAATTTCTATACCAAAATGATGAACATTATTTAAATGTTTTGACATTTAAAGGAATAAGTTTCTCTTATCTAGAAAGTTCATTTATGTCGACCATCTGTGATTTCTTCTCTCTCCACCCATGTCATCCTCAGTTGTAAATACTGTCCTGCTAGTGGAGAGAGCAGGCTGGTGACCCCGCACCTCAGGCCCTGCACCCTGGGTGTCTGTTCAGTAGAGTGAGGGGTTAGTCCTCATCGCTCTGCTCCTGGTGGGTAAGAGACGGAAGGGCACGTGTGGGGTTGGGGCAGGCTGGGGTGGTGCACAGGAGAAAGCACCACAGAGCCATCTCATTTGGCAGCGGGAATGAGCCTGTTGCCTCTTCTCACCAGCACAGGCTCACCAGCAACTGGGCTAAGTTCCCCGAGACTACAATTTGAAGAGAGAATCTTTCCTTCTGTGTGTGGGTCCCTTATAATATCATCAACGAGAAAAGGGTGGGACTGAGTGGAGGAAATTTAAGAAACCTTGACTATTTGGGGGTTTCTGTGTCACATGAGTTTTTAAGGAGCTTGAACCATTCTTCGTATCATGTGCTTAGGATTCTAGATACCGACTTTTCTTTCTACAGGAAATACATGTTTATTAGAACCTGATACTTGGGTGCACAAATTCTGTATTTTAAACACGAAATGCTGTTACTGAAAAAAAAAATGGGTTTCAGATTGACTTAATTATTTCATATTGATAATTAAATCATCTGATGACTTAAAAAGGAATACTGTTGTCTTGATTTTCTGGTTTCCACATCATTCCCAGATGCATTTTCACAAGATAATCAGTTCTAAGCAATCCTTACATAACACTTATTATCAAAAGAGGCTTCTCCATCCCCCGGAGAACTTTTAGCCCAGAGAGATGGCCACACATCCCCTATCATTCTGTAAGGCGGTTCTCTTTGGAAGTACCACACTGAACCAGATGTTTTCTGGAGCTCCCTTTCAAAACTCCATAATTTAGTGATCCGATTCCAAAAACCTATGAATTTATTCATACACTTTAGGAACTTAGCTCTGGCAGGAGAAGCAAGACAACTAACAGCTTTCGCTCTAGACTTTCACATGCCGGGCCTACTTGATTTATTGATGTGAAATTAATTATAAACAGTTTACCTAACACTATTAGGCCAGAAAAAAATTAATGTGTAAGGGTCAGAAGAGTTATTGAAGAGCCTCATTTCAAGGTCTGCTTTGGAAAAACAAATCTGTGTAATTTATCATTAAAGCTATTCATGATTTTCAGTATTTGAGAAGAGAAATGTTATGAATGTAAATGAAAAGTCTGTTTCCTTTATAAATGGAGTCATAAGAATGAATGTTGGGCTCATTTTTCAGTGGCAAAATGAAACTTGGACAGGATTCCCTTAGGAAAAGCTATGATGATAAATGAACAACCTTTATGACAAAAGGTGAAAGAGCACAGTTCTATGTCTGAAACATGTTCTACATTGTTGTACCTTTAAAAATCACTTAGAAAAAACAGCATGCAAAAACTGCCATCCAGGGAAAATCAGGATGGAAGAGTCCGCCTCCCATGAAGCACGTTAACAATTATAGAATGCAATTCCGTACAAACCTAGGGTATGAGAACGAATTCTTATCGATTATTACGTAATAGATTCATTTCTCTAAAAATTAAATCTTGAATAGAATTTCATAAAAAATGAATAATTTTTTTTTCATAAAAAAACTTTTTGTTCTTCTAAACAAATGGCAGACAATCCAAATGGCAGAATAAAACACTGATGTGCTGGGATGATATACTACATCACTCAATTGTCTGTATCTATTTCCATCACAGAAAATATTAAGAATTCTTTCCAGGAAAATTCAGAAGACAATTAATAATAATAAGTAACATTATTACTATTTATTATTATACGTTATTAGTCGTATATTAGGGAAGCAAGTATTCATTGTCTCAAATTTCTTCAGAGAAAGGAAGAAAACTAAGAAAAATTTCTTCCTGATTGGGGTAGGAGAATATCCTCTTTGATAATTGGGAAGGACCAAGGAGCATTCAGAGTGAACCTGCATTTGAGAGGAAGTGTGCTGGCAAAGGCGGTTCGCAATGCCCAGAGCATCCCTAGGACAGGCCTGGACCACCATGCTGGGCATCTCAGGGCCTCAGAAATCATTTAGTGCCTCCCAGGCACTCACTGAACAGGTGAGGCAATGCAAGTCCAGGGTGGGTCATTCCTCTGGTCCTCTTCTTTTGTGGAATTACTGGTGTTAACACAGCACGCTGAGTGGAGAGACCCATCCTATACAAACACTATGTGATACTATGGCCTGCAGAGAGCATGCAGGAAGCAGGGGAGAAGGCCAAAACCATGGTTACATGGAATTTGTTACTGTGATTTCCCTCAAATATTTTCAAATATACTCGTATAATTTTCTCTTCTGATGAAACTAAATATATTATACTAGAGGCCCGGTGCACGAAATGCATGCATGTGTAGGGTCCCTAGGCCTGGCCGGTGGTATCTTCACATATATATAGGTATTTACATAACTGACGAAGCAAGGGGTTCACTCATTACATATATTTGGTTCCTTGAACTTTCAGACTAGAATAGGGAGGTCACCAATATTTTATCTTGTGTTGATGTGAAAGTACAGCTCAGATCTGTACATATTATTGACCATACAGCTTAGCTGCTAAGCAGGGCAGCAAAGTTGACAGATAACAAAGAACTAAAAAACCAGAATAAGCAAATTCTAATAAATTCTAACCTAGAGGATTTAAAAGGATCACCTATTTTCTATAGTACCTAGCACAGCCTTACATAAAAGCTTTCCTCAGTCCATTAAAGAAAAGTCACACTTTGGCTACTGACAGATTAATCTTCAAATATTTGGCAATTAACTTGTTTAACTAACAGTTATCACCACTTAATCATAAAAAAAGCCTAATATGCAAATTGTCCCCACGGGAGTTCAACCGGGAGACCCATCGCTCACTATGATGTGCGCTGACCACCAGGGGGAGGCACGGAACAAAGGAAAGCCCCAGCTGGCAGCCGGAAGGCCCCGATTGGCCCTGATCACCAGCCAGGCCTAGGGACCCTACCCGTTCACGAACTTTGTGCACTGGGCCTCAAGAATTAAAATAATTGATTCCAATGGGCCGAGGGGACAATGGAAATAATTACTAAATCTGGTTGTCAATGGCCTCCTGAATGAAAGTGAGAATTTCCAAAGTTTGACATGTTATAAATTACTCATTGAAGATCTCATGAAATTGGAACCTGGCAAAAGTCTAACGAATCTTTATTCTGATAAAGATTCTTTAATCCTTAGTCCTGTAGAAAGAGTTACAACATGTGAAGGGCCAAAAATGGTATGTGAGCATGTGAAGATCCCATAACGGTAGACAGAGGGTGCTATGGCAGCCGGCCACCTTAGACACCTTAATATTCAACCAAAGAGCAATGTGCCCAACGATCATGATGATAATGACAACTCATGAGGCTACATTTTTTTTGAGTACTACGTGCCAGGCACCTACCTAATTACTTCCCATATACTCTTTTAATCTTCAAAACAACTCAACAATTACCCCCACTTGACAGATGTTAGAAAGGCAGTTTCATACCGTGGTTAAAAGCAAGGATGCCAGAGCCAGACTTCCTTGGTTTGATTTACCAGCTCATCTGTAAAGCGGTGATATTTACATTATCTGCCTCATAGGGTTTGCTCTGAGGTTTAAATACATTAATAAAAACAAAGAGCCTAGAAGAGTGCCGGTGCATATGAAGCGTTAACTCCCGGTCCTAGCACAGCAAGGCCCTGGGGCCCAGGAGAGTGGAGTCACTGCCCGCTGCGGAGGCAGAGCTGCATGGCCCCTGAGGGAGCGAGCGAGCTCTGAACCTCACAAATGCTGCCTGACAGTTATTGACACTCTTACCTGCCAGCATGGTGGGCATAGTTTATATTTCTTCTTTATTTTATTTTTTTGTTAATCCTAACCTGAGGATATTTTCCCGTTGATCTTTTAGAGTGGAAGAGAGAGGGAAAGACTGAAGGAAACATCGATGTGAGAGAAACACATCGATTAGTTGCCTCCTGCACGTTCTCCACCAGGGCCCAGGGGGAGCCTGCAACCAAGGTACGTGCCCTTGACTGGAAATGAACACAGGACCCTTTGGTCTGCAGGCCAGAGCTCTACCCACTGAGCCAAACCAGCCAGGGGTATGTTTCTTCTTTATAATATCTCCACTTTCCAGAGATGAAAACCAAGCATGCTACTCACTGCCTTGCACGGTGGGGACACTTTGGTGACAATGACACAGATGCTACAGGAACTCACAGGTTTAGAGTCATAAAGAACTTGCCTACAGGCACCAGCGAGGAGGAAGACGGGCTGGGAGGCAAACTCAACTCCGCATGCGCTCTCCACTGGACCCACACATCCCTGCATCAACACAGGGCGTTTCGTAAGCAGAAAAGATTTCTAGTGAGAAAAGGAAGAGTGGAACCACCACATCAGGGGAGAACTGGAGTTTTCTGGGAGGTGGGGAACCTCTGCACAAGGCCCGTTTCTCTGGGGTTACTGATGGCCTTACCCCTTCATACACCCAAAGTTTTCAGCAGCCTCGGGGCATTTATCCACAGTGAAATCTTTCATCCCATATGGGGAAGGAATGAAAAACCAGTTTCCACCGAACTTGTCTAAAATGGGCTCTGGAGTGAAGATTGCAATTATGTGATATATCAGAGAGCCTGGCATATAGGTGCTTGGTTAATCACATGTACATACATCAAATGCCAAATTAATGAAAGTGAATACATGTATACACACCCATAAGCACACGCATAATCTATTTCCAGTTCTGCGTAGATGGCCGATGGTGAAACTCTGAAAGTGTTTTGTTTTTTTTAAAAAATATATTTTATTGATTTTTTACAGAGAGGAAGAGAGAGGGATAGAGAGTTAGAAACATCGATGAGAGAGAAACATCGATCAGCTGCCTCTTGCACACCCCCCACTGGGGATGTGCCCGCAACCAAGGTACATGCCCTTGACCGGAATCGAACCCGGGACCCTTGAGTCCGCAGGCTGACGCTCTATCCACTGAGCCAAACCGGTTTCGGCTGAAAGTGTTTTTTAAGCTCACCTTACACGCCTTGAACTACTGATGATTCTCCCCAGAGCGTCTGCATAGACGGACCCACAGAATCAAAACAAAGCAAACACTCTGGTGCTTCTGTGTAGCAAAGCTTGCTCAGTGCGTCAGAGGAGGTGACAGCGGCTCCTTCCTTCAGCCGAGGCCTAGGACTCCCGTAACATGCATCCCAGTGAACTTAACGCATCACTTTCAAGCCTAAACAAAACCTGTTCTGATCTAATGACCGATGCCCTGGCTTCGGCAGGTTTCAGGATCTCATTGCCCTGTACATCCTGTGCGACTATGTCACTGCTGCTGAGGAAAAACCCCAAATCTCCAAGAGCGAGGTCTGTGTGTCCTTTGGAGACACAAAGAGATAAACGGGCATTAAGGCAGACTTTTACCCACAGAATTGGTTCAAAACAGATAAAGAATAACGACTTAAGTCCAGAAACATCTGTCCCACTAAAAACTTAGTGATTTAAGAAAACCTCAAGAAAGGAATGCCTGCCCAGGTTTGCTTGGAAGCCTGACATGTAATTTCAGCATGAACGTGTGGACTGCAGCGTTCTGAATATTACCACAGCAATTCCAAACAATTCCTGATGTGACCTCCACATTCCGACCTATGCAATCTTTTTTTTAAAATATATTTTATTGATTTTTTATAGAGAGGAAGAGAGAGGGACAGAGAGCCAGAAACATCGATGAGAGAGAAACATTGATCAGCTGCCTCCTGCACACCCCCTACTGGGGATGTGCCCGCAACCAAGGTACATGCCCTTGACCGGAATCGAACCTGGGACCCTTGAGTCCGCAGGCCGACGCTCTATCCACTGAGCCAAACCGGTTTCAGCCCGACCTGTGCAATCTTGACCGAAAAACCTAATGTGATTATTCTGCTTCCTTTTTTCCTTCTTCATTTTTTTATCCTCACCTGAGGATATTTTTTCCATTGTTTTTTTAGAGAGTGGAAGGGAGGGGTAGAGACACAGAGAGAGAAACATCAATGTGAGCGAGAGACACATCGACTGGTTGCGACCTGGGCCGGGGATCGAGCCTGCAACCGAGGTACATGCCCTGGACTAGAATCAAACCAACGACCCTTCAGTCCACAGGCTGATGCTCTAACCACTGAGCAAACTGGCTAGTGTTTTTTTTTCTTTTTACTTTAGCTTTATTGAAGTATAGTTAATATACAAAAAGTTGCACATATGTAACGTATACATTTTGATGAGCTTGAACGTATGTGACATTGAGACACCGCTGCCACAATCCTTGAAGGCCATTTCTCCTGCAGGGCAGAGCAGTTCCCTGCAGTGAGGGCTCACAGCGGGCTCGCGTGCTTGCAGGGTTTCTCCACCCCGTCTGCCTGAGTGTTGAGTCTGTCCGGTTTTTCTACGGGGCAGACCAGCCCATGGCTCTGCACATGCCACAGAAGTAGATTCACTGGGAGCACTCCTTTTGTGTTCTCACATATAATAAAATCCATCGGCTTATTTATTTTACATACTTTTCTCTTTAATACTCACAACTGTCCTATCAGGTAGGTTTATGGGTGAGTAATCTGAAATTCAAAAGGGTTGAGACCCCAGCTTACGGTAGCTAGCTATTGAGCCATGTCACATCATGCTACAGCTGGGTGTTGAGGGCAGTGGAATTCTGAGGAGTAGATTTGAATTACTGGGGACTTGCAAAAACTGTCTTTATATTGGGGACTTACAAAAGAGTCACCTGTTCTGCTTCTCTTCCCGCTGTTCCCACTAAAACCCTTTAAATGCCACGCATTTTCATGAGGTTAACAGTTGACCACACTAGGGTGTCCAAGATTTTATGCTGCAATAGTATTTGGAGGTAAGTTGCTACCCAAGGCATATCCATGCCATAATACTGGGGGTTGGCACAGAATCTCTGGCAGGTATGGCATCACATGGACCTGCCTGGCCACGCCCCGGCTGTGCCGTTAGCAGAGTCTCCTGGGCCTCTCCATGGGGTGGTCTGGCCCAGGGGGTCCTCTCTCCTGGTTCCTCACTACTTTCCTTGCCTTCTCTGGGAAGTGGAGTATGTCTCCCTACCTGTCTTTCCCCCACGAATAAAATTATAAATGTGACTTATAGAGCCTTTTTATTTTTGGTGAAATGTCTTTTTTTTTTTTAATGAAAAGAAGTACTTTATTCCCATAATGTGACTATTTTTCCAAAACACAAAACCTGCACTCTCTCACCTCTCTCAACACAAAGAAAGGGGCCCTGAGGGTGTCCCAGGATTGGTCCTACCTGAGGATCTGGAACACCGTCAGCTTCTGCCGCAGGTACGTGCTTGTCACTGCTCTCCTCGTCTTGTTCAATTGCTTAAATAAATAAAAAAGAACAATATTAAACACATGCAGCATCCTCAGAAAACCGCATCAGACCATTTTCTGGGTAGCAATTTGACAGGGAAAAAATGGTAGGTAGATTCACAACATGTAAATATTGGTACTATTACTTGGATAGAAATTTAAATCAGTGGAACTGGGCACTTTTCACATACATCTCATTTATTAAATCAAGGGCAATGGGAAACTTTGGTCTCATTCTCCTTTTCACCAAAACCTAACAAGCAAGACATCATCATGTCAGTTTCATTCTTCACCCAAAGGGAAATGGGGTGAAGAATGAAACTGACATGATGAAGGCTTCTATCAAGTCCATATGATAATGTCATTTTAATGTGATTTTTTGGCTAAGAGTTTAGTGTTATATAATAAAAGAAGTACAACATTGTATATTTGGGTTGCTCAATGCACGGTGACCACAAAATTCTGAACCGTGAAGCCTTGAGTCCACCTCGTCTCCCACATTCCCCCAGCATCTCCCTGTCCAAGTCCTCGTCTCCCTTTCTGTGCTGGTGCAATAGCATCCGACCACAAAGCCCCTGGTTCCAGCCTCTCCCTAACACAGTCCAGCGGGGGCACACCTGCTAAAACAATCACTCTCAAAAAATGTAACAAGTGCCATGCTTTGGCCTATGTATTGCTTATCTTATTGAGTCCGAACTCTGTTCATCATTGGAGGTCTATCTTGAACTCTCTAGCTCCCTCCTAATCTCCAACTTCACACTGACATTCAACACCAAAATATATGGTACCCAACTCTGATGCAGGCACAGTGATTTCATTATTTTTCTCCTTATACAGCTTGCTCTTCCATTTTAACCAATATTTATTGAGCATCTACGATATGCCTGGCACTGGGTTATCCCTGTGAACAAGACAGATACACCCCTGACCTCATGAAGTACACACACTAGCTGGGGAGACAGCCAATGAACAATAACCACTACTACAACTAATAATGACAATAGCAACAATAATTGTAAAAAAATACACTGGAATTAAAGATCATGATAAATGGGGGAATGACAGAAAACCATGTGGGAGAGGTCATCTGGAGAGGAGGGGGGGGTTGCTTCTCAAAAGAAGTGACATTTGGGCTGAGACCGGAAGGCTGAGATGGAGCCACCCAGGGCAAGCGTGAGTGATGCGATGAGACGATCCCGGAGAGAGTACAGACCACAGCAAATTCAGATTCTAGCCTGAGGACATGGGGAAGCACTAAGAAGTTTAACGTATTTTTTTGAAAGTGCTTTTTGCCTTCTTTGTGGAGAGCAGACTCACGAGAGTCAAGACAGGAGGCAGAGAGACCCGTTAGGTGACTGTGCTCCCATCCCGGCTGGAGAGGACGTAGGCTCAGACCAGGGAGGGGCAAGGAGCTGAAGAAACACGGAGGATTCGAGTTGTATTTTTAGACAAAATGGGCAAGATTTGCCAATGATTTGATTACGGGGGTGGAAGGGCGTAGGGGGAGGGGGGGAGAAACAATCAAGGATGACTCCTAAGTAGAATGAGTTATTGCTCATATCCATCATACCATTCATTCTTTTTGTCCTCTCCATCAAAAGCAGACCCAAAAAAAGCCCTCCCAGACCAAAAACATACCGACCCTGCTGACAGCGAGATCACCCGCTGTACTTCCGTCTTTGCATTGTTTTACATACTTTTAAATACGATGCTTTCTGCTCTGCATTTCTAAAAATATCATCTCATGTACCTTTTGCTTTTGCACGCCTCTTATGCCCGCCTAGACGCCGTGTACACAGGATGAGCTCTGTCACTACTGCTGGGATGAACAATTCCTCCCCAAGTGACCAAAACGGCACGGCTTGACTACACCTACTTACGTAAGTCCTGCCTTTCATACCTGTTTATCAAAAAAGAGCGGAGGGAAATTCTGTTAAACTCTGTGGATACCTAGGGTAACTCCTACCAGCTGAGCATCGAAAGGCATGAACCGTGAATGTGGGCAGAAGCTGTTCGGTTTCCAGCAAAAAGTTCCATTCATGCTCATTCAAAGGCCCCTGTTGCTACTGTGGTCTGATTAGGAGGAAACTTAAGAATAAAGAAAAACACGTTTTCTCTGCAAAACTGGAGGACAATACAAAGGACAATATAAAATATAGAATAACATCCTAAAATCCACTTAAAATGCAATGGGCTGGAGAAGTAAGGAACTCCACCTAGTTAATTGAAATAGTATAAGAATTCTTTCCTCATCCCATAATGGGGAGTAATTTTCTTTGGGGGGGGGGGCAATCTGATATTATACTCATGCGAGACAACTTCATCCACACGAAGTACCAAGAATACCTTGGCATATTTAATTTATGCTTCATTAGAATTTTTGTTCCTTCAAGTTTAAGTGTCAATGAAAGTGAAGAAAATTAAATTTTGGATTTTTTGTAACCTATTAAGTTTATGTTTTTAAAACAACAATGCTCTGGGGTAGAGGCATTTCTTTTCCTTACCTTATTATACTAAGAAATAGGACATGCAGAACAATGATAACAACGTCAGGATTGAGAGTTAACACTATCTTTTGAGTTTTAGGCAAAATTATTTATTTATTTATTTTGTTAATCCTCACCTGAGGATATTTTTTCCATTGATTTTTTTAGAGAGAGTGGAAGGGAGGGGGAGGGGGAAGGGGAGAGGAGGGAGGGAGAGAGAGAAAGAGAGAGAGAGAGAGAGAGAGAGAGAGAGAGAGAGAGAGAGAGAGAGAGAGGTGAGAAAGACACATGGACTGGTTGCCTCCTGCATGCACTCCAACTGGGGGCGGAAAGTGAGGAGTGAACCGGCAACCCAGGTATGTGATGTGCCCTTGATGGGGAATCGAATTCATGACCCTTTGGTGCCCTGGCCAATGCGCTAACCGCTGAGAAACACCAGCCAGGGCTAGGCCAAATTCTCAATACACATAAAGAGACTCAAAGGAAAAGAGATTAGCACAAAAGCATATTTGGGAGGAAAATCCAGTCCTATAGTTCTAGCTTCTCCCCACTAACAGTGCTGCATTCTTTGGTCACATCTTTGAAGACCTCAGTATTTGTTGCCCTGCATTACACCTTGGTTAACAGAGCAAAAATCAGACACACAAGCAAGTTAAGGGACTTGGCAAAGGAAACCCAGCAATGGATGTCAATCAGCATCACAGAGGGACTCTCCAGGGGCTGGTGGACTCTCACCACAGCGCCCTCATCATGAGGAAAAGACCCCAGTCTCTTCCAACACCGAGACAACATCGTTTTCTTGGAAATACTGAAAAATTATGACTCCAAAAAATGCATTTTAGCCAGTGGATCATATATACTAGTTGAGAACAAAAACTTAATTTATAGTGGCCCTTTTAAGGATCTATGATTTCCCCCAGGAAGTCTCACGTATGAAATACATAGTCAGCTAAAAGGGAGTGCTCTATGACCCTTTAGTACGAAGATTAATGTCAAGGAATAACTAAGGAGGCAGTTTCTCTCTTCATGTCTCCTACTGGTGCGGCTCATGCGGTGGGAGGAGGAGGAAGCAGTTATTTAGATTTCTGAGCTGAGTTTTCTTCTTTTATCTGATCAGAATAAGAGTGGGCTGGGAGCGATTTCCTCTGCAAATATTGATTCTGGGACAGTTCCCTCCAGGGCAACACGTACACGGGAATGACAGCGCCTGGGACCAGGGAGGCTCGGAGCCTAACTCTGCCAACACAAACCATTTCCTTATCTCTCAACCCACAGGGTCTAAAAGCAAGAAAAGGCCTTTGAAAATAACTCACCACAACAAAAGTCACAAGCACAAGATCAAAAAGCATAGACTAGTATTTTGAACAGTGAACGTGAGAGCCCACATGAGAACTAAGAGTGTATGTGGATTGATTAGCGCTAACTCACAGACGAGCACTTAGTTTAAATGCCCCGGGACAGCTGACAGCCTCCAAGAACTGAAGGGCTCACCCGATATCACTTTCTTATTGCCTTGAGGACAACAGGCATTTTCTCCCTTCCACTTACTAGAGCGATTGCTAAGAAAACTCTCCTAATAACTCCACTAAAAATGTTATTTTAACGCAAAGGGGATCAATGTCCTTTCAAAATGATGCTTATTTAATTTCTGCTGATCAACTTTGTACAAGTAGGAGCCACACTAACAATGAGACACATGATGATTATAAATCACTGGGGTGACTACAGTTGTTAACAATCGAAGTTATTATTTTCAAAATCAACCGAAACTATTATTTTTTTTAAATTTACAAACCAACCAAAAATTTCTCAACAGTTAGCATTTCGAGTCTCAATGTGAGAAACCAGCACACATAGTTAAGAAAAATAATTGTTGAGTATTTTGCCAAGAATTAAAGTTTCGTCAATACTACAATCTTTCGCCTGTGCAGCATTTACAGGGAGAAAGCTCTTTCATCAGGGGTCTCATCTGATGTTCCCACAACCTCACGAGTCGGGCAGGTAACGCCCCCAGTCTATAGATGACGTTAAGTAACCTGTCCCCGTCCTCCACACAAAATGTGTGTATCTGTGGCAGTCAAGTCTGCCTGGTCCAGCACGGAGCAGAATAGTGCTGGTCAAACTGCACATCCATTGGTGTGGACCTGCGTTTCTTTCTTCTTTGGTTAATCCTCACCCAAGGATATTTCTCCAGTGATTTTTAGAGAGAGTAGAAAGGAAGGGAGAGACACACAGAGAGAAACAATGATGTGAGAGGGACACACTGACTGGTTGCCTCTCACCAGGGGTTGAGCCTGCAACCGAGGTACGTGCCCTTGAACCCACGAGGGATCCTTTACTCCGTGGGCTGACGCTCTATCCAAACCAGCTAGGGTGGGACCTGTGTTTCTGTTCATGTCTTTAATGAAATAGAACAGAATGCAATAGAAAGAATATAAAACACTTTAAAAAGCAATGCATCACCACTGGTATGTTTCACAAATGTGTGCAGGTCAGGCGCTGTTGCCTGTTCTGTGGTTGTGGACACAAAAGTGTTAGGAAAACACAGAGGTGTTTCTGGGCCACAGGAGGCAGGACCCAGTTCCTCATTATCTAAATACCAGCTATTTTTTTGTACCATTCCTGGAGAAGGGCCATAATATTTGTTTTAGGAAGTCCCTCCACAACACACCACCCACACTCAGCAGGCAGTACATCCCCTGTGGGATGACATAAAAACGAGCCTGCGGCAGGAAATGCTGATAGAGCATAATCAATGTTGGTTACCAGGAATATAATCACAAGTGCTTCAAAATGCTCACATCTTTTCTGTTCTTTAAAAAGTAAGGGAACCCTGGCTAGTTAGAGCCCACCCACCGACCGAAGGGTCCTGGGCTTGATTCCTGCTCAAGGGCAGATACCGGTTGCAAGTTTGATCCCCAGCCCCTGTTGGGGCATGTGCAGGAGGCAACCAATTGATGTTTCTCTCTCACATAGATATTTCTCTTTCTCTCTCTCTCTCTCTCTCTCTCTCTCTCTCTCTCTCTCTCCATCTTCCTCCCTTCCACTCTCTCTAAAGTCAATAGAAAAAATATCCTTAGAAGAAGAAAAACAAGGAAAAAACAGCAGTTGCAACCTTCACCTTATGACTCTCTTTTAGTGTTAAAATCTGAAGAATAGTGGTCAGTGTTCACCATGGAGATGAGCCATAGAGTATCAGAATCTGGCGCATCCAGGGCTGCTGGAACTTCCTTTGAAAGCTGACCTACGACCACTTTATCTCTGTCCCAACAATCTTTTCTCGGCCCCAGTCTGTTCCAGCCTGTCAGCTGAATGTGAGACTGTTGTTTTTAAACTCTCTTTTCTTGGTCCTTATCATCCCTGAACCCTCTAAAGACGCAAGCTTCCCGCAGGCTCTTTCCCGGTGATCTTATCTGTTCCTGGGGTGTCAACTTGCACCATTATATGGGCGATTCCCAAATCTGTGTCTCCATCTCTTCCCTCTTCCCCGAGTCCCAGGCCCACAGCTCCAGTTACATGCTGAGTGTGCTCATTTTGCAGACCATCCGTATCTGCCGTGCATGAGCTGCTGTGACGAGTCCACTGGCACAAACCCTGTCCTCAAGGAGTCACCTGTTTAACACAAAGGCCTGACATCCACGCAGCGCCTTTGAGGCAGCCGGCACGCCTCCTCCTCCCCCTCCTGGGCCTGGTGTTTCCGGTGAGATCACCACCAGCATTGCCCGTTTTTCCTCTTCCTGGGTCCTCGCATAAATCTTCCCCTAAACCCTGTCACTTCCACCTCTGAGGTGTCTCCATCCCCTTCCTCCCTGCCACAGGCACAGCTCATGACCTCACCCCGTCACCTGGCCAGCCTCTCCCTCAAGCCATTCATTGTCCACAGGTGCCCGGGCTCTGCTAACAAAGGCCAGTCCGATGGTGGCACCCCCACCTCCAGACTTCGGCCTCTCCCCACTGAGGGAACCGAGATGCACGCAGGGAGCCCAGCTGGTGCAGGAGGGATTTGCTCAGGGATGCGCAAGTTGAGCACCTCAACACCGGGGGTCCCCACTTTATTAAGAAACACTGGCCAACATTCAGGCTGAAGCTCACCAGGCCTGGAAGGCCAGGCCATCCGGGCTCAGACTCCATCCCCAGATGCATCTAACAGGTATTGTATTTATTTCATACAGAAATCAAGTTAAATGAGATCATATACCTGTTATCCCCAAATGGATGTTTACTTCCCAGTGATGTTTTAGGACAGGTACATGGTTGGCCTTTTCCTTAGTCATATTCCTAGTGTTATTATGTTATCCTCATTTTACAGATGAGAAAACTGAGGCTGAGAGATGTGAAATAGCTTGCCCAGAACGGCACGGGAAGAGGAAGTCAGCGGAGGAGAGTGTCAAATGCCCGGGTCTTATTCTTCATCTGCTCCAATATGCTATGAAAATTTAAACTGTCTAACTTCCGAGGGGAGGGGTGGGATGGGAAGGAGGGGCAGGAAGAGTTTAACCAAAGAACATGTATACTTATATGCATAACCCATGGACAGACAATAGGGTGGGGAAGGCCTGGAAAACAGGCGGGAGCAGGGTGAAGGGGGGTCAATGGGAAAAAAAAATGGGGACATCTGTAATACTTTCCAATAAAGATACATTTAAAAATAAATAAAACGAACTGAACAGCAGTGAGACTGAAAGACAGAAAACAGGAGGTTTATTGTAAACAGTCTAAGAACTGACTTGAATTTCCTACTAGGCCTTCAGTCTCTTGGAAAATTAGGGCCACAATGACCTACTCATCCTACATACCCCTTTCCCTTCCAATGCTCACCCTGCTTCATAACCCATGGATTTACAGAGAGAAAATAAATGCCCGCTGCACGAAAGAAACGTATTACTTTTATTAACATGTGAATATAGGTGCACTGATGTTCTGAAAATTCACAGCACCCAGGCAACATAAAGAACCTGTCATGAGTAGGCCAACATCAGAGGTAGCTGAAAAACTGCCACCATCCCCATCAGATTCCCCACGCCCTGCACACGTGGCTGGAGGCAGCTCGAGCCACTGAGAACGGCCTGGCTGCCTTCCCGCCGCCGCTGACCGCAGGATTCATGCCCCTGAGGCAGACAGAATTCCATTTCAGTTCCATGTCTCTGTCTTATAGCAGAGACCCTCCCAGCTCCCTTTCCTTCCACTTCTTAACAGGTTTTCACATTTAATACACGTCCAGTCCATGGAAAAGCTGGTCAACAGAGAACAATGATAATGTGCATCCTGTATCAATTCTTTTCATTAGACCAGAAACATGTGCTCTGTAGGCCAGCGCAATAAAGAGCTAATCCGTACTTGTCCCAAATAGCCCATTTGTTTGCCCTTCTTATAAGGAAACGCACCAGAAAAACCCCAAGCAAGTTCCCTTTTAATGCAAACATGGCTTGTACATGATCCAACTCAAATAAAACCTCAATAAAAAAATCAGGTTAAGCTTAGCTATCATTTTTCTTCAACGTTTTTTACTAAGAAACAGAAAAGCTTTCGTTTTCTAAGTGCCTTTCAAGGATGTTCTGGCGACAGGACAGGTTAGGTCCATCTGCTGAGGTCACGCAGTAAAGACACAGCAGTGATGCCCAGACCCCGCAGGCCGTGCCTTTAAACAGGCCCCGGCGTCCTCTGCTCCTCCAGATGCTTTCTCTCAGGAATCCGCATTTAAACAATTTTAACTCGGGGGGTAAAGAAAAGTGATTTCTGACCCCAACTATATGTGCCAACTGAAACTGTAAGCTCTCTGCCATCTCATTTAACTTTCCTAACCCCTCACCAGCACACCCCCCCCCCCAAAAAAAAACAACAACAAACAAGCCACAGAGCTATATGCCATCAGCTCCTTTTGTGTTGTTGTTAATCCTCACCTGAGGATATTTTTCCCATTGATTTTTTTTCCTAAGAGAGTGGAAGGAACTGGAGGGGAAGAGGGAAGAGGGAGGGAGGGAAGGAGAGAGAGAGAGAGGGAGAGAGGGAGGGAGGTAGGGAGGGAGGGAGAGAGAGAGAGAGAAACATGGATGGGGAGAGGGAGAGAGAGAGAGACATCGATGGGAGGAGGGAGAGAGAGAGAGAGGAAGAGAGAATCATCAACGTGAAAGAGACACATCGATTGGTTGCCTCCTGCATGTGCCCTGACTGTTCCCGGGGATCCAATCTGCAACCCAGGAATGTGCCCTTGACCGAGAATCGAACCTGAGACCCTCTGTGTGCAGACCGATGGTCTAACCACTGAGCAACTCAGGCCAGGGCCATCAGCTCTTTTTTGTAGAATAAAAATGAGCCTCTGGAAGCCACTGAGTCATAGCAAGCGGCTATGGCAGAACTGAACCTGAGTCTGTGGATTTGGTTTTCACAGCTACACGAATCTGCCTCCGGGACTGCAAGCCAGAAAACGCAGCAGGTCAGGTGTGCACACAGCAGGTCAGGTCTACACACAGCAGGTCAGGTGTGCACACAGCAGGTCAGGTGTGCACACAGCTGGTCAGGTGTGCACACAGCAGGTCAGGTGTGCACACAGCTGGTCAGGTCTACACACAGTAAGTCAGGTCTACACATAGCAGGTCAGGTGTGCACACAGCTGGTCAGGTGTGCACACAGCAGGTCAGGTGTGCACACCGCCGGTCAGGTGTGCACACAGCCGGTCAGGTCTACACACAGCCGGTCAGGTCTGCACATAGCCGGTCAGGTCTACACACAGCCGGTCAGGTCTACACACAGCCGGTCAGGTCTACACACAGCAGGTCAGGTCTACACACAGCAGGGCAGGTCTGCACTGATCCCCTTGTCAAGTAAGGTTTTATGGTAGGCAAGCATCTACATTTAAAAAATAACATTACAACCTTCTGCCACTCATACGATGCTCTTCAGATTTTTTTGTTTGAATTTTCAGCAATTCTACTGCTACATCTCCTGACATGACAGCGGGATTCCTGGCAGAGGAACCACCAAGAACTCCCTGAGAGACCTTGTGTTTGCAACTACTAGTAAAGGATTGGTTCAGTCAATCAGTCAATCAATCAATCAATCAATGGAGGGAGGCAGACCAAGAGGAGACCAGGAAAGATTTGAAAATTTCCCTGAACCCTCATCTAAAACTAACCTGCTAGACCTTAAAGGAATGTCCTTTTGTTACACATCTGGCATCCTCCCTACACTATTTCTAGTATTTGACCTTTGTCAGGTTACGTCAACTCACCAAACTTCAACTGTATTACTTGCCAGAGGGGGTGATGATAAGCACTGGCCCACAGACAGCGTGCAGAAGAGAGGGTGGATGAACGTGCTCAGTCAAGGAGCTACTTTATAGTACGAAACACGGTGACGTGCTTTTTACTTCTGCATTTCATCTGTGCATGGGAGCGTCTTTCTAATCAGACCCACCTCCTACTGGGGCAGAATGGAAGACAGGGGATGTAAAAACAGAGTCATTACTATTTGTATTCGGACACCCAAGGCAGAACATTGTAGCAAGACAGGCTGGAAAGGGCAAAAGCTGTCGAAAGACGTTCCTTCCCTCCGCACATCAGGAGCCAGCTCTGGGAGGCTCCGATCTCTGTCCCGCTCTCCTGGGAGAGCTGAGCCAGGGTGTCCCCTCAGGAGGCAGTCAGGACAGCTCAAGGCTGTCCCCAGGTTGCTCCAAGTGGACCTCAGGGGGAGATGAGTCAAGAGGCAGCAGAGATGGGAGGTCCGAGCCATGGACCCCATCTTCCCTGGCTGGGCTGGGCTTCAGCTCTGAGCCGTGAGGACCCTGAGGCCGGGAGTGGAGGCTCAGGCCCAGACTGAGCCGTGGCACACAGAGGAGACTGCCTGGAAGTCTGCCCCAGCTCGCCGGGGGCCCAGCACACTCACAGCAGATCAGCAGTGAGCACCGTAAGGCTGGGGGAGGCCAGGGCAGCCGCTTTTTCCTGAGTTGCTTTTCTCTCCCAGGATGGGAAGTTTGCAAGGAATCAAGTGTTGTTGTTTTTTTGTTTTAATATATTTTATTGATTTTTTTACAGAGAGGAAGGGAGAGGGATAGAGTTAGAAACATCGATGAGAGAGAAACATCGATCAGCTGCCTCCTGTATACCCCCTACTGGGGATGTGCCCACAACCAAGGTATGTGCCCTTGACTGGAATCGAACCTGGGACCCTTCAATCCGCAGGCCGATGCTCTATCCACTGAGTCAAACAGGTTAGGGCTCAAGCGTGTTTTTCTTTACTTGCCCTGGAGACAAAGGCCAGCAAAGCAGCCAACTCTCATCAAGAGGGAGAGGCTGGCTGGAGCCTGTGACAGTTCACAACCCCAGCAAGAGGCAGTGTGTGTGTGTGGGGGGGGGCAGCTGGGAAGTCCCAGAGAGCCCGACCCCGCCGAGATGGGCCCCTGACCGCCCCTGCAAGTCCTAAGGGGCAGCAAGGACTAGCACGGGCACCCCTGCAGAGCCCAGGGGAGCCCAGGCCACGGTGGGCTCCAGCGACCTCACATCCAGGGACTGAGAGATCCCAAAAGGAGGATTTAAACCAGGCCCAGGCAGGAGCCACGTTCTGAGCACACCATCTTTCACAAAAACAGTTAAAATCGGGAGCAGCTGGTGAGGACCACAGATAGCCCAGCTGCTGGGAACGAGGAACACGGCATTTCCCATCTGCACTGCAGTGTCGTCAATAATCCTGAGGACCTGCCCCATTACCATTTTTGAGTATCAGTCCAAGTGCTTTAATGGCTCACAAGACAAAACAATCTTATAAGATCAGCAGATAACAAGCTAAGCCAAATATGTTTGGGGAAAAAGTTATGCTACAACACTGGCTATTAGCCAAAGCTATTTTTCATATCATCGCCCAAGGCTCTGAGCCGTTGTTTCCTCTCACATAAGTGAAAGGATATGTATTTTGGATTTTCAAATAAAATAGACAAAATGGAGGCTATTTTGGCCCTTTATCCGGGCTTTCTTCCTGAAATACCAGGGTAATAAAACTGCATTAGGGCAGGCCCCAGGGCAATGCCCTTGGAGGGGCCTGGACCATTCAAGTCAGTGTGGTCTTTTGATGAGACTGTCCCGTTGGTTACACGACTAACCCTGGAATTGGTTGACTCGTGCAGGCCTGACATGACCAGCAAAATGAAGCAACTTTAATGACTTGGATTTAGGGACACAGGCTCGGCCTGAATTTGACGCCCGCTGTTAACGTCAGTGACAGCGCTGAGAGGACTGGAGGGCATGAGGGTGTGAGGTCCCAGGGGCTGAGCCCACAGCCCAGGGCTGCCTCTCCAGCACCGGAGGCCTGAGGATGGGCGCTGCCCCTTCCCGGACCAGACAGGGCAGTTATGCCACTTCCTGGGGCCACAGGCTGCTGGGACAATGCCCACCCCCTTCCCTCACCCATCTCCACTGTCAGCAAGAGGTGTCCTGGCCTGGGCTTATCGACACTCTCCCCTAACGCCCCCTAAATGAAGGATGGGGAAGCTTGCTTTCTTACCAATTGTGAAAAGTCTGTGTGTGCTGCATAAGGCGCCCTTTAGACAGAGGAGAAGGTCCCGCACTTAACTCCACCTTCGGAAATAAGATCTAGAAATGGGTCTTTTAAACACACGAAAACAAAACTGAAAATCCAAAGGAAGAAAATGAGAACATATAAAACTACGTTGGCCACTGGATCTGAAGGCTTTGCTCCCCCATTGCAGTTAGAGGGGAGGAAAACTGGCACCATTTCTAAAAACTGCCATCTGTTCTAAGGTTATAAAGATAACCCCAATCTCCAACGTGTCAGTCATTTCTTCTACCAGAAAACAATAACAGGAAAAGGTGTAGACTTCCTCAATCGATCTTAAGTCTTAAAGCGAATGCTTCATTTTTATTAAATGTTTGCAGTTTCAATAAATAGAAGCTAGCCACTTCCTGGCAAAAAGAGAACCAGACAAGCCTTTAGTTCTATTGACTTGGGATTTGTCCACAATTTACAAGGATATGGCTTCATTCAGGTGCAATTATTTGGAGCCAGGGTTAAAGTCACTTCCCTTTAACCTCCCACCCGCCATGTCCTCCTCCTAATTTTAATGTAGAAACCTCAGTGAGAATGTTCGCTTACTCCCGAGTCTGCCCACCAAATAAAACCTGGTAATAACTCTCTTACTTTATAAAGCTTTTACTGTCAATGCCATGAGAACTTTGAAATAATTCTGTTATCATTCCCATAGGAAAATCTCCTTTCAGGTAGAGAAACACTGAAAAGTTAGGCGGTTGTCCAATAAATGAGTAAATAGCAAAAGTATACTATTTTTCATTCCCCCTACCCTGCTTAGTTCATTAGCACAATACCCTTCATAAAACACCAGCTGTGCCCAACCGGTGTGGCTCGGTGGTGGAGCACTGACCCTTGAACCAAGAGGTCACTGGTTTGATTCCTGGTCAGGGCACTTGCTGGGGTTGCCGGCTTGATCTCCAGTAGGAGGCGTGCAGGATGATTTCTTTCCCATCAGTGTTTCTATCTCTCTATCCCCCTCACTTCCTCTCTCTCTAAAGGTCAATAAAAACATATTTAAAAAGACACATAACACACACAATCACCAGCTGGCTCCCTGAGATGGCAAATCACACAGACCTTGGCATGTGTTGGTGAAAGCGGGCAGCTAAATCACACGGGGGTAGTGGTTATAATTCAGATGCCAGGGCCTCCATCCACACTTAATTGGGGGGCGGGGAGAGCAGGGCAGGGATTAGCACTACTAACAAATACTGCAGGGAACTGCTTTGCAAATTCGACCTGGAGACCACTGCTTTGGGAAACAGTTTTATTTAGTCAAGGAGGAGTTTTGATATAGCTTTAGAGAAGGAGAGCCAGGATTATTTTTAAAAGTATGTATCCATCTTCCTAATCTCCAAACAAAACACTTATGTCAGGAGGTACTGTTTACACAGAAGCTGTTCAATGGGAACCTTCTCTGACTCCAGGGTCAAAATTTCTATCACCAATCTCATTCCAAAAAACCAGATTGCAATCGCTGCATTAAAATGAAGTCTTTTTATAAGCTATCTGAAAAATGCAAATCGCTAGAACCACAGTTTGTTTAGCCACCTTCAAGGAAAATGTCTGATTCAGAAATGATCGGATATTAATGTTTATGTGTCACTTAATGGAAAGACGAGTATGCGAAGTAAATCTCACTTTTACGAAAACAGCATCAAGGCACTCTGCAGAATTCGGCTGAACCCAAAGGCAGGTGTGGCGTTATGTACCAGGGAGAGCCAGTTACTTCTACCCCCACACACTGTGTTTATGGCATTTTCAGTTTCACTGAGAACAGCTCCACTTTCATGGCTGTTTATACAATTAGACGTTTAATGTGAGGAATGATGGACAATAGCTGGGTCATATGGCCAAGACAAAGATTTCCCCTGATAGCTCTTACCCCTCAATACGAAGGGCAGCGGAAATGTTCCCAGGGGTGTGTGTGAGGGGGCGGGGGGTTATGTGTGGGCGAAGAAGGCCTTTGGAAGACTTTTACTTAGGAAAAATGTCAATGAAATGAAAACAGCTCAGAAAGCAAATTAAATGAACAGCAGTTACTATTCCTAGATTCGTATCGAATAGGCAGAGATGATTAAGAAGGGCAAAGCTGCCTTGCACTTGGTGTTGAGGACTGAGCCTGACCTCTTCCTTTTGTAAAAAATGGGAACAGGATGAGGGAAGCCAGTGACTTTCCAGAGTGAGCCCAGGCCAGTGTGGGAGTCAGAGTTCCTGACTACCAGCCCAAGACACCACTGGATTCGGGTAGGAGACTGGGCTCAGCAGACGGCAGAATTTCCTAACTTTCTAAAAACAGCACATGGCCAGGATTCTTCTTCAGGAACCCCAGAACCTGAGCCAGCGGCCTCAGAGGGGAAGCTGCCCCGTCCACAGTGTGTTAATGACACCCATTCGTTGCCTCAATCAGCTAATCAGCTCAACAAACGCAAAACCTACATCATGAAAGACAGGGGCCCTGATGGCATTGCTGGCTTCTGGTGTGGTGCCACTTACCCAGCAGCGCGGGGACAGGGTACCTCCACCGACAACCAAGCACTGTCCGCCCCGGGGAGCTGGGATGGGAAGGGACTTAATTTGTGAGGGAAGTCGAGCCCTGCCAGGAAGTTTCACTGTGGAAAAGGGGGTACCGGGGAGATCTCTGTGTTTATGCTTTGAAACTTAAATCAATTTAAATATAAATTGCTCTCCTTTCCTGTCATTATGAGAAAGAAGTGGAATGTGGGTTTCAGATCTCTGGTGTGCAAATGGCCATTAACTTTCATCTGACCTTGGGTGCAGAACTGATATTGCATTGACGCACAGGGCACACTCATGACACTCATTTCGTTTCCTCACAGAAAATAGGTTCCCAGGAGCTGCGGTGCTAGAAGCCGCTTTTCCGCGAAGAGAAACCACGATCTTCCCTTTCGCGCCTTTCTCCAGCCTCACACCCACCCCCTGCTCCAGACCCCGGGAAACCCGTTCTCCAGATGGCAACGTCGATGAAACAGGCACTAAGAGGTCAGAGTCTGGATGATGTAAAATCACTGTCCTGGACCACACAGACCCTGGCCCGGGAGCCCTCACAACCCTGGGTTCAGGGGCCTTCAGTGCTCATTCTCCTTCGCAGTATCTGATTCTCTAGAATAGAAACAAAATCCCATTTTGAGCAATAATTACCTTCGTCTAATCAGCACTGCATAGAGCCACCGAAATGCCCTGCAGCACGTTTTTGAAAGCAAAGGCCTCCAAACCCTCCATTCTCGAGACTACTCTGCTGTGGTTATAATTCTTCACCTCCTTGGCACATCAGATTCAGTTACTATCTTCACAGACACAACCATGTTGAAGGATGAAAATGACAGTCATCTCGCTTTGCTTCCTAATTCCCTAAATCCCGAACAATCCTCAGGGTTACAGGAGTCCAACCAACTTCCTGCACTTGCTCTCAGCCCTCTTGCTGCCCAGGAGCCATCAGGGCAAAGGGATGTTTTTTTATAGCACGCCATTGCATGGTTGTTTATCATTTCGACTTAATAGCTCTAATTACAAAAGATGGTGTCGTGGGATTTTTTTTTTTAAAAAGGCAATTTTCTTTGTATCCCAGTGGGAGAGTTAGGAAAATTTTACAGAGCATCTGCTGCGTGCATTTTCCATTGTTCCTGGCCTTTACGGATGCTATTATTTTCTCAGTTGTAGGAGTTTTACATTTTCAAGTATTACTTAAGTTTACACTGCACTGGGAATTATAGTTTCAAGACTCTCGTTATGGTCTTATGCCATTAAAATAAAAAAGGAAGATACAACCTTCCAACCACTGAATTGATTGCTGGTCAGTAAGAAGCAGCGTCGGATGGGATGCGAATGTACAAAGTCTGTTAGCAAGCAGGGGAAGAACAGTCTCAGGAAATGTTAGAACAAGAGGCTACTATAGCACCAGAGAAGGAGAGATTTTACAAGCTTCAACAATAGGCATGGTGTCAGACAGAGCCCTCTCTTCCAGGGAAAACATCCTAGACCATCGATCCATCAGGGAAGACCAGAATGCGGTTGCTTATTTTAGGAGAGAACACTTGCTATTTCTTTCCTCTTGGTTAACAAATGCTAAATGCCACATTCAGTGAGGTTACAAGGCAATCAGTATAGATCCCTGCTGACCACATTGGGAGTGGTGGCCGCTGGCCAGCTCAGCGTCCAGGAGCTGGCAAAGGAGAAGAAAAGGCAGAAACCAAACCATGTGGAAATACCAGAGAGAACAACGTTAAGTGATTGAAAGTATCACTAAAAATTAAGCACAATATCTTAATTACTTAAAATAGAGCCAAAGACATCTGCCATTTTAAGCTAGTATTTTTTAGCTCAACCATTCATGACAAAAACACTCAAAGATTAGAATTTTAAAAATAGCTTTTAAGAGCATTTACTTTTTTTTTCCCAATAAAAAGTTATCACAGAAAACCAAAGGGTAGAAGGAGTTTGAGATAGCAATGATTGTACTAGCATGTGAGTCTATCTTTGCTGGCCCCTAATTTTATTATTAACATCTACTCTAAAATCCCATTATATTATGCAGTCCTCTACATTTGAGTGATGTGTTTACAAAAGCATAAGGGTCAAGTCCAACACAGTGCAAATGAAAAGAAGAATCTGTCAACTAAAAACAAAAAATAAAAATTTAAACTGATAAGAACAGATGCCTATCCTGGATCTTAGTCAAGAATCGATAAAACTAAAAATCTGGAGCACCATAAAAACCAGAGCAATTCCATACATGTAATGTTTATTTTTTCCTTCTACATGTGCAAAACAAAAGGCCTTATTTTCTACTGTTAAAAATAACCAGCTGATCTATTTCATTTCTCATGACAAACACATACGAAAATCTTCTCTTTGGAATGCTTCTGCCCTGAAGGAGAATCTCTCTTGTCAATTGTGTCAGACCTCAAACTTTAGACAGAGCTTCTTGTCAGCATTCCCCCATCTTATATACACTTAAGAAGGGGGCTTAACACTGCTAAAATCTCCTAGTAGGTGCTACTGGTGACCAGTGATGGTTACTAACAGTGGATCTTAAAAGCTGGGGGTTTCAGCAGAATACCAGGGTCATAAAAGATGCTCCACTTGCCTGGAGATTACAACCAAATGGATTTTTTACTAAGCTGGAGCCTTGAATCATTTATATAATTTATTGATTGGCTGTAACTTTCATTTCTGTTTGCCTGGTGGGTCCACCATGAATGCCAGACCCAGGGACAGCCTTCTTGAATGTGCTACACACAGAGTTCAATGTATGCCAACAGTACTAGTAACCCGGCTGTTGAAATCACACAAACATTCAAATGCCTCGTTAAGCTTGAATACAGGATTCAAGCCAAGATGATGAAACAAGAGGATGTCTGAGGCTAGGAGAAACAATTTAACTCCAGAGCAAAACATTGAAGGCCCCCTTATCCTTTCTAGCCCATTAAAAAGAGCATTTCGCCCATTAAAAATAAGGGAGATAGATCAACCAAAGGACTTGTGTGCTTGCATATGAGCCTAACCAGTGATCACGGACAACAGGGGGGTGGGGCATGTGTGGGGAGGGGTTTGGGATGGGAATGGGGGGGATACGGACAAATATGTGATACTTTAATCAATAAAGTAATTTAAATAAATAAATAAATAAATAAATAAATAAATAAATAAAATAAAGGGGGCGGGGGAGAAAGAAAAATAAATAAAAATAAAAATAACATGTATAGCCGGGCCGGAGTGACTCTGTTGGTTGAGTGTCATCCTGTGCACGGAAAGTTGCTGGTTGGATTCCCGGCCAGGTCACATATCTGGGTTATGGGTTTGATCCGTAGTCCGGGAGCTTATGGAAGGCAACCAATAAATGTTTCTCTTTCAAATCAATAATCTCCCTCCCTCCCTCTCTCTCCCTCAGCATGTCCTTGGGTGAGGATTAAAAAGAAGAAATACATAACATTTATAAAAAGCCAAAACTAAATGCAACAGATAAACCATTTTATACTCTTTTATGTTATATATATTTTAATATGTCAAAGAAACAATAAAATATATTGGTGCCCATCAATCCCCTCTCTGGTTTCCAGCTTTTCTATCATTTTCACCTCAAAGAGTCCTGTGTAAAATATTCCTAGGGTTGTAACTCCATTAAGGATAATGAAGGTAATAAATAAAAATATTCATTGTTATGATTAAATGTTAGAGCTAGAAGGAATCTCTAAAGTTAGCATATCCTATACAACCCTTACCCCCCAAGACACAAACTGGAATCACTTTGCTAACGTTCCAGAGACATTTAATGGCACAAACAGAAGAAAACCCTTCTTTCTTTTCCAAACATCAATGTCCTAGGTATGTAGTTTTAAAACATCTAAATAGCCATGGGCTAAGCAGAGAAAATGAAATATAAAAACTGCCAAAGAGATTTACCAATACGAGGTCTCAGGTTTTCCAGAAGTAGAAGCCCACCACGCACAAGGTTCCTGTGATCTAAAGATGACAGAGCTAAAGTGCTGTGGCTGGGAATTCCCTGGAAAAGGGAAGAAACATATCTCCCAAGATTCGAATTAGCCAACATTAGCAGTAGAATTAGCAAACTAACAAAGAGAAAGACAAACAAGGATATCTGGGCTAATTTATAAAAATCTTGTGATGCCTTGAAATGCTGTTCACATTCACTAGTTAGCAGTTAGAGGAGAAACTGTTTAAAGGTACATCCTAATGGTCTCTGAGAAGATTACAACCAAATGGATTTTTTACTAAGCTGGAGCCTTGAATCATTTATGTAATTTATTGATTGGCTGTTACTTTCATTTCTGTTTGTATGGTGAGCTGAAACAAAACAAAACAAAACAACACACCAACTTTTTCTTTATACGAATTCTTGTTTTAATAACCCTTCGCAGTAAGACATAAATCTGGCAGGACCACCTGAGCCCTAATGAGTAGTTTTACTGCAAGATGTAAGATATTAGGGTAATCAATTCCTTCTGTCAAGCCACAGATGTACCAACTATCAGTTTAAGACTTTTTATTAGGTGTTTATCAGCTTTTTTCTTCTTCTTTAAAAAAATAGTTTTAAAAAACTATAACAAGCACACACAGAAAGTGCCACTCTGCAGCTGGTATGCTTTAATCTTTACCTGAGATCATGCTTAGAGAGAGGAAGAGAGAGAGAGATAGAGAGAGAAACATTGATGTGAGAGAGAAGCATGATCCGTTGACTTCCGTATGTGCCGCAACCTGGGTATCTGCATATTAATATATACTACAATATCTACAAATGAATAAAGAGATGTCTGAAAATATATACAAGACAAGAGTAATAGTGGGAAAAACTCATAGACACAGACAATAGTGTGGTGATTACCAGAGAGAAATGGGGGGTGGGGAGGTAGAAAAGGGTAAAGGAGCGATAAGTGGTTATAAAAGGAGACTTGACTCGGGGTGGTGAACACATAATACAATATACAGATGATGCATTATAGAATTGTACAACTAAAATCTATATAATTGTATTAACCAATGTCACCCAATAAATGCAATAAAAATGAAATTAAGTTATTTTTAAAGGAGTAATAGTGGTTATCTTTGTTGGTGACATGATGGATGATTTTTCAATTTCTTCATACATTCATGCATTGCCAAATTTTTTTCAATGAGCATGCTATCCTATAATTGTAAGAAAAAAAAATTAAAACTATTTTATTATGAAAAAGAGAAGTAATACATGCTTATTGTATATATTTTTCCACTGAACATTTTACTACATTGATTCTTCAAAATATAACTTTTAAAGCTGTTCAACATTCCATCACACTGATCTCCCAATTTTACCATTTCTCTACTATGGAGGCTTAAGGACTGTTTCTAGTTTCTTATTGTTAAAAACAACAACAGTGCAATAGATTCCTTCTACATGAATCTTTACATGCCCCTCTGGTTATGCCCAATAGCTGGAACTCCAGTTATGCAGTTACTGGATAAGAGTCAGGGATTCTAGAATACCGAAAAATTGCTGTCCTAAGACACTATAAATTCATGTCCCCATCATTAGTGTATATGTGAGAGACCATTTCACTCTGTCCCTGAGAACTTGCCAAAGCTGTGTTTGCATGCCAAGCTCCATAAATCAAACAAGTAACAAAAACAGACTAACTTCACATAACAACACATCAAGGCACAATCAAGCTGACTTCACACCAGTCTTCAACTTTGCACCATTTAACATGTATAGGCCTTACTCCTCTTCATTTCCCTTCACCTCCTGAAAGTTCAAACTTCTTAGCCTGTCAATCAAAACCTACCTCTTTTCACCTTGTTCATCCGGCTCCAGCCACTCTTGCCTCCTTGCTGTTCCTCAAACACATTTCACACCCCTCTGCCCAAACGCTCTTGCCTGGATCCACAGAGCTGACCCTCTCACTGTCTTCAGCAATTTGCTCAGAAGTCCCCACTCCCCACCGACGCTGTGAGAATTAGCACCCCCCTTCTCCAGCCTCCCTGTCTATTGATTTGATCTGTTTTTCTCCAGCACTGACACACTATGAATTTTTTATTATTTTCCCAACATTTTCTGAAATTAAAAAAAAAAATCCTCCAAGGCACTGCCATCCCAATTCATACAAACTATTAAGTCTGTCTCCTTATCATTACAGGAACCAAGATCAGCTCTAGCACAACTTATTTCTAAGCCCTCCCTCCTGCAATTGTTATACTGATGTCTTCTCCATGTTGGCCTCTGCCCATGCGAATACCCACAATCCAATGCTGCTCTCCGAGGAGCTCCGTCCACTCTGCCCTCTCTGTGCAATAACCTTCCCGCCAAGACTGCTGCTCTTTGCATCCTCCTTTTCACCTTCATAGCACCCAGGCTCTGTGTCCTCTACGGCAGCCAAATCAACAAAGATAAGTTTAAATATAATCAGATAATTCCTACTAAGGTGTGTGTGATTCAGTAAGTAACTGTGAGAAAAGCAAATTCTTGGAGTTTCTAACTGGAAAAAAAGAAAGATATAAAAATAAGTGTATGGCTTGTGTTCTTAAGACATTGCCATTCCACTTATTTCTTCAAATTTTGTCATCTCTTTTCTTTTGTCTTAGTCTTTCCACCTGAAAAGTCTTATTATAGTTTGCCATTATCTAAGAAGCATCTATCTCCCTGTGTTTGTCATTCCATTCAGCACTGACCTCCTCCCTCTGAACAGCAAAGGATGCCTCCTTCTGACACTCCTCCTCCCTAAGCAAGTGTTTTTCTACCTCAGTGAGTCTCCATTTCATATTGGATGTCAGCCTCTCCTTCAAAATGCATTTGAAAGCTGCCTTTCCACATATCACTTCCACCACTTGTTTCCCACAGGTACCCGGCATCAGACACGTGCACTCGGTCCTACGTAAAACGCCGGCTTTTAGATGTCATTAAGTTAAGTTATTTTCAGGAGTAACTACTTGGAGATAGAAAATATCTTTTCAAAAAAGACAACCTTGGTGTTGTTTATTCTCCTCTCTCATTATAATAGACAATGCAACGTGTTTGCTTTCTTGTGTTGTATACACAGACTTTTTCATGACTGCAATGAACTAAAAACCTCTTTAATTTCATTTTTCCTTGAAATGTAAAATAAAGGCAGAGAATTGTTAAAGAACCATATGTAACAACCTATGCTATTTTGATGGTGGGATAAATTATTTTTTAAAACAAACAATGATACTTTTATGCATTCTACGCCAAAATTTCCTGAGGTGCACTCAACTGCTCACTGCCACGTGATATAGGAAATATTCCCTCAGAATGAAAACCTTCCTTAGGCCCATGAAAGACTACTCACCAGACTTCTTTGCTTTCAAAGCAATGACAGCTGCTAGCTCTCTCTGCACCTAATAAAATAGTAAGAAAAACATCAATTAGAATAAGAAAAATGTAGATATCAAAAGCGGTACTTTGTTTTTGTAGATATGCAACCCAAATTCAGAGCTATAGCAATCAGAACTAAATATGTTGCCACTTGTTGGGTTTTCGTTTGATTTGAGTAATGTGGAAAAACCTCTGCATAGAAATTTTAAGCTAAAAAGCTGAAAGAATCATAGTGATCTACTTTAAAAAGAAATTAGATGGTTGCCAGAATGTATGTATCATGAAACATTGGTATTTTTGCTATACTTACTATGGGAAGACCTTCAAAAATATAATTATCAAACACTCAGAAATAATTCAAATAACAAATGATTAAAACAGGCATATATGTTGGCAAAGATAGAACTATTATTTATCTCTCAAAGATTCTAGCTGATACAGAAATCCTACAACAATTAAGATGGGTGACCCTGGTTTAATGGGACCTCTGCCCAAACACAATAAATGTTCATTTGAAATCTGACAGGTTTCCAGCCAACAGTTCAGAAAATATGCCACATAAAAGCAAGTGCTACCAAGTCACAGGGTAGGTGAAGTGGGGATAGACAAGACAAACTTTAAAATCCTATGTGCTGTAACACCCCCCTTATTTGTCCAGATTTTTGCTTGCTCATTCTCTGTCTCTCAACCCCACATATTTGAGTGCTTAAATCCTTTCCTAAAAGCCTTCCAGAAGAGACAAAAAAAAAAAAAAAAAAGAAAAAAAAAGTTAACTACAATCACTTTCAAAGAAAAAAAAGTAACGAAGATTAACTTTGGGAAATCTGTGTTGGGCAGCAATTAAATATTCCATAACAAGAAAGTGCATGCCCCTACAGGACACAGTCTTTGAAGCTTAGAAGTGTGTGTCTTCAGGTGAGTGGAGGTGGAGGAGGAGGAGGTGGAGGTGGAAGAGGTGGCAGTGGTGAGTTTGGAAGGGTCCTGATAATAAATTTTAAAGGGAGAACATGGAAGTTCAAGGTTAAAGAAGATTTGCTGTTGAGATTGGTTTAATCTGTATTTATTTACTTGTAGGCAAAAGTAGCACAATATGCTAGACACTGGGACTCCACCTAGGGACCAGGTTCACGGTGGCCAGGGCATCCTCACTGGGAAGACAGCAGCTTCCGTGGCACTGTTCTGCGGCCTTGCTTTCCCTGGCTGGCAAGACCCAATGCCATTCAAAAGGGCATACTCTTTATCATACTAAGTGAAATGAGTCAGTCAGAGAAAGACAGGTATCACATGATGCACTCACATGTGGGATCTAAGCAACAAAATAAACTGATGAACCGAGTGGATCCAGAGACATGGAGGCATGGAACATCATGTGGAATCTCAGAGGGAAGGCTGGGAGGGTGAGTGGGTGGGAGGTAATCAACCAAAGACCTTGTATGCATATATACATAACCCATGGACATGAACAATAGGGTGCTGAAAGCCTGGGGCGGGGGTGGGCTAGAGGGGGTCAATGAGGGGAAAAAGGAGGACATATGTAATACTTTCAACAATAAAGAATTATTTTTTTAAAAAGGGCATACTCTTGATTTAGCTGATTCTTTGATGCCTTAAAACTCTCTCCAGAAACTTATACAGAAACTAGTGGCCCGGTGCATGAAAATCATGCATGGGTAGGGTCCCTAGGCCTGGCCGGCGATGTGGGCTGATCAGGTTCCCTGCCTCTCCACCTCATCCTTCCCTTGATCCCTCAGTGCCCTGCCACTGCCGCTGGTTGCCCAACATGTTCTGTGCCTCCCCCGGTGGTCAGTGCATGTCATAGCGAGCGATCGAACTCCCGAACTCACGGTCAAACTCCTGGAAGTCTGAGCTCTAAAAATGCTCACGGTAGGAAAATGTGCAGTTCAAGATCATCCAGGGAAAAAGAGGGCTGAGGGAGACAAGTGATGCATGGCCATAGGAAAGCCTTCACAAATACTTAAGCAGATAGTCAAATAAAAACAACTGAACAAAACATCCATTATTACATATTTTATATTTTAAAGTTGTTAATAAGTTTTATTATAGTATCACCATCTCTTTTCAGGATTGTGCCCCTTCACAGTGCCACAGATATTTGGGGTTGGGGCCAAAATATGGACCATAACATTCACTGGGATCTTGTCAAGGCTGAACGATTTTATGACCTCCCCGCCCCAGGAAGATCCCACCATGGCTCAGAGACCAGAGGGAAGCAGGAGTGGAAAATGATGCTTGTGGATCGCTGCATTTGCTTACAGAGGACCAAATTCCATGCCTGACATTCTCTTCATTGGATCTCAGCTTTTCTTTCTCTAACTGCAAATAAGGCGCGGAATAGAACTAGCTCAGAAAAGGAAAGTATTATATTCCTACCATTGAATGACATGACATCTTTTCGCGGATTTGGTGGGGAAAGAAAGGCGGAGCGGGAGCAAGAAGCCAATCTAGCATTTGAGGGGGAACTGGGAAGGTGATGAGAGGGGACAGTGAGAACGGACTGCACAGGTCAATTTAGAAGGAACCTACACTTCTTTTTTTTTTTTTTGAAACATAAAGTAAATGAGATCACTCTAGACACTGAATGCCCTGCATGTCCGCAGTCTGGGAGGATGGAAGAGTGTTTTTTTCAGGGCGGGGTGTAGACTAGCTTCCACTACCGCAGGATGGAAAAGGTTTATAGACAAAACCTCAGAGGTAGGTTATTCTTCAGACAAAACAAACAACCTGGTACTGATCAAGCAAAATCACCAATGAACTAAGATCCCACTATGAGCTCCTATAGCTTCTTCACAGCACTTCCTTTCTTTTCCTAGCTACTGGCCATCATTTCATCATTTCCAATTGTCTGACTAAGGCCTGTCTTCTGGATGATAGGGACCTGCTTGTCCTTTTACGGTATAGCCCAGGGCAATCAACACTCATTCACTGACCCACAGGAGGCGATGCACAGGCAGTCTTTAAAGGACATAGGGAGGATGTAGGGGAGAGGAAAAGCTGCCCCAGGGAGGACAATGAAAATCAAAGGAGAAGGCGTATGTTTGCTCTTGTAAATATCTGTATAGTGAATAATTAAAGGACTAGTTAGACGTATTTTGAAAATTCCCCTCTCCCCTGGTAACCCATCAGAAACATGTTGAATTGTTTGGATTTTCTATCTTCCATAACCAGCAGGGCTGTTCACAAAATAGTCCTGAAATTTAACAGGCACAAGAGCCTATCATGTTTCTAGCATTCTGTCTTCTTTTCTCTCTGGTACTTCGATGGTGCCTCCAGCCTCTACACCTGAATGCCCACAAAACTGTTCTGCATCAACACCAAGACTCAAGAGGCAACAGAAAGAGTCCAATGCAGACCCTGGGTGCCAGGGAGCACCTCCGTGGGAAAGGCCAACTGAGAAGACACGGGCAGGCCTCAGGGAGCAAGAGGCCCTAGAAAACCAAGTGAGAGGCTGGAGAGAATGCAGGTCATCTGGGGCAGGACAGACCAATAGTAGCAAATGTCTTAGCTGACCAAAGCACTGTCCTTATAAATCAGTTTTGAATAGAATCACCAATTCACACATTTCCTAAAGGTCTTTAGTAAGTCTATTAACTTTGTCAACATTTACATTTTTGGTACCATGATAGAAATGTTTTAAAACCGAGAAGTTATTTTCTAATTTCCTACATTAAATATAAGAAGGAACACAACCCAGTATTCTTCCCCGTTTTATTCCCAAATAGACTTACTCTTAAACCTCTATAAGATTTTAAGTTAGTAAGGACTTTAACCACTCTAGGAAAAACACACAAATAAATATGCTTCTTAAAGTCATCAACACACTTGCAGATAAGATACAAACTGAGCAGTGATACTGGCCAGACTCTTGTCCTATGAATACCCATCAGCCAAGCAGCAGTTTTCTTTGTTCCGCAGAAGCCTGTTTTCCTATCTCCAAGTTCATTATTTTGTTCAAGAGCTAATGTTGCCACAAATCTGACACATAGATAATGCTGCAATACCTGTTCATGTCAACCAATAATTGGAAAATTAAGAAAGATATATAAATATCTGTCTAGACACCACTGTTCTCCACCTAATAGTTTATTTAACAAATTGCTGTTTCCCCAGTAATTGCTGTCACCACATCAAAGACGTGTTTGTTTAGCATGCTGCGAAGACAAAACATGCTTACGCTTACACAAATATATCAAGACTAGGGATATTTTTTAAATCTTTTTATTAACTTTTATTGTTGTCACTGTTAAAACCTTTTATATAAACTTGTTTTGAATACATACAGATATGCCTATTAATTTTACTAAAAACATTCTTGTCCATTCTAAGTAATCCAATTTCCATTGTTAACTCATACTGTGGTTGTGATCATCTGAAAACTATCAGATCTTTTTAATGTGAACCTCTGTCCAAGCAGATGCATGTCCATGTAGCTGACTTACATAAGAAACTTAAAAACCTAAAAGCAGGACTTTATTCCCACTCACTGTGCTTTTTGGAGGTAGGTGTCTCAACGACAGCCTTATTATAACCAGAACACTAGTCGGGTCCCAGGTATCTCAGGGGTCTCTTATGTAGGGGTCTCCTACCTCTAGGGGGTAGACTCCTAAAGAAGCATAAAGGGATGTTACATTCAAAACACTGGATTGGGATGAATCCAGATCAAATAAGACCTTTGCCAACTAGAAAGTCTGTCTATAAAAATCACTAACACGGGAGGGATTCCTAGGAGAACAAGAGTCAGAACTCAAGATTCAAAAGCCTAAAACAGGCAAAGGAAATGTCCATTTATTTTAGTCCCACCTTGAAAGTAGTTCTAGGATTCCAGTGTCACCCGGAACTCGCCCTTAACTCCCAGAGGCCTCTATGGTCATTGCACGTGGGCTCCTCCTCCTCTGAGCCAGCAATGCTGTGCTTAGTCCTTCTCGTGCTTGGATTTTTTTTTTTTAACCTTCTCTTCTGCCATTTCTCTTTGACTTTTGTCACAGTAAGTTCTTAGCTTTTCAAGGTTCATGGGATTCGAATGGGTGCCTGCAGACAACCCAGGTCTGTAGCCTTAATTATCTCTGATAGCCCCTTTTACCCTCTAATGTGATATTTGCAGGTGCTAATGAGGGTATTCATCTTTGGGGGACCAGTCTACCAACCATGAGATAGTAACACAGCTCCTCAGAGCCTTCCTGAAAAACTATTCCTCAACACCTTCTTGGGGTCTTGCAGGAACTTGCGAATAGAGTCTAGTTCTGGAAAATGATTTATCTGTTATGAAATCTTTACCAGAGTCTGCACACTCCGGAATGCACATAATGAAGCCAGAAACCCTCAGAAGCAGTCTGATTGAATTCTCAATTGCTAAACCACACAGCCGTGTTTACCAGTATTTAATGACTCCTGACCATTTAGATATTAAAATGTTATTTACTGTAACTTGTCAAGTCTCATTTCATAAAATTCTTCCAAAAAATTCTATAATCTAATCCTAAATCCCATCTGTTGAGACCTATTCAGTGACCATAATGTGTTAAGTGAAGATGATGTGGAAAATTGTTTTAAGAATCCTAAATTGTTATTTTTAATTAAAGTGGACTCTCTCTCTTGTTTTAAATCATCACTCAATGATATTTTTTCCATTGACTTCCAGACAGAGTGGAAGGGAGGGAAGAGGTGGGGAGAGAGAGAGAAGAACATTGATGTGAGAAAGACACATCGACTGGTTGCCTCAAGCATGCGCCCTGACTGCCCTGACAGGGGCTGGGGATTGAATCTGAGATATATGCCTTGACCAGGAATCGAACCCTCCACCCTTTGATCCATGGGCTGATGCTCTAACTACTGACCCAAACTGGCCAGGACAAAGTGGACTCTCAGTGACTACTTCTGTCTAAAAAGCTCCATCTCCTCACTGTGATGATAACGCACTCTGCTGAGTGAGCCTGAAGTGCGATGGTGCATGAAAAGCGTTAGCAGAACGCCCGCACAAGGCAAAAACTCCAGATATCAGTCACTCTTAGCCTTTACCCGCTTCTCAGGTTAATTCACTAACACCTTCCCCATTTTACCCACACAGAAGGTCATCTCTGTGCTGTTTATAAGAGCAAAAGATTAAAAATAAGCATAATATTCAAAAGTAGGGGAAATGGTAAATCATGAAACAGGATACGACAGATTCACTATAAATGTCATAGGAGGTACTTTTAGCACTGAAAACTTACTAAGTGACAAGTACAGACCACAAAATAAAAGGGTCATTTTAAAAAATAAAAAATATACACATAAAAAAATAACCTAGGAAGCCATAAACACCAGGAGTGTTAATAAGTTATTTATGAGTGGTTTCATTATGAGCACTTATCTAGTCAGAGATTTTTAAAAATTGTAAAAGTCTCTAAGTCCAAGTTAATCCAGGTGTCAGGTACATAAGAAGAAAACTGCAGAGTTGAATCCACAGTGAAGACAGCTCACCACCAGGTTTACCACCATTTGACACAAATAGAGGAACAGATTTCACACTATTTCTACCCAGCAGTCACATGGAATTTCATTATATTCTAACTTTCACAACAAAGTAAAAAGACAGAAACATAAAAAAATCTACCTTATTTCATCACCACCAAAAAAATTCAAGTAATTTTTTCTTTTTTTATATGCCTCCTGGTCCTTCTGCAATGTGAATATTTGCTATATAAAGCTATGACATTGACTTAAGAATGCAAAATTACATTTCATTGAAGTAGCTATAAGAAGTTTTATTTTAAACAAATGCACAAAGAAGCAGCCCAATATGAGATATTCATGGATCATTCTTTTAAAGCTTCTTTAATGTCCCTCAGACAGCATTTCACAGTAACACTTCACAAATGCATGACTGTCAATATACCGACTGACAGCTGAGTAATATGTTTCTATTCAATCAAAAATGTCTATGTTTTCTATGTGTATTGCATGTCAAAATAATTTTCATATTGGGAATAGAGATCCAAATACCATAGTGTGTATATATATATATATATATATATATATATATATATATATATATACATGTACACACACACACACACAACACACACACACACACACACTCTTCCCCTTCTCACAAGAGATTTGTTGAGACACGTTTTATTCTTGAACAGGTTCTACACACTTACAGTGCCCGGAACAGATGCTTTTAAATAAATGCCCCCCACAGTGGGCTCGTTTCAGTAGGCAAACAGCATGCATTATACTATTCACCAAAAACTAAATTCTCAAGGCTGGAGTTAAATTAGATTACTGCATAATCTGGGTAGGTACAGGTTTATTTGGAAGCAGAGATGATAACTGAGTCATTAATTTTAAAAAGTTGTGTGTGTACACCTATAATCTTGGAATTTGAGGTCTATTTCCAGGATGAAGAAAATCATTCTGATGTGCAACAGACATAGAACATATATGCATTTTTTTATTGACAAATGATAGAAATATTCCATTCAGCTGTCTGTCGGGTATTGATAATCACAGGTTTGGGAAGTGTTATGTGTGATCCCACCGGGGGGAGAGAGCACTCCACCAGGCCTGGAGACCTACACTCCACAGCCCAAGGCCCTTTGGACACTAATGAGCCCCATGACTTCTTAGGAAAAACAAGAACAAGGAATACTACACCAGAAATGTGCTTCAACTCCTCTGGTGCTTTATAAATGCTCCTTGAAACCAGATCTCTCTTCTAGGGTCTCACTTGACACTTTCTCTAAAAACTCAATCCACCTGGCCCTTCTCCAAATCACAGAGTAGCTCTTAAGCCACGGGAAGAGCTGGAGCCAGGCTAAGGATTCCAAGCAGGAATTTTATGTTCCTGACAGATAAGAAATATAAGGTAACAAGATGTTCATGATCCTGTGGCAGCCAGACAGAAGTTAGTCATTCCCTGGGGGAGTAACTTACTTTTATTCTCTGAACAAACATGCTCTCTCAGGTCTGTGACAGGCGAAGAAAAGGGAGATTAACTACACCCCATTTCTCCATTCCTCGGAAAGGAAGAGGCAGACAGCCAGGAAAAAGGTGCGTGTTTAAAAAAAAACACATATTTCTATATGTGGTGAAAATCATCCCTGGGTTGTGCTCATCATGTATTAAATGTGACAGATTCTCCCCACGTTGACTAACCTAAGATTATTTCTAGACCTTGCTACCTTGGCATACGGTCTCTTAAGTAAGTCTCTAAAAGCCTAACTTTTTGAGATTCATCAAAACCCAAATCCCACGCTATTTCTGCTCGCTGAATCAGTACCAACTGGAAAGCTTCCGATTTAAAAAGCTGTCACTGTTATCTGCAGATACTACTGTTGAAAAAGAAATTCTCCAATGAATCAAATCCAACTTGCAGATTCATCGAGAAGTACAAACGACAGAAATCCTGGACATGTTGTATGCTTCCTGGACCCAGAGAGGGTATAAATAGCATCCTGTGACAGATACGGCCTTCAAAAACACACCTGACGTTTCAGGTGAAAGATCAGACACGGCAAAGAAGAGGGGCTTCAAATGGGTGAGAGCAAACCCTGAGAACTGGCAATGTCAGAGGAAGGAGATGGCGGACAAGAGAGAAAATCTTGAAAAGTTGACGTCTTTGAGTTTCACAGCGTCATGCACTCAGCAAATCAGAACAACTGGTTGTTCAATAGACCCAGTTCCTTGTGCCTTGGGAACCACCATTTCCCAAGAGAACTGTAAGGAAAAGACGACTTGGGAGAAAAAATCAAAGGTCCAAGTTAAGGGCAGGCCTTAGTGAATGAAAGTGAAATCAGATCCGTTTTATGGGTCAAGCAGGATTCCAATTGCGGGGGGGGGGGGGGGGGGTGAGAACAAGACCTTAACTAGAAGGAATGCTGGAATCATGAGAGAACAAGGTCACAGTAGACGTGAAAACTGAGAGTGTTACATCACCATTTCTGGACACTGAGCAGGGAAAAATGTTTCTGTGAAGTGGACAATATGCAGAGTTCGTAATAATCACCTCTCTTTTTTTTCCTCCCAGAGAAACACAGAAAGAAATCCCAAAGCAGGTTTCGTTTTTTCTAACACTTCCACCAAAAACATGGCTTACTTGCTTCTTGGGGCTTCATTTGCTTCATTCACGGTCTTCTAGAACTTACAGCAGGTACCTTCATTTATAATTTGGGTTTGATTGGCAAGTAAGATTTTTTAGCTCAGTGGAATTTCTCAGAGGACTGGTAATGCATCCAAAGACTCCATGAGAAGGAATTTAGAAAATGCCATTAAAAGCATCAGAAGCTTGGATTCTACCTTCAAATGGGATGAACCGAAGAACATGAGTGAGGGGACAGAGCAGAAAGATGCTGAGAAACTGAAACAGATGAAAATGATAAACTAAATCTGTTCTGAGAAACAATGGGGGGGTGTAAGAGTGTCTAGTTACATGGTCCCAGAGTATTGGAATTTGCTCTCATCCCCATTGACCTCTCTGCCAAATGGTGAACACTTGATTTGTAATTTTAAATCATCTCTCAAGATTTGGCCACCAACTCTACACCACCATCACCCCAACTTCGCATTATATTGTAGACACTCAACACTGTTTCCTTTCACCATCCAAATGATGGCTGATTTCACAGGACCAAGCAGCACAAAGCACTACACCACATGCCCCCTAGCCTTTCATAAATGCCACTAATGTAACCATACCACCAAACAGGCATCTGACGCATGAAATTCACATCTTCGCCTAACTCACATCAGCTCGGTGGTTTGCCAACTGAACAAAATCCACGAATTTTACTCAAGTCCAGATCAGATGTTTGTGTTTTCTTATCCCTACAATTTCCATCATGAAAATTTAGCCAAAAGAAAGAGAAATCGTTTAATAGCGATTGTTTGGGATGTTGCTTTTAAAGAAGCAAGAGACGGAAATCTAGAATCAGTTTTTATCTCCTTTTAAAGATGTCTATGTTCCTATTTCCTGTCTTTGGATGCTTCCCAAGTACTCTCAGTTCTTTGCAATGCCTCAACGTTTAACATATCCCCTAAATTTACATCCTAAGAGTTATGGCTTTGAAAACAACGTTTAATTCATTGTAAATTCTTCCCTATATTTTGTTTACCCTGCATTGCAATACAAATATGTAAAAGTCATATTATCAATTCTGAGTATTCTTTTTGTCATGAACACTGGAGGGATGCATGGTTGAAAATAAAATCAGGCTCAGAACTTCAAGAGTGGGAACTGGGAGGCTATGTCGCCCAAGGGCCCTTCTCAGCCCACCAGCTTTATCAGACCAACAGAGACTCACAGTAAATGAAAAAGAGAAAGTTTTCAAGGTAACAAAATTTGTAGGGTCAGAAGAAATTAGAAATGAAGCTGAGGTGCTAAGGCAGAAACTATATATAACAGAGAAACAGTTTCCAGATAATAATGTCCAGAGTGTTTCTGTAGACTTCCTATCATGGAAGGATTCTATTACATCTGTCATTTTCCCGTGAGCTGAAAACTTCTTACAGAGTTTTATTGTTTAGGTTTGCGGACGTCAGGCACTTGGGAGGGTGGCTCTTTGCTGAAAACCACCAGAAACATGATCGGACCATTTATATTGGTCATGTTTGAATAAATTCAACAACTGTAAATCTGGCTCAATTATAAAGACATTTTCACTGGTATTTCTAAACATGCACTATCTCCTCATGTTCCTTTACTATGAAAACTCACTTGTGTTTTCTTCCAGGGTAGAGTTTCAGGAAGTTTTTTTTTTTTTTTATGAACCTAAACTGGGACTAAGAAATAAACGATTGGGGTTTAAAGAATGCGGATTTTTTTTTTAAAAGACAGCCACCTACAGAACTCCCAAGTTTGAATAAAAAGAGATGACTGTAAAATACAGTACAGTGAATGGTATTGCTGGGGAGAACATGACTGGGAAGTAGAAAAGTCTGCGTTTAGACCCTGGCTCTGTTCCATTCTAGATGGGTGATCTTGGGCAAATTATTTAACGTCACAAGCTTTCATATCTATGAAACAGATATCCCACCTATTTCCTAGTGCTGTGGTGGGTGCCATTTTAATGATTGTGCACACATGAGGCACTCTCCTTTGGTCCATACTTTAAACTGCTAGAAAAGGTTTCTAGAAAACGAAGCCATTGGATAAAGATTTTGTGTGAAGGATTGCTAGAGCTCTATCAAAGATGACATACGGAATGGCCCATGGGTTTGCAAGAAGATGCTCAACATCATTCGTCGTCAGAGAAATGCAAATCAAAAGCACAATGAAATATCATCGCACATCTTGTTAGAATGTCTATTATCAAAAAGACACGAAATAATACATGTCTTGGCAAGGATGGGGAGAAAAGGGAACCCTTGGGCACTGCTGGTGGGGATGTAAATTGGTGCAACCACTATGGAAAACAGAATGGAAGCTCCTCAAGAAATGAAAAATAGAACTACTATGTGATTCATCAATTCCACACCTAGGTAATTTATCCGAAGAAAAGTAAAACACTAACTAGAAAAGATATCTGCATCCCCATGTTCACTGCAACATTATTTACAAGATATGTAAACAACCGAAGTGTACATCAACAGATAAATGGATAAAGACAATTTTTTTGATTTTATATCTATACTAGAGGCCTGGTGCATGAAATTAATGCACGAGTAGGGTCCATAGGCCTGACCGGTGATCAGGGCCTATCGGGGCCGACTGGCCCAGTCCTGATGGGGAGGTTGGCACACTGTCCAGCAGGGGACAGCTCCCGTGTTGAGTGTCTGCGCCCTGGTGGCCAATGCATGTCATAGCGACTGGTTGACCAGTTGTTCTGGTTGTTCAGTCGTAACGGTTGCTTAGGCTTCTATATATCTATATATCTATATATCTATATATCTATATATCTATATATCTATATATCTATATATCTATATCTATATCTCCAGAAGCAGGGGTGGGCAAAATGGGTGAAGGGATTCAAAGGTACAACTTTCCAGTTATAAAATAAATAAGTCATGGGGATGTACTGTACAGCATGGTAACTTTAGTGGATAATACCATATTGCATAGTTGAAACTTGCTAAGAGAATAAATCTTAAAAGTTCACATCACAAGAAAAAAAAAATCTGTAACTATGTATGGTGACAGATGTCTGGACTTATTGTGGTGAACATTTCACAATATATACAAATATTGAATCATTATGTTGAAATGAATATAATGATGTGTGTCAATTATACTTCAATATAAAAGATAAATGGTAGGGGGAGGGATGGGGTGGTGGCATAGGGCATAGAAGGAATAAATGGTGATAAAAAAATAAAATAAAACATATATAAATAAATAAAAGTAAGCTGCAAAGGTCATGCTAAATAGTTTTTCTTAATATGCTGTCAAAATTCCATTTCACGTGAAGCTTTACACCACCGATCACTGTATTTAGTCAAAAATTACTTTTCTAAGCTATGTTTAAGAAGAGTAGGAAAGGCTACTTCTAACTTTCAAGCTATGCTCAGACACCAACATGGTGTGTAAAACTGTACAAGATCAGTTTCAACCACATACATAACCTAATCCAGCATGATTTTCAGCAATTCCAATAATAAATTCCAATAATAAAGTTAAAGCAGAATTAAAGAAGCTTTGGTAAGGCTAGAAAGCCAGGCCAGTGGATGAAGATTCTGTGCGGAGGATTGCTAGAGCCCTTCAAACCTGCAGCCCCATGGCCAGTGACCACGCTAGCTTTTTCTATGAAGGTGGGCATAAACCTTCTATGTACACACTAGTTAGTGTTTTAATTTTCTTCAACCAACAAAGCAATTACCAATTCTGATTCTTGGCCTTAAAAAACACAATGAAAACGTTCCATTCTAGTACATTAAAAACCAATAATCTGGCCTTTTTTGACTGTGGTAATTATTTTTTTTTCCTAATGAAACACAGTCTTTTCTTCATGCAGCAGGTCACAACTTCCCCTAGATTGTCATGCTTTATTTAAAAAATCAGATTTTATGCCTCCACGGAGGTGCCAGGAATTTTCCACCAGGAATATCTATGGTCTTGCTGGACAGGCTGCACCAAGTAGAGCGAGTCCATGCCGGGGCCTCCTTTCGCCTTGACTGGGGCCTCCAACAATGATGAGCAGCCACAGGGCAGGTGTCCCTACATCACTGCCAAATGCCCCCCTTCCAAAACCCTGGATTCACTATTTCCGCACCCCTCGGAAGGGAACGTGCGTGGCCTTACCGCAGACGTTAGACGCGCAAGAATTTCATCACTGCTTTCTTCCGAGTCTTCGATTTTCCGATGAGACCTTTGAAAAACAAAGAGCGAATTACCCTTCAGCTCTGGTTGCTCAAATGTATCTACCAAGTTATGGGGAATAAGATGGCATTCCCACTGTTTAATACACAACTGTCTAATGATTCTTGTTTAATGCATTAGTGAAAGTCCCCAAGCAGATAACACGGTGTCAGTGGTGCCGTGGGAACTCAGTTCTGTTGCAGCCCAAATGTCCCTTCAAATTCAGTCAGCAAGAACCTCTTCACAAAACACCAGCTAAATCCTGAAGATGGAGTGCTGTTCTCCAAATGATTTCACAACACAATCCCGGCACACTGGATTTACAGATACGGGCATACACAAAGCATAAGTGGCTGTGAATATGTGCTGGTTAAGCACTAACATTCCCTCTAGACTAAATGAAATCCAGATTTTGAAAATGTGAATCATGAATTTTCCACTACATCTGAGTCCCAGCCAAAACAGATGTATTCTGAAATGGTCTATTATAGACCTAACACTATGATAGGATTTATGTGGAAAACAATAGTAGAAGAACCCCTTTGTTCTTTTTTAAGAGAGACAGCCCAGTTGAGAAGCCAAAAAAAAAAAAAAAGTGTATGCATATGTTGAATCACTACAGAGACATATATTACACAGTATAAGATCAGTTTGTTTAGGAAAATCACCTTTCTAATGTAATTCATGAAAAAAATGTTCACTGCACAAATGCATGTACTAACGTACAAAATGATCTACTTTTTAAAACAAATCTTATAGAGCTGCATTCTTTTTCTTGGTTTGGTCAAAGAAAAAAAATTAACTAATGCCATTGAATATATAAATTGTCTCCCGGGTCCATTTCCACAAGCAATCCCTTCTCCCCTGTGGAACTAGAGGGATGTGGTAACTGCCCTGCGGAGCGGCATTATCAGGATGGCAGTCCGGTGATTGATTTCAATCGTGCCAATGACAGTGGGCCGGCTGGGGTGCTAGCCAGAGGGGCAGGAGGGCGGCTCCCAGCTCACAGGGGAGCTAAGAAGCTCTTTAAGAAAAGAAACGCTGGTCAGATCGATTCTGACATTGGCTTCCTGTTCTGTACATGTTATTAAACCTTTTTATAGAAAACAAGCCATACCCTTTCAGAGCAGTGAGCTACAAACTACTCCCTTTATAAGAACTGCATGATGCAGGTATGAAACAGTGCGGGTGTTGTCCGATAGCTTAATTACTTATGCAGCAAAGTGTTTGAAACATTATTTCATGACCTACCCAATAAAAACAGTGGAAACTGAGCATGATAATTTACCGTATTCCCCCCAAAAGCAAGTTACATTGATGATGAATATTTCAAACAATGAGCTTTATTATTAAAATTATCTATTCACAAGGTTTCCCTGCCCAGGCTATATGGCTCAGTGGTTGAGAGTCGATCCAGAAACCAGGAGGTCACAGTTCAATTCCCAGTCAGGGCACATGCCTGGATTTTGGGCTCGATCTCCAGTAGGGGGCATGCAGGAGGCAGCTGATCAATGATTCTCTCTCATCACTGATGTTTCTATCTCTCCCTCTTCCTTCCTCTCTCTCTGAAATAAATAAAAGCATTAAAAAAAAAAAAAAAGGTCTTAAAAAGGTTTTCCTATACATGAAGTTATACTAAGGAGAGATTTGCAAGCTTTTATAACCTCAGCCGCCAAACCAAATTTATATGATTAAGTTGAGGTGACTGACAGATCTGTCAGGAAATGAAGCACCAAACGCACCGAGACACCAGGGCACATCCCAAGGGCTTCGATGCTCCGTCTGGGTCCACAGAGAGGCGCGGCTGGTCACGCTGTCCCCTGCTTCTCAGACCCTGCAGACACCTGGGTTAGTGGATGGGATGAGGTATTTTGCACCACAGATTCTGTCATGAATGCCATTTCAACCAACTTCTGAGAGAAACTCAGAATTCCAAGGGAAGCCCTTGTGTTTGTGACTGATCGTGACTATTTCATGAGTGATGGCTGAGCAGTTGCTGGTTCAGTGGCAAATAATTTAGTCCCTGTTCAGAAGCAAAACTATCTGTCATCCTTCTTCCAGCACAAAACATGCCTCGGCTCACGCATTTCTAAAGGAAATGCGCCCGAGGAAAGCCGGGTGATGCTCTCCGGAGAGCTGCCCGCAGCCCACGTCCCACGTTTATCACCTCGATCAGCACAGTTTTTGCCCGGACCTCCGAAACCTTCCTCCGGCCTCCAGCTCCCCTTGTTTTTCCATCTGCCTTCAATGTGGCTCTCGGTGGCAATTCCAGGAATGTTCACCCACGTGGGGAATCTTTAGGCTCTTGGAACTCAGCATAACTTACACGGAACTCCTCTTCCTCCTGCCCGCGCCCCTCACAGCTCAGCCCCATGGTCGCCCTGTGGCCATCCCCTTCCTCCCGCCTGGCCAGACACCAGACTCTCCCACTTCCCTTCCTCGGGCTCTGCTTTCCTTCAGTCCCTCACGGTCACGGTCAAGCCTCACTGACAGCTGAGGCCTGCTCCTTCTCCTGCACAAATTATTTTAACCACCCGATCAACTTCTTTGTCTCTGGCTTCTCCCCTGGTGCTCAATCTCCTGCAGACACAAGGATTACCTTTCTAAGACCCAGATCTCGATCTGCTGTTCTCCAGACTCCAAACGGCCTGCTGAGAGCTCGAGAATTCAGAAACACCCTTTCTTTCCTGCTAATGTGGCCCCTGCCCCGGGCACGAGCAGGCACCTGCGTCTCACCAGCTGGGAAGGAGAGTCTTGGGAGCAGAACTGGTGGGAATGAGCAAACAGTAGAAGTTTGAAAAGGGGAAAGGAAGAGAGAAGGCTAACCCTCAACCACTTGTCTTCCCACCTGGGCTCGATGCCAAAATGCCCGGAAATACCAGACCGTCTTTCCTCAGCAAATGTATTTTCATAAAATGTAGGTGAATTCTGATTATTTTATGTATGTAAATACACATCAGTGCAGTCCCGTGAAGACAACGTTGTCATATATCAGATCAAAATAGATAATGGAACAGGTGGGGCATGGGAGAGAAAAGCAAAGAATCAATTGCAATTCTTGCATATTTCCCATGCATTGCTCAGTGGACAAAAGAGGAAGAGAGAAGTTCCGAGTGTGGCTAGGGAAGGGAAGCACAGAAACCCGGGCTGGAGGCCACAGGTACCGGCAACGACAAGTTGACTTTAAGACAGAAGAGGAGTGACCCCAGGAAGAAAGACCCATCGCTGAGGGTCGGTGCCAGCAGGAAGCTCCCACCCAGTGGACACACCCCTTATGCATGTTCGTGGTTGCTTCTCAATGTCTCTGCTTAACAACAGCCCAAGCCGGAACCCAAGTCCTAGTGCTACGGGCTGACGTCTTTATAAGTTGGAGAGGTTAATATCTAAGGGTAGTTGAGAGGACACAGGAGTGGCAAAAGCCTGTGGTCCTCTGCCCTGATCCCCCTAACTATCAAACTGGATATATTATCATTCTACCCAGCTCCCACCAAAAAACAAACAAAAATCCTCCCCTCCCCACAGTCTTCCCTGACCTTAACTAATAGCAAGTCCATCCTCCCAGTTGCTAGTCAGCCTTGATTTTCTCTCCCTTCCCCCCAAGCACAGCCACCCACCCACAATCCACATTGCATCCATCCGGGATCCTACTGGCTTCCAGTGTATCTCTTATTTGACCACTTCTTACCACCTCTGCTACCACTGTGGTCCAGCCACAGAATCTCTAACTTGGACCCAGGGGCCAGGGTGGACTTATTAATATGCAAGTGAGATCATGCCCCTCCTTTGCTCAGAATCCTCAAATGACTCTCCATCTCCTTCTGCATAAAATCAAAGTCTTTACGAAGCCCTTGGGATCTGGCCTCCTGGTGGTTTTCTCATCCCTCCCTCTCTTATCTCCCCCAGCCACACTTGCTTTGTTTTTGATGCTTCTGCCTTGAGCCTCTGCACCGGCTGTCCTCTCAACCTGGAATACCTTCCTCAGATACCCACATACCTCAGATAGCCACATTGCTCCTCTCCTGACATCCTTCAAGTCTCTGACAGCTTCCCAGAGAAGCCTTCCCTGATCCATATCCACAGCCCTCATTTCCCACTTTATTTTTCTTCATAATGGTTTCCACCTTTAGCCAACATAGATCTGTTCATTTATGAAATTCTATCCTCCCCTACTAGATTGTAGGCTCTGTGGGAGCAGAGATTTCTGTCTGTTTTGCTCATTGTTGCATTCCCAACACTTAGAACACAAACTGGTGTGAGAGACATTCAATACCTATTTGTTGAAGACAGGGTGGGGCCAACGTAGGTTTACAGCTGCGGGTACATGAAACACAGAATTTGTCCTTGGATTATTATTCATTGCATTATTGTCCACATGAAAAACTGTAGACCTACTTTTGCCCCACCCTGCATATTTACTGAGTACCTTAAACTTCAAGGAATGCTCTGCTATGAACTACCATCACAGGAGTATTGCTGTACAATATATTAACTAGTTACTAATCAAGTCAACTGAAGGACCCTGCTTATACTCAAGAACTATTCCCTCCAGTTATTCATACATTCTCCTATCTCCCTGCAGCAGGTCTTCCTTTTTAATGACCTTTTTGTCACTAAAATCCAGTAAGATTGACTTTCTTATACCTAATACCAAAGATCTGGTAACTTTGAAAATATATTAAATAAGAGCAGCATAATTACCACCCCCACCACCTGATCTTTTTCTAGGAAATAATTAGCACAGACTTAATGTCAGTACCCTACCTAGGCAACTGTTTGACAATCATTTATGCAATTCATAATGTAAAAGAAAAGAAGCAGAAGTTCCCCACCCAAGAATGTCTTTCAACACAAACTCTCAGCTCAACGTGGTTGAGTTCCAATAAAGAGCATTAGGAGACAGCACACAGGAACCGTGATCTGGGCAATAGTTTCATACAGCCAGTCCCAGCAGCATCTCCAGCAACTTGGACTTAACTGGCTTCCCTGCAGAGGTTCCCAGAATTCTCTTTGTGAAAAGGTCTTCATGAAAATTAGTATAATGGGTTTGAGATTATTATTCCAATGAAGTTTTCACAAAGAAAACTTACTGTAATTCTATCCATGAGCTAGAACATTCTTTAATCAAAACATTTGTGCCTCAAAATTCAAGGTGGGTTTGATTTCCTGGTATTCCACGGTGGAAGGTTGGAAGCATTTTCTTAGAGAAATATTATTATCACTTTACCTTTGTATGTGATCTAATTTTTAAAATTCACTAGTTCTGTCGGTCTATGTCTCAATATTGAATAGCATATGTGGGCTGCCAAGGGCTACCACAACATATATAACATTGTTCCTACAGAAAAAAAAAAAAGTGTTAAATGCATCCCAACAACCACAAAATAGACAAACATTCGGAGTCAAGTTGTTCAGGAGATAGAGACTGTGCATAACTGGCACATGCCAATCCCGCTGAGCTGTCACTCATGACCTTCCAGGCCTGCTGAGCCAGCACTGCTGGGCATGGCGATGCTGCTGGTGCTGCACGTGACAGACACGTCTAACAATATGAAATGTGGCCTCAGTCAGCTTTGATGTAAAATGCTCCTATTGCCATCTCAGGGTCTTTCATTTGTTTCTGAGTGTGCCTTATAGACATACTACACATTAACCCGTGGGTTAAACAGAGATATTCTGGATTGGGACTGATGAGGGTGGGTAACACACCTGTCTTCCAATCGGAATTCTTATAGAAAAGAGGATGTCAGACAGGCCTGTCCACTACTTCCCACTGAAACCCCCCACAGCCAGGCCGATGTTGACCTGTCCTGGTCTGTTTGGTTTGAAGGAACTTGAGAGAAACATGATTTTTAGGATGGACTTCAGACTACTCCTGCTAGGGGCTAATGAAATTCCAGGACACCGACCCTGTTAGAACCAAGATAGGAATCTTTCGAACATGATCCCAGGACAAACAGGAGATATACAGCACACAAATATGTGGGAAAAAATCATAATATGCAGTAGATTTAGCAAAATCTATCTTTAGGATACTCTGCACCACAAGTGAGAGCCACTTAGCCCGATCTGTGATTGTCAGAGGTGTCTTGGGAGAAGTGACATCCATGGTGAGTTTCTGATAGATAAGGATGGCCCCGGAACTGCGGCAGGGTGACCCGGACATGCAAGTGGGGAAATGGCAAGCGGTAAAGCCAAGGCCAGCCCAGTCAGGCTCCATCTGTTATTGCTAAAGAATCTGGGTTTTAGGCTGAGAGCCATGAACTTTGGCTACAAAGCAAAGGAGATGGATGAAGAAGTAGCTAGAAGGCATAAAACCAAAGGTGGGTTTGATTTCTTGTTATTATGATTGAGAGAACCATTTGGTTACTGAAGGATAAGAGCCAACAAAGAGAGAGAGCGAGGAAGCCGGGGAGGAGAACGAGTCTTGAGCAGGAGGAGGGCTCCTGCACCAAGCTGAGAAGGAAGTGGCGCAATTCACATTCTCCTGGGACAACCCAGAATCCATTTCACACCTGCTGACTGTCAGGCAAGGAAAGGTATTCTGGGACTTTTTCTTTCAGAAACATTTCCTGGGCCAGATATGAGCACTTTCTTTCTAAGAAATCATTGCCAGCAAGTCCTCAAGAGAACACTCCTCAAGGAGCACAGACTCGATCTCTACCACATCCAATACCTACTGACCCCAAGCGGGTGAGAAGGGCGTCAGACCCAGCACTCAAGTACTGTCCAGCTGTGCCCTCCCATAACACCTACATTCTGGACAGGCCTGCTTTACTTAATAAAGCAAATGCTAGGACAAAAGGAAAAACTGGGGTGGTAAAAAATGAGAATTGGATTTTTTCTTGAGGTGTTCAATATGATGAATATAAACACCTCTTAAACCTTCTTAAGGGAAGATACTTCTTCATAGCATCAGGCTACTAGTTATGCTTCTAAAGGGAAGTTCTCAATCAGTAGTAAATTGTGAATGTGACAGGTTTCATTAGAGTCCAGGGTATATAGTTACACATTCATCTAAAACTGAATAAAATTAGTTATTACTGGTATCTTCTTTGTATATTTTACATTGAGGATTTTAGCATCAACCCTGGATATTTAAACAGCTGCAATTCAAAAGCTAGCACAACCGGGCCTAAAAGTTCAATTTTTATTAAAATTCCTGTACTACTCTTAAACACTGACGCACTCTGACGAAGATAAGCGATCTGTTATCACACCTGCAATAAGCCTTGCATGTAAACAATGGAAATTTGGGAGGATTTAGCCTTTTCTTGGGAGAAGGGGTGATGAGTAATAGCAAAGATTAACGTCAGCTGACTTCAGAGTCATTTTTATATAAACAATTTCAAGTGATAAATGGACATTTTCTTCACCTTTGATCCCAACATAAAACTTATGCCAAATTCCATCATGAAAAACATTTTTGCGAAACACTAAAAAAAAAAAAATGTTTGTTTACTCGTGCGTATTTCCTCCTGTCCAAAGACCATAAAATGAAGATCTAATTAGGAAAGTCAAAACTACAAAGGATAGGTTTGAGATGTACAAATAGCCCACTCGAGGTTGATCTCCTCCATTAGGAAGGGTTAATCCAGCACCATTTCCTACATGAAGGATGCTGATGGATTTCTCATGTTGTTTCTACCTGTCAGGTGGACATGGAACAGTTAGGGAAGATAAGGAGGATGAAGGGAGCAGAGGTGACAGGACAGTGGGAGGTGCCAGTGTATAGAGGGTGCTAAGGGGACACAGGAACATAAATTTGGAGGTCATCATTGTGGAGTTGATATCAAATACAAGACTGGGTGAGGGCACATCCAGATGAGAGAGAAAAAGTCTGAAGAATGAGCTCTGGGACACTCCCTGCTTAGAGGTCAATGTTTCCAAATGTAGGTTTTATTATTTACAGTGAGGCCAATGACCAGGAGGCAGCTGCCATTGGAAAGATAGGTCAGTTTGGGAAGAATGAGCATCCTAATAATATTGAGTCCTCCAATCTATGAACGTGGATGAATCCTCCACTTCTTTATCTTATTTCATTGGGCTTTTGAAATGCTTCGCAGGCATCTTTTGCACACACTTTCTTACATTTACACCTAAGTAATCCATAGTGGTTTTTTGTCCTAATACACAGACATATAATTGAGTTTTGCACATTGACCTTGTATTGTATCCTGTGACTGTGCTAAATCCACTTATTAATTCTGGTAAGTTTTTTGTAGACTCTAGGGGATTGTCTATGTGTATAATTGTGTTATCTGCAAAGATAGACAGCTTTAGTTTTTTCTTCTCATCTGTATACCTTTTACTTCTTTTTCTTGCTTATTGCACTGGCCAGTACTGGAAGGAAGTGATAAGAAGAGATGTATTAGTCTTGTTCCCAATCTTAATAGGGAAAGACAATTCTTTCTCATTAAGCATCATGTAAATGATAGATTTTATCAGGTTGAGGAAGTTGCCTTATATTCCTAGCTATCTGAGAATATTTTGATCATGAATGAATTTTGATTTTTCTCAAAAGCGTTATCTGCATTTACGGAGTTTATCATATAAGTTTTATTCTTAGACTGTGAAAACAGTGAATTGCATTGATTTTTGAATGCTGAACCATCCTTGTATTTTTGGGATAAAGTCCCCTTTTTCATGATGTGTGATCATCTTTACACATTGCTGGATTCTATTTACTAATATTTGTTGAGAAAGATTTTTGTGCTTATATGCATGACTGGTATTGGTCTGTTTTCTGTTTCTGAAAACATAGTTGTCACTGCCAGGGCAGCTTGGGCAAAACGACGAAGTCAGCTGCTCTCCATTTGTCAAGTAGGGGAACTCCTTGAACATAGAAAGAGATCACAGACCAGAAACTCGGCATGTCGATTAAGCAGATACAAGACAAAAATGTTACTGTGAATTCAAATAACAAATTAGTTTATTTCTTCCAGCAGGACCTATATATAGTTAAGTCATTCTCTTTGGTCAATGTAAAGGTAATGCGTGGCTTCCCTGTGGATTTGCAGACCCTGAAATCAATCTGAGCCTTGCTTCCCCGCCTCTTAAAGCTGAGCTCTGCTGGGTGAGCCCCCTGCCCCTGCCACACCACGCACCTTGCACTGCCTCAACATGCCACCCGTCTTCCCAGCCTCCTGCCCACACTGCTCCCTCTGCCTCAATGCCCTTCTGCTTCTCTGTCTCGAGCATGGAATCGTGAATGCCAGAAATCCGCCTCAACCCACTGGGCTGAGCATCGCCCCCTAGAGTCGGTTAGTGAGGGGTCTGAACGCTAGCACACGCGTCCATTAAGTGCACTGCTCCAGCGCAGTAACAACAATGAACGGGAAGGATTTCTTAACACGCAGCTAGAATCAGGCAAAGCCAGGTTGGGAGGCAATGAGAGGGGCTGTCTCGGCAGAGGCCGAGCGGCTGGATGCGAGGTCTGTGGAAGCTCCCGCTCAGGAGCAGGAGCAATGTCAGGGGGCACCCAGAGGGCAGACCAGCCAGGCAGGACCCCAGGCACGGGGCAATCTGGGACAGAAAGACCCACTGACACCAGCCTCAGGCTCGATGGCAGGGGCAGCAGAGCACCCCAGGGTCACTTGGGGCTCACTAGGGAGCTGGCTGCCCACCCACGAGGCAGCACCAGCGAGGAGGGGAGAGGGCCCACCCTCCACCCTGACACGAGAGCCTCCTCTCGGGGTCCGGGGCCCACGCCACTCACCGTACGCCCACTGAGGAGCCGGGGAGGGCGCGGAGAGGCAGCCTTTTCACCACCGTATGCTAACAGCTAACTACAGGGACCTTTAAATGCACTTGAGCAGGATGACTTTACTGAGCAGATTAACAATACGGGCTTCTTTTCCTTCGGTCTGGCTGTCCATCAGGATGCAGGCTTATTGGGGAGCAGACAGACTGCTCGGAGAAAACCGAAGCAGCTACATTCTTCTTTATATGTGTCTGAGCGTGGCGTGAGTCTGCTTTTAGCAATCCTCTGCAGCTCTTTTACAAACGGCACCAGTGCCGACTGTCCTGTAATGGGTAGAGTTTAGTCTGATGTACTAGTGTCACAAAGGTCAGTAGAAGGCCCAGGGGACGGGCTTTTGGCTCGTGAGTGGTCAACCTCGATTAGTGAACCGAGCAGACATTAGAGGGCATTTCAGCAGAATGGATAGAAAGTAAAAGGTAACAGCTGAATGGACAGGACTAAGAATGACAGAAAAATGGAAAAAGATTTTGATACAAACAGCAAGTTACTAAAAGACAGACAGACCTGGACTGGAGACATCATGGAAGTTTTGCAGTGAAAGTAGGACTTGGGCTCCCCCTTGAGGGGTGGGTAGAATTTGACTGGACAAGAAAGAAGCTGAGGAGAGAGCACAGCATCCTATGGGCCTGAGGGAACTCGTGGGTGTGGGGCGGGGCCGGATGAATGGGGATCACGGGTTAGAGCAGGAGTTATGACAGGATCAGATGCATGAAACCACAGGAAGGGCAGTGTCAACTGAAAGAGGGCAATGTCTCCAGGCACCTTTTTTTTTCTGACTATGCTTTATTCCAAGTCTGGATAACCTTTATTCTAAGTCTGGCTTTCCAAAATTTGGCCGAAAACGTTCTGCCATAGCTTAGCAGTTGGCTTATAGCTCTACTGTAGAAAAAAATGCATGTCCTCTCTCTCCAGAAGAGATTTGCAGTGGTTCAGTAATTTTATCTGTTTATAGTTAAGACTTACAATGTGGAACAGACAGACCCATAGCTTCCTAATGACCCAATTTTCCCAGAGAAATTCCTACTCCCAAATGTGCATGTTCACACCAACATAAAAAATGTGCTGATAGACAAGGCATGCTACAGTGATTCTCAACTCCAGAAGCATGACATTTGTGTTCAGGGACCAGTGTGACATAAGGCTGGAAGTAACCTGGAATAAATATTAAGACCCCACTTTTTAAAACACTTTCCTTTTCAGAACTTACAGTAGACCTAGGATTTCCCTATATACAAAGCCGCCTCATTCACCGGCATTCCAGTCTGCTGAGTGAGGAGAAAGGACTGGAGCTACAGCATGAGGCCTGCTTGCGAGTTGAGTTCAGTTGCCCCTGTGCCCCGTTCATCTGGGTGTGCCCGTGGGGATGCGCCCAGTTCCATCTTGCCCTCAGGACGGGGAACAGTAAAGAGCTGCTCAAGTATGCCAGAGCCAGAGCAAGGCACAGCCACCTCTAGCTTAACGAGCAGGCCACTCCTTCTTAGAAAGCGTGTTCAAGTTTATGGAAATGCTCCTCGGCTTTTCTCAGGAAACTTCTGACCCATATTAAAAGCACATTACACTACAGAACATTTTCTGTACTTAGACAGCTGAGTGGGGAGTAAATATTTGAAGGTTGCTTTACCCTTGCAAGGTCCTCTGTAAACAGTGGTGGTGAATTCATAACCATTTCACAGTCAGTCTAACATTTTTATAGCTTCCATCTGTAACATCTCAGAAAGGGAAGCTAGAATGACCCCCATACCGCCTAGGAACCTGGGAGCAGGTGCTAAAAGCATGGTTATTAGAGCCAGATAGTCAAACACTCAAATCCTAAACACTCCACGCACTTGTATGTCCCTGGACAGGTTATCTGACTTCTGTGCTTCAGTCTCCTCACTTATAAAATAGGAAAAACAGTAGTAACTGTCTTACAGGATTCATCTGAAGATAAAATAATGAATATAGAGCAGTGGTTCCCAACTTGGGGCACATGCCCCACAGGGGGGCAATTTGATTTTTAAGGGGAACAATTCTAGAATGAGTTATTAACAGTGAATTTTTGTATTTCTTATGGTTCTAGGGGCCTCATGCACAATATATATATTGTGACATATTTATGCATTTCAGTACTGTAGTATATGTTTTGAAACTTTATTTGCTATTTTTTTTCATATCACTTCATATTATTATTTTTTAAAATAATTTCTTGGTGATTTCTTCCTCAGTACTTCAACTGTCCTTTCATTCTTTTATTTTCCTCTTTCATGGATGCCATGTACTTTGGAAACTTGTTTAGACCAAGTTAATGGCCTTTTAGGCTTCCTCCATGTGAATAGGAGTTCATTTTTTGAATAATAAGAACTATATGTCACAGGGGGCATCAAGATTGTAGAGATGCTTAGGTGGGGAATGGCCAAAAAAAGGTTGGGAAACACTGATATAGAGAATTTAGCATAGTTCTTGATATAAAATGTGTTCTCTACAATCAAGCTTTCTGTTACCCAGTATCTCATTAGTATTCTGATACTTATTTTTCTAAAAGCCTATATCAGTGGTCGGCAAACTCATTAGTATACAGAGCCAAATATCAACAGTTTTTTAAACTTAAACTTCTTCTAACACCACTTCTTCAAAATAGACTTGCCCAGGCCATGGTATTTTGTGGAAGAGCCACCCTCAAGGGGCCAAAGAGCCGCATGTGGCTCGCGAGCCGCGGTTTGCCGACCACTGGCCTATATTAACTGTTCAGTGTTGTATTTTTCCTCATTTTGTTAATTCTCACCAGGAGGATATTTTCTCCATTGATTTTGAGAGAGAATGGAAGGGAGGAAGGAGGAGAAGAAGAGAGAAATATCAATGTGAGCGAGACACATTGATTGGTTGCCTCCCGCATGTGCCGTCACATGGGCTAGGGATCAAACATGCAACCCAAGTATGTGTCCTGGATCAGGAATGGAACCTGAGACCCCTCGGTGCTGGGGCCGACACTTTAATCACTGAGCCACACCAGCCAGGGCTCCCTGTCCTTTTCAACAAGGGTAATTTATCTTTGTTATGGGTGTAGGTATTTCTCCTAGAACCTGAATTCTTACCCATGAGGTGAGGATAATACTACTTGCCCTGCTAACTGAAAGAGTCAACAGTTTGGTAATGTATTCTAAAAACTAAATATGTAAAAGTTACTAACTGAAATCTTTAATCTGCAATACACTATAGTTAAGTAAGCTTGTCATTAATGGTGTGGACAGTTTTGAGTTGCACCTGCAGCATGTCAGAGAGAAAAAGAATGTTTGTGATGTCCTTGGTTTTTGTCTCCCCACAATGCCCCCATGTCAGAATGCCATATCATGACAAGTCTTTTTTCCCAAACCTTCTCTAAAATGAGTTAATTTTAATTCATTTTAATCATATAGTGACTCAGTATCTTCATGTGTTTTATTTTTTAATATCACCCGAGGATATTTTTTCCATTGATTTTTAGAAAGAGTAGAAGGGAGGAAAGGAGAGAGGAAGGGAGGATAAGAAGGAGGGTGAAGAAAACATTTGTATGTGAGAGAGACACATCAATTGGTTGCACCCCAAACCAGGGCTGGGGATTGAACCTGTAACCCAGGTACGTGCCCTTGACTGGAAATCGAACCCGAGACCCTTCGGTGCACAAGCTGATGCTCTAACCACTGAACACACCAGCCAGGGCTATGACTGGTGTTTTAGTTTGCCAAATGTTGCTTCTAGATTATTTCCCTAAATGTCTGTTGAGCTCTTTCTTAGGAAAGTCACGACTTGGGTAGTGAATAAGATATGAGTTACTATTTTATTCTCAACTCAAGTCAAATCATGTTTATTTCTAATTAGGATCATCTACTCATATAGCAATAATTAAATTAGTGCAGCATGGTGTAGCTGGCAAGGCAGGGACTTCTGAGATTTGAATGTTAAATCAGTCACTTAATAGCTGATTTCATTTTAAGCAATTCACTTTACCTTTCTGAACTTGCATCTGAGAAATGGGACTAGAACAGCTACCTTTTAAAGGAGATGGTAATCTTAAAGAGCAAAGGACAGTCCCCAGACACAGTAAATGTTCTTAACGTGACAGTAATTTAACAACAGAACAAAACAGCATCCACTTACAGTTCACAGATGCCACCTCTGGTGCGAATGACAGGCACAAGCTGCAGTAACATCTTGACACCATTTTGCCACTCTTCTTCTCGTTCGAATTCACAGTATAGGTAGCTACATTCATCAGATGAAAACTGATAGAAAACGTAGGTGTCCTGAAAGTATAAATGCTGGTCCACTGTTGGAAAGAAAAAAGGTGTGGATCAGTTTTTTAAAGTATATTATTTAGAGAGTCGTAAACCAAATAATAAGCTGAAAGCATTACTGAGTACTATTCGCCAGGGGTGGGACTACAATCACATAGTGTAAGTCTATTCCTGTTCACAATTCCAGTGACCAATCTATTTTTATTATTTGAAGCTTTGAGCAGCATATTCACACATATTTTATCACTTTTCTGCTTTAGGGACAGGTAAAATCTGTAGTTATTCAAAGACAGTGAGGAGGTATTTCTTTAGTGTCCCAAAGCAGACTGATACATGTAATTACTGTAGTGGAACACAAGTACAACATGGTGGCAAGTTCTAGATCAGTGGTTCTCACGAGGGTGATTGTGCCCTCCCCAGGGAACACTTGGCAATGTCTAGAGATGTTTTCAGTTGTCACAGCTAGGGGGTGCTACTGACATCTGGTGGGTGGAAGAAAGAGATGCTGCTACACATTCTACAAGGTACGGGCCAGCCCCTTACAACTAAGAACTATCTAGCCCAAAATGTTAACACTATCAAGGTTGGTAAACACCATTTTAAAGGAATCGGAACTGGGGACTTTTCCAAAAAATATTAACACAAAATGTTTTGTGGAATCTCTCAAGCAAGCTGATAACATTGCTCAAAGGTAGCTAAATGATCTACACTAATAAAAGAGAAACATGCAAATTGACGGTCACTTCACTTCACCCACCAGCCAATCAGGAATGAGTATGCAAATTAAGATGGTGGTGGCTCCGCCCCCGCTGCTCCAGGCCTCTGGGCAGCATGAATGCAGGCACAGAGTGGCTGGGTGGGGCAGGAAGCCTGCTATGAGAGGGAGGAGGGAAGAGGGGGCAGAGGGAGCTACAGGAGCAGCGCTCCACCCAAAGCAAAGACTGAAGGCGGCGCAGAGCGAAGGCCAGGGTCCCGGGTGCTGGAGGAAAACCAGTGCCGGCAGCCAGGGGAAGGAAGGCCTATTGCACGAATCTCTTCATGCAACGGGCCTCTAGTTTTCTAAATAAGAGAATCAGGTGTTAGTTATTATTAACTCACTAAGATTATACCCCTTTCCCATCTGAACCACTCTTCCACCGTGGGACTTTGGTGGTTATGCCTTTCTGAACCTTCCTATGTTCTCTGGCCCTCAATATTTATTACCTAGATAAAAAAAGGGTGTGGGGTGGGCAACCAACATTGACCAACCAGCATCTCTGCGAAAGAGCTAAAAAAAAAAATCAGATTGCATCACTCCTATTCTCCAAAACCCTGGGCTCAACAAAGAAAAGAGATATCAACTACCTTTCGAGTTAACAGCAATTTTATGTTCTGTTTAAACAGCTAATTTTTATAGGTCATATCTCTAACTATTCATGATTACTTAGTCAATCAAAATGGCATACACATTCCACTCATAAAATCAGTCTCTGATGATAATTCTAAGTACAGCAAGATAAATCACACATTTAGGGCAACTAAAAATGTCACTGATTAAAAAAAATTGTGAGCAGCATTTTGAGTAGAGAAGGGAGGGAGGGGTACGCGAACAACTTTTATAGGCAGATGTCTATGAATCAGCAGGTACCTAATTATTTTTACAAAAGGTGTGAGAGAAATAACAATCAAAAGATGACCTATCACTTTTATTTATAAAATAGGAGAGAGTGCAAATATTTATCTGCAAAACAAATATCCACCCAGGTAACTAGGATAGCAAGTATATTTTGGTCTGGCCACTTAATAAAATAATGATTTTGTGCCTTCCAAACATGCCCTACTAACCTGATGACAGAATCCCCATGTCCAGTAGGAGCTGCCAGACCCCTATGGCCGTGGATCTGCACTGGACGAAAGGACAGTGTTCCAGAAGCCAGTCGACCAGTTCTGATCCAACACAGCTTCGCCTGCATAAAACAAAGACATTCACATGAGACATTGTGACCACTCATTTGCCAAAAAATTGGTATTTAACAGCATCCCTCTCATGTGCTTGCTTTTTAAAACGAGTGACTCAATAATACATGACATGTACCTCTGATTCATTCCTCTTTCAGATTTTAGCTCAAATATCACTTCCTTAGAGAGACTTGGAATCAAATTCTCTTATACTTTTTCTTCAAGTCACCTAACATTTAATAATGATACGTCTTTCTGAATGAATAATATCTGCTTTCTTCACTTAAGAGTAAATTTCAGGAGACCAAGGACTATGTAGTATAACTCACTATTATACCCCAACAACTAGGACAGTCCAGGTACACAGTAAGTTCTCAAAATACCTAAGTTTGCATAAATTAAAAAATGAATTTAGCAGCCCTTTATAGAAAGATAATGCTTCTGCCTTTGGCAAGACAAGTACCTCAAGTTGGTGGTGATAGATTTTGGTTCCACCATTTATAGGTTTTTATCTAGTCTCTTTTTTCCCCCCCAAATGCAATATTTAATATAAGAGACAGAATATCAAACTATATTTTCTGTTTACAGTAGTAAAGGACAACAAAGAATGTACAAATTGTGAACACACAGCAGAGCCAGCAGACACCACATCCACACCCCAACAGCAAAACACAAAGGAAAGAAAGGCAAGACTCTGGGCAAGCAAGCGATGATGGTCCAGGTCGCACTGCCCAGGTACCAGAACGAGGCAGAGCAGGGCCATCAGGCAGCAGGGGTTCCATGCAGAAGGGCAGGAGGAGAACTGAACGTTTAATAGGTACAGGCTCCAAAATGTTTCACAGACATGAAACCACAGCCAATGTCAGGAAACAGAGAGCAGTCTGTGAGAACAACAAGAAGTCGTCTTTGCACGGGGCCCATTTGTAACCACACTTTGAAGTAGCTCTTTGACACAAGAACATCAGCAATACTTAATCGTACTTTTTTATAGAAAGACCGTAATTATTCATCAGAAGCAAATACTGGAAGAAATCTGAGGCCACAATACCACTGCCAACTGAGAAATATGGGAATTGCTTTCCTCTGTATTAGAAGGGGACACCTGCAACTAATACAAAATAATATTGAATATAAACTATAATTGAAAACTTTTTTATCTAGTCTCTTTAAGAAGGGGGAAAGCCAGTATCTGCTGCGCCCTGTTTTGCCCATGCACTGTCAGGGGCCCTGGGCCTGGCCCTACGCCAGGGGACACGAGAGGGACAGAGCGCCCAGGCCCATGCTACTGAGGGACTCGGGTATTTTTCTTTTCACCTTTTAAAAAGCATTCCAGCCCTAACCGGTTTGGCTCAGTGGATAGAGCGTCGGCCTGCGGACTCAAGGGTCCCAGGTTCGATTCCGGTCAAGGGCATGTACCTTGGTTGTGGGCACCTACACAGTGGGGAGTGTGCAAGAGGCAGCTGATCGATGTTTCTCTCTCATCGATGTTTCTAACTCTCCATCCCTCTCCCTTCCTCTCTGTAAAAAATCAATAAAATATATTTTTAAAAAGCATTCCAGTATTCTCCCTTCAGCTTTACCATATTCTCACAAACTTGCAATATTTAGCATTGAAGAAACCTACAGGACAGTAAGTGGACCTATGAGAAACAGTTAAGTGGAAGTGTGTCTCCCCACAATGCTCCCCACAGAAGCACCCCCACTTTGGTGATGTGAGCGCTCTACAATGGAATAAGCAGGGGGATCAGATCCCCGTCTAAACTAAAAAGGGACATTCACACAACAAGCTTCGGGGAAAAGTTGTAAGAGGGGGGAAAGACAAAAATGAGAGCAAAAAACAAATCCCCAAAACCTTGCAACTCATTTTCCTAAACAGACATGACACTGACTGGCCCGGTTCCAGGTAAGGATTCGCCCCTGCAGACAGTTTTGAGTGGCACCCGCAGTCTGTCACAGAGGAAAGGAATTTTTGTGGATGTCCTTGGTTCCTGCAGGCTCCTTGGTGATTGGCGTGGTCACTGATAGTGTTCACTATTCAACAGCAAATGCCAGGATGGTGACAAAGTGGGCTGGCCCCTCTACAGACCACACCCCAAGGGTCAGCCAGTCGCCCGTGAGCCTCCTGTCGGCCGCTGGAATACGTCCATGGTGTCTTCATCCTCCATGTCCAACGGGACCGGGGTGTCTGCTTCATTAACTGGCTGCCCATCGAACCGGAACCTAAACTGTCTCATTGGCCAGCCCTGCTGCTCGCAGTAGGCCTTCATCAGCTTGCTCAGTGGGGTGTGTCTCTTAATCTTGAACTGGACCACGGAGCCATCCTGCCCGGCCACTTTCAGATTGTGCGGTCATTCTGTCTTCACTCCCTCCTTGGGCTTCTCCTCGGACGTGGCTGCGCGCGGTTGCGGGGCGGTGGGGCGGCAGGGAATTGGGCAGCGCAGGAGCTGGCAAGGGCGAGTCACGCTCTAGACCCACCGCTCTCCCACCGCAACTGCTCGGGGGGCCGCGCTTTGTCCCCCAAATCCTGGAGCACCTGTTGGCTGGTGTGAGGTCACATGACAAATGCATGTGCAGGACACGCGTGCCCAGGGCACTGAGCACGCGCCCTGTTGGGCCGAGGTTCCAGCTCTAGTCTCTTTTTAAAAAACAGTTTTAATTGATTTTCGGGGAGAGGAATGGAAAAGGAGAGAGAAACATCTATGTGAAAAAGAAAAATTGATCGGCTGCCTCCTGCACGCCCCTACTTGAACGCCCCCTACTTGGGACTGAGTGCACAACCTGGGCGTGTACCCTGACCTGGAACCGAACCAGCGACCTTCTGGCGCATGGGATGACGCCCAACCAGCTGAGCCACACCGGCCAGGGCTTACCTAGTCTCTTTAATAAGAACAAAATAATTCCAAGAGGGTTTGGCAAAGTTGGAACACAGTGGGTGATAGAGAATTTTGTTTGCTACTTTTCAGAGATTAAATCTTAGAGTTTGTCTCAAAGGGCAATCCATTTGACTGTGAATCTTTTTAATATAATCTAAGCAATCTAGCTAAGGAACCTAGATCGTAACACCCACAAATGCAGATGTGTGTGAAGGATTCCACTAACCACACACACACAAAATATTCTCTGTAATCTGTCCTAAAATATACAACTATAGTCAAAGACTGTCCAATCTTGGTGTTACAAGAAGTATCTCATGTCTCCTTTTCCATCTTTATGAGCCTGTGATGAAAAACCCAAAGAAGAAAGCTTGCTGAAATGTAGATTCTCATTTGCAGAAATTTCATTGAATCCCACTCTCTCTTATGAGAAACTGTCACAAAAATGATTTTTAAAAAAGTGATGTATCATGTAAATGGCTATGTTCATTCTATATTTGGTATTTAAGGACCAAAAGATGTAAACTTTATTTGTATTCCTAAAACAGAAAAATATTGCCCATCTCCTGTGATTGGCATAGGCACAAATAGCTAGAAATCACACAGTAACCAACAATACAAAGATATGCCACGAGGCGCTACATTTTCTAGAGTGAAGAAAAAAATAAGCTTTTTCTGTTGAGATATCTGATCAAACATTCTAGCTTTTGATAATGCATCACAGTTTTTTGGTACAGTGCTGCTGTTTGTAAGATGCTCTAAGGCAATTAAGGCAATACCGGACATGTTTAATTGCAGGTTAGCATTAAGACATTAAACAGATTAACAGTCAAATAAATGGATGTGTTTTTTTAAACAAAATGAGAAAACAGATCACAACGAAACAGTCAATTAGACCAATATTAACTTCTAATTCGATAGGACACCTATCATGTGAAAGGCTCAAAGTGTTAATTAATTCCTCAACACCTCTGTCAATTAGCCAGCATCTTCGCACTAATTGCTCGAAGCACAGTTATCACACGGATTAAACACTGTATCGTTTGTCATCCTTATTCTCAGAACAGTCCAGCTCCTCAACCTACTGTGTGGAACACGAAAGGACACGATGGAACATTTACTGAATAAATCAAACTGTTAAACTGAAAAAGGTGGCTGGATGGGTGGGCGCGCATGTTTGTTCACAGGTGATGATGGAGAAATTTCTCGGACGGGGGCTCCTCAAAATCATGGTTAAGCATTAGCTGAGAGATCTGGCTAACCTGCAGATCCGAGGCAGGATGGCTGGGTGGGGCCCGAGAGTCCTTGGTTCTAACTGGCTCCCTGGTGATGCTGGTGACCACAGAGCCCCAACCCCCAGCTCTACCTTGTCAGTGGGAAGAGCTCGCTCTGTTTGGGGGTCAGGGCTGAGTCCATATATGAAAACACAGCACTGCCCTGACAGCGGTTAGCAAGGAGGTGAGCTGCCTCTGCATTGAACTCATCCTCCCCTGACTTCTGGCCAGGCCCGCAACAATCCAGTTAAAATGCCCAGATCCACAGGATTTAAGGAGAGCAGTGAGGAGGGAAACAGAGACGGTGGGAAGGGAGCAATCTGAATATGGACAGCAGCTCTTATTCCCAGCGTTGTACTGAACACAGAAACTGTTGCGAGGACATGCAGACCTGAACACAGAAACTGTTGCGAGGACATGCAGACCTGAACACGGAAACTGTTCCGAGCACATGCAGACCTCACCACAGTCGCGCGTTAGGTAGGAACACTGTGATACGGAGGTGACTAGGTACAAGGCCATGAGATTGCTATAACAAAGCATTCTTTTAACAATCTCTGGAGCTGAACATTTGCTATCTCTTAGCTTCCTTCTGTTACATTTTTAGCAATTATTTCATGATAGTGCAGACACAACTTTAATCTCGGATATAAATGGGGCGATGCTATTCGGAGACCAGCTCTGAAAGTAATTCTCGTGTGGTGCATAGGGAACACTTGCCCTTAATGCACTAGCAGACACACGAAAATGATCCCTTCTGGGCCACCATATTGGCACTTGGTCTTCAGACCCAGAACATGCATCAGTCCTTAGATTTTAAAAGAAGGGAGGTTCTGGCCTGACCATTGGGAATCTGAAATAGCAAAAACACGTGCTCTTTCCTCATTCTATTCCCACCAGTATGTTCTAACGTGGATGGATGGTTCTTGACATGAACTCAACTAATGCATATCTCTCCATTCTTTTTTCGACCTATATCCATAGACATCACACAAAGAAACGAAACCTAACAGTGACGGACATCACACGCAGCCTTATGTGTAGTGAAAATGAATCCCATGAACCCTGCTGGAGAGCTCAGTTGGTGAGAGCATCATCCCGATACGCCAAGGTTGTGAGTTCGCTCTCCAGTCAGGGCTCATGCAAGACTCAACCAGTGACTGCATAAATAAGTGGAACAACAAATTCTCTCTCTCTCTCTCTCTCTCTCTCTCTCTCTCTCTCTCTCGCCAATAAAAATTTTTTTAATGAATCCTATTAGCTCACTCACAACTAAACCCAAAGACTTTGTACTGTTCTTATTTTTTAAAAAAATCAGACATGTCTAAGTTTAGTTAAAGAAATGACCTTTATCCTGGGAATTTTTCCTACTTTTTTTTTTTTGCGGTCATTTATTCTGAGTATTCTTCCTATTCTTTATGGTATTACGATTTCATTTCTATAAGAAAGAATAATGAAAATCAATGATAGTTTTCTTTTTTCCTTTTGTAGTTTTCTTCTGGTATTGTTTGGTGTGGTTTAATATCTTTACTTAACATAAAAATATGGAAGACTAATAAAAAAACTTTTGGCCCTAGCCAGTTTGGCTTGGTGGATGGAGCGTCGACCTGTGCACTGAAGGGTCCCGGGTTCAATTCCGGTCAAGGGCACATGTCCGGGTTGCGGACTAGATCTCCAGTGGGGGGCATGCAGGAGGCAGCCAATCAATGATTCTCTCTCATCATTGATGTTTCTATCTCTCTCTCCCTCTTCCTTCCTCTCTGAAATCAATAAAAATATATTTTAAAAAAACTTTTGGGTTTTTTTTTTAACCTCCAGAAAATGAAAATATGGGCTCCAAACTTTCCAAGTGACTACTCTCTTGGTCCAGCTGTACTCTAAAGCAGGCCTCTAACCCACCCATTTGCTCTAGCGCCTCTGCCCTTATTCACTGGCCAAGGCGGAGAAATGCCATCCCTACGCCAACCTGCCCCTCCCGCTCTTCACAGCACCCCAGGGGATTCTCACTCCCACCTGGCGAGCTGAGCAACGTTCTCTCAGCCCATGGACCTGAGAGTCCTCTCAGAGCCTCGATAAGGTCCCTGAAGGGGGACCTATATTTATTGACGTCACCGTGTAGGACACACTCAATAAAATTATGCTAAACTATCCCAGCTCAGAGGAAGCAGGGGCTCTCTCAGGAACCCATCCACACCCGGGGATGCCAGACCCTAACTTCAGAACCAGGATTCCAACTGTCAACAAACACTTAGCTAAGTTTAAAGAAGAGACGAGTCATCACCAGTAACCCCAAAGGACACTTCACACAAACTGACCAACCCCTCCTGCTCCTGATACAGCCTGTCTCTGTGATCAAGCTTCAGATTTTAACACTTTTTTTTTTCATAAGGAGAGTTTCTGACAAGATGTTAAGAGAACTGTGTTACCTGTAAAATCCCTTGAGGTTTACTCTGTCCTTGATCAGATCAGCTGCCTGGACGATAATGATATTCCTCAGTGCTCTTCCTGCACAAGAAGAATTCTCCCCATAAATCTAAGTGGAAAAAACAAACATTCCCTGTAAATGTAGAACAATCATGCCATAATTTGTGAGCATACTATATATAAAAAAAATGATGACCAAATCAATAAGCTTAAGACACTTATGCAGCTACAAACACAGCTACCTATTTTATTTTACTTTTGCTGTTGGTTCATTTATGCTATAAAGCTGTAACAGCTAGTTTCCGTATGCTAAACGGCTTTAACTATAATTACAAAAAACATACTTTACATAAGTTTTTAGTGTAAAATACCCACTGTTTTTACTAGTAAAAACATGGTGTTTCTATCAATAGGGCAAATCAAAGACTATTTTTATGATGCATTAACTCTGCCATACTGGTAACGCATCCATGTAAAGGACTTGGAAGACGGGAAACTATTTTTCCCTGTCTCGTGGACACCTTGCACCACGACAATTTGACAGCAGGCTGTTGTCTGCGCTGCGTTTAAGGGTCACTCCACTGCAGCGTTCATAGTTAATTCTAAGAATCATGGTTTCCTCTACTTTGTAATTCCAGCGAGCAGATAAAGAATTTTTTCAATCTTTTAATTTGCCCAGATGAGTCTCTGGTTCTTAAAGGATGAAGGGACATTCCTTAGATCCAGAGAGGCTTAGGAGGTGTCCTTTGATACACCTCCTTCCCCCATAGTTGCCCCGCCCCCGTCCCCGAGTGCATTGTGCTGCCCTAATGAAGGAGCCGAGTGACAATGAACTGTCTTCATAAATAAAGGCTCATGAGAATTCGTATACACAGGGCGTAGGTATTCATATCTGTTCCCTTGTTTCTTGGAGAACTCTTTCTGCACCTACAAAATTTTGCCTCCATAAAATATATATCTTCGCTCGAAGCAAACAAATGGAAAATATACTGATTATAACTTAACAGGGAATGATTCAACCCCATCCTTACACTTTTTAATTTTCCTGTTATTACCTCCTAAACACAACCCTATGGAAAGTGAGGACAGAACATGACTTTTTTTTAACACATTAAAACTTAAGAAGAACATGAACAAATCAGATGACAGAAACTATTACCCTAAGTGAGGTACAAGTCAGCTGACACTTGACTGGTCCTGACGTGGTACCAGGATGCAGTCCCTCAGTCATTCAGGAAAACGTTTAATGACGCTGGGGATATAATCATGGAAAAAGGCCAAAAAGGTCTCTGTCCTCACCAAGCTCCCCGGCTCCTGTTGTTTTAAAAATGCAACTCTCTGACAGCATGGTAGAGGCTCCTCATCTTTTCTCACCAATTAGCATACGGTGATATTCTACTATTAGATAAATGTAAGCATAAATAATCCCCTTGCCAGTTTTCAGTGTAAAATACCCACTTTTTTTTTAAATACAGTGTTTCTATACGAGAAATTGAAAATGTTTATATTATGTATTAAAGTCTGCCATATTGATGATGCATTCATGCAAAGGACGTGGAAGATGGGGAAATCTTTTTTCCTATCTAGTGAACATCTTGAATTCTGACCCAGTTGTCAGGACATCTCATCTGACTCTGGCTGAGTCACCCCGGTGAAGGAGACGGCATGGTCAGGAGCACAGAGGACAGCTGTGACTAGAGAATTCACCATCAGGGCCTGCGAATCACTGTTTCAGAAAATATAGTACGAGAGAAAAGAAGCATACCTGGGAAGAAGTGTGCTCAAGGTATGGATTGGAAATTCTTCTCTGGAGAGCCTATTTTAAAAGAAAAAGGGGAGAAATCAGAACCAAGTAGAAATCGTTGTCCCCTAAGGGCACACGACACGCAGCAGTGGAAGGCCCAGGCGTTGTCCCTGCCAACAGAGGAGCTTAAACATCAAGTCCCAGAGCACTAACGTCCTTATTCCCACGCTGTAAATGCCTGGTTAGCATTCACTCCAATGGGACAGGGCATATCATTCAAACGGCTCCCAGCCTACAGAGTGCAAGTTTAAAAAGTGCAACAGAAAGCCTGGGGTGTTTCTGTACTTGTCACTTGGTTCTTCATGTGGTTTTGGTTCCATTTCTCCTTTCCTTCTCGTGTCCATGTTCATAGTCCAACTAAGCTCTCATCCCACCCACCGGAACTGCTGCTGCAGCTGCACGATGGTTTTCCCTGCCCTCTAGTCTAGTCACGCCCTCTCCCGCCATCCTGCAAACCTCCCACCCCCCCACACACAAATGTCTCTAAATCGCCCCCTCCCCAGCCTGCCCTTCTGGGTCCACCACAGTCTGCCGCCAACCGGCAACCAGTAGTCTCTTTCCACCTCACTCCCTGGGTTCTTTTCTTGTTTGTTTGTTAATCCATAGATTTTTAGAGAGAGTGGAAGGGAGGGAGGGAGACAGAGAGAGAGAGAAACATTGATGTGAGAGAGACACATCAATTTGGTTGCCTTCTGCATGCGCCCTGACCAGGGCCGGGGATGGAGCCTGCAACCCAGGTACGTGCCCTGGGCCGGTATTGAACCTGGGACCCTTTAGTCCACGGGCCAACGCTCTATCTACTGAGCCAAACCGGCTAGGGCGCTCCCTGGGTTCTTTATTCTTCAAGATGTACTCATCAGAAGACCCTGCCCCTCCAATACCTGCGCGCATGCCATTCTCCACAACAGAAAGCCCTCAGTCTCCCCTGACGCTTTCCTGAATCCCACCAGACCCCCGAGTCCAGGTTTGTGCAGTCGCCTCCGAGGCGAAGCTCCTCCCACCCACCCAGTCCACCGGGGTTTGCCGTCTTTGGAGCTCTTTATTTTGATTGTTCACAGGCCAGCTCCTGGGCTCCGTGCTGTGGGTGTCTGGCTGGGAGTGCATTTGCCCCAACCAATCCACACGCTCCTGGGGAGCGTGCTGGCCGTTTCCACAGCTTCGCTTTCACGGCACCCAGCTCAGCAATGGTCATTTTTCTATCCAGTTATTTGTAGATATCCGTATCTCTACATCCACTCAGTAACGCAGGAGCTCATTTTTCCCACCGAACAATCCAGTAGGCAGCACCATCACCCAGGTATGCTTACGCACAATGGGAAATGGTCATTTCCCACTGCAGGGAAAAGAACAGAGGAACTAACATTTACTGAGCCTCCAACCTACGTTTGAAAAGCTCCTTGCTCCTCTATTCCTAGGCTTGCTGTCTTTTCAGATCCCATGGTTTTCAGTCTGCCACCTCCACTTCTTAGAATTTGCTAAATTTACAAACCATATCCTGCCAATCATCGCTTTCCGCCATCTGAAGCTTCTACCAAAATGTAATGTAAGACAGAATCCCCCTTCCGCCTCTTCCCGCTCCACACGCCTCCCACACTACTTATCTTCTAATTAAACTGAAACAGACATATAGATGCTTTACCCAAAAATGCCAATGGGTACACCCTGCTAAAGACTTGCAATGGCTTCAAAGAAAATGGCATTTATAAGATAGAGAGGCCATTCTGAATCCCCATGAAAACATCCACCTCCCCCTTCCGCTCTCGTCTTACCCACTCCCAACTGTCTCTTCCGGGGGCTTCTGCCATCCAGCCTCGGTAATGTATTCACTTATTGAAATACTGAACAATTTAAAATTTGCATATGCACCAGATTTATAATTTGACAATGAATCATCATGATAAGTGACTTCCCTCCTCAACAGAGCGACTTTTAAAAATCAATATAGCAGGCCAGGCCTGACAATCGTTATTACTCATCTATTTGCCTGGATCAGCTCGGAAAAGCAAATACTTCCTATGCTCTAGTTCAAAAGAAAGCATTTAGGGAGAAACAAGCTCTGAAGAGCCAGGCAGGGGCACCTCCACAAAAGAAAGGCTCGCTCCCTTTCTCTCTGCTGCTGACCTAGACCCGCAGGTCTCAGCCCTGGCCTGGCACGCCCAGTCCCACTCACAGCAGCGGCCCCGGGATGGCTTGTCTGAAAGGATTGGTAAGGTGAGTAAATAAAGCAATGGGATTCTTCCCTGCTGACTAGATAACGGGGTTAGATAAGCTGCTGGCCCACAGGGAACCCACAAGAGCAACACCAGAACTGCCTTTTACAGGACACAATACCTAGACCTGCCGTCAGACACTCCCCGAAGCCCTCTCTTAACGGGGGGGGGGGGGGGGGGGGGGGGAGGGGGGCCTGGGGAGCTGGGTTTCATCAATGCCCCTGGTCGGCCGCTCTGGAACTCCGCTGAGCTGGGGGAGCCGCAGAGCTCTCTGCAGAACTCCGCAAAGTCCTGATTCCTCACATTTAAAATAACTACATAACTACGCTCTCTTTTTTAGAGGCCACTCTATGTGAGTTGTTGCAAAAATAGCAGGTGCCGGAGACTCAACGGAAGAAGCGCGTGGAGGAGCAGTCCATCCGTTACCTCGTTTTTAATAGGATTGGGAAGGATTGCTGCACCATTTCATCCACAGAGGACCAGCTCACAGGAACCCGAGGCGCCCTGCCCCACATCACCTCACTACGTGCTCTGTCAGCATCTACCTGGCAGCATTACAAGAACCCTCTTGACAGTGCACCCCTCTCCTTTTCAACATGCCTCCGCCGTCACACCTCATAAACACAGTGCCCAGAGAAGATAACGACCCCCCCTTATTTCCAATGTCCTAGAATTCCTTATATTAGATACCATGAGTCTTTCATGGAAGACATACATACACCATAGAGAGAAGACTGCTAATAGTACAAATAAAATTAGATTGTAATTCAAATTTATTTTCTTCTCCTTCCCATTCTAATGAAAAAGGATTGCCTAGATGATTCTAGGCAAACTGCATATTTTAAACAGGTATTAGAAAATTACAACCCTTTAATATTCGCTTCCAAAAAAAAATAATGCTATCACTCAAAAGGATAATTGATTAGCAATCATATATTACCTTCATGGCTTTTTTTTTTTTTTTTTTTTTTTTGGAGTCAGGTGTCCACGAAAGCTAAACTATAATAGTCTGTGAGGCTGGGTGAGAACCAAGCATGAAATTCATTCCAGTCACTAAAAGTATCTTGATAAACTATACGATAGACTTAAGGCACATTTCTTATCAGCTCTTAAAGGTCATCTTAATACCCTCCTTGGATTGAGTTAAAGTACTTAGGCTACTGAGGGGAGAGAGAAATCGAAGGAGAAAGGCCGAATCGCTTCCATCACCACAGCAGGGGGGCCCGCTCTATTACAAACAGGCACCGATAAGAACCACCAAGTGTATTGATAACTTGCGAATTCAGTTCATGACACAACTTTCTATCACCTTCGGCCACTGTCCTTTTGCCATTCTCGGCGACCAAGCAGGTGGTGAGGTAGACTAAGTATCCTTGGAGTTCTTACCATCCTATGAAGCCAGAAAGCTGCATAAGTACCCGGAGGGCACCTGCAGTAAGAGATTATGGACTAAGACAATAAAAGTTGTGATCGGGTAGGCGGTCCGGTGGAGTGCTAAGATGGTGGGTCCTTTTTAAGCCACAGGATACACTTACGTCTCAATCAAAGCATGGTCAAGGTTAAAAGGACAGAATCCCAGCCACCATGTTGGCTTGAGAATTACATGGTCATCACAAGTTAAGCACAATGTAAACTGGAGACATGAGCCAACTGGTGACATGGAAGGGCAGGGCAGTTCACCACGACTCCCTTCCTGCAAGCTCTGGTCACCATGCAGGCCCACCACCATTTCCCCAAGGAGCCAGCTCCCAGCAGCCAGTCACAGCCACAAAGGCCACTGGTCATAATATCTTCTCAACATAGCCTGGCCACATCAAAGCCCATGATGTTCCTGAAAGCACTTTTTTCCATGGCTCTAAGTTGTGTGGAGTGAAAGGGAAGGTCGCAGAAATGCTTACTGAGCACTCCCCTTGTCTTGAGCACTTTCCCATAATAGTCACTGTACCCACATATTCATATTTTTACAGACAAGAGGCCGGAGGGTGAGAAAAACTAAGAAGTTTACTTACGGGCCCCGAGCTGGGAAGTGACAGAGCCAGGACAGAGGCAAAAGTGACGGGTCCCAAAGCTACCACTCCCCTGTAACGGGCTGCATGTCGTGAAACAATAATAACTGCCCGGCCCGGGTGGCTCACATGGTTGTCCTGTGCACCCACCGAAAGATGCGGGTTTGAGTCCCAGTCAGGGCTCTTAGGGAAGGCAACCAATCAACGTTCTCTCTAAAATCAATAAGCATATCCTCGGGTGAGGATTAAAAAAAAATTTTTAAGTAAGAAGTGGTTAAAAATAATAATAAATAATTAAATGAATTATTGAGTTCCTAGTATGTGCCAGAAGTTATGCTAAATGTTTTACATGCAACGTATCACTTAATCCTTCAGAAACAATGAAGTAGGTACCATTTTAATCCCTTTTTGCAGATGACAAAACTAGACTTAAAGAGGCTAAGAAATCCACTCGAGTTTGCAACTTAAGTCTATCTTCAGTTACTGCCCCATATATGTATCTTCTACCTTAGAATGTGGTGATTTAAGAGGAACGTGACAAACGGGTACATTTAACTGCCTGCGGACGTCACAGGTAGCATCCACTGGGTCTGGCTTATGAATTAGAACCACCTGGAAACTAAAACAAGCAAACAAACAAAACAAAACAGGTGTTCAGGCCTCACCTCAGGCCACAGGACTAGAACCTCTAGCCGTACCTACTGCTCTTTGCCAATCTCCCCAGGCAATTCTAACCCAGGTGTGAGAAAAACGGTCAACATCGGTGGATGAGATGGGCCATTTGAACCTCTCATCATCCACCACAGCCAAGAGGCTGGGAGCATTCTCAAAACATCGCCTGGATCACACTCCCGGCTGAGTTCACAACACAGCAGAGGAATCAGCCATTTGACCAATAGCGCCGCGCTTCTAAGTCTGGCTGGTGCAGAACAAAGAGCCAGTGTTTCGCCGCGTTGCACCTGTTCGTGTGGTTTGTGTTTTCACATACCCCAGCCCAGACACAGCCCTGAGCCACGATGCCTTCATGTCTGCAGAGCAGCCCAGCACCCTCCCCCCTCCCGAAAGGGCATTCCCTTTCAATGGCATCCACAGCGTTCGGCTTCATTGTTACTTCCCATTATTAAAGGACTCTTCTAGTATAAACGTGTTTGCCCACTTAAAAGCTAAAGTAAAAAAAACAACAAAGAGGGTTCTAGGAATACCTGTAGGTCTTTCACAATCTCGCCTGCCTAGGGACATAAATCGCAAGAACCTGCAGCTTCTTGGAAATATGGACACAACAGGCACAACAGAAACAAACCCAAAGGCGCCATCAACTTGTTTTCATTCAATCCTTGGGAAAATACCTTTCTTCTCACTGTTTTGAAAAGCAAGAAAATAGTGTTGCCTCACAGGGTGGGCTTCCTCGGTGAATGCAATCACATAAAAGCCTTTACATGTAGGAATCAAGCACTAAAGATCTGGCTCAACAGTCCAATCACCAAGCTCGCTTAGCTCCGCCTTTCACTGGAATCCTGACTTGTCTTAACACCAACCCACCAGTCAGCCCCGGACTCCCCGATGTTCCCACAGCAGCCAACTCGAGGAAACTCTCACAAGCCAAATCTGGGACAATCTGAGCAGAAAAACAGTTAAAGTACTACATTATAACTCAGAGACTAAATATCCATGAGTACTTACAGGTAGAATAACTGAATAAATAAATGTGGTGTTTTGTGGTTGTTGTTTTTTTTGAGGGGGGAAGCTCTTCCTTATGCAGTAACTATGACTAAATGCAATAAAAAGAGGAAAACAGAGGTCCCCATTCAGCAAGCACCACAGTGCTAAATGTTGCAGACAAGAATCATCATCGGACGCCATGATGTGTGGGAAAAGGATACTGAGATGCAGGACATGGATACAGTCCAATGAGAAGCATGGTGTCTCCCCAGAAGATAGGAATGGGCACAGAGGAAAAAAGATAACTTTTCAGCAGACATCACCTTACTGTGACACAAGTTATTCTCAATCCTGGGACAAGCTGACATCATTTGCCTGCTATTGATACGATACGCTGATAAGAGACACTTCTATGGTATTTTTATCAAAATGCATACCTGAATTTAATGAGAAAACATCAGACCATTCCACACTGAAGGTCATTCTTCTATGTAACTAGACTGCGCTCTGCAAAAATAGTCAAGGTTATGAAAGAGCAAAACCAAACAAACAAAAATAAAAACCCAAACAACACGGAGGGGCGACCTCAGACTGAGAGAGACGGAAGGAAACTGACAAAGAAAAGGCAGTGTGACCCGGGACCAGGACAAGGACCCGCTTGGGGCAGCTGGCGGAACGTGACCGAGTTCTTGCATTTGAGTTTTAACGCTGGTTTTCACAGCTGTACTGTGGTTTTAAGGGAACCCTCTTTGTCATGTGTGTGCAATGCTTTAAGTCCAGAATTATTTCAAAATGAAACGCCAAACAAAAAAGTAATGGCCTCTTTCCTCCCCATAATTAAATTCTCGAAAAAGCCCCCACAACATTCAAATATTGTTTCCAAAGACAGCCCCTCCCTCCTTGGGGGACGCTGCCCGGCCTTCACATGTTATTATCGGAGGCTGCACATCAGGGTGACCCTACGTGCTTCCTGTCCTCGCTGGCCCCCAGCACCTTCACACAAACCAGATTAATCTTCCCAGGACACTGCCTCACGTATCTCCTGGGTTTTTCCTTCTTTTTGTTTCCTTTTGTTGGTTAATTCTCACCAGAGGACACTTTTTCAGTGGGAGGGACAGGGAGAGACAGAGAGAGAGAAACAGCGATGTGAGGGAGATACATCAGCTGGTTGACTCCCGCACATGCCCCGACCTGGGCCAGGGATGGAATCTGCAGCCGAGGCACGTGCCCTTGACCTGAATCGAACCCGGGGCCCTTTAGTCCACAGGCCAAAGCTCTAACCACCGAGGAACCCGGCTAGGACTCCCCTTGTTTTTAAGAAGTAAAATAGTTACTTAAAAACAAACGCAGCCAGGCCAAGTGGCTTAGTTGGTCGAGTGTCGTCCCATACACCAAAAAGTTTGCCAGTTCAGTTCCCAGTCAGGGCATACACCTAGACACCTGGGTTTCGGGTTCGATCCTGTTTGGGAGCGTATACGGAAGGCAACCAATCAATGTTTCTCTCACACATTGATAACTCTCTCTCCTTCTCTCTCATCAACAAAAATATCCACAGGTGAGAATTTTAAAAAATTATTAAAAACAAACATGGTTGCCCTAGCTGGTTTGGCTCAGTGGATTGAGTGTCGGCCTGAGGACTGAAGAGTCCCAGGTTCAATTCCAGTCAGGGCACATGCCCAGGTTGTGGGCTCGATCACCAATAGAGGGCGTGCAGGGGGCAGCCAATCAATGATTCTCATCGTTGATGTTTCTCTCCCTCTCCCTTCCTCTCTGAAATTAATAAAAATTAAACACACACACACACACACAAAAACACACACCACCAACAAACACACACAAACACCACGGCTTACTTTTCCTGAGCGCTCACTGACAATGTTCCAAGTCTTTACCGGAGCAGTCGATGCCCTGCTGTCCACGTAACCCTGCTGCCCTTCCCTCCTGCGCTCTGCCGTGGCACGGAGGGCCACCCGGATGTGCAGCCTCCGATAATAACATGTGAAGGCCGGGCAGCGTCCCTCCAGGAGGGAGGGGCTGTCTTTGGAAACAATATTTGAATGTTGTGGGGGCTTTTTCGAGAACGTATTTGGCAGGCAGGCTGTCATGTTTACTATGCAAACCGTGTCATTCTCACCCCAGCACCTGCCATGACCATCACTCCCTGCATTTCTCCACATCTCCACGCCCTGCTCTCCCTTCAGTTCATGGAAACGCTGCAAGAAGCCCACCCAGGCCCTGAGACGCCCATGGTTTATCTCTTCCCAAAACGCCCTAACACTTGTTTGCCACTGAAAGAGAAAATCTCCTGGCTCCAATACTCCTCTTCTCAATCAGCCTCGTAACCCCCCGGGGCCTCAGACCTTCTGCGGATCTAGGACCTTCTACAGCGGGTCGCAGGGCTGACCTTTCTCCCAGGGGCGCGCTGCCTGATGAGTCTCAGGCCACGTGGGAAACGTGATGCTTCCGCCTGGAAATCTAGGACACCCTTTGCCGCCTCTGCCACGCCGCCGCCACCACCGTGCCTTTCACTTCTCAGCTCGGTCTTAAGTGGTCACCTATGGAGCGAGTGTCTATAGTGAGCCTCCACACATTTCAGGAAGCTGCGACTTTAAGAGAAACTAAATATAATCCATATGATTTCACTTTTACGTGGAATCCAAAGAACAATATAAATCAGGGGTGGGGAGCGTTACGTGGAATCCAAAGAACAATATAAGTCAGGGGTGGGGAGCGTTGTTTCTGCCAAGGGCCGTTTGGGTATTTACAGCTTCATCTGTGGGCCTTGAGGGCAAGGCCAGGGGCGCTCTGGCAGCATTCTCTCACCCGGTTCCTCCCGGTCGGCCGGAAGAGACCATAGGATTTTGGAGAAAGGAAACGGTCCTCCCGGCAACCTCCCCGGGAGTGTGCTTTGGACAGAGGCCCTTCCGTTCACCCCCCAGCCCATGAGGTAGTTCCCACTTCCCATCCCTGGGAGCCTGGAAGGGCTCACTCAGATCAATCAGCAAGCTTCGTGGGACCATGAGCTGCTCCCAAGTGGGCACACGCTTTCTATGGGGTTCAGCCGAAGGCCGCACCCTCTCTAATTCCAGGTACAGTCAATTCTCACATAAACAAACGTCTTACCTGGACACTGCCCAGTGGGAATCCTGGCATTCACTCCCAATTTACACTGTCTTTTCGTTATTATTCCTTACCTTCCTCAGCACTCCAAAACCTTTTAGTTCCTAATTCGTTTTAGGGTGTGAGAGGATGAGTATTAACCTTAGCGGTCTACAGTACCCCGTGTACAACTTATAAAATTCATGACACAATGCCGGGGTTACGACACAGACCCTCCACGATTCACAGCAATCCTTACAGCAGGACGGGGACCCACGGGCGGGCGCTCAGAATCATGGACGGCCACGTTTCCAGCTCTCCCGGAGTCAGCTAAGGCCGGCGGGGGCTCTGTTACTGCCTACCTGTGCAATCCCAGTTTGAAAAATCGTTCTCTTGGTGGAGATCAGGACAGTGTCATCTCGCTGGCCAATACCTTCCCATCTGCCACAAGGAGAGGCCGAGGCCTTCCCGTTTCCTTGTTCTGATCACACATAAAACCGTCAGCTTCCCTGCCTTCGCTTGTCTCCCGAGCCCTCTGTGAGCTGGCACTCGAGTCCTACGGGCTTGTGCAACTTTACTTATCCCAGGTCACTTAGCCCGCTTCCTCTCGTACTTGTCTTTTTAAAATCAAAGATTTTAAATTGGAAGCTCACTTTATAGCCACGTGAGTTTCTTTCATTTCCGTCTACTTTTCCAATATATTCTAAGAGTAATACTATTAGCATCAGAATCTCATTCACATCTTGTTCGCCTTTCCTCTTACTGGTTCCAGAGAGGGCACCCTAACTATCGTTTCTCTCAATTTACCGAGACCGGATTCCACGAAGTGCAGGGTTCAAAACCGATAACTTCCTCCCCAGGCCCCTCCCTACACGGGGCAGAGCCTAACCAGTACCGCGCAGCATTGACGCTGGGCTGCGCGCTTCCACTCTCCAGGGCCTTGACACGGACTTCGGTCTCCTTCTGCCTCCACTGAATCACCTTCCTCTAACCTTCCCACCGAATGATTTCTTCTCACCTGTCTAGACAGCCTTTCTTTTCTCTAATAAACCACCACAGACAGGCCCTTTCAGGCGCTTTCCCGCCTCCCCCACCCCCACCTTTCTACCCTGGCACTGCTACAGTCCCAGCAAACAGAGCCAGTGACCCCTTCAGCCAGAGCGAGAAACGAAGCATGAAGCGCACGCCCACCGGTCACCATAGCAGCCGTCCGATGCTCTGGAATGCAGGGGATCTCTGGTTTCCCTCTGGAAATTCCCCTTTCACCATCGCAGCTGCCAGTCAGTCCTCCTGCTCACCAGGGGCCTTCCGGAGAGGCTCCTGGCATGCTACTAAAACTCCCTGGCAGGCAGCACCCCCCTCAGGCCCCCGCTCAGCTAATCTCAGTGCTGGGAACAGTGACCCACACCCTTCCTCCTAGGGTGGTCCATGGAGCAGCTCGGCCTCCCAGAGCTCCCTGCTGCCCACCACCATCCCAGCTCCACCCAGCTCCGCCCCTCCCACACCCTCATCCAGGTACATGGCGAAATATTATGCAGCCATTACAAATATTTTAAAGATCTTGTAACACGTGGAAATATTTTGGAGAAGGTGGCGGGGGGCAGGGGGAGTTAAGTAAAACGGAAGAGGCAGTGTGAGGTCAACTCAAACAAGTAGAAAGGAATATACTAGTATTCTAAAGTGTTAAGAACAATGGTCTCTGTGTGATCAGCTACTGGTAGATTTTTTGGTTCTTTCCAAACTTCTAGCTTTTCTATATTAAGTATATTACTTTTATAACCAGAAAAAAAAATCTATCTTAAAAGCAGGATACCCCACTCCTACCACTACCCTCCACTTCCAAGCCTAAAAGGACAGGCGAACTTACACAGATGAAAAGGACACCTCTTCATACATAAAGGGTTAAGAACATGTCTACGGTCAGAAAGAGATTCAAACTTCAGTTATCTCTAATGTAGGTGTATGTATGGGTAGGGAGAGTAAGATAAACCTGTAGGTGGTGAGCCAAGAAGATAGGACAGTTAAGATTCTACTCCTTCCTCCTTTCTGCTCAGTGGAGTCCATTTAGCCACTCGCAGCCTGCCCTGAAGAGACATGAACACGGGGAGAGCACGGAGGTCAAGTGGAAGGAGCTTCCGGGACAGAAGAAGGAAGAATGGAGACAAGGAGAGACTCAGTGGGGAAATTTCAAACAGCACAGCAAGAAGGGATGGGCCAGCCCTTCCATTTCAAAATGCCCTTGTGACCTATATATGGGGTATAAATTGGGCTCTGCCCCAAGTTCCTATTCTAATAACATCAGTGCTCAGAGGGTCTTGCTTTGTGGCCAAAATGCTGAATGGTTTAGGACCACTTTCTCTGGCCATTAACCTCTGAATACTCAGAGCTAACAGCATCCAAAGAAAACAATTGAAGAAGTAAATACCCAAATTCAAATATCAATAATGTGGGGGTTCCCAGTGTTTGAATGTAATTGTCTGCACACAGCCAGGTCAGATATCAGCTTCCAAGGGAAGAATGAGAGATACACAATGGATTATGCGGCAGCTACACGTAACATGTGACAGGAAGGCACACGGTCAATGTACTTTCTAGTAACATCTAAACTCCCTCTCTGCCCCAGAATACAGGCGCTGCGTTCACTTCTCTTGGATATGAAAATTGCCCATTGATTTTTTTATTAATCATGATCCTCACATACAGGACACTGGCTTCATCAGAGCCATAAGCAAGAGTTCACGCTTCGATCCCAGCCTCATGGGCTTCATTGTCTATGACTTTCCTTCCTGAATCCCCAGTGGCAACTCTCCAGTTCTGTACAAGAAAATGTTGTCAGCACTCAGACCTCCCCAAGCAGACAGGGACCAAGTTCTCAAGCTGTGGGAGGAAAGGGGGTTTTAAAGAGCTTTTAAACCCGGCCAGTGTGGCTCAGCGGTTGAGTGTCAACCCAGGAACCAAGAGGTCACTGGTTCAATTCCCAGTCAGGACAGCTGATCAATGATTCTCATCATTGATGCTTTTATCTCTCTCTCTCTCTCTCTCTCTCTCTCTCTCTCCCTTCCTCTCTGAAATCAATAAAAAGATGTATATTTTTTTAAAAAAAGGAAGTGTAATTACCAGCAAATGAAGCTCCAGGAGTTAACACAATTGTGTGCCCCATGTTTTCTTCCTATAAATGTACTTAAATGCAGCACAAAAGGTCATCGGTATAAATAAAGCCTTAAATCTGAAGGTAAAAATGAGGGCGGTTCCCCCTGCAGTGAACAGAACTTGGCTCTTTCCTGGCAAAGCACTTCCTACCTCCACTCTCACCCACATTTCTGTAGCCAATTCAATGCTAACAAAGGTTTTCAAAAGTCAGTCCCCACTTCTTATTACCAACTACATTTGACACACACAGGGAAACTTGTTTTTGAAAGCTTTCCAACTGTAAACTAATCCCATGACTCATGGCAGGCAATTCCTTTCACATAACTCCCAGTTAAGTCCTATGTATCTCCAGCTGGATAGCAAACACGTAGACACAATCACAGTCCTATTAACCATTAGGTGATGCATTTAATCTTCAACCATTGTCTCTCTTTTTCTCACACTCTTCTGTGCCTGAGGGAGCCCACTACAAACTGAGCTGAGACACAATTGGAAGAGGTTGTGGCTCTTTATTTAAATCTTTGCCTTTTGCCCAGCCAGCATGGCTCAGTGGCTGAGCATCGACTTAGGAACCAGGAGGTCACAGTTCCATTCCCGATCAGGGCACATGCCCAGGTTTTGGGCTCAGTCCCCAGTGCAGGGTGTGCAGGAGGCAGCCAATCAATGATTCTCTCTCATCACTTATGTTTCTATATCTCTGTTCCCTCTGCCTTATCTCTGAAATCAATGAAAATACTTAATAAATAAATCTTTGCCTTTCAAACTTTTTGACTGCAACCCACAATAAGGAGTACATTTTATATGATGACCCAAGTCTCATAAACATGTATACATATATATATAATTGAAACAAAACACTTTTAATTATCTCCTTATACTGCCTGCCAATGAGATAAACTCTGAGCTCCTTATTATATATATTTATATTAAATGCTAATATTCCACTATAATGATTCTACACTTCTCATATTCTCAATAAAAAAACTTCTACTATTTTAGCTCCTTGAATTTTCAAAATATTCAATAGATGAAAATTGTAAGTACTTACATATCTACATATTCATAATCAGGCAGAACTACATGACTATATATTTAGATATTATATGTGTTTGTGTGCAGAAAAAGAGAGAATAATCAAGTAATCATGGGACCCAAAATAGCATATTCAATGCATGGAATATACTTAGTCATTGAATTTTTAAGTAAAGCATCTCTATAAATAAATATGATTTGCCAGAATAACCAACACTCAACAATCTTACTTAAAGGAAAGAGTATCTTAGCAAAAAAACAGATAGATATAATTTTATTTTAACCAAATTGACAAGGGAAAGGAATATGTATTGCAAATATCTCCCGTTATTTCTTATCATCAAATATTATTTCTACATTCTAAAAAGAAGGGGGCTCCTAAAAATCTTCACAGAGATCGGGTGGTTTATCTTCTACAAGAGTTTCCATTTGGGCTGTTTATAATTTAACAAAACAACAGGAGGAAGAGTAAAGGGGATGTTACTAACGATCATGAAAACACAGTGTCAAATAAACAATGACAAAGTGGATGAAAAAATTGACTATACTGTCACTGAGCGTGATGTTGTTACCTACGAGGTGGGCTCTTGGTTCAGCAACCTCAGTTCTTGAGTTTGGCAAAGAAAGAATTCAGAGACAAGAACTCTAGTGCAAGAGGAAGTTTACTTAGCGCAGAGGCAGAAAAAGTGAGCCAGTTGGGCTGTGTGGACTTGGGAAACAAGTTCCAGAGGCAAAAGAAGAGCCTTGGAGAAAGAAAGCAAAGACACATGCCTGAAGAAGGTGTGAATGCGTGCGCATGTGTGTATGTGTATGTGTGCACGCGCGCGTGAGGGAGGAGATATATATATATATATATATATATATATATATATATATATATATATATATAGAGAGAGAGAGAGAGAGAGAGAGAGAGAGAGATCTTGCAAGCAAGAGATCTGGGTTCTTTGCTTTAGGGTTTTTATTTGTTTTCTAAAGGCAGGAATTTTATGGGAGATCTCAGGGGAAGATCTCAATAGAATTTTTAAAAACTATTTTTATTGATTTTTAGAAAGAGAGAAAGGAGAGGGAGAAACATTGACTAGCTGCCTCCTACTGGGGATCGAGCCCACAACCTGGGCATGTGCCCTGACTGGGAATCGAACCCACAACCTGGGCATGTGCCCTGACTGGGCATCGAACCCAGCAGCCTCTTGATGCACAGGAGGATGCCCAACCAACTGTGTCACACCAGCCAGGGCTCAATAGAATATTCATCAGCTTTCCAGGTATTCCTTTTAGGGCCGTGGTCTTTACTGATGGTGGTCCTTACTGATCGGTCAGCACTAGGGTAGGGGGTCATTAGTCATTGCCTCAGGTCCTGATGTCAGCCATATGTCATCTGGCTTTGCTGCTTTTCTGGGCCTAGAGCTGAAATGCAACTGAGGCCTAGATGTGATCTCTAGTTTGACCAAAACTCGGTCTCTGGGGTCAACAGACCCAAGGCTTTGTTCCTAAGATTTTTTGATGATGAGGGCCAATGCTTAAGGGAGTGGTCGTGCAAGGGCAAAGAAGGCAGGTGAGTTGGGGTGCTGGATGAGGCTAGTTTGACTCAGCCACCTGCCTCAGTTTTCCCCATCCCACTTGTCAAGGAATTTTCCTAACTGCTTACTGTCCTGCCTCAGGGTGGTGGATGAAGGAACTTTCTCCTCTACCCTCCAGGGTTCTTTTGGCTATTCTCATACTCAAATAGGCATGAGACAGATTAGCAAGGGGAAATGACCAAATTTAAATACATACATGAGTATGGGAATCTCCATATACCTGAGAGAGTCAGAGACTCCCACATACATGAGCGTTCCAGGCAAAAAAAAAAAAAAGGAAAATGAGGTAGATAAGACATTCTGGGCTGAGGATGAAGTAAACCATGTTGGGGATTCAGAAGGTAATTATAGGGCGAGCACATATTCAGTAATCAGTAATTTAGCCCTGCCATATGTAGGTTATCTCTGACAATCTCTTATTATGGGTAAGGCCCCTAATTCAAATTGCACTATAGTTGGGGGTGGGGGCTCCGAAGTTTCTCTTGAGCCCAGCCCACAGGGTCTCAGTTGCCTTTAGCTCCAAATAATCTGCATACCACAGAGGCGCATCTTGGGGTGGCTGGTTCTAAACCCCTACAGTGGCAAAGTGAAACTAAAGCCCCCAATATAGACTGGTATCTCTGCGTGCTTCTGTCGTTAATAATGTGAATAATGTTCCAGAATCGATGTTTCTGAGGGAGCCACAAAGAACTGAAACAAAGCCCTTGAGCAAAGGTTGACAATTTATATTAAGCCAGTGTGAGCAAAGAAGAGGTGGCGAACATAAGCTTTCTGTAGCTTAGAGAGCAACCGGCATATATCTGTCAGCTAAATACCTGTGTGTCATACACGATTATATATATATATACCAAACATTGATATACTGTTTATCATTTGCCAGGCACTGGGTTAAGCACTTTTTATAAATATTAATGTGTTCATTACTCATAATTATCTGTGAAGGCACAGAATGGGTAAGTAACTTCCCATGGTCATTCAGGTGGCGAGCGGCAGAGAAACCCAGCTGGCTGGTTTCAGCGTTTGTGCTTGTATCGCCTCCATTCTGTGGCTTCTGCTCTGTAAACGCTTTTGGTTCCTGCCCCTTTGGATGCCTACCTCTCCAGCCGCCCAAAAATTCTGCAGGTCAGCCTGCACTCCAATATCTTTCTAGTAATTTCAGAGTTGGTTTCTCTGTTTGCAATCAAGACCCCTGACTGACTCGTCCCAAATCCAATTACAGAGACAAGCTTAGGTGAACACAAAAGCCTGCACTGTACTCTGGCCCAATAACAAGTCAATTACCTGAGAAACACTGGGGAGAGGAGGGAGACATGGGGGAGGAGGGCACACACTTCTCTTGTAAATGAGCCAAGTCCTCATCTTAGAGGGTGGGAAGCAGCTATCATGAAATGTATGAAAGCAAGAAACAGAGGTGCTCCTGATTCTCGATTTCCGGCAGAAGGCAGGTGGATTTCTCGTGGCCAGCTACAGAAGTTGGCAATTTCCTACCCGAGTCTGCTGTGAAAAGCAGCTATGAGTATCTTCAGGCCACCATTCCCAGGACTTCACACGCAGAGAAATTTAAGAACTGGAAGAAGTCAGGAGTGATTAAAAGAAATAAACACTCTCCTTTGTATCCAGTCAGCTGCCTCTCTTCCCACAAGAGCTATCTTCTCCCTATCTCCCTCCGCCTAAACCAAGGTTGGGTTTGAGGGCAGCTGGCACACCGCTTATCCGGCGCTGAAGGTGGGGCCCTGGCACAGAGCAGATGCGGCCTGAGGACAAGTGTTGGGGAGGGGGGCGAGGGGGAGGCATCCATTTCCGGCTCCATGGAGGCCACAAGGCAGTAGGGGCTCTGAGGGGAGGCACCAGAATGGGAGCCATTTGGTTTCTCCTTCCCTAAACCAAGGAACTGAAACTTCGAAAAGTGTCCTGGAGATAAATACCACCATTTAGTCATTTAAAAAGCATACCCACTCTAACCAGTTTGGCTCAGTGGATAGCGGACTGAAGGATCCGGGTTTGAATCTGGTCAAGGGTTTGTACCTTGGTTGCTGGCTTGATACCCAGTAAAGGGGAGGGGAGCGGTTGTGCAGGAGGCAGCTGATCCATGTTTCTCTCTCATCGATGTTTCTTTTTTTTCTTTTTCTTTTTTTTTATTAAGGTACTAGAGGCCCGGTGCACGAAATTCGTGCACGGAGGGGGGTTGTCCCTCAGCCCAGCCTGTACCCTCTCCAATATGGGACCCCCTGAGGGATGTCCGACTGCCCGTTTAGGCCCGATCCCGGTGGGCAGTCAGATCCCTAAACGGGCAGTCGGACATCCCTCTCACAATCCAGGACTGCTGGCTCCCAACTGCTTGCCTGCCTGCCTTCCTGATTGCCCCAACTGCTTCTGCCTGCCAGCCTGATCACCCCCTAACCACTCTGCTGCCAGCCTGTTTGCCCCCAACTTCCCTCCTCTGCCGGCCTGGTCACCCCTAACTGCCCTCTCCTGCAGGGTTGATCACCTCCAACTGCCCTCCCTTGCAGGCTTGGTCCCTCTCAACTGCCCTCCCTTGCAGGCCGGGTGCCTCCCAACTGCCCTCTCCTGCTGGCCATCTTGTGGTGGCCATCTTGTGTCCACATGGGGGCAGGATCTTTGACCACATGGGGGCAGCTATATTGTGTGTTGCAGTGATGATCAATCTGCATAGTACTCTTTTATTAGATAGGATAGAGGCCTGGTACAGGGGTGGGGGCCAGCTGGTTTGCCCTGAAGGGCATCCCGGATCAGGTGGGGGTTCCCATGGGGTGTGGGGTGGCCTGAGCGAGGGACCTGTGGTGGTTTGCAGGCCGGCCACGCCCCCTGGCAACCTAAGCGGAGGCCCTGGTATCTGGAATTTATTTTCCTTCTACAATTGAAACTTTGTAGCCTGGAGCGGAGCCAAGCCTGGGGCTCCCTCCGAGGCCGGCAGCCATTTGTGTTGGGGTTATAATTGAAACTTTGTTGCCTTAAGCGGTGGGCCCGGCCAGGGTGTGTGGAAAGCTTTGCTTCCCCTGTTGCCGGCGGCAACCCTGGCCTGCTCTCTCAAGCTCCATTCTGCCGCCATTTGTTTGAATTTGTTTACCTTCTATAATTGAAACTTTGTAGCTTGAGTGGAGGCTTAGGCCTGGCAAGGGCAGGCGGAAAGCTTGGCTTCCTCTGTTACCTAGGAAACCTTGCTCTCTGTGGCTGTAGCCATCTTGGTTTGGGTTAATTTGCATACTCGCTCTGATTGGATGGTGGGCATGGCTTGTGGGTGTGTCAGAGGTATGGTCAATTTGCATATTTGTCTATTATTAGATAGGATTATATGTGTACATATCTTACCATTGCCCCCCCCCCCACCCCACTCCCATACATGCCCTCACCCCCCAGAGTTTTGCATCTATTGGTTATGCTTATATGCATGCATACAAGTCCTTCGGTTGATCTCTTATCTCCCCCACCTCTCCCTAACCTTCCCGCTGTAATTTGACAGTCTGTTTGATGCTTTACTGTCTCTGTATCTATCTTTTTGTTCATCAGTTTATAATGTTCTTTATTATCCATAAATGAGTGAGATCATGTGGAATTTTTCTTTCATTGACTGGCTTATTTCACTTAGCATAATGTTCTCCAATTCCATCCAGGTTGCTACAAATGGTAAGATTCCTTCTTTTTATGGCAGCATAGTATTCCATTGTGTAGATGTACCATAGTTTTCTGATCCAGTCATCTGCTGACGGGCACCTACGCTGTTTCCAAATCTTAGCTATTGTAAATTGTGCTGCTATGAACATAGGGGTGCATATATCCTTTCTGATTGGTGTTTCTATTTTCTTAGGATATATTCCTAGGAGTGGGATTACTGGGTTCATCGATGTTTCTAACTCTCTATCCCTTTCCCTTCCTCTCTGTAAAATCAGTAAAATATGTATTCTTAAAAAAATAAATAAATAAAAAGCATCCCCTTTCCCTCTTTTTCCTTTATATAAGCTGAGTTACACACACAGAGGCAACTCTTCATTTAAACACAGACACACACATACATACTCTTTCTCATAATTTCTCAAATAAGAGTCCCAGGAATCTAAGAGGCCTTCTGTGTAGAATAAGGACAACCTTTGTTGTCTCTATTTGCTCCTATTTCCAATAGTTATTGCTCTCTTAACCCCAGGAACTTACTCTGAGTGCTGGCTGACTTTTAGCTGTCCATTAAAACAGGGAAAAAATCACTAAATCCTAGCACCTGTCCTTCCCCAACTCACAGCCTTGTCATTCCCAATGCCTCCCCACCCCCTTAGAACAGGCCCTCTGCCCAAGGACCTGAACTGCAACCCTCCCACTTCTTTCTCCACGCTGCCCACCAAAGCCTAGGCCCTAGACTAATCCCTCTCTGATGGCCACCTTACATCTGTTAGATCACATCCACATATAGCCTCAGCCTTCTTGTGGCCCAGAACCCATACATGTATGGTATGAAGTGGTTCCCAAATGTCTTTGTGAGGCACAATAAGAATAAGGACAATGTAGTACATTAAAAACATTTTTATAATTAAGTTTATTTAATTATGAAGAGTAGTCCTTTATTTTTTGTGGGGTTGTGTTTTTTTTTTTCTGCCTTTATGCTAAAATGTCTTTCTCTTATGAAATGTAAGAGCTATTGAATCTTTTTCAATCTTTATATTGTAAAATAAAAGAGTTTGAAGTCATATGTTAGATCCCTCTTTAAAAGAAATTTTTTTAGTAGGGCATTCAATACAAAATCTGACAACCTCTAGATGAACAGAGTTTCCCATTTCTGTTAACAAGATTAACACAAAAACAAATTCAAGATCACTGATCACCTTCCCTCAATTTCCAGATCCACTCTGTTTACCCCATTCTATCCTGCCTCAGCCAGGCCACCCTTCAATGTCCCTATCACAGGCCATGCTCTTCTCTGCTGTCTTATCAACTAGTCTTGTCTTGAAATACTACCCTTGCCCAGTAATCCCCTTTAATCCTGCTAATCGAGTTTGATCTCCTTTCTCCTTCTTATAGTATAGATAGTCTAAACCAATTATTATTAAATGAGCTTTTGTGACACACTTAGTTGCATTATGCCATAAGAGCTTTATTAGTAGTAAGTGGTGTACTGAGGTTTATAAATAAAAAATTTTTATCAAAGCAGATTGTTTTTCTAAAATAATCTTTTTTCAATATAACTCTCTGGGTGGGAGAATAAGATGTGAAGACCAACTTCATGTATCGTTTGGTAGAATCCTCATGGAAAAATAACCCACCAGTTGTTGACAGAGGGTTCAATATAACCATGGGGTGGCCTAGCATGTGCACACCACCCTTCATGTGCCTCATGAGAGAGAAAAGCTGGGAGCCACTTGAGTGCACCAAGTGGCACTGGGGAAGGAAGGTATTCCATGCAAGTTCATGATGTGAAGGGACAAATCCTAAGTCCTAGTCTATTGCACACACACACGCACACACGAAGCTTCTAGAGAGCAGGAACCCTATTTAGTATTGACACACAGTAGGCACTCCAAAGCTGGCTGAATTTAATTAAATATTACACAGAATCAGACAAGTTGCTCCACCAGACCATGAGCTCCTTAAATGTTCCTCAATCTTGCTCCCCCAGGGAATGGTATTGATGCAGTACAATATTTATTGATTTAAAAAATGATGAGGCTTTGTGGAAAAAAAATATATGTACGTATACAACTTTTTGTACCGTTTAGAGGAATCTTTATGGGGAAAACAATCCCCCATATGTTCAGTTCAACATGTATTACTGAGAACCTATTGCGGTCTAGCCACTCGTCTAACTGATTATGGATACAACCATGTATAAGACAGAAAATAATCCTGGCCCTGGGGTAGCTTACATACTAGTGGGAGAAGACTGATCATAAATAAAATAAATAAGTTAATTATCAATTATTTATATTAGAAGGTGGTATATGAATAGAACCGTAGAAGGAGATAGATGTTACAATTTTAAGTAGGTGGCTAGGGGGCCTCATCGAGAGCATGGCCTTGGAGTGAAGACTTCAAGCAGGTGAGTGGTATCTGGAGAAAGAGAGTCTCAGACAGAGAAAACAAGTGCAAAGGCATACTCCTGAGATGGGAGTATGTCCAGCACGATGAAGGCCCAGCAAGCGGGCCAGGGGGGTGACAGCAGTGAAAAAGGACAAGAATATGGCTGTATTAGATCGGAGAATGGGATTGTCTTCTTTTGTCTATAAAGCAAACTCTCTGCACTGTTAACACACCACCCACATTCATATCTAATGTAAAATATGTCAAACTCTCTAGGCAAACCAAAGGGCTGCATATGCAACTTTTGTTGCCTAATAACTAACCTTGATTGTTATTTCACACTTGGCTTTGTTCTTGTCTTACTGTAACAGCAAGTTTAATTTTTGAGATCAAAGAACTGTCAGCAGCATAATCACTCAGTGAAAGTAGCTCATTACAAGTCTCCAACTATGTGTGTTGCATTTCATGTGACCCAGCAGGTCTGTTCTATTGCTGACAGACTGCTCTCATTTCTTTCTTGAGGTCTTAAAGAACAGATAATCCTATTTCTTTTAGCTGTATCCCAAATTACTAGTTTAGATGTTATGCAGCACATAAAATAAAATTAGATACCACCCTTACCAACGTAATGTAGATGTGAAACTGGGGAACACACATATCCCAGTTCTCATGTGACCTCTGCTCTGAAGTGTTCCTCTCATCCCCAGGTGCTGGAGGCTAAGACCAGCAGGTCATAATAAACATGAGAAGTCCTCAGAAGGCTGATGGACTTTGATATTCAGCAGGGCTGAGAATCAGCATTGTATTACCCTGCTGTTGGCTGAATAGCTGAAGGCAATTCCCTAAGCTGATAATCCTTTACTGTTTACCAAACTTTACCTTTGATATGTCTGTTTGCTTTGCTAAAGGGAAAATGTATATTCTAGTAAATAAAATGTCGTAGGGTCAGAGATTCAGAGAGCCCACCCCACTAGAGGATAAGGCCTCCGCCTGGCTTTCCCCCATGCCTTCTAAATTTATATTTCTTGTCTAGTGTATCCATTTATGTCGCAGCCCCATCTCCAGATCCTTGAACCCTTGCTGCAAAAGGTTGCGGCACCCAGGCCCAGGGAGGTAAATTCTCTCCCTTTGTGCTCCTAAGGTACTTTCTGTTCTATCATAGTGGCTATCATGCTATGTATTTCGTTTTTAGTATAGTTTTGTAAAACTATATTACAATACTATTAACATGTTTATCTCCCCAACTGGACTTAAAGACTGGAATCATGCCTTAATTTATTTCTGCCTTCTGAGCTTCTGATGCCTGAGGTAGACATTACTAATATTGTTCTTCTATCCTCCTTCAAAGCTCCTGGGAAGAGGGCAATTCCTCGGTGTCTTGAAATCAGGTAATGTGACTTGCTTTGGCAAATGAGAGCTGAGCAAGTCACTTCAGGCAAAAGCATTTAACAGCCTGTGTGAAATTCTCTATTCTTTCTTTACATGTTGCAGTCCCTGTGGAAGTTGATGACATGGAAATGTCATGAGGTGGAAGCAGAGCCGTGACATGGAGAGTACCCAGACACAAAATGTTCCTTTTGTGAGCAAGAAGAAATAAACTTTTCTTGTGTTAGATCACAAAGATTTTGATGTTTTTTTGTTACAGCAGCAAAACCTGCACTATCCTGACTGACAAATCAGATCATAGGGGTATAATACAGATTTTTACAACAAATAAATGATACCAAGAAATGCAAAAAAGGGGGTGACCACATCAGAGTTCAGTCTGAGATGTGAGAGGTAAGTGCTATACGACGCTGTCTACTGGTACAGTGAATGAACAATGAATAAAATCGTTAATCCACTTTACTACATCTTCTCTTTAGCCTTGCACTTCCAAAGATAATTTCTTAAATAGAAGCTTCTTCATTTATTAGTCATTAAGAAATGAAACTGATTTTAAATTTCACAATCTTACATCGCACCACAGCAGTACCTTTTTGCATCCATTCTTTGACCAACCTGTTCAAAGGAGGTAGTTTTGAAAATGTAATGCTGATTAGCAATAAATACATTTATAAACTCTTCACCCCATAATGTAGACCAGTTAGGTAATGGCTACTTATTTGCAAAAGTTTCACTTCTCTTGGTGGGGGTGGGTCGGGGTTGGACATGGAGGAGGAGAGGATAATAATAAATGTTGTAAGAGTTTAAATAAATAGTCTGAAAAAATTTAAGGGAAGTTGGATGAGAAACTCTCAGGGCGTCCTAACATAATTATCTTTAACATGCAAAAGTCTTGAATCATCCAAACTCCTTAAAAAAAAGCATCTATCATCATCGTCCATATGAAACAGAGCCCTCAGCTGGGGCCAGGTAAATGGTAACAGGGTGAAGAAATCAGAGGGCTGTAAAGTGTAACAAGAACAAACAATGGGATGAGCTGATTCAGGCGCTGGGCAAGCGACCTACCCAAAAAGCCTTAAGGGAACAAAACTTGGAGCGGGGAGGAGGAGAATGAGGGGGGGAACAGGAATGGTAAAGCCAAAGGAAACCAAACCCAAAATGAAGATGTATAGCTTGTTGCAAGGGAAGTAAGGAGATGAGTCTTCAAAAAACCCAGGAGCAAAGCTAACCAGACATTTCTTAGGGCCAAACCAAAGAGGAAGACACTGAGAAAGGGCTCCTTCCCCAGCGACAGGTAGAGGGGGGACTTCAATTCTGGACCAGAGGTGGAAACAAGGTAGGCCAGCAAGACCATCCAACGGCCCAGCTACACCCTCCACACTGAGCTCCTCTGTTCCCTGAACCGAATATGGACTCCCCACCAGTGTCCTGTGCACTAGAACCCCTCTCGCTCCCTCTGGACGTTTCCCCCTAACACCACTTCTGGGCGGCCTCCATCTAGGGCAGCACCCCTTTCCCTGAGGATTGGGGACCCTCGCCTTTGTGCTCCAAAGGCCTTGTCTTCTTGGGAGGGGCGCAGCCACCAAGCCTTATTGGGTAAACGACCAGAAAGGAGGGGAAAAATAGAGCAAAAACAAAGGGCTTATATGCCTTAAATCTGTGCCACAATGAATAACATCTGATTTCATCATGATTTGCCTCAATTGTAAGAGGTCATCTCCCTGACACATCCATGCTTCCTGACACATAAGTATATGAAAACCCAGGGAAACATTCGAGTTCATTTTTCCTCATAGAGAATTTTTCTTCTTCCTAAAGAATTGTAACAGCAGAAAATTTAAGATTGAGGGTCTGTAACATTTCATGTGTTAAGACAAGGTATTTGGATGTTGGTATTCAAACTTTGCTACCCCAAAATTTACCTATAGGAGCTGTGAAATAGTTTCAACCTGGGCACAACATTTCAATACCAGAGGCCTGACAGACACACAGAATTGTAGGAGTGTGTGTTGTGGTCCTGCTTCATGGGGAGGTTACTGTAGAAGATGATTTGGCTGAGCCCCAAAACCATGGAAAATGTTTTTCATCTCATTGACACGCCCAGCACTGGGACCGATAGGCAAAGGCACCCAAGGTGTAATTATTCCATTCAGCTATTAGTTACTTTGTGGATGCATTTCAGAACGTGTTCAGTACACTGTGACAAAAGTTAGCAAGATCAAAATGCCCCATAAACCTCTTATAACGCCTGGGTATAGACTAACAATGCTAAGGGTGTCTGGGAACAAAGCATGGGTAGAGAGTAAAAAAAACACAACTGTCAGGCAATTGCAGAGAAGGAATGTGAATTCCTCATATAAACGCTTCTCTGATTCTGACCCCGAGCCATGGAGGTTTATGCACAGGAATGAGTCAGGAAAGGCACCTGGGTCCCCTTCTAGTGCAAGATAGCTTCCAGCAGGGACCACTCAGGACCTTCTGTGGTAAAGCCCAGCACCGCTTTAGAGGCCAGGCCCTTCCCTGCAGTCCTCACCCTCCACCTAAACTTCAGGGGCTGCGCTGGCTTCCTTGCCTCAATCACTGCCAGTGCCCACTCCGTTTGTGAGGTTCTTCTCAGCAAGGTTCCACCTCCTACGGCACTCCCCCAGCACTGCTCTTCCCTGGGCTCGGACATGCAGGGTCTGCTCAGGAAAGGGCCTCCTGGAGATGTGTGGGCAAGGTTCACAGACCCATCGGACGTGGCAGCACACAGGGGCTAGTAGTGACAGGTCTTTCACAGCCACAGTCAGGGGGGATTGGGAAAAGACAGATTTGCTGGAGACTGGAGAGAGCCAAAGCAATAGAGGGGGGACTGCCCGGTGGTAGCTAGTTCCTGATGGTCCCGGTCACGGCACCAGCACCAGCACCAGCACCAGCACCACACAGAAAAAGAGGGAGCAGGAGCGACAGGTACCCCTGATTTCTCTCTCTTCCTGGCCTTCTATTGACTGAACCCAAACCAAAGCCCGATGATCCAGAGAACCCCGGATGAACATTCACCGAGGCAGCCTCCAAGGTACACACTAGAACATGAAAGGGGAGAGAGAACCTGGATGGACAAACAGAGACTGACCAGCACGGCCGCCGGGGCCCTTCATGTTCCCCATGTTCATCTCTTCTTTTTAAAATATGTTTTTATTTACTTTAGACAGACAGACAGAAAGAAAGATAGAAGTATCAGTGAGAGAGAAACATTGATGGGCTGCTTCCTGCATGCTCCCCACCCAGGCATGTGCCCCAACCGGGAATCAAACAGGTGACCTCTTGGTACATGAGTTGATGCTCAACCACTGAGCCACACTGGCTGGGCCCTCACTTCTTTTTAACTGCCAGTCTCTCTGTGGAAGCCAACAAGGGGGATTTTCCCATATTATTAATTCAATAAAGGTCTTAGAGTCATGGTTTTCCCCCTTGGTTTGGCCTTCATCATAAAGGTGGCGAACAGAAAACCAGGCAGACTCCTGGCTCAATAATTTTCTGGTGATGAAGGTACCCTTTAGACCAGTGCTACTAAGTGTGGTCCATGGACCGGCAGCATCGGCATCACCTGGGATCTGATAGAGATGTGGATCCTTGGGACCCATTCATGCACCGTTAAGTCCAAGTCTCCAAGATCGGGTCCTTGGAATCTGTTTTTCAAATCCTCCAGGGATTATCACACATGCTAAAGGTTGAGAACTCCATCTTCGACAGCTTTAAGGAGAACAGTCCATGGATAACCGATCAGAGACACTCACACTAAATAGAGTCTAGTCTATGGAGCCCCTGAATCTCTTTCAACTTCCTCACTGTGACCTTCAGCAAGATACCAGTGTCTGACCCTAAGTTTTTGTACTTAATTGCTATCAAGATAACCAGTAAGATCTCTCCAGCTTTCCAAAGGGACTGAGCTTGGAAACCCTCAGATCTGTCACTTCAGCCAGTGATGATGATGGCGGTGGCGATGGCAATGACAACAGCAGGAGCTCACACTTACTAAGCCATCTGGACATGGCTAGCTCTGTCTTAATATCACTGCACATATTCATTTACTCAGCCCCACCCCGATGGGATGGGCTCTATCTTTGCTTCACAGATGTGAGGTCCTGACCTAAAGAAAAGCTCAGTAACATGCCTTTGAATCTGCAAAAGAAGGAAACACCTATTCCAAAGTTATGGAAACAGTGAAGTAAAAATGTATGTGAAAGGACTTTATAAATGTCAAGCATTATAAAATGACAGAGGGATAAACAGCCAACTACTCATGAATTGACGTTGCTGAGTTTTTTAAGCTCTAACTTCATTAGATATTCAAGGTAAATTAGAATACGGCTAAGTGGCTTTTTTTTTTTTTAAGAAGGGATGTGCCAAGAGGAGGGGAATTGAGTGCTTCAATTGGTGCTATTTAAAGATTTATGATAAATTTAAGATAGTAGAAGACAACAAACATTGATGCTAATTTGAGGCTAAGAATCAGCTTTCATTGATGACAAGAAATAGCAACAAACCTCTTATCTAAAAGAAGATAAAACCACCTTGTAAGATTTCCCCAGACACAGAGTTGGCTGCCACAAGTTCTCTTCTGACATCTCTCCCAGAATTCTGTTTATGGCCAGCTTAATCTTCTAGATACAGATTTATAGATATGTTCTTTTTACTCTTTTGATAGGACAGGTTCTTGACTCAATCAGATTCTTCCTATATCTTCAAATGCTCCTCATACCAATACATTAGCTTCCCCCGCCCCAACTCAAGAGCCATGGTGAATGTTAAAGATCCATCTTTCCATTTGCTTAAGATACGCCCCCAAGGCATTCTGGAGGTTCATGGCATCGCAATGGAGAAAAACCACTGCTCTGACCTTGGTCAAAGAGCAAGAAAAAGAAACGGACTCCCTCTCCCATCACTGATTTCCATGAGAGAATACATGAGAGACTCATACGGTAATTTGACCTATTCCAGGTCACACAGTCGTTAAGTGACAAACACAGAAAAAAGTTCTCTCTACTACATCACTGCCAATTCTATTTTAATGGATTGATAGAGGCATCATACTTTCCCTAATTTCTTTTTTTTTTTTTTAATCCTCATCCAAGGACATTTTTTCCATTGATTTGTAGAGAGAGTGGAAGGGAGGGAGGGAGGGAAGGGGGAGAGAGAGAGAGAGAGAGAGAGAAACATCGACGTGAGAGAGACACATCACTGGTCGCCTCCGCTTGTGCCTCAACCCAACCTGCAATAGAGGTGTGTGCCCTTGACTGGAAATCAAACTGGAGACCCTTGTGTCTGCCGGCCGGCCGACGCTCCAAGCACTGAGCAAAACTGGCCAGGGCTTCCCCTGGGTTCTAAAAGGTCTCATCATACATCTTCCCTACCTTTGTTTTCTACAAAAGATTTCATACCTATATATAAATTCACAGCACACCATGGAGGAGTATGCCATTCGTAGTGTTGATTCATTGCTGTCAACACTTGGTGTGTTAGTTTAAGCAGAAGTGATAAGCTATTCACTTCTCTCAAGAGGAACAGGAGAGAGTAAAACAAATTTACAGTCAGCACCGAAGGCGTCAGTGTGGGGCAATCACAAGTATTTGCCTGTGCGCCTCATAACAGCTCCAGGTAAATGATTTGACAGAGTCAAATGCAACTGAATGACAAAACCACCAACAGGGCTGCAGTTCAAGTTGCTAGACCAGTTAGGGGGGAAGGACAGGAAGACAAGCAGCTCGACTGCAGAGGCCTGGCTTTCTGGACCCCTCACCTTCAGCCAGGGCTTGCTTTGCCTTTAAGAGAAACCCTGAATTAGGTGCTCTCTGCAGGAACACAAACAGCGCAAAAGGAAAGAAAAGCCTTTTACCCAGAAGCCAATGCCCATGAACAAAGCAGACAAAATAAAAAGAGATGAACTGAGTCACAGGTGAGATCTGCCAGCTCACCACCCAAAGTCTGGTGACTCAAAGGCAAGTCTGAATCTATTGTCATTTGAATATATTCACAGGCCTTTGTTTTAAAAACTGAGAAATTTTATATGGGAGGTTTAACTTCAAATTTGACTTAAAAAAAATCTGTGAGGAAACCAATAATAAATTTTATATGTATATATAATTTCACTGAAAAGAATTTTGGTTTCTTCCACTTTAATGTTACTCTGAGGCCATTTTCATGCTTTTTCAAGAAAAAAATTTAAATTTATTCTCCTGACATTTAAATCAACGCCTAAGCAATATCAGTTTCATATCCTCAGTTAAAATAATCTTAATTCACATTTTTCACACTTCATAAATAGATACGGATTTTGTTTTAAAGCTGTGATTTACTTTGATATTTCTACAGATAAACTATGCAGCTAATTTTAGAAACTAAAACATGACTTAACTATAGTTCCTGTATTCTAAAACACCAAATATTTTAAGACACACCATCACTAATAATAGCTTTACAGGGGGAAAATAGATTCCATTAAATGATCACATCATTGTAACATACATCCCTACTCCATAAAAGATAGAGAAGAAGCGGGGGAGGACTGCAATCAGGAAATACATATTTTATTTGGAGAGAAGATACAGCAGGATAGGTAGACCTTTTAATATGGAGCCCGCTTTCTTGGGTTCAAATCTTGGCTCCTCCACTTAAAGGATGATCTCAGGCAACTTGGCTTCTCTCTTCTCTGTATCTCATTTTCCTCTTTGGAATAAAAAAAGACAATGAGAGCATCTTCCCCGTTAAGGTTGTTATAAGGACTAAAAGAGTTAATGTTCTTAAAGTCCTTCAAACAACTGGACCATAAATGCTGTATAAGGACTTGTTAAATAATCATCATCATCGTCGCCACCAGCACCTACCAGGCCTCACGAACCTTTAGAGGCGAACCATTTTCAACCCGTCTAACCGACAAAATACTTTAATTCAAGGAAATATTTACTGACAAGAGAATCATTGCTTGAGACTATGTTAGGTTTTTGAAGAAAAAGATTTTATAAAAAGTAAAATCATTATAGAACCACGTGCTGCTCTCCAAAAGCAGGGTCTGCGGTGACGCAGGCCTCACGGCCTCTAAAGGCCCCTGAAATGAGAATCAGTTACGTCTGCACGTGCGTTTTACGGGGGTGCTGTCCTCTCATTCTTCAAAAGGCCTGGGACCCAAATGTCAGGGCCAACGCTCAGGGTCATCACACCACGTTAAAAGATACAGAAAGATCCCAGGGTTTAAGGTTATAAAAGATATCTGTGTGTTCTCAATGACTTTATTCCATTGTAAGCACTTCCCATCTCCTAATCTGAAGTTGTCAAAATATCAAGTCGCCATTAGAAGTGAAATGCTGGGTTACTGGAAACTTCACCCTCTGCTCCAGTCTCCCGGGCACCCCAGGAGAGGAGCCCGCTTGTTTATACATCTCCATGTACATGTGCAATGTGCACCTAGTCAGCTTCCAAATCTCCTGAGAAAACAATGGCTTCTGGGATGAGTCATCCTAAGCCTTCATGTTTCTTGTAAAAGGCTGGTATTGCTGGGAGATGATGACAGCTGCTGCTCAAGCCATTGCCAAACTCTCTCTATATATAAGAGGCTAAGTGTCCGTCCAGCTGACCGGTAGCTATGACAAGCACTGACCACCAGGGGGCAGACACTCAATGCAGGAGCTTCCATGATGCACACTGGCCATTTAAAAATAAATGGTACCGTGGACCTGGCGTCGACAAACCAACACTCAGCTTCCCCCAAGTGGGACACAGGCCCCACCACCACCTTGGAGCAGCACCCGACCAAATTGCAGCCAACACTGCCAAGACCCCATGGTGCAAAATGCTGCCCCCAGCCCAGCCCAGCTCAGAAACGGTGGTTGTGGGTGCCAGGTAATGATGTCATGTACCAATGCCCAGCTTCCTCTCCCTAGCAACTAGAATTCTTGGAGTTTCTTCAGCCCAGGAACCCGACTTGCTTTATAGCCAGGTGCAAACATTTTACAGTGTAACCAAATGTTTGTGAAGTGTTTTCCCATGCCTCATCTCATTTGATCCTCACAGAAGTCCTGGAGTAGGTAGATAGGAGACTCGGTGGAATCCTATTTTCTTTTCATTAGCAAGATGCGAATAGTGATATTAAAATATTTCTTCTAATTAATTTCCTTTCAATGTGCATGAATCCGTGCAACAGGACACTAGTGTGCAAGAAAAACCGCTCCTGGAAGCCATTACTGAAGGCACTTGAAAGCGAGCCAGCTGGGTTTCACACTAAGCCTTGGAATGTCCGGTGCATCCGTTGTTTCAATCAACCACGTGTTATAATTATGTCAAAGTCATCGATTACATGGTATTGTGGAAAAGACCCAGATTTTGGTATCAGACAGCCCTGAGCTCCCTTCTGCCTCTCCTACTTCCTTGCTGGGTAACCATGGAAAAGTTACTTAACTTCTCTGGACTATAATTTCCTCCTTGTAGGGGGCTATTGAAGTTTCAATCTGATAAAGACATGCCAGTGTCCACAATGGCGTCTGTAGACTTTCCCTTTTCCATATCCATTTATGAATGATTTTTCATAACACTAATTTATCGCAAAAAGTTAGGTCACTGATTTTAACTATTTTACCTTCACAGAAAACTGTATAACTTCTCACAAACTACTTCCAGATCACACATCATTAATGAAATTATCGTATCCCTAACAAGGGTTATTATGCAGATACTGTATTAAAGCAAAGAAGAAACCTCAAAGTCATCGCCAATGACTTACCTCCCACCTTTCCACCTATTTTTAGCTACACACGTTACCAATTACTGCCAATTTAAGAGATGGTGCAAGTGAGAAACTCAGACTATTATGTATGGCACCATTACTTAGGCACCACCTTAAATACTCACTATCTGTTAGGATATCCCAGTTTTTAAAAACATAGAATCTGACATTGCATACGAAAGCAAAAAAAAATTTTGTGCCTAGATTTCCATAAATATGTCTAAGAAAGCCCATTCCCCTAGAATAAGCACCCAGCTGGGGAAGGAAAAGTTTAAGCTCCAGTGTGCCCCAAACTTTCTATGTCTTATCTCTATTCTTGGAAAACCTGACCCATAGTGCATCTCATTACAGAAGAAGAAACTGAGGCTTAAAGAGCTCAGAGAATGTCATGCAAGGATACAGAGCAATGGCACTGGGATTCAAGCCCTATTCTGAAGCCATAACCCAGGCTCTTTCCCTCTGGTCTAATTAAGCAGCCACCACCTGTGTGGGTGTCAGAAGGAAGAGAAAAAAATGAGTAAGTACAGCATGAACTTGCCATTGAGTGCCTTTGCTAAAATTCACATGAAATTAAAAGAGAATAAATGAGCCCTAACCGGTTTGGCTCAGTGGATAGAGCGTTGGCCTGCGGACTGAGGGGTCCCAGGTTCAATTCCGGTCAAGGGCATGTACGTTGGTTGCGGGCACATCCCAGGTAGGGGGTGTGCAGGAGGCAGCTGATCGATGTTTCTCTCTCATCGATGTTTCTAACTCTCTACCCCTCTCCCTTCCTCTGTGTAAAAAATCAATAAAATATTTTTTAAGAGAGAGAATAAATGAATCTATAATTTCTTTTCCTTCTCCCCAACTAAATATTTTTAGAGGTGGCATCTGTGGCGTTTACTTTATTTGTAGCCATGGTCAACATCTATGCATATAAAAGCCTAAGCAACTGTTAGGACCGAATGACAGGTTGCTATGATGCGCACTGACCACCAGGGGGCAGAAGCTCAACACAGGAGCTCCTGGTGGTCAGTGCGCTCCCACAGCGGGAGCGCCACTCAGCCAGAAGCCGGGCTCACAGCTGGCGAGCGCAGCTGCAGCGGTGGGAGCCTCTCCCGCTTCCAAGGCAGTGCTACCGGGCAGCAGGCAGCGGTGGCAGTGGCAGGTGCAGCAGGGCCAGGAGCAGAGCTGCCCCTGGCCCCGGCTGGGGCTCCTCCCCGGCTGCCTGCCGCTTCGGCACTGCTACATCCCTTGGCAGTCCGACATCCCCCGAGGGGTCCCGGATTGCGAGAGGGCACAGGCCAGGCTGAGGGACCCCACCCATGCACAAATCCAAGCCTCTAGTAGTTGCATAACACTGTCAAGGCTCGAGCTGGTAAACAGTCAACGCTTCTGAAATAATATCATCACGTGTCCCTCGTGTCTGATCTGACTCACCTTCCCTGGAGGGTGCCAGCCTGCCTTAGTGACCGTATCTAAACAGGCAAATTCATAAGCTTTTTGGATTAACTTTGATTAAGGTGGGCCTGCTGATTTTTGCTTATGACACAAGGGATGCGACTTTTAATTTTAGTATTAGTTACCATTCACCTATGACCACAACATGTACTCCCCCTCGCTGCCTGCCCTCACACCCAGTAGGTCTATCACCAGCGTTTGTGTGCTCGAATGAAAGGAGCCTTAACGTCTGGCATTACCGACAGCATGACCTGCCCCTCTCAGGGTGGCCGGGTGGTAGCAGCAGGTCCTCTAAGGCTATGGCAGTTCAGAGTAAATATGCCCTTTGCCCTCAGTGCGTTTGAAGAAAACCAGAGTCAATTCAGAGCACGGACTATGGAACCAGAATGGCTGGATTCAGACCTCCCTCCCTCCACCCACTCTGGGACCTGAGGCAAGGTGCATCTGTTTCCCTCCCCTCATCTGCAGAATGCAAACAACAGCATCTAACGCACAGGCTTGGTGTGAGGGTTCAGAGCAGTTTATACCAGAACACGCATGGCACCGCAGTTCGGTGTCATGAAGTGTCAGCCGTTGCTTTTCATTTAAATACAAAGAACCAAGTTCATGCTTTGCCTGGAAGGTATGTGTATAACGTGACCATGAGTGCGGCCTGCCGGATAACTGGAGCAGTCGGTGTTTCTCAATCAGCAAAGTCTCACTTCCGGCAGAGGAGGGATTAAGTCCCAGGTAACGCGCTCCACCTTGGACCGCAACGGGCTACCTTGTTCCTCTCGGAGAGGGAATCTGCTGGGCAGTGACGTCGATGGAAATGAGAGGTCAGCACAGAGCCAGCAGCAGTTCTGCCAGTCCCTCCCGCCTCACCAGCCATGCCCAGGGGCCCTGCCCGAGTGAAGGGTGGACGGGGAAGAGGTCGGGGAGAGAAGCCAGTCCAGAGCCGGAGAATCACTGCTGGGCTTTGGGGAACAACGTGGCACATCGGTGAGCCCTCGGGCTGCTGGAAATGAACAGATTCCCCGGAGCCGAAGAGGTGGCAGAGCCCTGCAGAAAGGATCACGGCGGCCAAAGCCCAGAAAAAGTCTGAGCCGGGGCTCTGGCAGGAAAACCAGCCCGAGGGGAGGGTCGTCACCAGCTATGTCATTAGAGGGAGAAAATGACGGCCTTGGACACAGCCTGATGAGAAGGATTTAAAAGAAACAAAAACTTAAGATGGAAGGCTTAAGACCAAGGTAAAAATAATGTAACCACTAAGAGAGGCAAAAATCAGAGGGGATAAATGGTTTTCAATGAAAAGAATTAGTTCTCCTTGGGAAAATGGCTGGCTTCAGGTCCGAAGCCCGGAATGGACAAGATAAGCTCTGAATATCTTGTACCAGAAAGCAAGAAAGTATCAGGCGCTAGTGGGGCCTTCGTAACAGTATTCGGGAGACGAGGGCAAATTGAGCATCAGAAAGAATCTTGACTGCAGTGGACTGAAACAAATACATTAAGAGCCACAAGTTCTTAATGATACTTTATAAAGAGAAACATTGATTATCATGGGAGGTTGTTAGAGCACAAATCATTATTCAGAAAATTGATTAAAGGGAAAAAATTAAGCCTTTCCCCTGTCTTTCCTGCAGAATCTAAATTTCAGGAGACTCAGATAGTCCATGAGGGTGAGTTCTTTACAGACAGAATTCCAATTAATAAATGCAGGAGGAGTGATACAAAAAGGACAAGAAGTAACCTGTGCTGGTGAGGATGTGGAGAAAAGGGAACCCTTGTGCACGGTTGATGGGAATGTAAATTGGTGCAGCAACTATGGAAAACAGTAAGGGAGTTCCTCAAAAAATTAAAAATAGAACTACCATAGGATACAGCAACTCCACTTCTGGGTATCTTTCTCAAAAACAAAAACACCAACTTGCACCCCATGTTCATTGCAGCATTATTTACAATAGCCAAGATATGGAAACAACCTAAATGTCTATAAATGGATGAATAAAGAAAATGTGGTATATATACAATGGACTATCATTTAGCCATTTAAAAAGAATGAAATCTGGCCATTTGCAACAACATAGAAGGAACTTGAGGGTATTAGGCTAAGTGAAATGAGTCAGAAAGAAAGAGACATATGAGCTCATTTATATGTGGAATCTAAAACACATACACACGCGTGCGTGCGCACACGCACACACACACACAACCTCACATACAGAGAACAAACTGTTGGTTGCCAGAGGTGGAGGTTTGGAGGGCGCATGTGGGGTGAGCAAAATGGGTGAAGGAAGTCAAAGGTGCAAACTTCTAGTTATAAAAATAAATGTCAGGGGATATGATGTACAGCCTGGCAACTATTGTTAATAATACTGTATTGCATATTTGAAAGTTTCTAAGAGAGTAAATCTTAAAAGTTCTCATCACAAGAAAAAAAAAATTCTGCAACTATGTGTAGTGATGGATGCTAACTAGACTTATTGTGGTGACCATTTCACAGTATCTACAAATACTGAACCGTTATGTTGTACACCTGAAATTAATATAATGTTGTATGTCAACTGCATCTCAATAAAAACGATAAACATTTTTAAAAAGAGGAATCATAGATTTAGATCTAGGCTACAATCATCTATGATGCTAAAATTATTTATTAGGTGAAAGGTCAAAAGGTAAGTTGACTCTACCTCAACCCACTAATCAATCTTAACATCTCAAAAAAACACACAACTATCTAGACATCATGCATCTTGTGATGTGATGCAATGGATTTTACGTAGCACCACCTACGAAGGATGCTTGCCTTTGAACTTGGATCTAATCAAGCCTTTACATCTAACTGCCAGCTTACGGGAGACATGGAGAATAGAGAAACAAGTAAAACAACACCATGGTAAGAAATCAGCCCAGAAAATGGGACATTCTACTGGAAAAATGACCCACTCTCTCCAACAAATCAATAGCATGAAAGACGAGGCAGGGGGTAGGGGACGACTAATAAAATAGGTTTCAAAGCCTAAGGACCTTATTTTGTTCCTGATTCCAACAAATCATAAGTAAAAGAAAATCTGAATATGGGAATTATATTAAGGATTATTGTTAACATTTCTGTGTGTAAAAAAGGCATAGAAGTTTTTTCTTTAAAGGGAAAAAGTCCTTATCAGTGATGTCAACTGAAACATTTATGAGTGAGATGACATGATGTTTTAGACTATACCTTAAAATACCCCAGCCTACACACACACACACACACACACACACACACACAAAAGTGGAGAAAGAGGAAATAAATGAAACAAGACTGGCAAATGTTAGTAACTGTTGAAGCCTGGGTGCTTATTATAGTAATTTCTCATAATCTCAACAAATGAAAAAAGGGCTTTGGTGGGAATTCAAGCTGTGCCTTATCTTACCACTGATTTTTAAGCAGTAGCTAGGGTCCTCCCACAGGTCAAAGTCTAGTCATTCCCCACTTAGCCTAAAGAGGTGCAAGAGCCTTAGTCAGTGTGCATTTGGAATCCAATATGATCAGAAGTTACTGCACCCAGGAGCCCTGGGGCTCTGCAGCGTTAACCAAATGTCAGCTTGGTTTTCCCAGGAAGAGCTTGCCTACAAGGCATTCTGGTTGGACAACACAACCCCCGAAGAGCTTTCAGGGGGACTGTTGCTCTCAGATTTGTGAGAGCCCAAGGCAGGGTGGACAAAAGCTACCAGATCCTCAACGAGATCTTGGTCAATGCAGAAACTGCAAACTTTCATACCAATTTGTGCAAGGCACAGAGCTGCTTTTGATTTTTTTAAACCAGGGGGAATGATTTCATGTTAACGTGTCCATATAATCACTCAGCTGTGATCTGGAGGTGCAGCCCATGAGATACAAAACAGAAGGTCCAGAGAAGGTCTAGCCATGAGTGGTTTGCATTAGCCTCACTGCCCTAACCAAGGGACTAATCAAATTACGTCAGAGGCTCACAAGTCACCAACTGGTTTGGTACATATAGTTCTTCAAAGCACTTCTGTTATGTTTGTGTCTCCTCAATGTCCATAACGTGAAGACCTAAACCCAATGTGATGGTATTTGGAGATGGAGTGGGGTGGGGGGGGGGACGGAGGTTACACTAGGTCATGAGGGTGGGGCCTCTGTGATGGAATTAGTGGGCTTAGAAGAAAAGGAAGAGAGGGATTCTCTCTCCATGTGCATGAGGAATGGCCATGTGAGGACGCAGGGAGAAGGCAGCTCTCCACAAGCCTATGAAGAGAGCTCTGACCAGAAACCAAATCAGCTGGCACCTCGATCTTTGGACTTCCCAGCATCCAGCACTGTGAGAAAACACATTTCTGCTGCTTAAGCCACCCAGTCTAGGGCACTTGGTTATGACAGCCCGAGCAGACTAATACAGGTACACATTTCACCCATTCTTCTTCCTCTCAAATTCCTACACTTTTGTTATGGAAGGTTCCAAATTCCAAAGCCAACGGAGGGGAAGACCAGTGAAAAGTATTTATGAAAAGTGTTTGGAATGTCTCAAAGAGAATACAGTATTAGAACTGAAGAAGGGTTGATGAAGTATACATTACTTGAAGTAACCACATTCAGAATAATTGAGAAGATAAGCGTAAACTTGCATATCGGCGAGGCACACGGCATCACCCCAGGCGGCGAGAACCACTGCCTCCGAGCAGATGAACACTAAGACCTGTTTACACAGAAGCCCTGGCATTCCCTCCCAGCCTGCCTGGCTGCCCGCGTGGCTCTGTGCGCTGTGCCACGAAGAAGTAACTGTCAGGATAACAGGAGCGCGATCTGACCTACTTTTCCCTGGATTCCTGCAAAGTCTACAGCTCGGTTCTGTCACATCTTTGGGACCCAGTTCCTCGCATTCTTTGCAGGCAATCCCCTATGCTACACGGGAGGTCACTTGTGGGCAGTTCTTAAACTCCCCTGCTCAGCCTGGCCAGCATGGCTCAGTGGTTGACTGCTAACCTATGAACCAGAAGGTCCTGGTTCGATTCTCCGTCAGGGTACATGCCCCGGGGATGTGGGCATGGTCCCCAGTGTGGGGCGTGCAGAAGGTAACCGATCAATGATTTGCTCTCATCATTGATGTTTTGATGTTTCTAACTGTCTCTCCCTCTCCCTTCCTCTCCAAAATCAATAAAAATATATATTTTTAAAAATGCCCTTGGTCATGAACTTCAAGACACCCTACTCCACCCAGCTAATCCTCAGAACATCCTTCCGAGGTAGATCATGTACAGCCATCCCAACATGGGAAAGGAAACGCCTAAGAAAGGCAGAACAGCCTAGAGAGGTTGGAGACCTTGGTGAATTCAGACCCTCCTCTACCCACAGGAAACCAATGATTCTCCCGGCTCTCAAGCTTCCACGCCCACCTCTCTCCGCAAGAGCGATGTCCCCACGGATGTCTTTCTTCCAGAGGCAGACAACCAAGACTTCATTTGTTAAGTTCTAGCCCCCAAACCTACCTTGTTGCAGCTTCTCAGTAAAACCTGATTAATAATGACACATTTTTTAAAAAGAAGACTGAGTAGAACCCACCAACGGTGCCCTGAGGCCGTGGTGAGCAGGGAGACCTGAGCGGCCAGTGCGAGACGCCAGGTCAGCAGGCCATTGCTTCTCGCACACACAAAACATGTCTGACTGTCTGACCTGCTTGAGCCATTAGATGCTCTTAAAACCCAACGAGGGACACACACACACACACACACACACACACACACACAATCCAATCTGAACACACCGTCAGAAAGTATTAAGATTTAAGATTTGGGGGGCGTGCACCCTCCTGTTCAAGGGGGCGTCGCCGAGCGCTGAGAGCTGGAGACTCCGGAGCCAGGGAGCTAGCAGCTCCTTCGGTCACTGGTAACTTCCCAGTCCAGGGTCCCCCCACGGTCGTGGTGGCAGCCAGAACCAGCCCCGACGCCCAGAGCTTGCAACGGGGCGTCCCAAACAAGCGCACACGTCCCCCGCCTCCTGCAAGCTGGGACCCCGCACGTGGGCCCCGATGCTGCTGTCTGGACGGGCCGGCCGCCGTTAGGCACCGGACACCTGCAGCCTCCGGGTGGGAGAGGCACCGGCCCTCCTCCGGCGGCGCGGGTCCGGGTCCGGGTCCGGTCCGGCAGCGGGAATCCAGGTGTGCTGGGGATAAGTCAGGTGCATCTGGGGGGAGGAGAACCGCCGCTCACCGGGGCCCCCTACGACCTCGCCGGCCCGTCCCAGGACCTCTTCTGCCTGCTCCCGCATAAGGTGGCTCCTTCCGCCACCCGCCCCCCCAACTTCCAGACGCCCCCTGAGCCCTCCCGAGGGTGGGCGCGGGCACCACGTGCGCGCCGCCCTCGCCCACTCGGGCCGGACCCGGCCGGCCACTCACCCGGCCGCCGGCGACGCTCCGCTTCCTCCGCAGCGTGAGCCCGCTCCGCAGCAGCGCCGGCAGGTCCCGCAGCCGCGGCCGCGGCGGGGCGGGCGGCTGCTCGCGCTCGGGCTCGCGGGCGCTGGGGCTGCGGCGCAGGGCGCTGTCCGCCGCCGCCACCGCCACCGCCCGGGCCAGGGCCGGGCTCTCGCACGGCGGCTGCATCTTGACGGAGCCCACGGCCATCCTCATGCCCTGGCGGCGGCCGCGGCGCCGGCAGCTCCCGTCGCCCGCGCTGCCTCCGCGCGCCTTCTCCAGGCAGCGAGAGGGCGCGACTGCGGCTCGGGCGCAGGGCGCGCTGCCAGCCGCGGCCCATTGGCGCGCGCGGGGCCCCTGCCTGGCTCAGCCCGGCGCCGCCCCTCCCCGCCCAGGTGCGCCGGCCCCGCCCCGCCCGCCCCGCCCTCTCCTGAGGCTCACCTTTGCCTTAGGATCTGGACCCTCAGCCACTCCAGGAACCCGAGAGGAAAAGGGTAGGACACCCTGGACACCGTGTCTCATCCGTAGACGCGGGGTTCCCAGAATCCTCCACCAAACCCACTTGACTGCCCACCCCCAACTCCAGTTCCCTTCAGGCTGAAATCCCCACTTCACTCCTTTCCCTGACAGCCAGGGCGGACTTGGACTTCGATCAAGTGACTGGGAAGCCTGAGACGCTCCCTCCCCGTGAACCCTCCGTGCTTTGTGCACAGCCTGGCCCCAAAATCACAATCGCTATTCCTAGAAAAGCTTTCAGCCCAAGAACTCCAAAATAGGCTCTGCACTCTGCCACAAGCCACACACCATCGAGACCGCACGGCCCCCACCACACCGTCCCCTCTTGGGCACACTCGGCTTGAAAAGAGGAGGGGAGAAAACTTGCATTGTTATGATCGGTGTTTAGCAAAATAGGTGCGAGTCTAGTGACCCGAAGGTGAATCTCTGCGAACGTGTTGGAACCTGACGTCCCTGGAAGCCTGATGCCGTGATGAACGTGCTGGGTGAACTGTGAAGGCCAGCGCGGTGTGAATCATTGTTTACACCGCTCCACACGCCAGGAGAGCGAGCCCCGAGCCCCGAGAGGAAGCCTCCAGCAGGGCCTTCAAACCCAGGCGGCCTGGAGCTCCACGCCCCCGCGTCTTCAACAAAGGCCAGTTAGGGCCCAAGACTTGTAAGAATCGAATAAGCTTACTCACATTACAAACATAAATAAATAACGTGGACAAGTAAGGAGTGCAGGAAGTCAGGGCCCTGAGTTGGTTTGCTGTGTACCCTTAACCACTCACGGGGAGATGCATGGCAAATACATATGGAAATGTGGCCATGTCAGGAGAAAGGAAGCATGACCTGTGACCTTTGACTGCAAAGAACTTAGATTTGGCCCCGGGAGAAAATCAACATAAAGACAAACAAAGGGCTGCCTTGTACTCTTGGTCATTGCCAAGTGAGTGTGCCTAATGCGGATTCCCAGCCACGGGAGCGAGAAATGCTTCTGGCCTCGGATGGGCAAAGTCAAGCCAATGAAGGCCCTTTAAACTGTGCCTGGAAGCTAAGTGGGGAAGATTCAACCAGGCAGAAAGCAGGGAGGGTCCTTCTAGTAATGCAGAAAATCATGAGAACAATGCCGGAACCTATTGACGCACTGCTTGTGTCATACTGGTGGGAGAGAGGGACCCATAATACCAAGAGGAAAATATCAGAATGGGTGCTGGTGGCACTGCAGAGCCGTCAATCCTGTCACCGTAAGCTGTGCAGATAGAGCTCTGCAATAAACTGTGTAGTCCATGAGATTCCAAATACCAATCACGTTTATTTATTCAAGGCTGAAATCCCACTTGTGCACACCGTGTGAGACTTACCAGTTGATGTAATGTTGAAATACTTCAGCTCCAGTTGGAAATCAGTCATTGCCTTGAGCCCCAGAATGTCACTCCATCCTCCAGACTTCCTCCTGACACACCGACTGAAGGCCCCGTAGTCCTGGTCCAGTAGAGGCCCTCCAGGCCGCTTTCGGCGAGTGTTCACTCTGGTTAGTGGGTGCTTGTGCCATTTCCCTCCTGATGAAACCTTTCAAATCACACCATAAACCTCCTCTGCACACGTGTCTGCCTCCTGCTCCCGATTCTTGGTCTTTGCCGTCTTTCACACAGCTTCTCAATGCAAGACCAGGGGCCTCAGACTTCGTCCTGTAGCTTCTATGGCATTGACCAAGGGTCTAAACCTCACTACCAATAAAGGCCTATGGAAAGTTGGCTTGAATTATGGTAATAAATGAAAATCGCCATTCAGCCACAGTACACGGCAGGCAACAGAGGATAGCTGGAATGATAGCCAACAGAAGAGCCATGCCACTATTTAGCTTCAGTCAATCAATGTCCACCCAGGACCTTTGCACTTGCTGTCCCCTCAGCCTGGAATACTCTTCCTCTGCAATGCTGTTCAGTAGAACTTTTTGCAACTGTGGGCATGTTTGTATCCGTTCTGTAGCCACTAGCCACTTGAAATGTGACTAGTGTGCCTAAAAAAACTGAACACTTTTAATTTAACTTGAATTTACATACATTTAGATAGCTACATATGACTACAGGCTACTCGATTGGAAAAGAACATTCTGGAAATCCATATGTCCCTTTCTCTACTCAAGTTTTTTAACTGAAATACCTAATTTCAGTGATGCCTTCCATGACATGTGACTTAAAATTGTAGCCTTCCCCACCCACTCTTTTTTTAAATATATTTTTATTGAATTCAGAGAGGGAGGGAGAGATAGAAACATCAATGATGAGAGAGAATCATTGATTGGCTGCCTCCTCCATGCCCCCCACTGGGATGGAGCCTGAAACCTGGGCATGTGTCCTTGACTGGAATCGAACCTGGGACCCTTCAGTCCACAGTCCAACTCTATCCACTGAGCCAAACCAGCCAGGGTCCCCACCCACTCCTTTATTGTCCCCTTCCTGTCCCTCCACAGAGCTTATTGCCATACAATATTCTACATCTTTTACTTATTCATTTGTCCATTGTCTGCCTCTCCACAGGGACCGATATTTTTTTCCTTTTGTTCAGTATCTAGAACATATTAGTTGAGTAATTGAATTTCCACATACGAGAACCCAGTTTTTCAAAAGGAGCCTAATCTGGATTTTGCGATGTTGAAAGTTAAAAAAAGAAGAAGAAAAAAGAAAAAGTAAATACTCTATATGCCAACATCACACAGATCAAACAAACCCACTGTAGTACTTGAGCCAATTTTTACTTAGGACATCATCAAAGCTAAATTTTATGGAAACACCTGTGTAAGAAAATACAAGTTTTATTGGCTATTGGCAGTGAAGGGATATTGGAGACCAGGAAGGTAACTCTGACAGTTAACTAGCTACAAAGAGATGAAGGTCTGAATTAGGGGAGTCCATGGCCACAGGGGGAGGTTAGATGTTAGACTTTACAAAGAAAGTTCCTTAGGCTTCCGACACATGTGTTTGGAGGAGTAGAGCAGGACTTCAGGTGGTGCTGCAGATGTTATTTTACAAAGATGGCCAACACTGTCTTCCTATCCCCAGGAGCTTCTCTAATATGATCTTGCCGCTCACCCCCTTGAAGACACAAGGTTTATTTCTCCATGCCCTTGAACGTGGGCAGGCCCCCTGGCTACCTTGGCCAATGAATACAGCAGAGGTAACGGTGCCAGTGCTGTAAGTAGTCCCTATTGTCCCGGTAGCTTCCACTTCCTGTTCTCTTGGAACGCTCGCTCCTTGGAGGCTCCCACTTGGAGCCCAGCTTCCTGCTGGGAGAAGCCCAAGACACACGGAAAGTTCATGCAAAGGTGCTCTGGCAGCTGAGCTTCCGTCCAGCAACCAGCATCAACTGCTGACCATCGGTGCGCCAGCTGGGACACCGGGTCCAGCCGGGCCTTCACATAGCTCCTGTGCCAACCAGCGTCTGACTGCAACCATGCACAGGTGAGAACTCCGTGCGAGAACGGACAGCTAGCAGGGTCCTATCAACCCACTAAACGATGAGGGAGAATCAGAAACTGTTTTAAGGCACGATGTATAGAGGTATTTGTTACACACCAGTAGAACACATGGTTCAGAAAAGCGTGAAGAATATAATCCCTTGTGAATAAAAAGGAAGGAAAGTTATATTCATATTTGTATGCGGGTGAAGAAACCTGAAATTTCTTGCAAGTGGCTGGAATTGGCTCCATGGGGAAAGGAAAGAGGAAATTTTTCATGTATAACATATTTTAAAAAAAACAACATGTGACTGTATTACCTATTTTTAAAATTCTGTTTAAAAACTGGTTCCAGGTTTAGACAAGTCATGGAAGCAGGGGAAGCTGTTCCGGGGGAGAGGTTGGGTTAATTTTGCACAGCAGTTAAAGTGAGCAAACTAGAGGGCGCCCAAGTGAAAATGCCACCAGCAAGAGCAGCTGCAGCTCCAGAGAAAGGACTAGCGATATGAATATGCCCGTGTCCCAAAATAGGATGGCAAAGGGTGAAGCCCGACCTCGGTGCTCGGGGGTTGAGAAGGAGCAAAGACAGTCCACCCCTTCCCAGGTTGGCCCTCGGAGAACATGCAAGCAAACGGCGTTCTGTTCCCAGTTGTCTGTGGAGTAGTGACTCTCATGGATTTTCCTCCTTTAATTTTTGTGGTCTCACGTGATTACCCTGAATATCAAAGACAGCGCCCCTTAGCTGGGATCTCCCTTGTGTCTCCCCACTCCCTGGGTACCTGCTTGTCTCCTAATAAACAATAAACGTACAAAATGCTTGTCATGCTAATGAGTCTCCCAACACCTTGATGAATCCTTCTTGGAGTCCATCCCTTCCCAACATCTTCTGGTTTTACGTTTTCCCCCTTTTAAGATGGTTGGCATTGCTTTACCAGCTCTCGAAAATGGAAAACCTAAGTGCAATTTATTTCCCTATTCAAGCCTGCCAACACTTCAGTACGTAATGATCAACGTGGATTGAATGTGACCTCCCCTAGGGAGATCAGAAGGCAGAGAGAAACCCAGGACTGTCCACAGTCCTCTGCTGAGAATGCGAATGCCAGATAGGACTGTGCATGTGGCACTCATGCTATTTTTATGTTTTCTTGTGGAATGAATATGCAATTGGGAGAAATATAGCAAAATAATGAAACATGTTTCAAACCTAAAAATGTGAAGCCTTACTCATTTCATTTTCAAGAGCCCTAAACAGAACGATCTGCCATCAAACTGTTCATGACAGCCCCGGGTGAGACTGCGCTGTTATTTCTGTAGTACATCACGTAGCACGCGTCATGCGAATATTCCCCTTGGGATGATACATCTTCTTTACGCTATTTGCATTGGTGGCTCCAGCCCGACACTGGCTGATAAGGATGGGTGCCACTCCTTGTAAATTTATCTTCTATTCATTACACTCACAATCTTGAGATAAAATCTGTCTGCTCATGCCTTTTCATGTGCTATTTATGATTATTCTCCTGGAAATTTCCTCTAAAAAAAAAAGTCAGGTGTGAAAGCTTACCAGTTTAGGATACTTTTGCCAATATATATATATATATATATATATATATATATATATATATATATATATATATATATATATTTGTGGTCAAATATCTAAGCAGACAGACAAGAGAGCAGTTAATAAGATAATTAACTTGACAAACAGCAAAAAAGCCAGACTATCCTGTCCCATCCTCCCTGCTCTGTTCATGAAACTCTATTCATCCTGCTCTTCCCATTGGGTAAACCTTAGGGCTTACCAACAACTACCAATCTACTTTTACCCCCTCTCTTATCACAGCCTGTCTTATATTTGAATTAAATGTTTGCATGTAAGACGTAAGGGAGTTTACAAAACCCTTGAAGGCAGAAATGGTTTATCTCTGTATTCCCCTGCAATGCAGAGCCTAGCACCTAGTAGATGCTAAGTTAATAAATGCATGCGTGAGCGAATTCGAGATGAATGAACAAATAAATGAACAAAATTGTAATGAGCAGCTAACACTGCCATCCTTGTTGAGGAAAGCAGGACAGAGGTCTCAGCAGATGCACAGTCTCGAAGGTCACAGGAAAATACATTATCCCAAGGATGACAGGAGGCTATAAATGGACTCCAGATGGTGGCATGTTCGGATCAGCAGGAAAGGAAGATGAGTTTAGCATCAATATGTAGAGTGATTTAGAACAGGGAGATGCTGAAAGCTGGCAGCCAGCAAAGCAGGTTGTAGAATCCCAGGCATGAAGCATTAAGATGGTAATCCATAAAATCCGGTTAATGGAGACTTCTATGTTTTTCTTATACTATTTGCATCAGTGCATTCTGTGCACAGTCTCTGTGCTAATTAAGTGAGCTGAAGCACGGCCCCTATAGCACTGCCTTTCTGTGGGGTGAGAGGGAAGGGACCAAGGAAACGATGCCTTGGAGAAGGGTGTCTAAGATCATGCCACCAGAAGCGAGGCCTTTAAGAAAATGCTTGCCTCTATTTGTGAATGTTAAACATTGGCCCAAGCCAAGCACAGAATAAGCCATAAGAAAAATCAGCCTTAGAGAGAGGGTGCTGGCAACATTGTATGAACTCAAATTGGTTTTTTGATGATGCTGAAAAGAAGGTGTGGATTTGGAGCTAGAGAACACTCGAAGCAGGAGGTCTCCAAAGTTCTTAAACATGAAGGCCTTTAGCGTGGAGAGGATGAGAGCCCTCAAGGGGCAGCAAGGTAGTTGTTTTCCAATAGAAAGAGGAATGGGACTTGTCCTGTACAGCGTTAAGACCGAATTGGGAAACCATAGAGAAAAACGTTTCTCTTCAACATAATAAAGGCTTTTCTGGCCATTTACAGTCCTCTGAACATCGGGGAGTCCTTATCCTTGTGAAATGGGAGCTTAGCCTAGACTTCATGGGATTTTGTTTCATCAAATGGATGATTGGAGTCAGTGACCTGTAATGTTTCCTCCAACACAATATTCAGTTATTTCATCTGCCCTAGTCCATACTGAGGTGGGTAGAGGGCAGCAATTTCCAAAGTGTGGAGACCGCTGGGCATCCTCAAGACCCTTTCAAGGATTCCACGGGGTTAAAACTGCCTGACCAGTGTGGCTCAGTGATTGAGTGTCGACCTATGAACCAGGAGGTCACAGTTCAATTCCCGGTCACACGCAATCCCGGTGGGGGCCGTGCAGGAGGCAGTCAATCAATGATTCTCTCTCATCATTGATATTTCTGTCTCTCTGACCCTCTCCCTTCCTCTCTGAAATCAATAAAAATATATTTTTTAAAAAGGTTAAAACTATTTTCTTAATAATGCTAAAATGTAACCTGCCCTTTTGGTTTTCATTCTCCTGTGAGTATGCACTGGTGTTTTTCAGAGGCTGCGGACATGTGATGTTACCGCAGACAGAATGCAGGGGCAGGTAAGAGAAGCCAGCTGCTCCCAGGAAGCCAGACATTAAAGGAATTAACGAGAATGTGAAGCATGCCACTAAAGTTTGTTTTGTTTTGGGAAACAGTTATATTTCATAAAACACATCATTTACATTAACATATAACTGATTTATTATTAAATTGATGCATATTTTTACATTTCTATGTTTTAAATTTTAATGTAGTTAGTCTCCATAGATATAATCCACATAAACAAAAGCTCTCTGGGGTCCTCAATAATTTAAGAAGGTAAAAAGGTCCTAAGACCAAAAACCTTGAGAACTGCCATTACAGGGAGGGGCCAGAAAAACATTTCTGCTAAGAAAAAAGGAGGAGGAAGTGAACAGGCTAAGCAAGCCTTCTGACTTGCCCACTTCCCAGCTACCCTCATGGCGCTCAGATCACCTTTATCCTGACACAGAGTTGGCCATTCCCCAGGTGGCTGCTCCGGGGACCCAGAGGTGAAACAGAAAGGCTCCTGCTCTGGAATCACATGGGCCTCAGTTCAAGTCCAGCTTTGTCCATAGTCTAGTTAACTGGCCTTAGATTGATCACTTGGCCTCTCTGAGCCCCCGTGTTCTGCTCTGTGTAAATACGTCTGCTTCCATCTTGTTGAGATTAGGCAAGATGGATGTGAAGAATCTAACCCAATGTGGTGCCCCTTAACTTGTCCAAGCGGCCAGGCTGCTGTGAGGCCCTCCCCAGTGAGCTGCAGGGCAGCTGCTGACACGGCGAACCAGCGATGCTCTGGACCCGGTTCCCACCAGCTTTCCCCACACATTCGCCTCTCCAGGCAAACGCCAACTCTTAGAAAGGTTATACAGGTTCTTCCTGAAGTGCCCTTTTTACTGCCAACCATCAAAATACAACTTCATCACCCTTAATAAACTGAACAAAGCTGTAGAGTAGTTAGAACAAACAGTGGACCTGGGCCCACAGTTATTGATTTATTAGCTCTGTGACCTCAGCCCTGCACTTCACCTCTTTGAGCCTGCTTCCCCGTCTATAAAACAGGGATAATAAAACCCATTCTGTCGGGTGCTTATAAAGGCTAAAGTAAATAATGCCTATAAAAACATCTGGCAAACTGTTAAAATATATGTGTCTGTGCCATTAATAGAGCTCATCTATTCTGTGTTCAAAACTGGTCTGACCTAAAAAAATCGGACTGGAATATTTAATCAAAATTATCTCCACAAACACATACATTCACACAAAGTACACATGTATTGGAAATTAACATGAAACACGCACATGTTTTTACAAGCACACACATTTTGTGAATGTGTTCTGGGCAATCCCCAACATTTGTTCTCCTGTTCTGAAGCTTTCTATCAAGCCCACATAAAGAGAAACACTAAGGCGTATCCATCTTCATTTCTCAATAAGCCCACTTAAAAAAGGTAACACTGATGAGAGCAGCAAGGAAGAGCTTTCCTAGGAAATGAAAGTGTGACCGTCGTCTGCTTCTCTCCCTATGACCCAGTCCCTTGGGAAGGGAAAGAGGACTCAAGGAAGAGACCCTTAGGGAGTGATCATTCATAGTTGCTATCGACAATCTGCTACCTCAATCTCCTCTCTCTTATGCCCATTGATCTAGAAGTGGGGAAAGGTGGCAGTCATAGGGTTTCTGTTTATTCCTGGTGCGATGTCAGGACCTGCACAGTCCAGGCTGACTCAGCTCCCCAGGGGCTTCGGGACAAGGCTGGGAAGGGGGTGGGGGTGGGGAGGAGGTATCGAGGTATCTGTACATTTTTTACCCTTGACTCCTCTTTGTCTGTGGCCTTCCTGAGGACCGATGCCTCTTCTGAATATGGAGTGAGTTCCCCCTTACTTCCAGTGTCGTTCTCTGCATGGTGGGCATCACATATCATTCCAGACCAAAACTGATATTGTTTCACTTTTCCGATACGTAGGTTTAAAACATTCTCTTGATACTGTTAACAATGGTCACAACAGAATTTCAGGTTTATTTACAAGGGAGACGTGGAGGATCAATAGGCCTTAATGTTTCACAGTTTGTAAAGTTTACTAGTTTCCTCAAGGTATATGGACAGGGTGATTTTTAGGTCTCTACTTACGGTGCAAGACAGTAGAAGAGATAAAATGAAGTCGAGAGTCTATGAAATCATAGGAGAGACTTAGAAGCATTGTGTATTTTATTTTTATTGTTTAAAGAATTACATCTGTCTCCTTTGTGCATTTCATTTTATTAGCTCACTTCTTATCATCTTTCCTTATGGTTTCTAATCCGGGGATTCTAAACAAGCAGCAGGGTGGTATGTTGGTCTCTGGGGCCAGACTGGCTGAGTTCAAATCCTCTCACTGCCTTTTACCAGTCCTGAGACGTTACACAGCCGATATCTTCGGCCTCAGTTCCCTTAACTATAAAATGAGGATAATCACAGGACCTGCCTCACATTAGGTTGTTGTGGGAAGTAAGTGAGACATTATGTGTCAAAGTATCTACGATGGTGCTGGCACAGCTGGGAATACAGGTGTGTTGGAGATTATTATTCTTTTCAATCTGGGGTCCAGAGGCTTTCGAATAAGAACCAATTATATGAAAAATGCCTGTGCAGTTTTCATAAAAGAGAGACAGGTTTGGCCTAGCCAGTGTGGCTCAGCTGGCTGAGTGTCATTCAGGAGGTTGAGGTCCGATTCTAGGTCAGGGCACATGCCTGGGTTTGGGGCTCAATCCCTAGTAGGGAGTGTGCAGGAGGCAGCAGATCCATGTTTCTCTTTCATCAATGTTTCTCTCTCTCCCTCCCTCTCCCTTCCTTTCTCTCTGAAATAATTTTTAATGTAAGATAAAATAAAGGGAGACACAGGCTTTATCAGATTTTCCAAGTAGGTAATCTAATACTGGAAACTTCTAAGACCTACGACATTTGGGCGAGAGCCTAACTTCCTGAATGCGAGCTGTATAGACAGAGCAAACACAAAGATGGATGCAAGCTGCCCGTTTACGTGGAGGTGTTACTCATGAAATAAATTCCACTACCGTGTAAAGGTCGCTCCTTCTCTTATTGGACATCTCACCAGTACAAATGGATCTTCCCCCAGCCCTCCACCACCACAAGGTACAAATCTGAAAAGGTACCACGTTGACAGGCCCCACTGGTGTACGTGAGGTAGACCAGTACCTGTTGGCAAAGAGAATTTGGGAGGAATCAGAGGGCGTCTGGGAAGGACAAAACCAATGGCAATCTAACACTCCTGTTTATGCTCAGATGCTAAACTGCTCGAAGACATGGTAACTGTCACAGGATCAGATAGGAGAGGGAAATGCTGGGGGGACGCGGAGAGCAGGCCTCTGCAGGAGACGCTCTGTCTGTTTGCATTTGTCTTTCTGTCCGTGGGAAGGAGAAGACAGACAGATGGGAGGACAGCATTTTGCGGCTGTGTTTTCTGGAGCATCTACCAGAGAACTCCTGACTCCTCGCAGTCGCTGTCGGATATGTGTTTAGAATCATTTCCCTCCATGACAACAGGTAATCCTCCCCATGATTCAGTCTCGAACAAGAGGGCAAAGGTGTTGCCTTTCTAGCTTTTCGGCCTTTCGGTTTGCACATGAATAACCTCCGATCGCTACGCGGGGCTCTAAACCATTGAAGCTGCCTCGCTTGATATTTCCTTTATTATTGTTGCTTAAACATGATTAATTCTGTCTTCTCTCTGGACCATTTTGACAACTTCCTGGAAAGGGCCTTGCTGCTTTAAGATTACACCTCTGGTTCCCATTAGATATTTCTGGAATCAAAGTAGAGACGCTGCTGATTTCGCCTTAAGAAATATATCAACAATTGAAGTTATTTTTCCTTCCTGGCTTAATCATAGATCAAACAACCAATATTTATAGGACGCCAATCCTGCGCACAGCACCATACTAGCTACATAGGGACGGCAGCGGCCCTTCCCTCGAGGGGGTCAGAAACGAATTGGGAGTGAGAGCAGCCGCATTGGAGAAGGAGGAAGCGGGTCACACCCGCCGTGCTCTGCCGCAGAGATGGGAAGATGAATGAGGACGGGCTCGTGCTCTCCGTAGCCGGGGAGTTCTTACAAGGAACTGTTGGGGTAAGAGCTTATTAGACTTCCAGAACTTTCTTCAGAGGAGGAGGCGACAGATGGGAGTCAGCATAGTTAAGGAAGACGACGTGGCTAAGGTGCACATTGAAGGATGGGCAGGATTTAGACAGACGGACAGGCAACGTGAAGGAAGACCATCAGGGAGGAAGGAACAGCCAGCTCCGCATGACGCTCGATGCTGGGGGCCGTCTCTGCGGTAATAATTGACGTGAACAATGCCCTTCAGCATCTGAAAGTATACAACCTGCACGAGCGTGCCCACTGCCCCTGGAAGTGATCAGGACAGCAAGGCAATATCAGATCTTCAGTCCCCTAAATTCACTTGCCATTATTAAAACATAAAAACAAAAAAAATCCATTTTTTACCGTTTTAGGAAACGAATTCCGGGAAACCAAACAAGGGGTTTTGTGCTTCGCCGATCGCTGCTAACCCCGTCTGCATCAGGGCCAGACGCATACCCCAAGAGGCTGCTCGGAGGAATCATCTCGCAAAACACGTCTGAGCTAAAGACAGGATTAAGGCCCTTGTCCTTTTGCCAAATGACCTACTTCAAAGGAGGCCCGTTTAAATGTAATGGGTGGATTTACACAGGTTAGTAGGTTTGCCCAGAGCCTATCTGAAATCTTCCCTCCACATAATACTTTAACCAACTCACAGAGGAGGCTGTTCTTCATAATTAGATGGGAAGCCGTAGAAAGCCGTGCACTGTTATTATTAGTTTTCCCCACGAACTGAGCAGGTGAGCAAGTCGGCTCAGGTGCATGGAGTGAGTCAGCCACATCTCTTAACCCGGAGGTTCCGGCTCAGCCCTGCGCTGGCTAAACACTGGTGGGCCCTTGGGCATTCAGGTAGTTCCCTGACGCCTGCAATGCTTCGGGGCCTGCACTCACATACCAGATTCATGAAAGACACCACAAAGAAACAGCTTCTGTGACAAAACTTTTCCGAAAGGGGCCAAGGTAAGTGGTGTCGCCGGCCAACACCTGTGGAGGTTGACTGCCTGTCTGCTGAGGCTTTGCTAATGTGCTCATCTGGAGCCGGACCCCAAAGCCCTCCTCATCCCCAACTGCGGGGCTCGGGTGTACATAGTTCGCAGAGGCTCAGGGGGCCCAGGATGCTGAAAGCTACGGAATGAGGAGTGTCCTTAGCATCGCTCTGAGCAGTCACTGAGAAGACTAAGCCTCTGCCACGCACTCCATCCACCTGTAAGCAAAGGGGGACAGGTTAGGGCCCATGGTCCTTGGCAATGCTTCACTGCACACGGGACGGGGGGGAGGGGAGAAGGGGGCTTGCATTGTTCCTAAGACACTCGCTTCTGTCAGGGACTCCTTTTCAGAATCACCCCACCCCCACCCTAAGGACAAGCTAAATTTTATGGCAGTGACTATAGCAGCCCCATCAGGAAATATTTGGCTCAGCCACAAGCCAACCTATTAACATGATACAATGCTGATGCAAACACATCTACCCAACATACAGATATAACGCAAGGACACAAGCTAATAAAAGCCTGTACGCATTGAAAGGATTGGGCTTGCTTTCCTGTTTATGGAAGAAAAAATGCAGAGTGGGTGACTGAGGCAAAGGCGTGCACCCCGGCTGGCTGGAGAGCGCCCTCCTGTAAGGAGCGGTTCCATGAGTCCACCAGAGGACGGACGACGCACCCCAGAGAGACTCGATGCCAGTGTGTCGCTCATTAAATTAGAACCCACAGCAGCGTCTTTGTGGGCGTGTCCTGGGCACACACAGGGAGCCGAAAGCAGGCTGTCTTCGTCCTGGACTGCCCGGATCACAGCCTGAAATGAGGCTTCCAGACAAGCAATGGGAGCGTGGAGATGGTCACACCGGAGGGAGGGAGCCGAGGGGGGCGCATTACCAAGAAAGGTTAGGGAAGCTAGTCCCGCTGCAGAACTCTGGGAGGCAAAAGGAAGCTATCGGAGTTACTCCATGTGAGGGCGAGAGCGCTGGGGGACTTGTACCCCAACTCCCCGTAGTCACTGGGCACCAGTTCTTTGGCACCTCCGTCTGCCCTGAGCACTGATGGGATGGGTTTCAGACCCCAGGCTAACCCTCCACACAGCGACGGGCGCTGGCAGGTTAAACCTGGCTGGTGTGCGCCCTGTCGCACAGTCTTCCTCGGCAAACCCCTAGGGGTGAGGCCGACGACAGCGCTTCTAGGCAAGCACGCCCTCTCCCAAAGCACGTGTCTCCCCCAGTCTTCAGGCAGACAGATGCCCGCTTCCTATTCTCTGAAGGTGCATGACCCCAGGAGACAAAGGTCCAAAGGATGAAGCATGCTCGTTTGCTGGAGCTGCTATCACCAAGAAGCACGGGCCTGGGGAGCAGCTGGGATCGCGTCACTGGGCTGAGGACATGGAGGTTCCGAGGACTAAACACGTCAGTGAGATCTGTGTTCATCTTGGCTCTGCTTTCTCACTAGCCATGCACGCTGCCCCTCCATCCCTCAGCTTCCTCATCTGCTAAGTGGGGATAACAATGCATCCAACGGACAGCAGATGCTCACAGTGTGGGCTTTGCCTCGCCCAGCACCTGGCCACAGAGAGCTCTGCACGAGGCCAGCGCCTGCCGCTGTTCCTGCCGCTGTTCCTGCCGCTGTTCCTGCTGCCGGGGCTTTTGTCAGCGTGGGAGCATCTCTTTGGCCAGTTCCCTCCGTTCGAGAACAATCCCCATGGAGCCACGGTCTGTCTGAGGCACAGGCGGGGTGGCTCGTTTTGCATTATGCCAAGCAGTTCTGCAACCCGGACCGCCTGGCCATTTCTTGCACGTGTCACTGTTCCATAAAGGCACGAGGACACATGTAGACAGGCATCCAGTGACAACGGGGTCGGTGGTGTGTCTTTAGAAGACCAGGTACAAGCGTTTCTCTTAAAAACAACAACAAACGACATTCAACCTCTATTGCTCTTAGGATTTATACCACAACTACAATCAAGCCAGCAAACAAAACTATTCTAAGAGATTAGGTTGTAGACCTCAAAATGCCCCTCCATGATCACACTTCAGACAAGACTGAGGACAGGAAAAAGGTGTTGGTACTTCTGACATTTACATAAATGAATTATATATGTGCTCATAATTATTCCTCAGCTAATAATAACCTGAGTTCCCATTCCCCGAACTGACGGGGACTGATTGCACAAAGGGAGAGGGTGATGGGGTGGGCTGCCAGGTTAGTGTGCCAGGCGCTGTGAGTCTGCGCTCAGTAGGTGCTGCCGGGGGCAATGGGGGCCGCTCTGCCTGGAGAAGCTGCATAACCGCAGAGTGGCCGGGCTCTGGAGACCCCTCCTGTGTTTCTTTCCCAGCAGCACCAAGGCTGGAAGCGGGGGCCAGACCCCTGCTGTTGGCTGTGTCCTGAGCAAGTCACTTCCTTACCTGAGCTCGGCTTCCCCATCTGGAAGAGGTCTTCAGTTTATCCACCTCTCATCTAGGGTGGATAAACTGAAGACCTCTTCCAGATGAGGCACAGTCAGGCATGCTGAGGGCGATTCCCCATGACTCAGAGAGAAATCAACGCGACGTACTTCCTCCACGAGCAGGTTTCAATATTCCAGTATTCTGGGTTTATATCCAGACACAGCAATAATAGGCCCATGGAGACCTGAATGATTCATCGCCATCCCCCCCCCCACCACCACCTCATATCTGCTCGGAGAACCCCACCCCACCGTACAGACCCTGGAGTGAAATCCTGATGGGTCCCCACAGACCAGCATCTTAGCTAATGACTCTCCTCACCTCTCTTGACCCGTGGCCTCCTGGGCAATCCTGTGGGTGAGTTCATGACTTACATTAACTTACACAGGCATTAAAAGGGTCCTTTTCCGCCTCACAGCCTCTCCTCGGGAGAGGAACGCATAGGCGCTGTAGAAGAACTTATGGAACTGTAAAATGCAGGGGTGGGCCGCCCAGGGAAACCTCACTGGGAGCGAATGGATGGTTGTGGATAAGCAGTGTTACAGGGCTGGATTCAGATGCCAGCTGCACGGGGTACAGGCTGCCCTTCCCTGCCATGGGAAGTCGTCCCTCTGCGGGGGACTCAGCAATGAGAGAGAGAGAGAGAGAGAGAGAGAGAGAGAGAGAGAGAGAGAGTGTCTGAGATGCTGGCAAGGCAGAGCAGGTGCCTTGAGGGACAACAATTAGCAACTGGAAGCGAATGGACCAGAACTAGGTGACAGGCAGTCGGGAGCACTGGATTTTGTTGGCCTTTCCCTGCTGGCATCTGAGCATCCTGGCACCGACCGCATTGCCCTTGCATGCACAGTGCTTGATCGGCCCGTTCATCTAGAAGTGATCATTGTGATGGCTTTATACTTTTGTCTTATGTCTCCTCCCTACGAGCTGCAGGCGTGGGGCTAGCTGCTGCCTAGACGGCCCTCGGTCCAGCGTGGGGGCTCTTGGAGGGACGGTCCCTAGGACTCACGCCGGATGTCTGACGAAGGCAGAGAGGGAGCCCTCAACACAGTTCTACTGGGAGATGCAACGTGTGAATTCATGCCGCTTACTACAAACTCCGAGAAGCTCTTGAGCACTTGCATTTGCTTATGAAACATGCTCTGGACTTGAGCAAATGGAACGCGACGTGAACCCTGCCCCGAGTTATCCATCGCAGCAGCACACGCTCAGTGCCTGAGCTCCCACAGTCTTGAAAGCCCCAGTGGACCCCGCTCTGCCCCTCTGAATGTAAATAAGCCGGGCGCCTTTGCTTTCCTCCTCAGAGGTCAGACTTTTGAATGACAGAACCATCTTCGAGGCTCTGCCGAGAGCCCTCTGTCAGCGGGGAGGCCATGCCACTGATGAGGTCCAGCTCCCTATGCCAGGGCTCAGCAAACTGCAGTCTCTGGGCCACATGCAACCTGCCCCTCACTTTTTAAATCAAGTTTAACTGGAACACAGCCATGCGCGTTCATTATGGATTGTCTGTGACTGCTTTCAACTACAGTAACAAAACTGAGCAGTTGTGACCAAGACCATCTGGACTGCAAAGCCTAGAATACTTTCCACCTGGTCCTTGAAAGAGAAAGGTTGCTGACTCAGCCTGTGGCCCCTGTGGAAGGCAGGATGGAAGGGGAGCATGACCTCTCTACCCTGTCCCCTCCCCAGGCCCAGGGACCTCTCTTCTTGAACCTTCCTCACTCCTGCAACAGGGATCACAAACTTCTGTTCTTTTTTCTCTGACCATCAGGTGCACAGAGGTGAATGAATTATACTCTTTGGTCCACAGCACGAGATCCCTAGTGCAAGCAAGGACCTCGCATTTGCATTTGCAAGGGATGGGCGATGGATCCCACGTCACTCTGCAGTGTGGCCATGCATGTATCCTTATAGACTGTGTAGTGTCGTTGGTTGTGTGTTTGTGTTTTTGATGCACCTAAGTGATACTGTGCTAAATCTCACTTCATTCTTTTTACTGGAAACCATTTTCATTCAACACCATGCCTTTAAGGTATCTATGATTCTCGTGTATGTCTAATTCATTGTTTCCAATTATTCCTCAAAGCTTTTAGAGGGAAAGGATAGTAGATTCTTCTCTCAAAAGGTGGGGAACCTCTGGTGTATAGGTTCTTTGTAACACTTGTGACATAGTAGCTCCCCAAAGAAGATACGATTCTTTAAAAGGATTGCCACACGAAAAACACAATAGGGTTTACATAAATCAGTATGGTCCCTGAATTCTTAATAAACCCTGGTGTCAAACTTAGTTACGAGACAATATTTCTGATAAGCTTTCAGCATATTCTCTACTAACCACCCCCGCCCCCAATATATCCCTACAAGCTCATCTGTAGCTGACCGTTTCCAATCATGCATTGTCTGTATTGGGTTCTGAATGAAGGCAGCCAAGGTTTCAGGTTTCTCAGAAGATAGAAACTCATGGAAGCCTATCCCTAACAAGGCAAGAAGGAGCCAGAATGGTAGTAGTCCCCCAACAGCTGCTGGATCAGCTCCCTACACCCCAACTGTTAGAAATCCTAACAGGGACTCTGTTCCCTTCCACCCCCACATCATGTGCTCTGTCAGGAGGCTGTGTTTGGTTTATAAGAGCCAATCCTTAGGCTCCCAGACTTCTCAGGAGGCGGAGGGCAGGTGAGCAGGAAACCTCTGTCATTTGCCAGGTAAATAAATGGCGTTCAGTCAATGACTGTGTTAGACTCAAGGAAAGAGTACTCAACTTTGACCAGTCATTAGTCCCACAAAATATTGTAAACAGCTTCTTGGCCAAAGCTTTGAATGACACCTATCATGAGAACTTGTACTTTTCATGTTGCTTTTTACATTGTTAGAAAAAAAACTGTCTTTTGACAGTTGACACCTTTTTAGTATGAGAGTAGGAGATAAAGGGGAGACTGAAACCAAGAATTTGTGTGGACATTTGCAGTAAGGTTTGAATTATCATGATGCTGATGTTATCAGGCTGCTAATAGAGATTCAGAAAGCTTTTGTGGAGTGTGTGATGTACCATTAAAGTTACTACTATTTGCTCCTCACCCTCTAAATGTTAGGGTACTCCTAATTTACATTTAGGGCAGTCTATTGAGAAGGGTCAGTGGGGAGTGAAAGAGGAGTGATTTGCTGCAGGGTGTGATGGAATGGTCCTTTTTACTGGCCCGGAGGGTTGTGGCTCTGTGGCTGATGGCAGCCAGGGACTGTAGCCCATGCTTCAGTGTGGAGTCAGACAGCTCCCATGTCACCTCTGTGGGGTCCAAACCAATGCCAATGGCAATTCTGCTCATTCAAGAAGGGCTCTTGCTCGTCCACAATTCATTGCTTTTGTACCCAATCAATATCTCCTTTAACTCGATTTCCTAAACTACAGTTCAGCTCATGGCTGCTTTTTTTTATCTGAACAATGTTCCTCACCAAAAACGCATGCGCGCGCGCGCACACACACACACACACACACACACACACACACACACACACAAGCTTATCAGGATAAGATAACTCAGGCCAACTCTCTGCCTTTCTAGCTTGTTATGAATCGAACTGCTACCCACACACATCTCAGCATCGCAGACAGATAAGCAGTCTTTCCAATTTGCAGTGAACAAAGATGAAGAAAACCTCTCTGAAGTGTAATCTGGGGAGAGCTATGTTTCTAGTTTATAGCTAAAGAGACTGTACACGAACTAAGTTGAAGTACCCATCAGGATTTAAGCAAGAAATTCCATGACAGGAAAAGCCTGACATGCATCAATGAGAAAAGCATGAAACAGGACAAATTTCATTTTAAAATATTTTTAGTTATAATAAAAAGTATCTTCACACAGAAGACTATTTTATTAATTCTAATTAGGTATCTTTTTTAAAACCTGGAACTAGAGACTGCTTCAATGCCAGCGCAGAACCAAGCCCCTCAGCACCCAGCCTTTCAGCTCAGCAGTTGCCTTGCTAAGAAATCATCCTCTTTCCTGCCTGCACCCCTAACACGCATTCCAGAGTTTAATCAACTTCTCCATCAGAGCCTAATCATGCATGTTCCACTATTTGTCGTCTTCCCACACACATTCTAAAGTCACAAAATGTCAACTGTCATTTTAAAACAAACAAACAAGCAAACAAACAAACAAACAACCCCTCATGTCAGCTGAGCCTACTGAACAGAAAAATGTTTGGAGCTCAGATGGTGAGCCCCAGGGAAGTACCAGATAACATTTTCTTCTGAGAAAACACTATACACAAAATATGCTGGATTTTCAAGTTAACAGATACTGAGAATCTACAATTACCTCACATGGACAATTTTCATTAACAAAACAAACGTCCTAATGTATGAGTCATGAAGTTAAAACTATAAATATATGCATAAGCTCAATATTTTTCACAATTTGCTTTTTAATATGGAAATAATAACCACACTCCTTCCCATTACCGAACACTCTCAGATTTTGAATGACAAAGGGTCTCTTAAAAATGTCAAGGCTGCGTTATGTCTCGAAAGAAAAGGTTTGGCCTAGATTGGGAGACAACCTGGGAGACAATGAAACACTTTTTTGTGCCTGTTGACAACCCTCCGGATATAAGCCACTGGGATGTTCTGTCATGTTCCTCTCTCGCCCCTCATTCTGCCCTATTCCCACCCAGAACCTTTGTTTTCTGTCATTTCGAATGTCCGTGCAGGAAAACTAAATGTGTGCCTGAAATTCACAAGCAATGAATGGCTAGTATGATGCTGAACTGAGGTGGGAGGGAAAGGCTTCTCTAACACTGACTGCTACGAAGGAAATACTTCGGAACTCTGATTTGACCTTAACTGTTGAGGGTACTCGCCAGCAACTTCTACCAGGCACCCAGCTATCCCAGCTGACCCAGCCGTCGGGAGAATTCAGAAGCCATACTGAGTTTATAAGAATACTAGCAGCCCGTTTGCACGAAGATTCGTGCAATAGACCTTCATTCACCTGGCTGCCTGCACCAGTTTTCTGCCGGCACCGGGGACCCAGGCCTTGGCTGTGGTCACCGCCTTCTGCCTTCTTTCAGGGTCCAGGCTTGGCCCCGGGCGGCGGCCTTGGGCTCTGCTGCACCCCAGCGTCCCTGCTAAGGATCATAGGAGCCGACCCCCGGTGGTTGCCTGCTATCCATGCAGGCTCCCCGCTGGTGCCCAAGGCCGGGAAAGCCTCCGCCCGAGGCTTTCCAGGCCTTGGGCTAGGCCGCACCCAGCGTCCCTGCAACGGTTTCCTGGTGGGCGTGGCTGGTGGGCATGTCTGGTGGGTGTAGCGAAGGTACGGTCAATTTGCATATTACTCTATTATTAGGTAGGATTTCCTCTTAATAGTTCTTACTCAGATTATTTGCCGGCAAATATGGTGACAAAAAGGTTGTGGTTAGAAACCAGCTCCCCATCAGAATATTGTAATGGATTCAACTTCCCTTAGAAATCAACATATTTGATGCCCTTGATATCTGCATGGGAAATTACTTTAAAACTTGCTAGAATGTAAACTTCTAGGGAGCAGAGATTCTTATCTGTTTATTCACCAGCATATCCCAAGAGACCAGTTATAAACCCACCCGTGCCTTGATAGACAGCTGTTTTGCCTTTCCAGCCTTCACAAGGCCACGCCATCAGCCCCGCCTCTCACCAGCAATGTCAGGGTCAATAGGTGGATAATTGTTGAAGCTGGATGATGGGCAACCTCTCTCTACTTTTGTATATATTTGAAATTTTCCCTCATGAAAATTTTATTAAAATAAAGATGCCAGACCCCTGCCACTGACCATGTAAAGGAAGGGACTAATTTTTTTATATACCCCCCCCCTTTTTTTTTTGCATTGGGTAACTGATTTGGAATTTATGGGTAACTGTTATTAGATTTTTAAAATGTATACAACTAACTTTTGCAATGACCAATGCATAAGGCATTTTCTATGTCTGTGATATATAAACATAAATTATATTACAGGTCCTTTTATATAGTCATTTTAAGTTATCCCTCTTACTTGATGAGTATACAAAATAACATTTAGATAGCATTTAAAAACCTCCTATAATTACACTGAAAAAAAATTTCCCAGTGTTACTGAAAATGGTTGCAAAATTTGCTTCCAGATACATAAAGTACTAGAAAAGTAGCCAAAAAGAGACATGGACTCAGGATGCTGCCAGAAGAAATAATAGAACTTTAAATGTTAAACAGTTCTTTAAAAAGCTCTTCCCTGGAATGAAACCCATTTACTGAAATTGTTGCTCCCCCATCCTCCTGCTTCTCATCAGAGGTGCCTTTCCGCCGACTGCCTGATCACTCGGTGGGCCCGGTGCGCCCGAGTCAGCGGTTGCCGCTGCTGGAATGGATGCGTGGAGCTGCTGGGAACCACAGTGAGAGTGGAATGGGGACCGAGCACTTTGGGACATTTTAAATTTGAAAAGAAATCGAGCAGAAGTGCTGAGTTGCCATCGTGAGGGCAAGTCTATTGCCCTTCCTCCCTCTGTAGGCACCAGGAAATGTACTTGATGATTGAGGCCAAAATTGGCCTATTTGCCTTGCTTCTTTGGTGTAAAATGAGATCAAGGATTGTCCTGTGGTGGGCATCATGTTCCTCTCTGCACAAGTTCTTTTCTGTTACAAATGGTTGTGTAGGTCATGCAAGGGGTAATGGGCCAGAGTTCATCTTTCTATCATCACTTTGAAAAGAGTAATCAGGACATTTCCTTCCAAGCCACCCCTCTAAGTTTGGCTGTACCAATTCATGTGCTCAAAGGAATACCAGCAAGGGGGCCAATGTACAGTATGGGGTGAAGTGATCTCCCTGGTCCAACCAGTTCAGCCTGGATCCTTGAGACCCTGGCCAGCTTGGACCGCTATGCAGAAGCCACTCAGAGCTTTCTTAAATTTAGGGAAATGTCCTGCCTATTTCATGGTGAGAACCCATCTTTGATTTGGGAACCAGGCCCATTGCTACTCAAGTCCAGGTTTCAGTTAGTTTCTCCGATTTTAGGAAGAGGCATTTCATGCTGAAACTTCCATGCAGTCAACACTAGAGCCTGCTTTTCTGAAACCTTAATAATACAAAATTAAATTAAATGAGGTAATGTATGTAAATCCCATAACACAGTGCCCAGCACATGGCTAAAGTCACTAGATGTTAGTTCTTATTGATGATTATCCTTGACATGAACATGGCAAACTTTGTTCTAAATTACGGATTCATTCATTTAGCAAACAATTACTGAGCACCTACTATGTGTCTAACACTGCTGCTGGCCAACATGGATGTAGCCGTGGATAAGCCAGGACAGGTCCTTGCTCTCATCAAATGTACATACTTTGGGAAGGAAGACTGACAGCAAATAGTTAAACTAAATAATTTCATTTAATAGTTGCCATGAATAAAATAAGACAATAGGATAGAGAGTGACTGAAGGGAATGGAATGAGGAGGAAATTGGACTCTAGATTGAGTGACCACGGAAAGCTTCTCCAAGGATTAGACTTGGAGGGTAAGCTGGAGTCTGCCGTGTGAAGATTCAGAGGTGCAGCATCCCAGGCAGAGGGAGCAGCAAGAGCAAAGACCCTGAGGTAGACCCCCACCCCAACACTACACTGCCTTACCTTATGCAACGGATGCAAAACTACATTCTTCTTTGCTGTTGCATTAATAGCTTCCATTTTCAAGGCTTCTAAGTACTCAATTAGAATAAACTGCCACCAGGAGAGTTGTAGCACTTTGGTGAGAACAAACCATTTATACAAATATTGTAGAAATTCTAGTTTAACCAATCATGAGAGCTGACTTTTAAAAAAAGATTTTTTTAGAGAGAGAGAAAGGGGAAGGGAGAGAGAGAAAAAAATATATAGATGTGAGAGAGAAACATTGATGGGCTGCCTCCTGCACACCCCCTACAGGGGATCAAACTTGCAACTTGGGCATGTGTCCTGATTGGGAGTTGAACCGGGAACCTTTTGGTGCAGAGGATGACACCCAACCATCTGAGCCATGCGGGCCAAGGCAAGAACGGACTTCTTGAATCAGCATTGCTTGATATCACTATTGCATATTTCATTGTGAGAACCCACCTTTGATTTGGCCCATTGCTACTCAGATTCACAGATGTGAGAACCAGAATGAGCTGGGATGCTCCTGCTCTGCCAGTTACCTGCTGTCAGCTCCTGAACAGGTCACTGAGACTTGCTGGCATTCAGTTTGCTCACCTATGAAACAAGAGGGATGGGTTAGGCCAGTGCATCTAAAACTTTAATGTGCCTTCCAGTCCCCCTAAGGACTTTGTTACAAGCAGACTCTGATCCTGTCGGTTGGGGTGGGGTCTGAGCTTCTACATTCTAACCAGCTCTCACGTGAGGCTGAGCCTGTCGGTCCTTGGATCCCACTCTTGAGTAGCAGAAGTTTAAATTGTCTCTAAAGTGACTTCCAGCTCTAAATCTGTGTCTCTGATAGGAGCCCGGATAGCTCAGTCGGTAGAGCATCAGACTTTTAAATCTGTGTCTCTGTCTAGTCTTAGTATGACTTGAACTTCAAGTCCTTGATATAATTGCAATCACCTAAAGATCTGTGATAACCAAGACACAGGTGACCTTCCTGCAATACCCAAACTGTGCTTCTGTCTGGTTGTCCAGCCCTTGCAAAACAAGGCCGCTGACTCACACCAGCTACCTCCTACAGCAACTGCTGTGCATTTCAGGGCAGAGACCAGTGAAACTCCTTATCACTTATCAAATCCGGCATGACAAAGTGAGGAAGCTTTGATTTTATAAGTGTGCCAACACTCGGGCTGGAATGCATGGTTAGTTTAAGCAACAATAATGGAGCATAATATTTTAATTTACATTATTTAACGAATGAATGCAATCTTCGGGTAAAATGTTTTTTTTAAATCATGCAAAATTCCATATGGTTCTGGAAGACCAGTTATTGCTAATTTTATTTTAATTACCTCTGCTGGGTTTCACCTTAAGGGGGCTGTTAAACAGGTAAAAACCCTATTTTCTTACAATTCAAAAATCCCTCAACTCTTCTCAGCAAGATCAGTTGCCACCTTGGCTTTTTATCTCTGAAAGAGGGGGTTGAGGTGGGCTGTCAGAAGATGGATCGGGCAATGTGAGGGGGGAAGCATGAAGTCAATGGAACCTGCAGAAGCTCTATTTCTTCATCATGACCCTTTCTCCTTCCTGTCCATCCACTCCCTTCCTTAATCAGTAAGCCCTTAGGACATCAGATCCTGGTCAGCATCACACTGTCTTAAGAACAAAGCCTCAGTCTGTTGAGCACAGAAACAGTTCTGGTCAAACTGAAGATAACATTTTGACCTCAGTTGTGTTTCAACCCCAGGCCCACAAAAGCAGAATGACCCTAACGACCACATCCTCATGAAACCAGACAAACAACTCTGTGGTCAACATCAGGTCCTGACACAAGGATCAATTATTGCCTGCCCTGGCCCCAGCCAGTCATCAGAGACCACAACCCAACTCCCTTAATCACCATGATTCATATTTTTTTCACATATACAATCGGTCCCCACATGGGCCATTTGGGGAGCCAGGTTTTGGAGCACTAACTTACCTGTGTCTCTGGGCTTGGCACTATTTCCTTAACTAATAAACCTCTACTTTCTTTGCTACAAACTCCTGATCATGTTTTATTGGGCTTTGATGCACGCTGGCAAATAGGCCCCTTTAGTCCAGTAACACCAGGAAATTACTAGCTCTTGTTCAAGACACTGCTCCACTATTTAAAGTGTAGGGACGACAGGGGACATGATGGGACATGCTAGAATGGTGATAATGATGGCTTACATTTGAATGTCACTTCAAAGTTTTCAAAGTATTTTCAGGAGGTGACTGTGGTTATCACCATTTCATGACCTAAGAGAGCTACAAACTGATATCTGGTGGAACCAAATCTGAACTCAGATCTTCCATCTAGTATAATTTTCATGGGGACAATGCTGCAATTACAGAGGCTTTGCAAACTTTCCTGAAGTCACAGAGCATAGCACATGAAGAAAGAATAAGAATCTGTCCAGTTCTGTGGACTCTTCAGATTGACATTCTCCACTGCCAAGCTCAGGACTTGTGATTATCTTTGTTGGCTTATCAGGACCATAAAAATCTATATTTCCCATCAGATATGCTCTCCTGTAGAGAGTTCCCTGAGGATAGATTGAGCCTAGCCAGGATGTCAATAAATGACATAATGGAATTAACTGGCGTTTCATTCATCCTTTAATGTTTCTTCTCCCAGATGTCAGTCCAAGGGATCATAGTGTCATGGAGCATCCATCAAAAAAGAAGTAAATGAAACATGACTTATTCTCCTGAATTCTTCTCAGGCCATGCAGGAAACTCCCTGCTGTAAGCTGGCCATTTCAGAAAAGATACTATAAACACTGGTTGGTTGGTTTCTGCATTTTCAACTGGTTTTTATATATTTACTAGAGGCCTGGTGCACAAAATTTGTGTGCTGGGGGTTGTCCCTCAGCCCAGCCTGCACCCTCTCCAATCTGGGACCCCTGGCTCCTAACCACTCGCCTGTCTGCCTGCCTGATTGCCCCTATCTGCTTTTGCCTGCTAGCCTGATCAACCCCTAACCGCTCCCCTGCTGGCCTGATCACCCCCAACTGCCCTCCCCTGCCAACCTGGTCGCCCCCAACTGCCCTCCCCTGCCGGCCTGGTCACCCCCAACTGCCCTCCCCTGCTGGACCAATCACCCCCAACTGCCCTCCCCTGCTGGCCTGTTCACCCCCAACTGCCCTCCCCTGCCAGCCTGATCACCCACAACTGCCCTCCCCTGCCAGCCATCTTGTGGTAGCCATCTTGTGGCAGACATCTTGTGATGACATGTGGGCAGCCATCTTGTGATGACGTGAGGGCATTGCATTAATGCCACCTAGGCTTTTATTAGTATAGATATTTGCCATGAAGGAATATACACTACCTGAAGTGGGTGAACATACATTTCCAAACACATGATATTGCCAAACACGATTCAGAGAGAAACACTATTCACTGTAGGAAACAAATAGCAAATGACATTAACGTGCCTCTGGGCCAAGAATTGAAATCAGTTCTTGAAACCAACAAGAAAGAGAAATATTTATATAACTGTGATTTCTACCTATTGTGGGCTTCTTATACTGTTCACAGGAGTCACAACAAATATTTAGAAATGATTATGATACACAGATAGGCAACAATATTAATAGACAGCAATGCCTGGGTTAGCACTACTTTTATTGACTTCCAAGACCCAGAAGGCACTTGTAACTTACAATTATATACATGGGTGGAAGTCTCTATTAGCAATACAATACCCAACATTTTAAAAATTAATTTCAACCCTGGTCAGTGTGGCTCAGTTGGTTAGAGCATTATCCCGGGTACTGGCAGGAAACACTAATCTCTCTCTCTCTCTCCCTCTCTCTCTCTCTCTCTCTCTCTCTGTCTCCCTTTCTCCCTCTCTAAAATCAATTTAAAAATTTTAATTTCAATCAAATGAACCAGCCAAATCACATGCCAATATGCAGCACAATATAGGGTTGAATATCCCAGTTCCAGATACAATGGAAAGCCAAATGTCAATAGAAACATCCTGGATTTATTTCTTTATTTATATTTATATCTTCTTCTCATCTCTTGTCCAGGAAGATAACACTGGCTTTTACAATAGGTATGCTAAACTAAACTGAGGCCCAGGCTGAATCACACTGGCTATCAGTTCTCCCTTCCTGTCCAGAGGATGGGGCCTTATCCGAGGAAACCAGTGACTATGTAGAGCTTCCCAATGGTGGTGGGATTCTCCAAGTACCTTTAGTCTCATGCTGCCAGTGGGTGAACCCTGCCTGCTCCACCTGCACTCGAGATGAGAAGCAGCAGCGGAGGGCTGCTTCTGAAGAAGTGATGGGGAGCTGACATCTCTCATCCTTTGCTCATTCAGAACCTGAAGGCCATCACCTCGCATGTTTCTGCTGAGACCCCACCTGGAGTTTAGAACCACTTCCTACCCTATTTTGTTAGGGAATAGGTGTCTAGGGACTGCGCAGGGTGGGGGTGGGGACCAGCTGTGAGGCAAAGGTATGGGGAATGTCCTGGCAAGGTAGTAAACTTGAGGAAAAGGCAGAGAACACACCATTTGGATCAGGTCCCCTGTTTCCTTAACCCCATAGCTTTCTTCTCACTCTCTCAAAGGACACTGATTACTTGTTAGGAGCTGATACAGGATCTGGGTCCCCATAGCTGTCCACTCTCCACATGGCACTGGGCATGGACTGCCACAGCAGTCAAAGTTCCCGAGGAAAGGAATCCTGGCACCAGGGGAACCTTCTCCTGTTGAGAGGCCCTGGATCCCTTTCCTGCCCGCCCACTCTGGCTCCACCCCTTTAGATCTGGTTCTGATCAGAAAGACACTTTCCCAGAGAAGGAGCAGCGTGAGGGACTGGTGCTCATTTTCAAGAATCTTGGCCTCCCTCCCTTAGTTATAACAGTGAACAAAGGACTATCTTACACCAGGTGTCCCCTCTAAGGCCTGGTCTGTGCTGTAGAGAACGGATCGAGCTTGGAGAGAGGGCTTCTTTCCCACAACAGGCTCTCGCCTGGGCACCATCACCCATGTTCAGCACTCTTCCGAGAAGCCCCAGCAAGAGGAGAAAGGTGGCTGGAAGCTTCTGTAGTCAGCCTTTCAGAACTGAAGCAACTGTAAAGAATTTGCAGCTCTTCACCTTGCAGCAGGCTGCCAGCTCTTGGAAATGGAACCCACCATCGAGTGCCAATCAGAGACGTGACTTTTGGCCCAGAAAGAGCTGAGGACCCATTTGAGTTCCTTTGGGTGTCCTTGGCCCTTGCACCCTATTTTCACTTCCTCCCCTTGCTGATCTTGGGTAACCTGGAAAGGAGCTGGGAGATGTAAACAATATCTGTGACTGTGGAGATGGACCCAATCAGCAGGGAGCGGTGTGATTAATTCTAGGCTGACTCAGATGTGACAGGCGAGGACAGCGTGGAGAGCAGACATCCACAAGGATTTGGGCAACTCATTAGGGAGGAATTTTAGCAACAGAAGAGGGAGAAGCTGCGATAAAGACCGGTACCAGGCAACAAGAATCATCCTCCACGCCCTCACCAAACCAGCCTTTCACTCCACGTGGCTGCGACTGGAGATACACAGTGAGACAGATCCAAATCCTGGGTGGCAGAAACAGTGTGCAACAGGGTTCTTCCTGTGTTTGAAAAAGGAGGGACTCAATGTCATTGCCAAGGAAGTTTCATTTCAATAAAAATTAATTGAGGGCCTATGAAATCCCAGCACTGTGATCAGAGATAAGACAGAAATGAGAGCGAAACAATCTCTGTTTCCAGCCTAGGAACAGAGCTTCAGAAGATGTAGCCCCAGAGCCTGTATTAGGTTCTAACAAGCAATCCATGTTCAATCACAAAACGAAGGGAGAAAAGCGGTGGTGGGAGCTGCAGAAAACGGAGCCGGCTCAGCTGCAGGCCCGAGGTCTGCTCAATTGGGACCCATCCCAACCCTAACAGAGGGTCGCCTGGGGCCCGGGGCGATGAGACTGCACTAAGGTTATTCTATTTGTCCATTACAAGTAGGCACTTGGGATACATCAGTGAACAAAACCGTGATCCAAATAGGCAAAATGTCTGCCTTGTGAGGTTTATGTTCTTGGGGAATAAACTGTTCATAAATAATAGTCATAGACTAAGTAAGTTATGTGGCATGTTAGACGATGCAGGTATGGAAATAAAGGAAGTAGAGACAGGGGATCAGAGGCAGCTGTTTAAAAATAGGGTGCCCGGGGCAGTTCTCTTTGAGAAAGTGACATCTGAGCAAGGACTTGAGGACAGGAGGGATCATCGAGGAGCAGGTGTTGGGGCTCCTGAGAGTAAACCCTGGGACCCTCTTCACGTGAATCAGTCAGGCCAGCAGGGGCCTCCTCCTCTGCAAAGTGAGGGCCCGGAGAGCAGGCTCGTGTTTCCTTTCAGGGCCTGGTGCTGAGCAAATGTTCAATTAAAACCCAGTGACGAGGCACATCCTGGAACAACGTTCTAAGCCTTTTCTGGGCTGGACAAGCCTGTGATAAAACTCTGAATACAGACAAGTTGAAGGTGTACCATTATAACAAGAGAGGATATTGAACACGACCTTAAAAACCACTTCCTAGCTTCACACTCTTAGATTAGAGTCCCTGCCTAATTGCTCCAAGGGGATGATGTGCTGCAAATCTCATCGACTAGGAGCCACATGGTAAACAGCTCTCTGTCCTGCCTGGGTTGTTATGTCATCTGGCCAGAAGGACAGGTCTCTCACCCTAATAACCAGTATAGCCATCTGTGGCTCCTCCCTGTACCAGACCCATTTTAGACGCCCTCTCACGTGCTCTCTGCCTCCCTGTGTCCCAGACCTTCAGCGGCTTCTCTGCGACAGCAGCCACCGCTGGAGATAGTGTGTAGGGACTACTGGCTCTGCGAGCGCAGTGGGCAGGCAGGTCAGCCTGGCCACCGGGGACCCGTCCTGGAGCTGGGTGCCTGAGTCTCTACCTCTCTGGATTCCATGAAGCCCTGGCCATGAACACGAGATCGGTATCACCGCCTGGCCAGGTGTTGCAAAGGGAAGTCCAGGGGACCGGGGGGAGTGAGCAGATAATTATACACTCTCTTCCTCCCTCCCTCTCATGGCCTGTTCCAAGAACAGAGAACACACGGCAGGAAAAGGCGACCAGTAAGAATTATGATTGTTCCCCAGGACACATGCCCCCAAATGCATTTTATTTTATTTTTAATATATTTTTTATTGATTTCAGAGAGGGAGGGAGAGATAGAAACATCAATGATGAGAGAGAATCATTGATTGGTTGCCTCGTGCATGCCTCCCACTGAGTACTGAGCCCACAACCAGGGCATGTGCCCTGACTGGGAATTGAACCGTGACTTCCTGGTTCATAGGTCAACACTCAACCACTGAGCCACAATGGTTGGGCTCCTCAAATGCATCTTAGATGTCTTTGTTATACATACAAGACACAGCCATAAAAATCCAAGGCTAAGTCCCACACACAAGACTCAATGCTTCAACTTTTTCAAAACACTAGGGACTCAGGTTCCTCCCAGTGAAAAAGACCCTATGATTTCTTTCATTCCTGGAGTCTGTTTTAAAATTCACACTTCCCCCACGCCCCCCACTCCCCTCTCCCTGTAGGGAATGAACAATGCATGATACTGCTCTAGGTTAGAGACACTCTCTGACAGAGAGATACACCATTAAGACACGTGTGTGTGCACGTCTGTGCATTTTCCAACTCACAGAAGCCCACTAATGCTTTTAAGCTCTGCTTTGAAATTTTTTTAACTCAGGTAATTTTCCAGGATTTTATTCGGCTGAATTCATCAAATGCACATTGTTTTTTCCATGGGGGATCAGCAAAGGCAATTTTCCGAACGACTCTGGAGGGATTATTTCTCTGATGTGTGTCTTCCCGAGACCTATTTGCCTCCTTACCAGCTGAATCTTACATCCTTCGTCCAGTGAGAGGCTGGCGAGAGTGAATACCTGGCCTTTTTCACAACCAAATCATAGGAAATCTGCTCCCCACAACATGTTCCCTTTACTCGGCGGAGGCTCCCGGGTCATGTGTTTAAGTGGGACCTAGCGTGATTTTCCGTGACGTTTGATGCCTTGGGGCTTCCCAGGGCTCCTGAGAATCTGGCCGGCACTCAATAAATAGTCTTCGTTGAGCAGAAGAGGAGGAAATAGCTCTCTGCTCCAGGAGCAGAGACTTTTGCAGGCCCCTGAGGGCCGATTATGAAGTTCTGTTACAGGAGCGCTGCCTCCCAGGCCTCCTGCTCGGCGAGATGGTTTATGGAGAGGATCTGACAGTAAAGGCGGAATGGAGAGGCTCTCGGAAACCGATTCTGTGCTCGCTTTCAGCACACGATTCCATGGACGCTCCCCCCTTAACCGTGGTTTAGGGTTGACTCCTTTGCACTAAGAATACGTTTTAAACTCCCTAGAGTGGCATCCGAGCCCCTTTGCAGAATACCTGCAAACCATCCCTCCACCTTTCATTCCCTCCCCTGAGCCACACTCCTCCATAAGCAGTAGCCTACCCCAGAGCAGACCCCACACCCCCCATCTTCCACTGCCATTTGCTCACCTCTAGCCCCTTCCTTATGGAGAGCCCCCTACCAGGAAGCATCGCTCTCTCCTTCTGAAACCAGACCCACCTTTCCGGGCCCCAATTAAATGGCACCTCCTCCAGGAAGCTTTCTCAGATACCCCTTCCGCAGGGGAATTCATTTTCTCCTCCTCTCCCTCCAGCCTCTGTGCCTCTATTTCATGGGGACAACTTAGCTATATGGGCAAAGGAGAGCTGTGTGGTGGATGTTTCGGGAGATTAGGAGAAACGGGGCATTTTGAACTTCACTCCCCTTTTTATTAGGAGGGAAGAGCAGTGCTTGTGGGACTGAAACCTGATGGAAGTCAATCAGGAAAGGCTGGTGGGTTTGAAGAAGCCAAGTGTTCCAGAATATTCCAGCATAGTTAGGGTTGAGGTCTTCATGACAGCCAGAGAATGGGACCAAGGTTTCAACATCCTCAGTGTGGAGTGAGAGCTGTAATTTGACCTGCATCTAGGCTGGTGGTGATGTTGAATGAATAGCTGTAGGGAGAAATTGCCTTACAGAGTGCTATCCAAAATTCCCTGTGTCTTTGAGGGCAAGCGTTAACAGGGCTAGGGCACCTATCACAGACATGTGATGGCTCTTGTCTTTGCATCTGCCTCATTCACTTGGCTTTGAGCATCTTGAGGGCAGGGATCAAGCCTGACTCATCTCGACATTTCCCACTCGATAAATAATGGTTATAAAATTGAATTGAATGGAATTAAATTGAATGAGCCCTGGTAAAGGTTTCTATCCTAATGGTTTCTTAATAGCATCCATAAGAAAATTGGACTCAATTTTACATAACTTTAAAAACTCCTATTAAGCCTGAACCAGCTTCCAGGAGGAAAATGCTTCTGTCAAATAGGTATGGAAATATGAAGCCACCCAGCAGAAAGGGCCATCGTCTGAAACAGTAAGCCCCAAGCAATTCAGTCTCACTGAATTTTCTCTGCACTCTTTGCTTTGGAACGTAGAATCTTTTTCAAATGTTAAAACAATTCAGATACAGAGAATTCCTGTCCATTTTATAATAGGCTGAAAATAAAAGCATGCACACAAAAAAGAAAATAAAAATATTCATGCCACCCAAAGATAAATGCCTTGTTGGCATTTCGGTGTGTGAGTTTCCAATCCTCCCCCTAGTGCCTCTGGACCCCGCCTAGGACTCAATCCCTAAAGGTAGCCAGAGTCCTACTCGGGGACGATGGCTGGCATCCTGGTATCCTTTCCTTTCTGATTGGCTATTGCCAGAGTGCTACCTTGGGTATCACCCTATTTTCTCTTCTGGGTTCTCCCCCACTCATTTTAAGGTCTCATACTTGATGCTTTCCCTGTTTGTTAAAACCTGCTCTCAGTAAAAGCTCCAAGTTACACACCCTATAACCGACAGATAAGTCTTTGTGTGCTGCCGGTTCCAGCAGTATTTGCATTTAATTAGATGTGAAAGCCTTAAAAGACTGCACCCCCACTTTTCAGCTGCAGAGCCCTCATAAAACGCTTCTTTAACATTATCTCCAGAGGTATATTCAGGGGTTGGCATCCTTCAGCACCCACTTTGTGCTTTCCTTTATAATAAGTAAATATAAATGTATTACATAGTTATTATTCACTTTGATATTAAGGACCTATTATTCTTTTCTTTTTCTTAAGAAACTCTGATAGATTCACAACTGTGAATACAAAATTAGGTACAAAAAAATATCGACTTAGAAGAAAGCCATGAAGTAAGGTGCTCTGAAGTTTAATTGTCAGGACCTTGACAGTAAACTTACTTCTGATTTTTTCATTGACCCTTATCATCCAGTAAAATTGGCAAGGTACGTGCCATTAGCCCCACTTTACAGATAAGAAAACAGGCCCAGAAAAGTCACAGAGTCAACAAATAGAACCATGTAGTGATGGACATTAGGAGTGCCCACCCTCATGAGCTAAAGGCAAGAAGAGTTCAATGATGGGATATTAAAAAATAAAATATTTGCAGGTGAGATCCAAGCCCTGATCTCCTGACTCCAGGCCTGCTGTTCTTTCTAGTACCTCTGCCATCTCACTGAACTGAGGCCATAACTCACACCTGCCAAACCGTTGCCCAATGCTTTTCTACCCAGAGCCGATGTGGATTAACCCCTAAAAAAAAAAAAGGCACTATTATTGCAGATTTGGCCTTTTCATAAGTACAAACATGGTGAAAAACAAAAGTAGGAGTATCATCTTCATAGGCAAGGAGTCTTGAGAGAAATGTGGTTGTGTCATTACACGTGATCCGAGCGCCCAGAAAATTTGGCAGATTTGTACAAAGTTACATGGTAAGTAGAGAACTCACCTTTTCAAGGAACTCTATAGTAAAACCTTCCGTTAAAAATTTAAAAGAATTCGTGTCAGTCTAAGAATAACATCCTCATTTCCCTTTCGAGAGAGTGAACGTTCCCCAGGGAGAGCGCACTTGAGCACCCTGGGAAACACGTCAGACCTGGCCAGGCCTGGGAGGTGGGCAAAGAGAGAACTTGAGCCATGACTTATATTCATTCAACAATAGGAACAGGCTGTCGAAATCTATGTCAATCTTGCTAGCTTTGCTTTCCTCTCAACCAGGTGAGTGATGTCAATAGGGTTTCCTGTCCTATTTTTCAGACAATTACGCTGCCTATTGTCTTAGAAACTCTGCTAGATTGACTGCAGTCATGGCCCGATTGCCCTCACCTCTTTGGAGCTGCACCCTTGATGCATTACTTTATGCTTCTGTCATTAAGAGGTGGAATCTATTTCCCCGCTTCTTGAAAATGGGCTCATCTTATGACTTGCTTAGCAGTGGAAGTGACCAAGTGCTAGTTTTGAGCCTAGGCCTCGCGGGGCCTTTGGTGCTTCCATCTACAATATTGGCCTTCTGGGACTGCAGTGTAAACAGTCCTAGGCTGGCTTCCTGGATAATGACAGCCATGAGATCCAGTATCCCTTCCCCACCCACCACGGCCTGAGCTGACAGCCATCCACCACCAGACATGTGAGGAAGGCCATGCTAGATCAGTCAACTCCTGACACACCAGCTGATGCAGACAGGGAACAAGCCCAGTCTGTATCTTTTGAGACTGGTCTAGACAAAAAGAACCATCCCAGTGATCCACAGACTCCTGAGCTAAATAAATAACTATTATATTAAGGCATTAAGTTAGAGTGGTTTGTTTTTGCAACTAATTGGTACAGGAAACTGTAATACATTCCTAAGAAGAATTGGCTACTTTGAGAGCATTTTCTGCTTAAACAATGACTAAAATTTTAGCATTGGTGGTTGATATACCATCTTCATCGGCTTTAGACTCAGAGAGACTGCTGAAATAATCCCAGCTTAAATAAGTCCACACTGTGAAGATATTCACATGGAATCACTGATATGTTTGGCAAGAATGTTTTTTCTGGCAGTCATTAAAAAGCAGAAAAAGTAGAGTTTTCAGAACAAAGAACTATTTTTGAGGAATACATAGGACCTCACACTCACTCTAAAGATACTATGATTTCTCTTCTGACAACAACATCAAACAATTAAGACTTTATAGAGAGGCTATAATTATTCAAGGGAGTAGGAGTTAAGCAGGTTGGCCACCTATTTTTGTCAAAAAAGTTTTATTGGAACATAATCATGCTCATTAATTTACGTATTATATGTGGCTGCTTTTGTACAACTGCAGAGATGAATAGTTGCAAGAGACCCTATTGCTCACAAAACCTAAAATATTTACTATATGACCTTAACAAAATGTTTTCCAACCCCTGAAGTACTACACAAATATTTTTAAAGTAAACCCATTAAAGTGGCCATTATTAATCACTCCAAATTTACAAGCTCTAGACCAAACCTAACCAATCACATTGCGAGGAAGAGAGTAAGAAAGGGAAGAAGGGGTATGAGAGTTTCGTCTCTCTCTCACACACACAAAATATAGGACTGCAACTCTTGTAGGGTCTGTTGCATGCATTTCCCCCAACTAAGCCACAGTTAAATTATAGAAATAGGTGCGCCATAGCCATAAAGAATTTATAAAGTCAAGCTCCAGTGAGCTTTGCCCATCTGTTGTTTTTGTAGCCCATTCATTAATTATGTCCCTTAGGAATCACCAGATTCCCTTGCCAGACCCCATAGTCATGTGTCAGGGAAATCAGAGCTCACAGCCAGGGAAGATAGACAGCTGAGCTTGACATTTACTCCCTAAGCTTTGGTTTCCTTCTTTATAAAATGACCACCCGGTGGTCCCTGGGACCCTCCCCGTGGGGCACTGTGATTCTGAGCTGATGCTCGTAGTTGTGGTGCTGCTAACGTGGCAGCAGCTCTGGCAACTAGTGGTGCAGCTCCCCAGAGCACACCCGCTCACGGCACAGGCTCCCTGGACCCTGCAGACCTGCTGACCCAGCTCCGGTCTTCGGAGGGAGGCCCCCACCTCACGCTGATGAAGGAATGAGGTCCCTAATGGTGCCCCACTCAGTGAGGGCACAGGTGGGCAGATGGCAAAATGGTGATGCCACCAGTTTGTCCCCACAACAGACAAGAAGTGTCTCTATCTGGCAGGAAGTGATTCTGTACCCCCCAGTGTTAGCAGCATAACTCTGGGTGGTGGGAAGGCAAGTGCTTTTAATTTTCTTCTTTTCACTAAGGTGCATTTTCTACAGTGGTGCATATTGTGTAAAAAGAAACAGAAACAATAAAAGGTGTTTTTCAAAGGACCTCAGACACATCACTAAGGCCCTCCGGATCACCTGGCCAGGCCAGTGATCAGACCCTGGCTGACTGAACAATACCCCTTCTGGACAATGACCACTTCTTGTCCCTTCCAATTAGCCTTCATGCTTGTTTAAAATAGACTTCCCGTGCACATAAAGGGTGAATAGTCTTGGCTTGCCCCCTTCACCCAGGCCTGCTCAGTCTAGCCCTGTGCTTGGGGACAGCTTGATTCTACTATGGCAGGGACTCCAAAATTGCCTGGCCATTACAAACAGTCAAGGAAGTTTAATGTAAAGTGCTATTTCTGGGGGCCAAGACTGGTTTAGTAGCACAGGAGCGGGGTTCCAATGGCTGCCTTTTAAAGTTCCCCAGGAGTTTCAATGAATCGCTAGTTTGGGGCCGAGATCCCTGTGGGACCACAGCCGGAGTCTGGGTCTGGTCTTGCTGGGAAGGGCCTTTTGGAAATTAATGAGAGAAACACAGCAAAGGGACTAGAGGGTGACCTCTTGTCAATCACTTTCCCCCATCAAATCTGTTTTATTCTCCTTATTGGTCAAGAGCCTGAACTCTGACACCATTCCGCCTGCCTTGGTTACTTGCTTCTGCCACTTTCTAGTGTTACTGTGGGCAAGTTTCTTAACCTCTCTGTGTCTTAAACTCCCTTACCTGTAAAATAAAAATCATGGTAATATCTACTTCAGAGCATTGCTGGGAGGATGCAACAAATTAATATATTGAGTGCTTACAGGAGTGCCCGGCATATGGCGAAGCTCATTAATGGTGGCTATTTTATCATTGTTTGATTTTTATTTTTTGTCTACCACGCACCCTAGCACTCTAGCTTTGGAAAAGCACAGTTTCCGTGGGGGACTGGAGCCGGTGCCAGGCCAGAGAGGAAGGCTTGGGATGGGCTTGTCAATATTGTGCAGCTACAACTCCAAGCATGGCATTGGGTAAGTGAGCACTTCCCAGAGGTGCTGAGAGCCAGGGACAAAGCAGCTCCTTGTCGAAGCAAACGTAAGTGGGGCCGCCCACCCCAGGGCACGCTCTTCTTTCCCAGTGACATGGTGGCCATTTGGAAAAGGTCCAGTGTTTTAAGATGTAACGATCAAAACAGTGGGCCCCAAGCAATTGGACGAGGTAAGAAATTTCATCACTTGCCAAGTTTCAGGTTGCAGTTGTGGTGTTCAGTTTAGCGAATTCCTTACTCCTGGCTCTTGCTGTGAGTTAATAAACAGCCACGGCCTCGTCGGCAGATCACAGGGAGAGGGAGAGAAAAGCTTTCCTCCAACCTGTCAACTCCATACCCGGAGCGATCGGGGGTGGCAGAGTTCCAGAAACTGCGGAAGCTGCCGTCAGCCGTGTAAGTGCAGCCTTCATGTGCACAGGAGCCGTGCTTCTTGATGGCTACTGTTTTTGAAGCAATAGGTATATTAGCAACCGCAGTGAGTCCGTTCTTTATTTTTAGGCGCCAGGCATGATCCTTTATATTCCCAGGATGCCGTCAGAGACTTCACCTGGTGGTTTAATGAGCACACTCCATAAAAATAGCACAATTATCTATATTTACAACCCAGAAATTTCTAGTGTCAGCTTATGTTTGGCAGTGATGTTTTTCATTTGCTAGATGCCCTTGAGGATAAAGAAATGTTAATTGTTTTGGAGAATACCCCTCCAAGCACTTACAGTTAGTCACTGATGGGGTAGAAAGAGCACAAAAATTCAAGTGAGAACACTCGAGGGCGAGGCCCAACTCCAAATTTCGTGTCTCTTTAGGCACTTTGATGAATCTCTCTGAGATTGCTTCTTGAACCAGGAATGACAGAAACCTTAAGGAGGATCGCAAGGAACTTAGTGCTGACAAGTGTTTTGTTTGCTCCCCTGGATTTCCCAAAGCTGTGAGGCTAGGTGGGGTCATGTGACCAGGTCTAGCCAATGAAGGGTGAGTACAAATGACATATGTCACTTCTGGCTAAAGCAATACAAAACCCATGTGTGACTATCCTATCTCTGTCTTACCTGGTCCAAGGGATTGAGAAGGCCTATACAGTCATCCCTTAGTATCCATGGGGGAGGGTTCCAGGAACCCGCTCAGATACCAAAATCCATGGATATTCAAGTCCCTTATAGAAAATGGCATAGTTTTTGCATATAGCCTTTATTTGCATATAGGCTACAGTAGGGTATGTCTACACACCATTCACTGTAGTGCTCGGTGTGTGGCAAAGTCAAGTTTTGCTTTTTCGGAACTCCTTAAAATTTTTTAAAAATAGATTTTGACCTGCAAATGTGAAACTCACAGATGTGGAGGGCCAACTGCATTTAAAGGGCCAGGTGGGGGTGGGGGCGGGGTCACAGGAGAACCTAGGAAAGCACCAACAAGAGATGGGCCCAGAGACCGTGCCACCATTACTATGACAATACCCGTCAAGTATGGTCAGGTATTTACAAGTTGTCTGTAGTGCTCAGGAAATGGATATGAGCAACTTACCTACCTATCCCCCCAAACCTTCCTCCTGCTTCAACCTTGGAGGTCCAGAAAATGTGGTCTAGAGGTCCGACTAGCCTGAGGAGGAGTAGAGATATAAGACACAGAAGAAAAGAAGCCACCAATCTTTGCTCTTCCTGGACCATTGGGGAAATAGAATAAAGTCATGTCCAAATTGTGACTTAAAGTGACTGGAAGGTTCTTGTTATCTGAGAAAAGTTATCAGAAAAGTTGCGGTACTGCCCTGAGTTTTCATCAAGGAAACAACTCCACTGAACAAGTTTAAAGGGGCAGTGGGAAACAGAAATAAAATAGTTTTTATGGTTCCGTCCCACAAGTTCTTCTGGTTCAACTTAACAATTACATATAGGTGGGGTTGGGGAGGAGAGGGGCAAGAGGTTGCAGACAAGGCAAGCTGAGTTTGGATAAGAAGGAAGTGTGTGCCTTATCTGGTTCAAGGAGTTCTCTCCAAAAGGCTCCTACTAAAACACAAGAGTTTCCTGGGGAAAGTAGCTCATGATCCCCATAGTCTCCATAAATACAGATTGTTTGGTTAGAATATCAGGCTCCCACACACAACCAGTGAGAGAAACGCCTGTGGCTTGAGAGAAGGCCTGAGGAAGGCGCTGAGGGCACAGGGAGGGAGGAGGGGGAGGCAGGATGCACCTGGGAATGCTCTGGGGTCAGGAGACGATGACATAGAACCAAGAAGAATGTCAGGACCTGAGGATTTGGGCAGTAGGAGCTTTCTGATTGCTGGGTTAGAAATATAAGCAGACACAGGACCCGTAGCTTCTCTAAAACCGTTTTTCCCTGGGCAAAGATTCACCATGAGTCACGACTGCAGCAAACAGCTCCAGACGCTCAGAAAGAATGCTCATGTGCCCTTGGTATCGGTCACATCTCCCAGAGGGCATGCTCTGCCATTCCTGCACATTATCATCCCACGGGAAGCTTTAGGAGATCTCCGATTCCTGCCTCCTTCCATGCAACTTAGCTCAATGATTCTTTGGCTGCACTTTGGAACCCCTGGCCAGCTTTAAAATATTGATGCCTGGGTTCTCACTCCCCCAATTCCATCTAGATCCTTATTAATTGGTTTGGGGTGCAGCCTGGGCTATTTATGAGTTCCCCGGGAAATTCTGATATGCAGCAAGGTGAGAACCTCTGCCTAAGAAAAACATAGGGACCCAAGAGACTGATCCAGCAGGTCTTGGGTGGAAACCCAGGAATCTATGTTGAAACAACTTCTCCGGATCAGTGGTACCTGGGTTCAAGTTGAAGAGGCAATGTGCTTGGCTGCCTCTACACTGTTCAAAAAAAAAACCAATATGAATTTAAATGTGTCAATTCAGGAAAAGCAGATCAATCTGATTCTCTAGCATTGTGTAGACATACCACCTGTTTGATTAACCCTTTGCACTCGCTTGCTTTTTTCTCGATTCCTTTATTCTAATGCTAACCGTGTCGAGTCACACTCGACATCTGAGTGCAAAAGGTTAAACTTTACAATTTTCAAGCAACTAGCCTGATATCCTATTGAAAGGGCCGCCCTGCACTACTGATTTGGGCATTTTGATTGCATTGATGGGCTCATCCCATCAGTGCTGCTACTTTTAGATGGAGGGGATCAGAGGGTCTGGCCCTGAAGGACTATCTTCCCTGCCTTCACTTTGTCCCTTATCTCTCGCCGACCCGACCCACCACCATGCGCTCATGTGTTGAAAGCTTAGTTCATGTTCTGTTGTCAAGCCCAGACAACCCTAACCTGATTCCATAAAATGTGCACTGGCCATGTCTATACATCCCTACCCACCTACCCAAACTCCGCCTTGTACTCATTGGTGACTTGAGACTCCATGTGGCCCAGAAGCAGGTGACACAGTTTTGGCCAGGATTCCAGAAGGTCATTGTATTCTAGTTATAACTAATGTAGCCCAAAGAATAATCTTCTATGTAGCAAATTTCTATACAACATATGCATAATCAGCCTGGCCAGCGTAGCTCAGTGGTTGGGCATTGACCTATGAACCAGGAAGTCACGGTTCAATTCCCAGTCAGGGCACATACCCAGGTTGTGGGCTCGATCCCCAGTGTAGAGTGTGCAGGAGGCAGCCAATCAATGATTCTTTCTCATCATTGATGTTTCTATCTCTCTTTCCCTCTCCCTTCCTGTCTGAAATTAATAAAAATATTTTTTAAAAAACATATGCATAATCAGTAGAGTTAAAAGACAGCTTGGAAATAATATATAGAGATAATCCACCCATATGTATCGCTATATCTATCTGTCTATCTCTATCTAGACTCCCAATAGAAAAATGGATAAAGAAACACAAGTAACAAAATATAAGTACCTGAAAACCTCAATCTTTATAGGGCTCAAAGAAGTGCATACTAAAATATTGAGACTAACCAGTGAACATGGACAGCAGCCAATGGTACTTAGAAAAAGGGAACCAGACTCTCTCGACCATCACTGATGCTCATGTAAATGGATATGACCTTTCTGGAGGGGAATTCAGCAATAGGTAAAAAATTTTAAACAGACATGCCCTTAACACAGCCACTTTACTTCTAGGAATTTATTCTTAAGAAATAATTGGACAATGCCACAAGGACATATGTACAATGATTTCAGGGAAAACAACAACCTAAACCTCCACAGTAGAAAATTGGTTAAATAATTCATGCTACATGAATACCATGGAATAATCTTTGGCTCCCAAAAATGATATAAAGCAAAATTTATCAACATGGAAAAGAGTCCACTAAGTATGAAAGCTAGATGACAAGAGCATGCATGTAGGATATAATTTTTGGAGGCTCTGTGCAATGTGTAAAAAGTCTGAAATATATATATATATATATATATATATATATATATATGCATTTATATATATGCATACACACACACACACACACACACACATATATATATAATTTTTGTTGCCTCTGGATTATAAAATTGTGCTTGAGTTCTATGTTTTCATATTTTTTCTGTATCCTCTGAATTTTAAATATTAAACATTTGTGACTTTTAAAATCAGATAAAGTCAGTAACGCCGAATGCTCTGAAAAGTGAATGAAATGCTCGGTCAGAAGACCTCGGTAGAAGGAGATCTCCTTTCTCTGCTGCCCCCACCAAAGCCAATCCATCTCACCAGCCCCAGATAGGACTGCGCCTCAGCTCTTGGGCAGATGAGCATCCATTCTATTTTTAAAGCTCCCAGAGAAAGACGCTTCAAAATTTCCCTTGACAATCCATGGCAGGGTTTATCAAATCCATCTGAAAAGAAATTTCCCCTTAGATCCAATCTGAAACACCTGCTCTGTGATTTAAGCCATTGCTTTTCTCCTTCAGCTCACAGTGAAAATAGGAAAAGGTGGGTGACTGCCATTCGTTCTGACCAAGAAAAACTATTTTCCAGAATATCTAAAATCACATATATCTTGCAATTTAAACACACACACTTGCTTCCAGGACACCCTAAACTTGCATTAATTATCACATAAGCCAGTGATTTTCAAGCTTCTTCATCTCATGGCACACATAAGCTAATTACTGGAATTCTGCGGCACACCAAAAAATATATTTTTTGCCCATCTGACCAAAAAAAAAGTATAATTTTTATTCATTCACACTGGATGGCTACAGTTGTGACAACCGAAGGGAAAAGAGGCCAGTGCCCCTGACTAGATAGGCATTGCATGTTTAAAAATTCTCACAGCACACTGGTTGAGAATCACTGACATGAGCAAATGTGAAATCCTGAGCCCCAGGCTCCACTGAAGAAACAGTGGGAAAGCCCGTCCTAGCTGCTCTGAAGCCCAGGTTCCAGCCCCAGGTTGTTTGTCTCATCGTTTCATCAGTGTTACCATCTGGGATGTAACCTGGAGCGGGAGTGGGAGCAGGAGGTGTTGCAGAAAGCTATTTCAGACTGTTCTAGTTGATAAGGAAGTATATCACCCCAAACGTTGAGGAGAGGAAAGACAACAACAGCCCGTGTGAATGACACACTGCGACAAGAGCTTTTCATCTCTCTGTTCTATAATTCCTCCTCCGACCCTCTCTCCCTCCTCTTCCTGTTGTTAATTCCCTTCATCCTGCCCTGCCCAATACACTGTCCTCACACCATCACAGCTAAACATTTATTGCATCGGACACTGTTCTCATTTCATTCTTACAGCCCCCTAGCAGGTGGATTCCATCCTCTCCATTTAAAGTAGTTTCATCCCAGAGCTGTCTCTTCTACTCACCGGGTACCACGTGGCCTCTAGATAAACCCTTTGGGGCCATGGGGTTTCCCCCTGACACTAGAGGGGCCCACGGGGGTTAGGAGGATGTTCCCAGGAGCTCACCATGGCTCAGGGACCCAGGGGCTAAGCAGGGTGTTGCAGTGCAGAGACGCCTGGAGCAACTGCTGTCATATCTTCACCCATAACCCATGGACATTCATGGGCTCCAGATGCTTCCAGTTGCCAGGGTCTGCATCTCTGCTCCTGGGGACTTTTGTTCCCCAAACGACAGCAGGCCACTGTGTCCCTGGGAGCAGCACTCTGCCAATGACTCTCAGCTGCTGGTGTATAAACCCCAGCTCCGTCAGCCTTTGAGCTCGATGATTCTGGGGCATGAGTTCTGTACTTTCTCTCCAGGGGATTAAATCATAGTTGCCGTCAAAGTAGCTGATACAACAATGCATCCTTTATTGACTGCCTTTCCATTCCTGAATTATTTTCCACTGGTTAATACACTCCTTGCCCTTGAATCCTTGTCCCCGGGTGTCCTGGGAAAACCTGACTGAGGCAGAGTTAACAACAGACCTGGTTGGATGCCACTCCCACGCTTTCTTTCTGTAAGACCTTGGACAAGCTTTCACTCTTCATAAAGGGGAAGGTGGTGCAGGGGATAGACATGTTCCATAAGAAGGTGCACAGGCCCTCAAGAAATGGCCACTCTTACTGTTACTCCTTATCCAAGAAGTGCCGTTGTTAATGGGCACTCTCCTGTTCCTAAACAACTGAACATCTTCACCTCCTCACTAACCCTTCTGGAAACCTGAACCCCAAGGCTTGCAGCTGACTGCTCTCCAGCCTGGAACCAGGAAACTCACAGCAAATTTGGCCCATGGTTTAGACCTGATATCAGATGTAGTTCCTTAGAGTTCAGTTTCTATTTCAATTGCAAATAAGTTTCCAAGAATGAGTTTGCTCAAATTGTCCCACCCATTTACTAACTTAGAGGTGCCAGGTGCTTTTTTGGGTGCTTCAATGTTGTCAGAGTATTTCCATCCAACTTGCATACCTGCATTCGATTCTCATGTTTGACCCTTGTATCAGGATAGGACAGGTTGTGCTCCATAATGAACGTCAGGGAATTAACACAACAAATGCGAATTTCTTTCTTGCTCTCTCATGACTCACCTGGGGATCCACCAAGCAGCCATCATCTGGAACGTGGCTGTTCTGCTCTAGCAATTGAATGTTGTGCTCAAGGTCATCCTCATTCCTCTCATAGGTCACTGATGTAGTCATGTGGTCAGGATGTTAGTCCTATCATGCACCTGGAAGGCAGGCAGCCAGAAGTCATTGTTGTACAGAAGTCATGGCTACCACCATGTTATTCTACCCATTATATTATAGTAAACATAAAAAAATGGCAGTTTAAGTGCTTTCTTAATGTCACCCAGGGAGTCTGGGCCTAGGATTCTAGTGTGGTCATTCTCCCTGAGATTCCTGAATAAGACTACATGGACAATGAGGGTCCCATCCCTCTCCTATCTCACTCTCAAAGTCAGCAAACTCATACCCACTGGCAATCTCAAGGTGGAGGATTGAATGGTCAAAGAAACTGACTTACTGGAAGAATTTAGGGATTAGGTAATAAGGGGATTATTTTAAAGCAGTTGGTCATGTAAAAAAAAGGTGGCCTCAGTCTCTGGCCTACCATCTTGTCCCCCAAATTAGGAAGAACTCTCCAGTGAATACACTCAGTCCATATCATCAATATGTGGAGTTCTCCTCTGGAATTCTGACCCCAATAGTGTCTTGGAGCCCCTCACATCAATTTGCAAGAACTGATTGTGTGCGTCTTTTCCCAGTGTCCCCTTCAGCAATGTTATATGGTGGCTTGAGATTGGCCACGGTAGGAATATTTACACCACAGTAATTGGAAAAGCTATAAATTAGGGCTTTTTCTCTCAGAGACTTGGTTGTTAAACATGTACTGAGAAACTTATTTCTATTCTCAATTCTTCATATATGATTGGCTTTTTTTCATGCTTGTTTTGTTGGCATATGTGGGTCTTCCTTTTTTCCTGGCACATACCTATGGAGTCTTTACTCTTTGTCAGTTCTAATCACTTACATGTATAAACTCTAGAATCCCTATCGGAAGGCACTATTATTTCACAGATGAAGAAACTGAGGCATGGAGAGAGTAGATAACTTGTTCTAGGTCACCCATTAAGTAAGAACACAACTGGGATTTGAACCCAGGTGGTCCAGCTCTAGCATGTGTGCTTTTAACAACCACACTCCACTGCCTCCCTCTCAGAGCACATAATAGAAAAACAGGAAGATTTTGATTAATTAAAAAATGATGTTAAACACCATTTTTCTGAATACCCAGTATGAATTATGTCTGGCAACCACGTTGTTAAAGTGGACTTTTTAAAATCATTTAATATTCATTCATTGAACACTGGCTGTATGCCAGGCTCTGTGCTAAGTTATGACAAGGATGATAGTAATATGAGGTACCACTTATTGTGCTCTCATTAAACAGGCCCTGGTGGGAGCTGAAGAAGGTATGAGGATGATGATGATGACTGATGATAATGACAGCATACGAGTTTCCATCATTTGAATGCTTACTATGTGCCACACACTGTGCCAAGTGTCATTACTTTACAATTTGCTACCCCTTGAGAGACAAATACTTCTCACTTTGTGCCCATTTTGCAGTTGAGGAAACTGAGGCCTAGGGAGGTGTCATAAGCCACACAGCACATCGAAGAGCTCACGATCTAGGCTGTTCTGACTACATTCTGTCTATAAGGCTATAGAGTTAGACCCTTTGAAGTTTCTCTCCATCAGCTTCACACCACAGCGAGGCAGTTCCGTTCATGTTCACATTCAGTTCTGAGAGTTTACTTTTCAGCCTCAGGAGGGCTTTGGTGTTGTCAACACTCTTTCTGAATACAGACATGGTGGGAGGAAGCCCAGTAATCAAAAGAGAAAAGATTTTTCCAAGAATTTTTGCAAGAAATGAGATCATTAGCATTCTGAGGAAGCCCACAAGAAGCGTAGATATGCTTGATATTCATCGAGTTCAACACCAAGGCCAACAAGACCAGAAACTCATTACATGCTCCGAAGGGAGCTTCGAAGCGAAGTACAGACCTCTTCTTCCAATATGCCCCGGCTTTGTAATTAGAACTTCCTAAGGAAACATTTCAGTGTGGGCAAAACTTTGAATGTGGGATTATCAAAGTTAACTTTGAAATTAAATGTCATCAAATCGTAGGATAAACTTTTCAACAAATAGGTGAGAACTTGAACATCTATATGAACGTTTTTATCTTTAATGATATTACCTATAGAAAGTTATTTTCTTGTTTAACTTTCACTCAAAAATATTAATAGCCCTATGGTTAGAGTTGTTTTCTGGTTTAATCTAGGAAACACACAGAAAAAGCAACCCTCTGTGTGTGTGCGCGCGCGCATATGTGTGTGTACGCACGCAAGTGTGTGTTACGATGCAGTCCATATTTCTGGTTCAATTTAATCACTTACCTTACCCGATATATTTGGTTCTAAATGACTTTATGCCCTTTCTAAAAATAAACTCCACCTGCCACAGACAGTCACCACTAAGGAGAGCCAAAATAATATGCCACACACTCTGCAGGGCAATTTCGAAAGAATAGTCCCCAAAATGGCTTGAAGGATAACTTCATCAGGATACTCAAGGTGAATACATTGAGGATAAACATACTCATTTGCAGTATTTTTAAAAATATTTTTATCCCATTACTTTAAAAAAGTTTAAAGCAGTCATCAATCATTTAAATTGTCACATTAGTTTATTCTAGCATTTCATGTGGCCAAATTTCAGGGAGGTAATTGCTCATCTTTGAGAAGGAAAAAGATGAAGTTTTATGTTGAAGAATATGAAAAGGATATATTGGGAGGAAAAGATCATAAAATATTTCATTTAAATATAAATTTAATATAATAATGACAAATAAATGGTTAAGGGGAAATTATTTTAAATCCTTACCTTATACTATAGAGCAGAACAAAAGAGAGACGAGTGAAGGAGCGTAGTGTAAAAAGACTGTGATGACTATGACAAGTGCTGGCAAGGATGTGGAAAAGCCGAAACATTGCTGGAGAGAATGCAAAATGCACAGCCACTTTGGAAAATCATTAGCTATTTCTTAAAAAGTTAGGCATAAATTCGCCATATGACCCATCCATTGCACTCCTAGGCATATATGTAAGAGAAGTAAGAATGAGTGTCACACAAAGACTTGTATGTGGATGTTCATTGCAAACTTATTCATAATAGTCAAAAAAGGTAGCAACAACCCAAATGTCCATCAATGGATGAATGAATGAACAAAATGTGGTATATCTGCTGAGTGGGAGTCGGATCATCAGAGCCCAAGGCTGTGGTTTTGGAGTGAAGTCTCCTGTCCCAGTGCCCATGGCCTGGGGCTGGTGGAAGAGGCATGATACCTGTGCTGTTTGACCCTCGCCCCCATCCATTCTCTCTGCTCTGTTCTAGGCCCTCAGGGGCAAACGGCAGCCTGCGTCACTCAGCACCCGTGCTCTCCGGCTTCTAGGTGGATTTCATGCTGGGATTTAAGCAGCTCAGAAGGTGGGAGGAGAGAGGGTGGGGTAACGGTCTCCATGGCTTGCTCCCTGCCTTGTGCTTCTGACAGAGGCTGTGTTCGAGGGACAGCTCAGGTGGGGCGGTCCCCAACCTTCCCAGCTCCAGCTCTGGCCAGGCCCTGGTCCAAGCAGGCCCGGAAGTGGTATGGCTCTCCTCTGTCCTCTCTTGGTCCCTGTCCCACCCACCTCTGTGACCAGCCCCTTTGTGAAACCCTGAGGCTGTGCCATCTGTCTCCTTCCTTGACTAGCACAGTATCTGAATGAAGACTGGGGAGATGTTACAGGAGGAAGGGAGAAGGGATACCAGGCAGCCCCGAGCAGCTAATGCCCTCTGTCAGCACCACTCCTGTCCCCCTTCCCGCACCAACAGGAAACAGGAAGCCTTCCCTTCAGTGGTGTCTAACAGGCAGGCTACTATTCTAGCTCGTTATTCTGCTATGGGTTACTGATGATATGAACAATGAAGCATTTACACACACCCACACCCACACACGAAAGACTTCCAGTTGCTTCACGAGCTCAACCCCAGGCAGAAAAATTCTAAGATCTCAGAACTGCTGTTTCTGCCAGCAAAGGTTGCCTGATTGCTCATGGCACGTTTCAATAATCAACAAGAAAATGAAATAGAGAAACGGGAGAGAGAGAGGGCGTAGACAGGGACTCTCAGGATACAACAAGACCGCAGTGACTGAGTTATTCCACAAGAATTGCTCACTTCACAATTTCCTGGTTATTTGATGAGTTCAGCAATGCCTGGAGGTTCCCCCCATCATCACTAAGCCCTGCAAGACAGGTTAGGCCACACATGTTTTGGGAGGGGAGTTTATATAGGAAACGGGTGCAAGCTGTGGCATTTTGGAAAGGCTGGGACACAGAATTCCTCCCGGGTAGAAATGCTGTAAGGTGTCCACATACAATAGGGAAGCGTCTATTGAAACACGTGTAGAGATGGGCTCAGGACTGTGGAAATCTCAATCCAAAAGGTCCCCACCCCCACCCCTTTAGGAATGAGTGAGCCCTTAGAACAGGTCTAATGATTGCCAACCAGGAGGAACTGAAAAACCGCTGGCTTTGTGAGGACAGCTGTGTGTGTACATACATGTGTGCATGTGCTTGTGTGAGAGATAGTTCACTTCAAACTCTCCTCTCTCCTCTCCTCTCCTCTCTTCTCCTCCCCTCCCCTCCTCTCCCCTCCCCTCTCTTCTCCTCTCCAGCTTTACTGGGGGAGCCACCTATGTCTATGGCCCCTCCCTGGCAGCTGGGAAGGACATGCGCAGCCACACAGAAGCCTGCACCTGGCATTCCGCCTCCCAACAGCTGTTCCAACCACGTAAGAAGCATGAGGGTCACTCGTCATTCTCCAGGAGAACAAAGGGCAGAGGATGCAGAGATAATTGTATCAAAGGGATTCGACTTCCCGGATGACCTCACTCCCAGATCTGCAGAGCCCAGATAAGCATCACAGGCCCTGGCAGAGGGCCCCCCCAGGGAAAGAAAGGGGACAGGAAGCTGACTTTTCATGGTTTTCAAGGCAGCTTCCTTGACAGGGAACAGGGCACCTGTGGCCATCAAAAATCATGATGGCCCATTCCGGCTCCTGCCAGCTCCCCAGAAAAGGCAAATGAGGGTCATGACCCCCTCACTGTAAGACCTCCACTGATCCCACATGGGTCGCTGGGGATCTTTTCCTTCTCTGTACCCCACCTTAGATTTTTCATATTTTCAAATAAGTTTGTACGTCATTCTTGAACTTTTTCTTTCATAGTCTCAGAATATGCAGCATAAAAAAACAATAGTAAGAATAGGTTTAAAAAATTGGTGCATCTCAGGTTATAATCTGTGAGACTAATAGTGATAGTTAGCAATAGAGAAAATGAAATGATGTTTCTAAGCATTTATTTATTCATTCCAAACAGTTTTTGACACAAATTCGAGCCTGGCGACAGAAACATGGAACATGTGCCCCGTTCTAAAAGTGCTCACAGATTTGTTGAAAAGACATAGATACTAAAACAAATAGTTATAGAAGTAATGTTACCCCTTAGGAATTCTATTAATATTATAACTAACTAGAGGCCTGGTGCACAAAATCATGCACTGGGGCACGGGGGGGGGGGCGGGTGGAGGGGGAAGTCCCTCAGCCCGGCCTGCGCCCTTTTGCAATCTGGGACCCCTCAGGGGATGCCCAACTCCTGGTTTTCTTCTGACTGCTTTTAAGATGTTCTCTGCCTTTGTTGTTGTTGTTGTTGTTGTTGTTGTTTTTTGTAGTGTCCCTTTAATGCACCCATTTATTAATTTTCTTTCTCCTCGCAGTCCTCACAGTTTGGGACTCCTCGGGGGATGTAGCAGTGCACCAAGCGGCAGGTGGCCAGGGAGGAGCCCAAACCGGGGCGGGTGCTGCACCACTCGCACTCATCCTGGCCCGCTGCACCTGCTGCTGCCGCTCGGTAGTGCTGCCGCGGAGTCAGGAGAGGCTCCCGCTGCTGCAGCTGCACTGACTGAGTGGCGCTCCCCTTGTGGGAGTACATTGACCACCAGGGGACAGCTCCTGCATTGAGCATCTGCCCCCGGTGGTCAGTGCACACCACAGCGACCGGTCGTTCCAGTCGTTCCACCATAACGGTTGCTTAGGCTTTTATATATACAAATAATAAGCCAGACTAAGAATCATTTATCAAAACTTTGTTTTCTACTGCTCAGTTTCAGCTACAGAATTTGTTAATTTATTCAACACTCTTACCCCAAATCAATTGCCTTGTTCCAGTAGATCCATCTGTGGTGATGAAAGGCTCTAAATGTGTGTTAATAGGGCAGCCATTAGCCATGTGGCTACTGAGGACTTGAACGTGACTAGTGGGATGGAGGAACTGAATTTTAAAATGTATTAAATGTAAATAGCTACATGTGGCTAGTGATTGCCATGTTGCATAACACAATTCCAACATCTGTTCCTACGTAGATCTGGCCAGATTTCCCAAAATGACTGAAGGTCAATCTATGGAGATTAAAATCAAGTAACACACCAATGGGAGTGGCTGGTAAGGCATTAATGGGTCAACTGCCTGTCCATCTGGGTTCACTGGACCATCAATGTCTGGAAGGAAATGAGCCTGATACTCAGATGGGGCAGAAAAGAAGGTGGAGAATGCAACCATAACACAAGGCTAAGCAACTAAAACGGAAGCCCAGGCCAGAGCAACCAAAGAGTTCGTTTGGGGTGATGGCACAAAGCAGAATTAAAGCAGGTTCAAACGCAAGTCAAACTTCTCTATGTGATGGTGGTCCCATAAGATTGTAACAGAGCTAAAAATTCCTATTGCTGCCGAAACCGGTTTGGCTCAGTGGATAGAGCGTCGGCCTGCGAACTCAAGGGTCCCAGGTTCGATTCCGGTCAAGGGCATGTATCTTGGTTGCGGGCACATCCCCAGTAGGGGGTGTGCAGGAGGCAGCTGATGGATGTTTCTCTCTCATTGATGTTTCTAACTCTCTATCCCTCTCTCTTCCTCTCTGTAAAAAATCAATAAAATATATTAAAAAAATAAATAAATAAAAATTCCTATTGCTTAGTGATGTAATAGACGCCAGAAGGTCATGGCACAACACATTCCTCCCGTGCCTGTGGTGACACAGGTATAAACAAACCACGGCGCAGTCAGTCCTAGGAAAGCACAGCGCCTACAGTCTCAGTGGCGGGTGACACCGTCGAGGCTGGTGTAAGTGCACTCCGTGATGTTTGCACAACAACAAAACTGCCTAGTGACCCATTTCTCAAAAATACCAACTTTGTGAAGGTGAAACAGGACTGTATTAGAGAAATCAATGAAATGCAATCCAAACCCATTTATTGACAAGCCTCCTTCATCAACAAATGTTTTTCTGAACACTTCCTGTGTGCTCAGCACCAAGAGGGGGTTAAGAAACCAGTAGTGTGTATAAGGCATCAATCTCTGCCTTAAAAACCTGAAGTTTTTGCTTAAGAGACTAAACAAAAACTATGCAAGGCAGTATTCAGTGAAGCACTAAACTGCATGTCCCTTAGCCACAGCTAAAGCCACCTGTGAAGAATAAGCAGCATAGGTGGGAGGCGGTGGGGGGGGGGGGGCAGGGTGGTGGGCAACACAGGCTGCGTCACCTGGAGGTCTTCATGGAGAAGAGGGTTTCACTAGGCTCTTTGCAAACCCCAGGACTCAATCCAAGTTAGCCCGGCAGGCAGCCCCAAGCCTGTCACAGCCTGGCCCTCGCCTCCCTCCAGCAGCGTCTGTCAGCAGACCCACCCACCCCTGTTTTTGCCAAAGTGTCTTGCAGTTTCCCAGTGTGCACGCCACCTTCGCGCTGAGCCATTGTACGCACAGAACTGCCTGGTGGGCCTGCCAGGAACGGCCCCCTGGGGCTGGAGGCACAGACCGCCTGCATCCCAGCCTCACTAGGTCCTAGGTGGGGACCTCGGAAAATTCCTTAACCCCTCTCAGCCTCGTCCCCTGGTGTGTAAAACCAGAGCAATATTATCCACCTCTAGGATTTTTGTGATACCGGAGAAAAATAGAAGGCTTACACAGAGCTCTTATTTTTCAAACGCTTTTCATACTTTACCTGCCAATTCCCAACCTACCTGAGAAACCTGCTCTGACCTCCCCTGCTGTGGGTATCCATCCCCAAGGCATGCCTGCTTACCTCACAGCCTGGGAGATAACGCATTCGCGTCACCTGGAGCAGTACCAGCATGTGTCTGGAGTCCCGTGAAGCATTTAGCATTTGTCCCAGGTGCTCTGTTTTTTCTGTAAAACACTGTCAGTGGGGGTTGCATTAAAATCAGCTGGGGTGAGTTTGGTAGATGTCCTTTGTCCTTCCAGCTTCCATCAGGGCCTGGTCTGCAAATATCAGAGGCATGGTTCTCACTTGAATGCCACGTTTCAATGTGAAAGAGGACAGGCAACAACCTCTCCCTTTTCCTGAGCTTCTCCTGGACAGGGGATAACTCACAGCTCCCTTTCAAGGACAGCTGCAGGGCACTGGCTGCTGATTGACTATACACTGAGTGGCCAGATGATTATGACCACCCCATCAGTACTTCGTTGGGCCACCTTTTGCCTTCAATACTGCAGCGATTCTTCTTGGCATTGAGTCCACGAGATGTTGAAAGGTGATGCGAGGAATCTGACACCATGCCTGATGAATAGCACTGTCCAGTTCTGTGAGATTTGATGGTTGTGGAACCAGCTGCCTGATGGCTCTTTTAACTTCGTCCCACAAATGCTTAATTGGATTGAGAACTGGTGATTGTGGGGGCCACCTAAGCAAGGTAAAGTCTCCCTCATGTTCTTGAAACCACTCCTGCACAATACGAGCACCGTGGCATGGCGCATTGTCTTGTTGGAAGAAGCCATCTCCATTGGGATATGCCATCAACATGATAGGATCAAGTTGATCAGCAACGATACTTAGGTATGTTGTGCTATTCAGACGTTGTTCTACACGAATTAAAGGGCCCAAATCATGCCAGGAAAACATGCCCCAAACCATAACACTGCCCCCACCAGCTTGAAGGGTTGTACTCATGCATGTGGGGTGCATGCTTTCATGCTGTTTCTGCGAAATTCTCACTCTGCCATCTGCATGATGCAACTGGAAACATGATTCATCGGACCACATGACTTTTTTCCAATGCTCGACTGTCCAATCCTTGTGTTCCTGTGCGAAATGGAGACGTTTTATCTTGGTAACTGCAGACAGCAAAGGTGTTCGAACAGGCCTTCAGCTTCCATATCTCATATGATGCAGTGTACAGCTAATTTGCCTACAAACATCAGGTGGTCACAATAATCCGGCCACTCAGTGTATATGTACATTGGAAGGTGATGGGATGTATTCGGCACCCCTGTTCCTGCTAGCCATTTGGGGTACCAGCCAGGTATGTTTGGCCAGTGCTGTGGCCCTCCAGTTAGTGTAGTCTGGAAAATAAGGGAGTTAGATGCCTATGCCGAGTATATGGGAGTTAGAGACTGAGAGGTCCTGCAACAAAGTGCGTGATGAGTCATCTGAATACGCTTGAGGTAGGAATTTTTCATTTACAATATGGCGTAAAAGTACAACTATTTATTTTACCATATAATATGGTAACACTTTTTAATTTGGCAATAAATGTTTTCAGTAGCAATTGAACAAAAAATATGCATGCTAAATGAAAAACCAAGTATTGAATCTCCATATATGAAGAAAGTTGATAATGTAACCTGTACAAATCCTTTGGTGGCATTTACCATCCACCATCGGGGACATCACTGACCACATAAAAACCACACACAAATGTTCTGAAGGAGTTCCAGCACCTACTTCAAAAATTAGAACTATTTTAAGAAGGCTGTGCTCTGAAACGGCAATTTCACACGTGAACCTGCAGGAAGTATGAATGTTTATGCATCACCCTGTGAAGCATGACTTTTCATTTAGATCCAAAGGACTGCTCTTCTCAATTTGCTTTGCCCATTTTTATTCCAAGTCTGTACATACAAAAAGTGAACTGATCGCTGTCTGTGTGTTAGTGACATTAGCAAAAGAAGAGAGGCATGAAGCCCTTTACATATGCTTTCTCAGACACTTCAAATAGAAAATTGGTTAATGCCAACGATGGTGGAATGTTTTCCCCCATACATATTCTGAAATCAAAGTTAAATTGTTGGAAGTGTATTCTCAGGTAAACCAACTGACATGGTTGGGAATACTGTTGTAAATTCAGTTCAAAAGTTCAGCACTGAAGATAAGATGTGTTTTTGCAGTAATAACAGGAATACAAATGTTGAGGGATGCTTAGGTTCATGGAAAACAATGTTCTTACCAAATTAAGAAAGCTACAGAACGGAATGTACTCGGAAACTGCTGTGAGCACGTAGTTCATGACCATATCTTAACAACTGTGATAGTCCACCCAAGGAAATAGAAACTGTCACTGTCAGAAATGACAACTGTTCCTACATATAAACAAAGTAAAGTACAAAATTCTTGAGGCAGAGCTTATATTAAGTCTCCAGTCACCCCTCTCAGAACCCCGTGTGTCAACAACAAAAGCTTCTGCGTGGCAGCATGTTCTTCCTTCCTCTGCTGCCCATCAGCAATCCAGTTTTAAAAATCTTTGAGCCTTCAAATAACTACTTTGTAAATCAACTTACGTGTCCTGAAATAATTCTTTAAATGTTGGGTACATGTTGATGACAATCAATTGGAACATTTTAATAAATTATTTAATAAATGGAGCACAGTAAAAATTCAGGTAATTGCAATGATCTAAAACACACTTACATTGTGACACGTCAGAATTGTCTCTTCCAAAGCAGGGGGAAGAAGGTTTACTACACCTCAGAGGTTTACTACACCTGGACTCATGGGAAGGGTCTTTGGATGAAGCTCCTGTTTTTAATTGGATCAATTTATATTCTGCACTGAAATGGAATATAATTGAAAAGGTCTGCAATTTGACAACACCCAATCTTCGTGAAACATTCAAAAGAATCACGAATAGCGAGAAATTATTTGACAATTCAGGCTTTATAAAAATATTTGTTGAACAAAGATGCTCTCAATGGGAGCAGAAGGCATGCCTTGTAAAATTATCTGGGCTGAAATATTAACACAGGCCAATTCAAAAACACTAGAATTGAGAATATCTTCCATTTAGCTGCATTTGCTCTGAGCTTACTAAATAATTCAGCACCTCTAGGGAGAGTATTTTCGCAATTAAAATAGTTTGGTCTATAGAGAAGGGTCAATTTCTAGTTTATGAATCATTTAAATGCGACTGTAAATGATATAGCATTCAATTTTGTTTTAAAAATTAAAAATAGAAAGACATTGAAATAAATACATTCTTCAAAAATGCAAGACTTATTACTGCAGTACAGTTATGGCTGAGAAAGTGATGAAAGTATGCCAATATGTATATATGTACAATATTATCGTATTTTGCTTATATTTTCTTAATTTGTAGAAAATTATTTATTTAAAAACGTTGATTTATGTATATGAACAAAGTGATTTTCTTTTTAAAAAAATAATTTTATTTTTATATTCATTTTTTATGCGTTTGAGCCAAACTGATGAGTGTGGAGAACAAGATCTCAAATGCTTCCTGGATCCATTTTTTGAAGAGAACGATTTGTACTTGCACCACTCTGCTGAAACTAGTGTCATCAATAATTCCAAGAACTGTAGTTTTCCTTATTCTAGTTCCCCCATCTCAAAGGCCGAGTCTGAGGTTAGAGAAGAAATAAGGTTACCCTACGCCTAGCTGATACAGCCTTTGTCCTGACTGCCCATGCATCATTCAGAAAGAACTTCCTAGAGGCAAGGATTTGAAGTTACTGACTCAGTATCCCTTTAATTATCTCACTGTGTGCCAGGCACTGTTTAACTATTTTAATCCTTATTAACCTCTGAGATGCGCATTCTAATTACCCCCATTTACAGATGGGAACACTGAGGTGGGGAGAGGTTAGGTCAAGTGGCTCTGGTCACAGGTCATAGACTGATTTCTAGTAAGCTGGGACTTGAGACCAGTCAGTCTGGCTGCAGAGCCCTTGCCTCTGACTACAGCCTCAGGTGGCTCTCCTAGTAAATGTCTGTGGAATGAACAAAAACTGAACGAACCGGCGCCTGAACGAATGGATGAACAGGAGGAAGGCAATGGCAGTCATTGTAACTGTGGTGGGTAAAAAGATCGCAGTGAGAGGAAGTGCCTAACACAAGTCCACATCCACAGCACGGCTGAAAGGTTTGGAGTTAGAACCAGCGCTTTTCCAGGGAAAGCACTTAAGTAAACAGGATTGTTTACTCAGCACATCAGCTGCCAGGATGCCAGTTAAGAAAACAAACGTGCCCTCCCCCCTGCTGAGAACAGAGACCCCATTGCTGGTGTTGACGGACCAGGATAACCAGCCGCTCTGTGAGGAAATGAGGATGCTGTGGCCTGCTCTGGCAGGCCCGGGTTTCTGGCCCCCCTGGAGGCGGGCAGGGAAGTCCTGAGGGGTGTCCTCAGTGTGTGTGTGTGTGGGGGGGGGGGGGGGTGAGGGGGTGAGAGAGGGGACGGAGTCTGAGATGAGACAGGGACTAGAGTGAAGCTGAGCAGGAATGCTAGAGTCCATGGCAGCACCTGAAGGCGCTCTTGTCTAAGTTGAAATCAGGAAAGAAAACTGTCACGGAAGGGAGTACACTCCAGGGAGGTTAGGGCTTGCTGAGTTGGAGCCATTTGGAAACTGGTCGGACAGAGAGGACATGGGTGTCCTGAGTGTGCTCGCCTCCCGGTGGGGAACTCGGTGCTGCTGGAAAGAAGGAAGGTGCGGGGTGATGGAGAACGGGTGCCCCAGTTGGAAGGACCTGGGTGAGAAGACACTGCTGACGAAGGAGAAGCCATAGCCGTTGCCACACCCTGGGAATCTCCACCCTGAGCGCGCTCAGAGCTCAGATGCGGCTTCAGGGGAACTTGCACTTGGCTGAGGGGCTCCAGCCGCCTCCGGGCCCCCCGGGGAAGCCAGGCTTGCGAACCGGGCCTCTCGCCCTTTCTTTCAAGAGGATCAGAGCTGCACAGTGGGCTTCCCGCCCAGTCATGCTTCTTCCTCTTTTAGTTTTCACAGATGTTTCCCCCAGAAAACCTGCACTGTCATCCTGTTCCAGGGTCTGCTCTGTGCAGGACCCGACCTGACACTCCCAGATGTTCTCCAGGATCCAGGGCCCAACATCAATGCTTTACTGATTCGAGTATTCAATTACCATTCACTTCCTCAGTCACTCGACTGGGCATTAATTCGGTGCTCCCCAGATGCCAGGAGCTGTGCTGGCCCCGGGGACAGACAGTAAGCAAGGAGGACACAGTGACCGTCATCCAGGCAGCTTGGAAGATGAAAGACCAGAAGGGGCTCGGGGAGGAAAAGCTTGCCTGGGTGGGGCTGAAAGCTAGAAGCAGTATGTCCCACCTGCTGAAAAAACACTCGAGTGACCGGCCCACCCACCAGACTGAAAAGGACTTCAGTCCCACGCCACCTAACGCGCTGTGGCCTCGCCCCTTCCACGGGGGACACGCCCAGGGACGCCCCCAGCTGCCCTGGAGAAGCACAGCAGCCCGTCCAGGGCAAGACGACAGCACAGTCCCTGTTCACCCCCACACCTGAGAGTCAGCAAAGCATGTCCACTGGGCCGGAGCCACCATGAGTGTGGTTTACAGAATGTGCCCCAAGGGTCACCCCGCTGACAGACCAGAGGAGCTGACCGGCAGCTGGCGTCCAGCGGAAGGTGGAGGGGAGGCCTCGCCGAGTCCTGGGCCACCCGGAGGCTGTCGCTGTAACCTGGCTCTCAGGGGGATGCTGACTGAGCCCCACACCCCCAGCCTACCCCCACCCCCCCCCCACACACACACACACACCTGTGCGATGCGGGTAGCCAGAGGCCTGCAACCTGAGGCCCTCCTGGAGGAGGCAGCGCAGAGCCTGGGGGCCATGTGATGAGGCGGAGCCCTGCTCAGGGCTGAGGTGAGGCTGGAGCTCATGGGGAGGTAGTGGTTTGCATCCCAGCTCTGCCATCCTGATCCCCTGACCAAGACCAAGACCTGTAGCTCCTCCAGGCCTGTTTCCTCTCTGTAAGAGCGGGAGAGTAGCGGCCCCTCCCTCATGGGCCATCGCGAGGATGAGATGATGTCTAGGAAGCACTCAGCACTGTGCAAGCAACTCGAAAGTGCATGATAGCAGCTGGTTATTATTCCCGTGTGCCTGGCTCAAGCCATTATGTTAACTTCAGTTGCCTCTGCCTATGTATCAATCCACTCTCACTTACTTCCTCAAAAAGTAAAAAATAAAAAGGAAAACTAAACTATAAATTCCCTCCCTCCTTCAGGAAGTTTTCTGAGATTACAGCCCCGAGAGTACTCCCCAGACGCTGGCCTCTCTGCAGACACTAGTCAAGCTCCCTGAGCCTCCAGTTCCGCTCTGGGGGCTCTGCCTCGCCCACTCACAGCGCCCCTGCGAGGAGCAAGGGCCTCTGGCTGAACAATGGGGTGGATTGTGCTCTTGCAGGAGCCCCACCTGCGGCGGGGGAACAGGTTTGATCTGGGCCCGCTGCCAGTTAGGAAGTGAAACCCTTTCCGGAACACTTGCTGTTCTGTTGGTTTTCCCCGGAGATCTAACCATCTTGCCCAGGAACACCAGCTGATGAGCCGTGCCCTGTACAGAGCGGAGCCCGGACAAGGTTCCATGGGCTCCTGGGACTCTCCCGGGTGAGTGGGACACTGTGGCCCCTCCCCTAAGCTGACAACTGGACCCCCCCACCCCCCCCCCCCCCCCCCCCCGCCCAGGTGTGCATTTCCTGTCACCTGTCCACAGGCAGGAGAAAGCCGCACGGAGCACAGGATTACATCCGTCTTCTTTTGTAACCCAATGGCCCAAATGAGAGGCTGCGAGAGAAAAAAGGGCCATTGTTTCTGCTGGCAGGTTTGGCTCCGGAGGGAGCAGGGGTGGGGTGGGCAGCGGGGCTGAGGACCTGGCCTTCCTGCTTTCATTACTCTCCTGATGAGCAGAGGGGCGGCCCCCAGGTCCGCCATGGCGGCACAGAGCTCCCCGTGGGGTTCTCACAGCTTATTTTGGAGCCCTGGGAGAACAATGGGGAACCTTTTCCCATGACCTTCACTCCCCTCACTTGAAATTCCATTGTTTGTAACTTAAGATAAGGGGACTGATTTCTGCACCTTGAGGGGGACCGCGGGGCCATCTCCTCGGCCTCCCACTCTCCCTGCTGTCTTGTCAGCGGCGGCCTGGGACCCGCAGGCCCAGCGGTGAGCACCGGGCAGGAACCGGCGCCGGGCAGGGCGGCTATCAATCCTCTGGGTGGCGTCTGGCTCCTCGCAGGGGCCACAGCTGCGGGCAGGGCCGGGGAAGCACCTGGGCCTGGCTTCCTCCTCCTCGGCCAGCGGCCCTTTCTGTGCACAGGCCGGCCCCGCGGGAGCCAGGCGTGACCCCTGCCCTGAGCCTCAAGCCTCGCCACAGACGCCCTTCTCCTCCGATGGGCCCTGTGTGGGGAAGCCCCAGGGAGCCACCCCTCTTTCCTCCTGATGAGGTGGAATCTTAACAACTGTTTTTTAAAAAGTTAGTAAAAATGTCCTGTTTGGGGTTTTATTTATAAAGCATGGGCTAAGAGATCCCTTGTGGGCACTTTAAGCAACCAGACGCAGGACACACCAGCAGCTAAGCCACAGTCGGTTGTAAATGGGGTTCTGCTGTGTGGTGGTCGAAGTGAGACTGAATTTGAAAGCCAGGTTGAATCTGAGAAGAGGGAGAGTTTGAAATCCACTGGGTGATCATGCTCAGGCTGCCGTGGATGAAGAACCACCTGGAACACTTCCTTAAAGGACAGGTCCCTGGTGCCCACCTGTGGGCCTGGGCCTGGGCCTGGGCCCAGAATCTGCCCTGGAGCCCGGGGTAACGGACTTTTATACTCGGGTGGGGGCTGCACTTTGAGGAGCAGCGCCTGGAGACAGCGGTTCACAAGGTGAGGCCCCGCCAGCAGCAGCGGCAGCGGGAAATTTGGCAGAAATGCCCATTTTCAGGCCAACTCCAGACGAGAGGAATCAGCGCCCTGGGGCAGGGCCCAGCAGCCTGCCCTCACACGCCCGCTTGGGATTCGTAGGTTGAGAAACGCGGCCTCACGAGACTCCTTACAGGCCAGGAGGGCAAACCTGGAGCCGCGAGTGGGCACGTAGCGTGCCGCCCAGACCGAGGCCACTGCTCTGGGCCCACGGGGATAAACTGTAAAATGTGACTCCCACCTCCACAGCCCCTCTTTCCTGAGCATTCACTTTTTGTTGCTGTTGTTGATCTTCACCCAAGGATATTTTTTCCATTGCTTTTTAGAGACAGTGGAAGGAAAGAGGCGGGGAGAGAAACATCGATGTGAGAGACACACATTGACTGGTTGCCTCCCACATGCGCCCCGACTAGGGCCAGGGATCAAACTTGCAACCCAGGTAAGTGCCCTTGGCTGGGAATGGAACACTCGACCCATTGGTGCAGGGGCAGATGCTCTAACCACTGAGCATATCGGCCAGGGCCTGAGCACTAGCCAGGGGTAGAGCCAAGGACGTGGAGGGGGAAGAATGTGGGCTGTGTTTCAGAAAGACAAAGACTCAAGCCCTGGTCCCAAATGTAACCTCCCCGAACCTCCATGTTTTCTGCTGTGAAATGAAGGAAGGCGACCGCCCGCAGTGGTGCCGGGAGGAGTCATGCGGTTAGACCTGGGAAAGCACCTAGCCGGTGTCCGGCGCATGGTAGGAACTTGATTTTCCTCTGCATCTCCTGCAGTTGTTATTTCCCTTAGTTAATTGGGATCTGGAATGAGATCCTTAATCTTTATAGAAATATGACTTGAGGGCTTATTCTGCAGAGAGCATAAAAAGGCTCATTTTAAAATTCACCTCTCTATAGTGAAATGCGTGAAGAGCTCCGTGCATGCTCCTGATTTTAAGGACGGGTGGTGTGAGCGTAGAGGCAGCTCTGATGCTGCTTAACCTGGTTCGACCCTGCGACCATAGCTGCTTTCCTTTACTCGTGTGTTGTAGTGACGGGCAAAACCTCATAATGTTATTGTCAGGTACTTTGCACAAGCATCTCACTTTCTCAGTTGATCTCCACTGTTCATAAAGTGCCAGCTGAACTACCACCATCTTGGTGACAGAGATCTGTCATCAACGGGTGTGAAGAAATCACCATGTGAGTGTATGTGGAGGGGCGGGGGTCGGGGGGGCCAGTTTTCAATGCAGTTGGCTGGAATCTCGGCCAGCACTGTGCATTTATTTACAAGAGAGCATATTCGGTAACCACTCTGGCATGAAGCTATGCTGCCTGCGTTTTATACTTTAAAGATAACGCAGAATGTTTTTATTGACCCTACATAAATACTGGACATGAACTGCTCCACAGACTCTGACAATGCCTGCAAACGTGCCTGCCCCCGAGGCCATGACTGAAGCCCAGGCCACTGTTTAAAGCCGACACAGGCTGCATCTGTGGGAGTGAAGTGCAAACCCAGGTGCGTGCAGTGATCAAACGTTCCCCACACTAGCATGGGGCTGGAAGGTCCTCACGTGGTCAAGCCCCGTGGCAGCGCGCACCCTGGGTGGCCTGCTAATTTAATTTATGGTAGAGTAACTGGCAGCCATTAGCGCAGGGAAAGGTAGATACACCCAAAGTTCACTGCCAGCTAGTGCTGTAGCCTTAGCTTCAACAAACATTTACTGAGGACCTGCTGCGTGCTAAGCACATTTAAATATACAATCTCATCTGAGGCTCCCAAACAGTTATCTCCACGCGGTTTTTACCAACGAGGACCTGAGGTGCAGACATGTAGGTATTTCACACAGACATTCAGCCAGTTACTACAAAACCAGTCCGTCGACACGGGTCTTCTGTCTCGAAGACAGGTTTTTCTACCATGTCAGAATGTGTAAAATGAATGTTCCAACTGCCACCAATTAAGGAATTTCTAGATCAGTGGTTCTCAACCTTTCTAATGCCGCGACCCTTTAATACAGTTCCTCATGTTGTGGTGACCCCAACCATAAAATTATTTTCGTTGCTACTTCATAACTGTAATTTTGCTACTGTTATGAATCGTAATGTAAATATCTGTGTTTTCCGATGGTCTTAGGCGACCCTGCTGTAGAGCCTCTCTTACATTATTTACACAGATATTTACATTATGACTCATAACAGTAGCAAAATTACAGTTATGAAGTAGCAACGAAAATAATTTTATTGTTGGGGGTCACCACAACATGAGGGACTATATTAAAGGGTCGAGGCATTAGAAAGGTTGAGAACCACTGTTCTAAATCCATTTTACAGATGACAAAATAAAGGCTACAGCTCACAAGGCCTTATCACACACAAGGCATTAAGGAAATACATTATTATAAGCCATTCATTCAGCCATAGGTCATCCAAAATACAGATAAAGGAGAACCCTGGGCTGACAGGCTCCTGTTCTGGGCCCCAATATCTAGGGCCAGCTGGTTTCTGCCATTTTCCACATGCACGTCTCCCCCAAGAGGGGGCGCTGTAAACTCAGCAGGGAAATGGGATGTTCTCAGGTATCCCAGGAGGGATTTCCTGTTTTCAGTCACTGATTCACTGATTCATTCACTTACTCACCTGATCAGACTTCATTCATTCATTCATGGTTTCTTATAAGTGAGGCAACTTTGTTTAGCTATGTCTTTCTTCAAAACAATTTTGGAAAACTGCATATCCTCTTGAACTCTTCAAGGATGAAATAAGTTTCTCTTCCTGCATGGAAATAATTGCAAAGAGTGTAATTCTGACATGCAGTCAATATTGACAATCTGAAATAAAAAATGTTACTGTTTGCTTTTATATGTATCCAAAGGGATAGGGATACCATAGTAATTTTATATTTATCATCATCCAAAACCTAAAAATACACAAATAACTAACCTTTTAATGGTAAGAATATTTAGTGTTTCCTTTCTTCCTTGAATTCATATTTCCATTCCAATTCCCAAATTTTACCCTGTAAATATATTTCATACTTGAAAATATCTCTAATCACCCTAGCATAATTCTATGTAACGACAACATAATATATATCAAAATAATTTTCTAATGTCCTGTAATCTTAAGCCGTTAGGTGCTGAAAGTGTTTCCCCGGATTGAGTAATTGTTAAAATTATTAGAAGAAAGTTAATCAAAACAGCATAAATATATTACAGCTTTAGACGCACCATGAAGTCAGGGAGAAGTGAGAGGTGTGCCTTCCTATGAAAAGCGGAAGGTGAGCTGGAAAGGAGGCCCTTTCCCCTGGGGTCTCCCCTGCAGGTGTGCTCTCAGGCTGATCTTGTTAGGAAAGAGTGGAAGTGGAAGTCTGGGATCTGAAAATGAATTCCCTGAAACATAGCCCATCTAACATGCCCCCGCTGGAAGGCTGCTTCGCCTGGAGCCGAAGCACAGAGGCTCACGGGGGGGCACTGGGCACCTAGGCAAACAACCACGAAAAGAGTCAGAGGGGTCAAGTGTTAATATCTGGTAGGGATCAGTCAAGAGACAAGCCCTATTAGTAACGCAAACAGGGGAAATCTCGTATAAAGAATTGTTAACGAGGCAAAAGATTTAACTGCTAAAAGGGATAAAAGAGAACTGCAAGGAATACTAGAAGCAGCAACTCAGAGGGCAGCTACCCTCCCTAAGGATGAGGGAAAGTCAATGAGGACCTTGAAGCCTTGGAGGGGGATCCCACAAGGCTGAGCTGCAGACCCTTGAAGAGAGGGTGTGGCTGCTGCAGCCAAAAAGAAACAGGCTGCTAGAGGTGCTCATCTCAGGGCCCGGCGAGCCCTCACCATTGCGGTGAACACTGCTGGGACCCTCTGGACCCTGATTGCTCCAAAGGACGTGGGAAACGGCAGCAGGTGGGACAACAGCGTCCTTCCTTCCCCGTCCGCTTTGCAGCGCCCTCTGTTGGTAGAGTGAAACACTGAGCGGCTGTCGAAGGCCAACTGCACCAGGCTGAGTCCAGCTCCAGGACCACAAAGCAGGACCGAAAAGGGTGCGTTTGGAGCCGAAAGGCAACACACTAACAACTGGCACTAGCATGGAGAGAAAATTACAGTCAAGGGTTACATGAGTCTAGAGAAAGGAGAAAGGACTTTCAATCTGCCTCTCCGCCGGAATCAATGGGTGGATAGGCTCTCTACTAGATACTGAGCTAACTCCATTGGCCCCAGTTACATTTGCTCTTTGTAGAGAGTGGCCGGAAGCTAAGTGACTCCCTCGCAGTGATGGCCAGGACTGGGAATCTCACCCCCAGTTCTCCAAACCGTGGCTTTGCTTCTGGGTGAGTGCAAAGGGAGCCTGTTTTCTCTGTCTTATGACAGTTGTTCATCCTGACCCGGGTCCTTGGCAACGCCTTCACGGCTGAGCTTTTCCTCCTTTCATTCCTGCCCACAAAGAGTAGGCAGGCAGCGAGCTGGGAGCTTCTATTTTGATTTCTCACATCTCTGCTCTCCATTCTGAAGTGCAATGATTTCATACAGCTACAAAATTGGCACCGCGTTCCCCTTTCACCAGCTCCCCTAGGGTCTTTATCGCTGCAGTCAAGAAGACATTATTTTAAAAAATCGCGTCAGTGCCAACCAACTGTGACAGGATTTTAGTTCAAAATCATCCTCCGTTGGCTTTCCTTGTGTGAAACTCGCTGCCATATTCTATAAAACACCCCATTACTCATCTGAAACGTCTTCAGAAAGAAACCCTCTGAAAGCCACAGGATGGGCGGAAAGTGTCCTGGTGGGAATAAAAAGGCTGAGGAATTCCTTTTTCCACCACTAACTGACCGAGTCCATGAGAAAATCACTGGGTTTCTCATCACTTCCCTCAGCTTCTCATGCTGATCACTGTGGAGGTTCCAGGACCAGATTTACAGCGTCAGCCTGGGGACAACTGAAAAAGGCCACCCCCATGTCCATAGAGCATTGTTAGGAAAGATGGGGCCAATCAGCAAGGGGAGATCTTGACCACACAACTCCAGACCCTCAGCCCTTTCTTATGACCTTGTATTTACATGTCTTTTTTAGGTTCTTGTTATTTTATTAAGGTACTAGAGGCCCGGTGCATGAAATTTGTGCACGGGATCCCCTCAGCCCAGCTGGCCCACTCCAGCTGCACGTTACTCACCCTAGGACACTGAAATCATGCCAGTGCCCAGGCCCCACCACAGACCAGCTGTTTCAGAAGGAGTGGTGCAGACATATATATATATTTTTAAAGTGTCCCAGGTGATTCTGATGCACGGTGAGGACTGAGAATACCTGCTCTAGAGCAAAGCGAGGCTGGAGGGCTTCTCTCCAACACTGCCTAACGTCTGTGCAAAGAAAAGGGGGATTTGTATAAGTTCCCTTGTGCAAGTCCAGAGACTCCACCAATCGGAGGTCTGGGTGCCACCAAGTGAGCAGTTTAATCTGGATCTGAGGGATAGACTTAGGCTGCCCATACAGAGGGTTTCACTTTCTTTCACTGTAGAGACAAAAGCCATAAAAGGGGGCTCTGACTTTCAACTTGGGGTAGAAAAAAATAAGGTGAGTGAGAAAGCAGAGAAGGTGACTCCCCTAAGTCAAAGCCACAATTAGCCAATTGTATGTGTCCCTTTTGCACCCTGAGAATGCCACACTGTGGTGAAGTCATTTCAGTGATTAAAAGGTTGAGACCAGAGTGCGGAGGCCCAGAATGCCAAGGGAGGGAGACTGGCTGCCTTACGGGGGATGGCGCCCACCAGATATACCTCTGTAGACTTGGGGCTTATTCCTGGAGGAGGGGGCTTCCCCAGAGAGTCAGTCTCAACCTGAACATCCTACAATTCTATGCTACACATTATTGGCAAGATGCGAAGTAAGGACCAGTTATTTTTGGAGCCGAGTTTTCTTCACATGTGTCTTGTTAATGCCAGCTTGCATTAGTAACCCACGTTTCCATGTGGGTGGTACTGGCAGTTGCTGGCAGGGCTTAGGTAAAGTACGGAGACCTAACAAACCCGCAGGAAAGTTTTAAGCCATGGAAATCTGAGGGTGGAAAGAAAGTGCTGAGTCAGCTGCAAGGTCCCCACCCACCCGCATAGTCACATGGTGCTAGAGAAAGAAAATGGACCAGGAGGAAGGCACGGTGATCACTGGGCTTGCTCTCCACTGACATCAGAAGGTCCTGTGCCCCCGAGAAGCAGCTGGGGACCAGCCCTGCAGCTTCTTCCCATCCCGACCAAACTCTGGCCCAGCCAGACCTGCGCGGCTCATGCCTAACGATCCAGGGCAGTCTTTCCACAGGTTGTTTGGACAAGGTAATTTCTAAGACAAAATAATCCAGCGGACAGCTACAAAGGTAAGTCTTCCACACGTATTACGATCCTCATTGCCATCATTACCCAACTAGAAACGTGTTTTCATGGAATGTTTTTCACTGTCCCCTGGATTCACTCCCAGAGAAGGGAATTTACAAGGATTTGCCTGTTTCTCTTTTCTCTTTTTAATTCAGCGGATGGTGTTGTTCATTATCCACTTGGGGTGGCATTAGAATAAATTAATATTAAAATATTTAAATTTAGAACAATGTGTTTGAAATGCCATTAGGAAGATTTATCACCTGCAACGAGACATCAGGGCTCCATTAGCGACAACCCCCAATTCCATGAGTCTGGAGACCTCTGCCCAGATCATTCCCAGCCCCTCTCTCCCACTGTCCCCCGAGGCTGTGTGGGCAGCTGTTGTTGGGGTCACTGAGGGTTTGTTCTATGACTCGCTTTGCACCTCTGACACCCACCTCTGAGGCCAATTCACAATACAAGGAAAGGCAAAACTCATTTCTTGGACCAGTGGTAGAAAAGAACGCTCATCATATCCCAGGAAAGTGAAATGATTATTCCCCTTTAGAGGCCAGAGCTGTGAGATGGAACCTCACCACATCAGAGTGTGGTTTGAAAAGCGTGGACTCTGGAGCCTAAGGGGCCTGGGTTCAGATCCCTGCCACTTGCTGGCTGTGTTGTGTTGAGCATATTGCTTTATGACTCTGTGCTTCAATGTTCTCATCTGAAAAATAGGGATGATAATAATACCTGCCTCACATTGTAAGGATTTCATGAGTTAACATATGTAAAGGTCTTCAAACATCTGGCACATGGTTCATGCGATGGAAGTATTTGCTATTATTACCTGGTCTTTGAAAAAGACTTAAGAGGAAATGTAATTATAGGTTATTCCAATCAATTAAGCACCTGCCTGCGGTCCAGAAGACCCCTTATTTATAAGCACGTTCCTTAGCTCAGACTTGTCTCCCGTGGCCAATTTCATTCTAAAGGATAATGACCTACTTTCAAGTAGAAAGCCCCAAGGAAGACACTTGAGAGGAAACCCTCAGAAAATTCCCAAGTCATCTGCCCGGTAAAAATAGCAGTATCTTAACTCTGCTTTCAAGCCAACCAGCCCCAAGCCAGTCTGCTGGGTTACAGGTCGGGATAGTGGCTCAGCAACGTGCTGTTTGGTCTGATGCCAGCTCCCCGGGTGTGTCCACTGTGTGAACATGGATCCAGCTGTGCACTGTGTTGTGTTCACACTTCTGTCTGTATATTCACCTTCGATACAGATTTTCCTGGAAATGAACACCCTACCAGGAGACAGTCCAAGCTCACCCAAGAACCTTTGAATCTCTTCCACATTCTCCTTCAGGGATATTTGGAAATTCCTTTGGCAAAGCTCCAATCTGCTAGGGGCTAAGCTGAGACCTGAGAATGGGTTGCCTCTAAATGGGGCTCCTAAAACACCAGATAAATAATCGTTGTGCATATTTATATTAAAAAATACTCATTTACATGAAATTTAAATTTAAGTGGGCGTTCCACATTTTTATTTGCTAAAATCAAATTTCGAATAAGCTATTTTTTTGTATAAGGATATGTCAAATATTATGTGGAATGTATTTAGGCTAAAAATATATTTTTCTAAGATTAAAATTTAACGGGGTGTCCTGATTTTATCTGACAACCCTATTCTGAGTGTTTTACACATATGGATTCGTTGAACTCTGGTACAAGTGAAAAAGAGAGGTACTATTATTACCTCTACTTTGCGGAGAAGGAAAAGAGACTAAGTAATTTGCCTAAATAATCGGGAGACACCAGGTGCTGAAAAGAATGCAGAGCAATTGGAACTACACTGCTGGTGGAAATGCAAAATGGTGCAATCACCTTGGGAAATCATTTGACTTTTTAAAAGTTAGCACACACCTGCCAGGTGATCCTCTGTCTAATATTACTACCAAACACTTTGGGAAAGGCTTGATCGAATATCGTGAAGATAAAGTAAAAAGAACTGCACACACACTGCACTGTAGTTGGTATATGTGTTTTTGCATAGGGGCAGGATTAGGAGTTCTGAAATTATTTGTATACTAGAGAAAGACAAATAAATCAATGTATTGCAAATAATTACAGCAATGTCTCACTATTGGAAAAAAGCTACAAATAAGGAGGGGGCAGGCTGGAATGAACCCTCAGCAGCTGGATTGGAGTTAGACACACTCAACATTGACTTATGTCTTAAAAGATACACACACAGAGAAAAATAGATACAGAAATAAAAACAGGTGTGTATATTCATGAGTTAGCACATATCCATCTAGTGCCTTATTCTTGCTTCCTAAGGACGGTCCAGGAGCAATGAGTGCACTGACTGCCCAGATCTTGGTTTCTAACATCATTGGCTCCTTGGAGAACTGGTTCATTCCAGAATTGGAGCAGAAAACATAAGATGAGCCTGAACTATGGTGTGGTGCCAGAAAGGAAGGAAGCACTAAAACGTAAATTAAAAGATGGGGCATATCAACGGGGGAAAGTGCTCCCAAAGGCCAACGTTGGAACCACTTGCACAACAAAATAAGCAATAGGGTTGGATTATAACCCAAAGAATAAGGTAAGTATCCACAAGTCCACGAGGGAAACATCTGGATAAATGAGGGAGAATTGTCAAGGCTTCCTTACAGAAGAATTCTACATAACAAGGTAGACCAGTGGTCGGCAAACTGCGGCTCGCAAGCCACATGCAGCTCTTTGGCCCCTTGAGTGTGGCTCTTCCACAAAATACCACATGCGGGCGCGCACATACAGTGCGATTGAAACTTCATGGCCCATGCGCAGAAGTCAGTTTTCGGCCTGGGTGAGTCTATTTTGAAGAAGTGGTGTTAGAACACTCAAGGGGCCAAAGAGCCGCATGTGGCTTGCGAGCCGCGGTTTGCCGACCACTGAGGTAGGCGGAATGAAGAAAGTAGAAATCACCATTAGACCATCATGGTAATAACTGCCAAAAGCAAGATCCACCAAAGGAAGCTAAAATCGGGGGGGAGGGGGAGTAAATAAATAAAAATTAAATAAATAAAAAATAAAATCAGGGGCAAGAGTTTAAGCAGAAAGGAGAGACTTGCATGGTTTCAAAGTATCTTTCCTCCAATGTTTAATAATTATAAAAGTAAAATAGTAAGCATGTGGTGGAGAATCCAGACAAGCATCACCTTAGCCGAGAGATCCAAGTTAACATCAACAGTAACATGTATCAAAAGTATGTGCCCCTGATAGCATGTGCTGAGAGAAGGTCAACTTTCTGTTGTATTCTTTCAAGGTCATTAACAAGGACGACTGAGGGGTTGTCACAGATGGGGGAGGCTAAGGAGACAGGACAACTAAATGAAATGTGGGATCCTGGAATAGAAAAGAAGAACAGTAGTGGGAAAAGCGATGACGTCTAAATAAAGTCTGTAGTTTAACATATTGTGCCAGGGTTGACTTCTTAATTTACATAAATATTCTATGGTTATATAAGATGCTACACGGGGGGGAGGGAGTGAATCCCACATAGCAACTCTCTGTACTATTTTTGCAATCCATCCAAGTCTAAAATTATCTAAAAGTAAAATATTGCCCTCAAAACATAACACCCTCACTTCTCCCACACAATTCCTTACTCTAGCAAAAGAAAAGAAATATTATTAAAAAGCCTTTGTGCTGCAAGAATAGGGCCAGGCCACCACAGTTTGGGCTACTCAGTGATTTTCCTGGTCCTCTCTTCAGCTTTAAACTGGTTCAGGAATCCTAAAGAGTCTATTTTCATCCCTCCTTCCTTCCTCCAACTTCTAAATCAGGATTGCCCAGTGCAAGTAGTTGGCACGCCCCTCTCCCATGCAGCTCAGCGCCTGACGTAGTGACAAGGCCCAATTGTGGGCTGTGCCCTCTCAGCCTCGGCTCTATTTACTGTTGTTTGTTTGTGGTTTGTGGTTTGTGGTTTGGAGGGAAGTGGGACCCAGAGGCACCATGTGCCCTTAGAATGTCTGCAGACCCTTCTGGAATCCTATGAGGAAAGCAAGGCAGAGCAATCTCACCCAAAGCCAAGAACTCAGCGCCTGCTCTGAAGGATCCAAGTTACCAACCTCATTTATGGAGGAAAGTGACTCCCATCCCTGAAAGTATAAATAAACTAATAGTGGGGGAGGACGTGAAAAACGTCTGCGGCTGCCTGAAGATGCTGCTGAACCCAACATTTCATTGGGTGGCCTGTCTACACCTTCCATCCTTCTGCAAGGCTGAGCTTTTTTTAAAAAAAATATTTTTTTTATCTAAAACCAGATATTTTACCTCATGAAGTTGTTAGATATTTTGTAAGAAATAGACTGGTCCCTGACTTTTCAGTTAGCTCACAAGGTAAAGGCCAATTGTGGTTAACATATACTATAAAATGCTTGCATACTGATAATATGAATCCTTAGGTGTAACTACTTTTTTGGAGAGAAAAAAAAGGATATGTTTCTGGCTAATGGAAGAAGAGGCTACCTACCAAAAAATAAAAAAGGAATAAACCAACAACAACAAAAACCAGAAACTCAGGAGACACCATCGAGGTGGGATTACTTCGATGGGTTCAGGACACACTGAAACTACTGACCTTTGAGGCTCAGGGATTGTTGGCGTCTCTGCTGAGAGGCCCAGGCTCATGGTCCCTTCCTCCAGGGTTAGGCCAGCTTCTCGAGGCCTCATGGTGGCTGTGGCTGCTGCAACCTGATCACAGCAGGTTTTTAAGCGGCATGTTCACGGGGCACACTGGACACCCTGGAATTTTCCCTCAAGTTGGGGGTGGCGGGGGGGGGGGGGGGGGGAGGGGCTTGCTCCAGCTTGTTTCCAGCTGATCCAGGGTTGCATCTTCCAGCTTCTCAATGTTCCCTCAGAGAACCACAGTCCATGCTCCAAACCATTGCATTTCCTCTCCGTCAAGATGAAGAAGGGAGACGTGGGAAGGGTGAGGTGACAAACGAGAAGAAAGTGTTGAGGGACCCTGGGAAGGCGACAGGGTTTCCACTGAGCCTGTGACCTTCCAGTGCCACTTCCACCAACCACCTTCTTCTAAACCCAGCGAAGGGCAACAAGACAACATGGAATCTGGGTCTTGAGTCCAGTGACAGAATGGAAACTACTTAATTCTAAAATATTTCAGAGATAGGTTTTTGAGTTTTTCCGAAGTTCATTCTACTTCCTGATCCCCAACCCCAAGGATGACGGCTCTATGGGTGTGGGGGGAAGATTGGATTCTTCAGGTTTAAGAGGGTGGTTTTGCTCCACAAAGTGAGGGCTGGTTGTGAAGCAAAGTTAGGGCTGGGACCCCCAGCATTAGCCCCACATCCCCAGGATGGATGTCCTGCAGGTGGCCCAGGTCCTGGGGGCAGGCTGGGTGCTCCAGGGTCCCCGGCATGCCCATCCTGGAGCAGCATGTAGACCAGGAGTATAAGCCTGAAGCTGTGATGGGTGTGAAAGCTCACAGAGAACAATGGGAAAGTATAGGTCTGTTCCACTGCTCACAGTCTGCCTAGGACCTACTAGAAAGTGCCCATCCCTGTCACCACATATTGAGAGTCAACTCCAAAGGCAAGAGATACGTATATAAACTCATTGGTCACCAATGAATAATTTGTTTTATTGTTAAAGCTCAAAAGAGTAACCTGAACATTTATGGGATGCTAAATTCACTGCCTATCGCTTTAAGGGAGATATAGATTATAATCTATGTATCTATAGGTCTAGCTAGATCTATATATCTATGTCTTCAAACTGTGTGTGTGTGTGTCTGTGTGTGTGTGTGTGTGTATGTGTGTGTACGTACATAGTATTTAAATATATATGATGTCCAAGGATCAATTGCAGGTCTACATGCTAAAGATGATATAGAAAAGACCCTTCGCTTCAGTAGTTCTCTCCTTGGCTGTACCTTGGAATCACCCGGGTAATTTAAAAATATTCCTGATGCCTTATTACCCCTTCCAGAGATTCTGAGATTACTCATCTGAAGAATGGTTGGGGCATTCTAATGTGCATCCGAGCTTGAGAATCATACATTTATTTAGAGTCTAAAGGCCCAATTCTAATCCTGTTAGTTTCTGTGGGAAACCAGTAAGAGCCAGCATCCTGTGTGGCCAGCAAGGGCTGCTACGGAGGCTAAGTATGATCTGCTGATGGCCCAGGAAGGGAAATATTCATGCAGCTGATGTTACCCTGCTCTGGTACTTGTCAAAGCTAAGCTAAAACTCCACTGTGTACAGGCTGCCGCTGCCAATGGGCTTCTGTCTGGGTGAGATGCTGGAACAGGGCTCAAACTTGTGTAGCCATGAACTCAAACAAGATGATAAAGTCAGCTGAAGAGCGTGAACTTTGTGTCACTTGTAGCATCTGGGCATCTGGAACCTGGCTAGAGAGCTCTGCACACCTCTGCCCACCAGCTCACCCATCTCAGTGGAGACTCGAAGTCCCAGACAGATGGCTGTGTGAACGTGTGCCCTATGAGATGACAGAGAGCTTCTAATTATGGATCTGAGTCCAAATTAGAAACCTCTCCCGATTGCCAAACAACGAGTCACATATCCTTCAAATGAACTTTCACATTTGGAAATAAAACCAACTCCCTGGTCCTCTGTCTCTGATTATCCAGCAAGCCTGGCTGGAAGGCAGGGGTACGTCTACAGCCACTCATTTCATCCTCACCACTGCCCTAAGAAGGGGCTTCCTGGCCTGGCTTTGTGATGCTGCTCCAAGGGGTACCTGACCATCTCCCTCTCAGCCAGGGGGTAGGTGGTGGTCAAATAGTGTGACTTCAAGAGCCACATCTGCCTGGAGCCAAGGATGGAGGCTCCAGTCATGCTCTTGCAAAGGCAATCCTGTGCCCCCACCTGCCACACGCAGTCAGGGTTGGCCAGGCTGGGCTCCTAGGCTGCCTTCCACACGGGCCTGGAGTAACTGGACTTCATGTCCACCACTCAGGCAGCTGATGGGAGTCTCTCCCAAACCTTGGTGTTCTCTGTTGCTACGTGACAAATTACCATAAGCTTAGGGGCTTAAGCAACACCATTTATCGTCTCCCTGTTTCTGAGGGTCAGGAGTCTGGGCAGGGGTTGCCTGGGTTTTCCACTCAGGGCCTCAGAGGCCACAATCACGCTGTCAGTGGTCTGGGTTCTCATCTGGAGACCCGACCAGAGAAGAATCTGCTTCTGAGTTCACTCAAGTAGTTAGCAGATTCATCTTCTAGAGGCTGGAGGACTTTTTGCTGAGGGTCAGCTCCTAGAGGTCACCCACAGTTCCCAGCCATGTGGCCATCTCACAACATAGCAGCTTACTTCTTCAAAGCTACCAGGGGAGAGTTTCCTTCTCCAGTCTGCTAAGTTACCCAATCAAGGGAGGGACGTCCATCACCTTCGCCACGTAATGTAACCCAGTCAAGTGAGGGACACCAATAACCTTCACCATATAATGTAACCCAATCAAGGGAGGGACACCAATAACCTTCACCATATAATGTAACCCAGTCAAGGGAGAGACACCAATAACCTTCACCATATAATGTAACCCAACCAAGGGAGGGTCACCAATAACCTTCACCATACAATGTAACCCAGTCAAGGGAGGGACACCAATAACCTTCACCATATAATGTAACCCAGTCAAGGGAGGGACACCAATAAACTTCACCATATAATGTAACCCAACCAAGGGAGAGACACCAATAACCTTCACCATATAATGTAACCCAACCAAGGGAGGGACACCAATAACCTTCACCATATAATGTAACCCAACCAAGGGAGGGACACCAATAACCTTCACCATATAATGTAACCCAGTCAAGGGAGGGACACCAATAACCTTCACCATATAATGTAACCCAGTCAAGGGAGGGACACCAATAACCTTCACCATATAATGTAACCCAGTCAAGGGAGGGACACCAATAACCTTCACCATATAATGTAACCCAGTCAAGGGAGGGACACCAATAACCTTCACCATATAATGTAACCCAGTCAAGGGAGGGACACCAATAACCTTCACCATATAATGTAACCCAGTCAAGGGAGGGACACCAATAACCTTCACCATATAATGTAACCCAACCAAGGGAGGGACACCAATAACCTTCACCATATAATGTAACCCAACCAAGGGAGAGACACCAATAACCTTCACCATATAATGTAACCCAACCAAGGGAGGGACACCAATAACCTTCACCATATAATGTAACCCAACCAAGGGAGAGACACCAATAACCTTCACCATATAATGTAACCCAACCAAGGGAGGGACACCAATAACCTTCACCATATAATGTAACCCAACCAAGTGAGGGACACCAATAACCTTCACCATATAATGTAACCCAACCAAGAGAGGGACACCAATAACCTTCACCATATAATGTAACCCAGTCAAGGGAGGGACACCAATAACCTTCACCATATAATGTAACCCAGTCAAGGGAGGGACACCAATAACCTTCACCATATAATGTAACCCAACCAAGAGAGGGACATCAATAACCTTCACCATATAATGTAACCCAACCAAGAGAGGGACACCAATAACCTTCACCATATAATGTAACCCAGTCAAGGGAGGGACACCAATAACCTTCACCATATAATGTAACCCAGTCAAGAGAGGGACACCAATAACCTTCACCATATAATGTAACCCAGTCAAGGGAGGGACACCAATAACCTTCACCATATAATGTAACCCAGTCAAGGGAGGGACACCAATAACCTTCACCATATAATGTAACCCAGTCAAGGGAGGGACACCAATAACCTTCACCATATAAAGTAACCCAACCAAGGGAGGGACACCAATAACCTTCACCATATAATGTAACCCAACCAAGGGAGGGACACCAATAACCTTCACCATATAATGTAACCCAACCAAGAGAGGGACACCAATAACCTTCACCATATAATGTAACCCAGTCAAGGGAGGGACACCAATAACCTTCACCATATAATGTAACCCAGTCAAGGGAGGGACACCAATAACCTTCACCATATTATGTAACCCAGTCAAGGGAGGGACACCAATAACCTTCACCATATAATGTAACCCAACCAAGGGAGAGACACCAATAACCTTCACCATATAATGTAACCCAGTCAAGGGAGGGACACCAATAACCTTCACCATATAATGTAACCCAGTCAAGGGAGGGACACCAATAACCTTCACCATATAATGTAACCCAACCAAGGGAGGGACACCAATAACCTTCACCATCTCCTATTGGTTAGAAATCACAGGTTCCACTCGCACTCAAGAAGAGGGACATACAAGGGTATGACTCTTTGGGGGTCACCTTGGGGTGTGTTTGTCACATTCAGCCACTTGCTTTTGTATTTGACACAGACTACAGGATTAGAATTCCTCTCTGATCCTTTTTGCCAGGCCTGAACTTGACCTACATTTTTGGTACTTATCCCTGACTGCTTCCCACTAATTCCGCCCACTCTGTTTCCCTCCAGATGCTCTTGGATGCTGCAGCTGTACATGTTGGTAGCAATCAGCCTTGACAAATGTCATGGAACCTCAGAGGAAACGGGTTGGGAAAGGTTAAGTGTCTTGTTCAAGGTCACTCAGATTACACTACAGATGGAATCTGAACCTGGGTCTGTTTAACTCCAGATCCCATGACCTTCCCGTCTGCTAGCCTACATGGTAATGATACTAATCCCATCAACCTCCCAAAACTGACAATGAAATAATGCATGGGACAGTACTTTGCAAACTGAAGAGTACTATGCAAATATTTATTAAGAATTCTACTCAGTAAAAGCATGGATTTTTGGCTTCTTAACAAAATAGATCTTCACTTGCATTTGCCCTTTGAAAACCCCAAGTCTAGGCAAAATTTTGTTTACATAGCTTTGTGGCACATTAACAAGAGGTAAATCTTTTTAAATGCTTCCAGTATAATCCAATGCGTAGCCTACAAAGCATGATGGGGAGGGGGATTAATCAAAGAAAACAATCTTTAATCTCCACTTCTCAGTCTTCCTTTGTTCTTTTCTGCTTTCTCTCAGCAGGTTTCCTATTTATACCTGTGATTTCCCATAAATGAGCCACCGATCTTGGGAGAAGCAGGCTGTCTGTTCAGACACCACCCCCTTCCCTTGATATCCAAAACCATAAGGAAAGCCCAGAGGCCCCTTTCACATCCCACTCTGGGTCCCATGCTGCCCATCGGAGCCCAGAGCGCTAATGTCGTTGGGAGCTGAAGCTGCTGGGGGGTCTGGGATGGGGGCTGCGGGGAGGATGTGAGACTCAGGCCCAGACAGGTCCCTATTACAGCACCAAACTGGTGAGACCTGAATCTGGTCACAATTAGGCTTCCATTTGCTGGATAACTGACGCTGTTCATAAATGCTGAGAAGCGAACAATCGCGCCTTTGTTTGAGACGTCTGGGCTTTATCTTCTGTTATTCAAGGCAACGGGGAGAGGGCGAGATTCCCACACCCCTGGCGCTGAGACTGGTCGCTAACAAGGCAGAAATGCCTCTCTCACGTACGCCTACCCCTCCAAGATAAGGAGCCATTCCTCCAGGTATTAATACTATCTATCCGCTCTAATCGCAGAGTTCTCACAGGGTAGTCTGTACGTGTTTCTTGTACGAGGTCTTAAGACAGCCACCCCGCTGCAGTGGGGAGCAGCCTCTCCCTGGGTGAGCTCAGATGTCACGTAACTTGTTTGCATGATTGAGAGATGGGGTCATGACAGTGACCCTCAGAGCTATTGGAGGGCTCCCTGGCAGAATGCATGTGAAGTGCGTTGCACAGAGCCTGTGAGTAAACCCCTAATAATAATGTGGGATCAGGAGTCAGAGAGGCCCGGATTGAAACCTCAGCTTGGCCTTCGGGCTCCTAGTCCCCTTCAGCCCCTCGGGGCCTCTGAGTCTCCTCCCTCAGGTGAGAACCTACTGCTCCTTGAGTTAAGCGGCTGAATGCACGGGGCTTGGTCTAGACCAGCGATTTTCAGACTTTTTCATCTCATGGCACAATTCAACCAAGCACTAAAATTCTGTGGCTCGCCAAAAAATATATTTTTTGCCGATCTGACAAAAATTAGGTATAATTTTGATTCATTCACACCTGATGGGCATTGTTGTGTTAGCTGTTGTCATTTTTATTTTATTTTATTTTTTTACAGTCTAAGGGAAAAGAGGTCAGTGCCCTGACTAAAGAGCCAGGTATTGCAGGTTTTAAAAATTCTTGGGGCACCAGTTGAAAATCGCTGGTCTGGACCAGTACTGGCTGCTGCTGAGCACTTCCAGCGTGGCCAGCTTGGGTTGTGTTCTCAGAATTTCTTCTTTCCTCCTCAGGTCTGTCTGAGAGGGGGGCCAGGCCGTTATGCTTCCTGACCTCAGGGGCGCAAAGACGACGTCACTTTCACTCGGTGATTTCAGCCAACCTGAGCCACGGGGCAGAAAGGGGACTGTGATGTCACCTCTGTTCCTTTGTACTGACATTTCCACCAGGAAATAAGCCATTCCCAGAGTTCTGAGTGGGACGGAATCACACACGGGGTGGGAAATGGGATGAGGGAGATGGAGGAAACAGAAGGGGGTAAACACAGCACCATGCCGGATGGCGGTAATCCAGATGCCCACCCCGAGAACTCGCTCCCCGCCTTCCCTGAATGGATAGCCTTACAGAGCGTAGTGTTCTATAGCTTGCGGCCCTGTTATGAAGAGCCTCTCAACTATAGCAACGAATTCCTCGGCGAGGCAAGGGAAAGACATTTTACCCACCACATTATCATCCTGGGAGAGTGACATCCAGGAGGGTGTGGGCAGGCAGGAAACATCGTGCTGGCTGGCCAGTATTCCACATGTTGTGCACTAACCTCAGACTCTCCTACTATTCCACGTGCTACGTGAGCCTCCTGCGGCTTTGAGGCATAAAGTCCCTTCTCTCTCTACACCTGTTTTCTGTACGACAGTAGCCACCAGCCATGGATAGCTCTTAAAATATTTTGAATTGAAATTAATTAAAATTTAAAATTGTCTTCAGTCACATAAGCCCACATCGGGCTACTGCCTACCCTGCTGCCCAGAACAGACATGGGACATTTCCATCTTCCAGCAAGTTCCATCAGACAGTGCTGTTCTAGAAAGGAGGATTAGTTAACGCACATCTAGAAAAGTGTTTTAAATGACCATTTCCTTGGTTGTTATGAATAGTAACAACTGATTTTATACGTAAATGAGAATAAGCCTCACCCTGTTCCAAATCCTAAAGGATCATAATCCAGAGCCACAATGTTACACAACACTGACAGCCAGAAACAAAAGCCACGTCTTCCCACATGCACAGCACTCGTAAGTGTTTGCTCCCTGGGACCAGCGCTGGTCTGGGACTTGAGCTGGTGTCTATGCGCTGGGACCCAATGACTCCACACAGGTGATGAGACGTGGAGACCGGCGCTCGGGGTGGGTACGGGCAGTGCCCTGCTGCTGGGAGAAATTAAATGTATGGTCATTTACGGCTTGCCCCGGGAGACGCAGGGCCGAGTTGTCTGGACACACTGTCTGCACTGACTGATCACCCCACAATGGTGTGAGGTTCCCCTTCACCTCCCCAGCGACGCCATGCCTTTCGATGGCACAAGGGTTGCTGCTGTTACGTGTGAGCGCTGGAGGGGAACACGCCTGCCAGTAGAAGCCTTTATCCGCGTTTACCAGGTGCCAGGCGGCATGCCCACACAGTCTCCCAGGAGCAGCAGGGCCAGATGTCACCTTTTAAGTTCCACCCGAAAGAAGTAGAAGCTGCTGAGAGATGGAGAGTGAACGCAGATAGTAAGAGGAAGGGACCGTGTCCCATCCACATGGGGCCTGGCCGGGGTCCGGCTGCTGGCCATGGGACCACAGGGCCTTCCTTGCTTGCATGAGGACAACTGTCTGAGGTTGGAGTGGTAATCACAGTCACTCGTTATTAGGGGTTTACTCACAGGCTCGGTGCGAAGCACTTCACATGCATTCTGCCAGGGAGCCCTCCAATAGCTCTGAGGGTCACTGTCATGACCCCATCTCTCAATCATGTAAACAAGTTAAGTGACATCTGAGCTCACCCAGGGAGAGGTAGTTGCTGAACTTGAACCCTGGTAACCTGACCTCTGCTATGGGTTTCTGCAAGTCTGCTGGCCGTGTCCTGGGAATTCATCTACGCACCAGTCCAGCTTGCCCAGTCTTTTTTTTTTTTTTTTTTTACTGTATTTATTCATTTCAGAGAGGAAGGGAGAAGGAGAGAGAGATAGAAATATCAATGATGAGAGAGAATAATTGATCGGCTGCCTCCTGCACGCCCCCCACCAGGGATTGAGCCTCCAACCCAGGCATGTGCCCTGGGACAGAATCGAACCTGGGACCCCTCAGTCCACAGGCTGACACTTTATCCACTGAGCCAAGCTGGCTAGGGCTTGCCCAGTCTTTTCATTGGCTTCTCCGTTCTCTGATTTAGTGGTCAAGCACACGGGCTCTGGGGCTAGACCACGTGGGTCCAAATCCTAGCTGTGCTGTTAGCCACCTGCACACCATCTGGGCTGGTTTTCCTCCATAAAAAGAGGGCACTGTATTGATATCTGGCATCACTGAGGGCATCCAGAAATGCAGACCGACGGAATCAGAACTTGCATTTCAGCAAGACCACCAGGTTTATCTGCACATTTGAAATCATATACACTAGAAAATAGTGCATTGCAATGAATTATTTTTTAAGATACGTAAGACTCTCAGATGAGTTGGTTTCATACCACACACCTATCACAGGTCTAGTTCCACTTCACATGTGCACTTAGAGAGCTGAGGTGTTCCTCAGATGGACACGGCCACGTGAAACCAAAGGATTCCTGTGTTGAAAGACAAGGAAATGAAGCTAAATTGTTGCTGTGAGGACTCATGTCAATGAGGTAAGGTTAGCAGTACAGTTCCTGTACTCCATGAGGGCTGGGCAGGAAGCATCATTAAGTAAAATAAAATTTGTTGGCATCTGTTCCCACCAAGATTTCATGCCTAATTAGGTCAAACCCAGGAAGCCGAATCCTGCACTGGGGAGAGAAGTGGTAAGCATCTAGGTAATCTCAGAAGCTACCACACGGGGGAGCTCTTGGTAACCTGAGAGATATCTATCAGTGGGTCCTGCAGGGTCAGGAATTGGGAGAGCATCACTCTTCTGCCTTTTATGAAGAAAAACTGTTGAGAAAAAAAACTGTCCAACTCTATATCTCACACTGAAGAGAAAGGACAAGATCAATCGTACTCATTCTGACACCTGGAAGAAAAATTCTCCTCAGAAGGAAGCCATATTCCACGTAAGGACGAGGAGTACAGACAGAATGTGCGCACTTTCCTCCAATTACTAGTAGGAGTTGGTATTATCTGAGAGGCAATGAGAGGGTCTTTCTGTCCCCAGCACATTTACTGATCCCTGAAATTCCACCATTAGAGAGTTATTCCTTTGAGTTAAGTCAGTAGTTCTCGACGAGGGACAATTCTCCCCCTGGTCCCATGTTACAATGGACTGCTAGGTCCCACTCTCAAAGTCCGATGCAATAGGAACCAGAGAATGCTTGAGAGAGTGGCTCACAGTCACAGGACACTCTCTCAATCCCCACGGCCTCCGAGAAAGCAGAGAGAAAGGCTCAGGGGTACCAGCACCGCCCAGCTAGAAGGACACACCAGGCCTAGGTGAGCATGCCAACCGGGCCCTGCTCCCTCTGCTCCCACCTCACCATCTGTGGTCCCCACATCCTCTGAACAGGCCTGGCTTTGTCTCTCCACCTCCCACCTCTCCCAACCTGCTCCATGTAGAGTCCAGCCCTCCCCACTCGCCTCTCTGCACAGCCTACAGCCTCAGCCCGCCTCCTGGGGTGGTGTTGTGCTCAGAAAAGCCCCTCCAGGGCTCCGGCCAGGCCAGCAGCAGCTCGCCCTGCATCCGGCGCTCAGGGCTCTTCCCCAGCCACCTCCAGAGCTTGGGCGACAGTTCACTTCTTTCCATCCCGATGCACCGCCATGTGCAAGTCCTAACCGGTTCTGACCTCATGTCTACAACTTTTCCTACACTGTCCCTTCCCATGCACCTCTCCCCTGCCAAGGAGCTATCCTGCTAAACGCGTAGGCAATTGCTCTCACCTCTCATGCAACAGAGTCAGCGATAGGACTGGGTTGTAACCTGTTCTTTCCAGCCACGCTGGCCACGTGCACGTGCAGGCCCTCCTCCCTGGGCCCCCAGGCAGGCAGGCACCCGGGAACTGAGATTCGCCTGCCCCTGACTCCTGAGCAGCCCTCTCAGCCCCTCCCGGGCAAGGTCCCTGCAGCCCTGCTCCCTCCCTAACGGCCAAGGTATGAGAAAGGCTGTAAATACGAAGTCATCATCATTATTGGTTTGTCTCTCCAACTACGCATGGGAAGGGAAAAAAGACACCCACGGGTCATTGATAATAAGAACTGCATTGATCAAGTGAAGATTAAGAAAGAGAAGACATGACCGGCTGCAAGGAACTCACGTGTGATTGGTCAGCACAAGCCCAGGTCTAACCCTTGCTGAAAATCAGAATAGATCCCTTGATAAGAGATCTTTCGGTTACATGGTTGTTTGAAACTCTTACGTAGGAATAAAAATCAAAGCACATTTCATTATACATTTACCATATTGCCATTCCAAAATGGGAAAGATGATACAGGTAAAGAAATACAAAACTGAGCAAATTATACCAATACTGATGCCTGCTTGAGCAACTGGGATCAGGGCTGTCCCAGAACACCCCCCTCCAACCCCCATGAGCGGTTGCAGTCATCCTAACCCACCCTTGAGGTTGGAAACCCATGAAAAGGAGGGACTACCCCACCCCACAGGCCACCACAGGGACACCGCATAGGCGTCCGCCACAGCTGAAACAGGTGGCTGGCCCTGACCTCTGCTTCCCTCCTCTCCTGGCCCTTCCTCGGCTCCCCTCCCAGGACCAGCTGCTCATGCATGTGGCCTCCGGCCCTGCCGCTTGCCCAAGCAGATTCGATTTCCTCTTCACCCCCGGCCCCACCCATCCTCCGGCAGCGGGGAATTCCTTCTGCAGATTTCCTGCGGGGCCATCCATTTCAAAATGTTTAACTGGGTAAAAAGAAAGGAAGGGCTTCATTATCTCTAAGCCACCGCCTTCAGGAACACACCTCCCTGACCTGCGCTCCCAGGAGCCTGAGCAAAGGCCAGTGTCCTTAAACGACCTGGTCACTGAGTGGATCCTGCCTATGGACAGTGGGGTCAGTGTTTGAATCGGAGTCCCTACCCTCCTGCTCCTCACCCCCACGGTGCTGCACTTCGCCCTCTTTCAAAATGTTAAATTCAATCTTGAAATGGAGAGCCGGGGGGCGGGGTGCAAATAAACCCCTTTGCAGATTAAGATGTACACATGGCCAGTTAAAGAAAGTCATGGGGCTGTAAGGTACAGCCTGGGGAACAGAGTCGATAACATTGTGATAACTGTGTACGGTGCCAGGTGGGTACTTGACTTACCAGGGTGATCACTTCTTAACTTATGCACATGTTTAATCACTATGTTGTACACCTGAAACTAATATAACATTGTATATCAACTGATATTGCAAAAAATAATAAATAACCCCTTTGCTGGGACAAAGGAGGAGATGGGAACTACGGCTCATGACTGGCCTCGCCATGCTTGCAGAAGCATCGTCACAGGTCATGCCAGCAGCCCTGTGAGAGGGAAGCACTGTCGACTGCTGCCCAGCAGGGCAGAAGCAGCGAGGGACCCAGCACACACAGGCTGGAACTGCCCCCGCCTGTCCCTAACTTCCCAAGCACCTGGGCCAGCACCTCAAAGGCAGAGCTGAGCGGGGTCCTGGAGACAAGCCCACCAGCTTCTCCATTCTGCCAGGGACAAGTACCCAAGTGGACTGCGGAGTTGAGTGAAAGGGAAAATTGTGAGCAGTTGCCGAGACCTGAGTCGCAGGACCTTCGACATGTTTTCTCATCCATGTATTGCTGCTGCTTCTTACCCAAGGCTTTTTATTGAGAATGAACATTCATGGGACTGGCAACAGCGTCACCTGGTGTTCAGAACGGGTTCAAACCTGTAAAAAGAAAGCAGAACAAGGGAGTACTCCATAAATGCAGAATCACCTGCTGCTATCTTTCTATTTGTTGTTTTGGGGTTTCCAATATTAGGGAAGCTCTTCTTCTAGTTAATAACATAATTTTACTGGTAGTTATTACAACATTATTGAAGCAGTTTTCAGAGAGCATAATATAGCCAAAGCATAATACTTAAACAGAATTAAACTTTCCTCGTACTGTAAATTGACCCTTCCTCTCTCTATAAGGGTGTAGACCCTCAGTAAACATAGTTCATATGTCTAATAATAGGGCATTGTTGTGAGTTGAGTTGTGTCCTCCAAAAAGATGTTGAAGTCCTAGCCCCCAGTACCTGTGACTGTGACCTTGATGGGAAAGAGGGTTTTCACAGATGATCAAGTCAATATGAGGTTGTTAGGGTGGACCCTAGCCCAATGGGACTGGTGTTGTAATCAGGGGAAATCTGGACATGGAGGCAGACACATGCACAGGGAGAATAGAACAGGCTAGGCTAGAATAGAATAGAATAGAATAGAATAGAATAGAATAGAATAGAATAGAATTAGAATAGAATAGAATAGAATTAAAATAGAATAGAATAGAATAGAATAGAATATGATAGAATAGAATATGATAGAATAGAATATGATAGAATAGAATATGATAGAATAGAATAGAATAGAATAGAATAGAATAGAATAGAATAGAATAGAAATGAAGGCAGGGGTCAGGGTAGTATGTTACAAGCCAAGAAAGGCCCAGGATGGCCAGCAAACCACCAGAAGCAAGGGGGGAGGCATGGAACAGATCATTTTCCAAGAAGAACCAACCCTGCTGCCTCCCCCATGTCCCCCCGCCCCAGAACTGGGAGACAATAGCTTTCTGTTGTCCTCAGCCATCCAGTTTGTGGGACTTTGTGGTGGCAGCCCTAGCAAACTAATACAGGCATCAATTACAATGGGAAGAGTCTGCTTATATTGCAGCCTCCATGGGATAGAACCAAAGAGCACTAACCAGCTGTGTGCATGTAAAGCTCAATGATGCCTAGCAACTTACCCCATTGCCTTGTCTATGAAATGAAACTCCACTCTCCTCGGTGTTGATATGCATCTGTGATGAGCGCAGGCATGGAAACATGGCCTATAAATTGGAAAGAGTGACAGTTATACAGTCTTATCACAAGGAATATGATATCATCAGATCCAGGCATGGACAGACCCTGCTCAGACGAGGTCACTTATGTGCCCCCGCAACCACCTTCCTGTATGCCTTGGGAGGTTGACCGGTAGGAAATGCATCACTGGCCCCTTTCTCTCTCTTTTTTTATTAAAATATATTTTTATTGATTTCAGAGAAGAATGGAGAGGAAAAGGGAGATTGAAACATCAGTGATGAGAGAGAATCATTGATCGGCTGCCTCCTGCACAATCCCTACTGGGGATCGAGGCCACAACCTGAGCATGTGCCCTGACCAGAAATCTAACCATGACTTCCTGCTTCATAGGTCAATGCTCAACCACTGAGCTACACTGGTCGGGCTGGCCCCATTCTCTTTTGCTATCAGTTGGGATTAGCCAAGGGGTGGGGGTGGGGTGTCACTAGCAGGAGATCAGAGGGCAGGAGAAGAGATGTTGGGTCATGAGGAGCTAGCTGCCTGCATCTATAGAAGCCTTCAGCTACCCTCTCAGAATTCCAGCAGTTCTGGCCTCCCCTTGTCCCTTCAGGTCCAGGATGTAACCGCACCATGCAAGGGCTAACTCTGCCTACACCCTGGTAAACAATTCCCTCAGTAAACTCTCCTCACAGTCTCCAGTTTGAGTATGTCCTCTTTGGCCTGCCAGGACCCTGACTCAGCAGTTAGTTTAGAAAGTGGTCCTCGGAAATGGCCTCAAGATGCAATTGTGGGAATGCTGTGCTCGTGTATTTGAGGACTCCAAGGACAGGCTCCCGTGTTGAGGGAAACGGGACACAGGAAATGCATGCCCTGCAGTGCTGCCATGATTACCTGAGTCACTCACCAGTGCTCCCAGGGGCTGGGGTACAGGTGAGCGTGAGACATCAGGAAGGCAAGCGATTGTGGTCCTTCTGACCACAGGAAAGATGGTGATTGCAGTAGAGCAGCAACACAAAGGCACGGGAATACTGTCCCAGCATAAAAAGGAAGGAGATCCTGCCATTTGTAACAACATAGATGGACTTTAAGTGCATTATGCTCGGTGAAATAAGTCAAGCAAAGATACTATAGGATATCACTTATATGTGGATTGAAAAATAAATGAACTCACAGAAATAAATCAGATTTGTGGTTGCCATGGGGTGGGGAGGAGAACTGAGTGAAGATGGTGAAAAGGTGCATTCTGGGGACTTCATACCCAGCATGGTGACTGTGGTTAACAATACTGTGTTGTATATTTGAGAGTTGCTAAGAGGGATCTTTAAAGTTTTTATCACAAGGAAAAAAATAGTAAACTATGTGAGGTGATGGATGATAACTTAAGTAGCAATCATTTCACATATCAAATCATTAAATTGTACAACTTAAATTTATACAATATATCAATTATATCTCGGTAAAACTGCAGAGAGTAGACAATACAGTCGACTCATAAACAACACTGGTTTGAAGTGGTTCCACTTATATGCAATATTTTTCAATAAATAGTACAGTACTACAAATGTATGTCCTCTTGTGATTTTCTTAACATTTTTTCTCTAGCTTACTTTCTTGTAAGAATACAGTATATAATATGTATAACATACAAAATATGTGTTAATCAATGGCTTCCAGTCAACAGTAGGCTATCAGTCAGTTAAGTTTTGGGGGAATCAAAAGTTCTACTTAGATTTTCACCTATCAGGGGTTGGGAGTTGGCACCCTGAACCCTGGCATTGTTCAAGAGTGGACTGTAATTTGCAGTTCCTCCCATCAAGAGGTAGTGTACTCTTCTACCCTGATTCTGGCCTCAGCCATCCATTCCTTAGGCCACTGGGATATTAGCAAATGTGACCAACAGAGGCTGCAGACGTTTGGGGTTTGCCTTCTCTCGCTGCTGTTGGCAGCCCTTGGGCCTCCATGTGATGACACCTGGGCCAACCTCCTGGGGATGAGACCACAAGAAGTGAGGCCCCGGCCTCTCCAGGCATCCCTATCATCTCAGCTGAAGCCCGGACGTGGCATCCTAGATCATCCAAGGCCTGTCAAGCTGCTCAGGCCTGACCAGAGCGACCAGATGACCCACAGAACTGTGAGCTAAGAAAATGACTTTTCTTGAGCTAGTCTGTTCCGGGTGATTCACAATACTTCAAAGATTACCTGAAATAGGAAGTCCCCTGGCCATTTTCGAAGGCACAATGGAATGGTTGAGTTAAAAGAGAAGTATGTAATACTCATTTAAAAAGCTGTTGATTTTATTGATAAGGACTTTAAAATGCAAGCCAAAGTCACGCTTCTGAAAATATGGACTTCAAATTCCATTTACTCAGTACTAAATTTAGATGCTGTATTAAGTAAAATTAGTGATACAAGACAAATGATGATCTTGAAAGCATCAAAGCAATTAAAAAACTCTTTGAAGAAAACCAGTGATTATGTTTACCCAAGATCTATCATTGATGCTGAGCAAATTGCAGACTCTCTTGATTTTGACACCAACTTCTCCACTATGAAAACAATAAACAGAGAAAGATCTTCACTTGAAAATCTCATGATTAGGCCTTCCATGACCCAAAACTCAATTTTAGGATTAATTTCTTTTTCTACATTACATATAGTAATTTCACTGTTAAAAGAAGGTTTAGCCCAGCCAGTGTTGCTCAGTGGTTGGTCACATGTTGATTCTGGGTCAGGGCATATGCCCTGGGTTGCAACCTCACTCTCCAGTGTGGGGTGTTCAGGAATCAATTGCTCAATGGTCCTCTCTCATCATTGATGTTTCTATCTCTCTCTCCCACTCCCTTCCTCTCTGAAATCAGTAAAAATATATATTTTTTTAAAAGACAGGTTTACAATAATGAAAGAATATCACAGATATCCCAGTTTTCTGGATAATGTATAATTAGAAAAATTAAGATAGAGATAAGCTACTTTAATTATACAGTATACCACTCCTTTTGAATGTCAAACTTATTGAAATTAACTTATAAAATTGAAATTAACTTATTATTTGGGAGATGTGATATTGATGGATCGCCATGCATGAGAGACTGAAAACTTTAAATTACTGTCTAAATTCTAATATGCATCTATTTTAGGCATTACCGTATATTCACAGCAATAATTCACCAAGAATTTCCTAATACTTTTGTAACTTTCAGGCTATAGTTAACTTGGACAGTGGGGAATATAGTCCATGAGGAATATAACCTCTTAAAATTACATTTTATTTAAAAAGACTAGCAAAGTTAATACTGTATCTGAGATTATAATATCACAGAAAGACTGTCAAATAGAACCATTATCTCTATAGCAAGTGAGCTATTGGAGCAAGTAACTATTGAAATGGCCAAGAAAACCAGTGATTATATTTATCCAAGATCTGTTATTAATGCTAAACAAATTGTGAAAGCAACCAAGTATATTCAAACAAAGTATTACATAATAGTGATATTGAATTCCTAATTATTCTGATGACAATTGTAGGCTTTCTATTATTGGATTATCAATAATTTGATTTAATTTATGCAGAACTAATATAAACTTTTTGGTATATTGTAATATTGTTGAAATAATTTGTATTATAAAAATGAAAAACATGCTCATTTACAACATGATTTTAATTGAGTAAAGACATACTTTTCTAATCTAGACAAAGCCACTAATTAAGGCTACCAGCATTCTAAAACTCACCCCGTCTAACCAAGACATAGATCCTTACACCAGAGTGTCCTTCTTGACACCACGTATGAGAAGGATAGATCATTCTTTACCTCTACCGTACCCCAGCTTCCTCAGTGATCCAATTTCATGTGGTCTATGAACTCCCTAAAGTGGTTCCAAAGTCTGGATAAATATGCACTTGTACCCTTTTCCCCAGGGCAACTGTCCATGCCTCTAAAAGACCAAGGACCATGTACTTCAGGCTGCAGCAGTGATTCTCACATTTTAGCACCTGTTACAATTACCTGGCGTGTTTATTAAACCACAGATTACTGGACACACCCTCAGAGTTTCTAATTCAGCAGATAGGGAGTAGGGCTCAAGGATTTGCATTTCTAACAAGTACCCAGGGGACGCTGTTGCTGCTGATCTAGAAACTACGTTTGAGAACCAAATGGGCTGAACTCTCCAGTCTTTACCAGCAGAGGGCAAGCCCACATGTAGCCCAGAGGGTGTCAATAGCGTATCTCACCACTAGGTGACAGCACCTACACACAAATCTCTACATTCAGGTCTCCCATAAATTTAAAAAAAAAAACTTAATCACAAAAGCAAGATAAGAAAGCCAAGTGAGCTTTTCTGTTTTTCTCCAAGGTGGCTGATAACCCAATCCTGACAAATGATCAAAATGTTTATCTCTTAAGAATACATACCCATCTAAAACAGGCTTGAGGGAGGAGCAAACTACACCACCTGACAGAAAAAGAAGCTGGATGCTGTGTTGACTTGGGCCCCTGGCCTGACGCCCCTAGATGGGATTTCATACTTCTCTGTCTGCTGACTTGGAAATGTCCCTCTGTGGAAAGTCCTGGGCTGGATGCTGCAAAATTACCCGAGGAGCTCATTAAAATGCAGAGCCCTCTCCCTCCACCCCCCGTTCTAATTAAGCAAACCTTGGGTTAGGTGCAGGCCTGTTTTTAACTGGCGTCCCAGTCAATTCTGAGACACAGCCATGTTTTGGCCACTTGCACGTGTATGTTAAATAGACACCGGCCGATGCTCAGGTATGAATATGTGTACATTCCCACCTTTCACAAAGGGGCTCTTTCTAGGTCCAGATGTCGCGGCAGTCCCATCCCAAAAGCAGGAGAGCGGCACTGTCCAGCCCAGAAGGCACCAGCCACCTGAGGCTCCGAGCCCCTGAAACAGGGGTGTGAGCTGAGATGTGTGATCAGTGTCAGGTAACATCCGATTTCAAACACTCGGGGGCGGGAGGGGGGCAGGTGGAAGAGAGAATGTAAGGTATTTTTAATGTGGCTACTAGAAAAATTAAATTACATTTGTCGCTCACAATCCACTTCTGTTGGGCAGCACCGGTTAGAGGATGTAAATACCAAGAACAGGGGGCGGGTAGTGGAAAACAAAGCATCGCAGGGCCGGGGGGGGGGGGGGGGGGGAGCCGTGTTGGCCCCCAGCGTTCTAACAGCGTTCCTGGCAGCTCCGCCTGGAAAAGACACCCTCAGCCAGCAGCCACTGCACAGCCGCAGCAGCTCATTCATGACTGAGTTCCCAACTTGAGTCCAAGCCAACTGCAAACACTCGGGGAACGTCCACTCTCCCAAGAGGTTGAGTGTGAAGCAGGCAGGGTGCTAGCCACTGGCTGGAACGCAGAGCGCAATCTCACGTAGGAAAAGAGTGTGGCTACTACAAATGGTTGTAGGTGTGTGTGCCACCCACCGGGACCTGCTTGACCGGTACCGTAGCTGAACTATTGTACTTTGGCAATGGAGAAAAACTGCTGGTAATGAAACAAAACCGTGTCTGTTGTTCACTTAGTTGTTAGAATAAGAAAGACTGTGTTCCAATAGCCACCGGGAAATACTAGTGCTGTGCCCAAGAAGAAAGGCAGAGCTGGCCTTCTCAGCGATCGAGTAGAATCCTCCGGGCCAGCAGCACCGTCCTCATCAGGGAACACGGCATGAAATGCAAAATCTCAGGTCCCTCCCCAAACCCCAGGATCCAGAAACATCTGAACCTGCAGAGAACCTTTACAAGAGTTTATTTCCGTCAAACTGAGGACATGTGCTGGGAGCCAGATCCCCAATGCTCCGCTGAAGAGCCTTTCTGCAGCTTCGTTTCTGCATTTGAAATTAAGGCTGGGACATAAGGAAGATTTCATGGAGGTGGGAGAAAGCAAGGCGGGGGTTGGATTACAGGATAGCCACCAAGATCATGTGCTGTCTTGAGGGTTAGTACCCCCTTTGAGGGGTATTGCTTCTGGCATTTCAAAGGCGTGTTAACCTAGATGCACAAGAACAATGGACAGGATGGATTAAAACCTTCTACTGAAGAAGTTATGGTTGTGGGTTCTGACTACCCACCATGTCTGCCCAGTTAGGGATTTATGATCCGATCACCCTGTGAGGTTACTTCCATAGAATTCCTTCTTTCGTCCACAGGATGCACCTGAGAACCAATGATCTAGAGAAAGAGGAGGCCATAGAAAGGGAAGCCCCAAGGGCACTGAAAGAAATGGATGGGAGTTGCCCTCGGTCGCTTCCTTACTGCACCTGCTGTCATTGGGAAGCTGTGGGGTGAGCCATTTAGGAGACTAGACTAGACTTCGGAGTCGGGACTACCTGGGGTCACAGTCAAGCTCCATTCCCCTCTGCGTGGCCTGGGGTAATTACTTTTCTGAGCCTGTTGTGCCATCTGAAAGATGAGGAAATTAATACATCCTGTGTATGGTTATTAAATGAACTAATGCATGGAAAAGGTTGCCCATGGCCTGGACAGTGTGGCTCAGTGGTTGAGCAGAGGTCTTGGTTGGATTCCTGGTCAGGGCACATGCCTGGGTTGAGGGCTTGATCCCCAGTGTGGGCATGCAGGAGGCAGCCGATCAATGGTTCTCTTTCATCATTGATGTTTCTTCTCTCCCTCCCCTTCCTCTCTGAAATCAATAAAAATATATTTAAAAAAGAAAAGAAAAGGGTGCCCCTGGCCCTTGGTGCAGACTAGTTACATGACAGTAACGCTAGGACATCAGCTCCCGCAGTATCACTCGGTCCGTGTTATCTTATCTGTGCCCTCGGCACACTTGTTTTGTATGGAAAGTTCTTATTTTCTATAATTAAACGTGAATCTACAACCACGTCATCTAATCTTCATTCTTGCTTAATTGACTCATTAAAGCTTTATCTCCTCGGTCTTACTGAATCAGGTTTGAACTCGTGAACTCCTCCCTGGTTTTGGAGGGTTCCTGCCTGCCTTGCCTCTCACATGATGGCCCCAGAGGCTGGTTCCATCAAGTGAAACCAGTTGGCCTGGTATTTGTGCTCACCCCTGGGTCTGCTGCTCTCCTGAGTCTGTCTCACCAAACACAAGCTGCCTTCATCGCGTGGCTGTCAGCTGATACGGCTATGACTTAGGGACACGGGAGGACCCCTGGGGTCCAGGAGCAGCAGGACTTGCTTGTGGTTCCGCCCCCACCCCCACCCCCCACTGGGTCTCTGAAGGAGCATCATGGGGAAGAAGTCACGTATCAGGAAACATCATTGCCAAGGGATCTGAGATGGGCTGAGTCAACAGAAACACCCAGATCAGGCCAAATTAGGAATCTGAAACCAAGAATCCCTGGTTTCCTCTGTCAGGGAGGGAGGGTTTACCACCAAAGAACGACTTTGCGCAGGGGTGGTATCTGAACCTGCAGAGAACAGGGGTGGTATCGCTGGTGCTAGTGCTTTCCTGCCCATGGGGAGCTCAGGTGAGCAGTAGGACCCTGGGCCTCACCTGCAGAAGTGTGTGTGTGTGTGTGTGTGTGTGTGTGTGTGTGGTGTGGTGGGGCGCGAGGGACAGGGAGGAGAGAAACTCATTTCCCATCTCCTGGCCGCCAGCTCTGCCTGTTATGGGCCTGTGCTCGGAGGCATTGGACCCTGCTCCTTCCTGTCTTCCCCAATCCAGCCAGGGCTGGGCTTCAGGTGAGCCAGGGAGAGAAGGCAGCACCTCCGCTGGGGACGTGGGGAAGGCTGACTTCCTAGAAATCAAGAGTCTTTTAAACTTTCTAAATGTGTTCCTGGCTGAGGGTCCCCTTCTGTGGTCTAAGCTGCTTGTGAGCCTCAA